>NC_089841.1:139471937-140124907 GCF_035609145.1 Eleutherodactylus coqui
TAATCAGGTTTTAACAGCCAGCACATATATGATGCGTTTCAAGGACATAGTCCCTTCCTCAGAAATGGAAATGGCTGGATGGCGTTCTACATACCGGTTTTCCCTCAAATTAAGACACTGTCTTGTATAAATTTTTGCCCCAAAAGAAGCACAGGGTCTTTTTTTGTGTGTGTGTGTGTGTGTGTGGGGGGGGGGGGGGGGGTGTCTAATACTCACCTAGCAGGTACCAGTAGGACTCCGGCGCTGCCGCAGGCTTACGTGCAATCCACAGCGCCCACAGAGTATCACTTGTTGGTAACCCCGCCTCCAGCAAGAGATAGCTCTGGTTGGCTGAGCCGCCACGCTCAAAAACCAATCAGAGCTGGCACTCGATTAACCAATCACAGCCATTCAATATCAGGTCATTGATAAATATATTGAACAGAATTGTGCCTAAGGGCGCCCACCCACTGGCGATTTTTTTTTTTCTTTGCGTTTTGCGTTTTTTCTCAAGAGCAATTAGAATTTAATGTACTCCTGTCCACTGGCGTTTTTTTTTTGCGTTGCGTTGCGATTTTTAACATAGGAACTGTCAGTTGCATATGTGTCCTTATTTTTCTCCTAATGCACCCATGAAAGTCAATGGAAATTAATGGAAAACGCCGCGAAAACGCGGCAAAAACCACCGCAAAAAACGCGGGGGAAGACGCTGCGTTCTTCACGCACGAAAATCGCAAACGCCAGTGGGTGGGCGCCCTAATACTGAACCCTGTGGAACCTCACTAGTGACGGTAGCCCAATCAGAGCAAAAACCATTTATTACCGCCCTCTGCTTTCTATCTCTGAGCCAGTTCTCTACCCAGATACACACAACAGGTCTCCTTTTATATATCAGCCTATTATGCGGCACGGTGTCAAATGCTTTAGAAAAATCCAGATATACAAGATCAATAGACTCTCCCAGGTCCAGCCTAGAACTTACTTCATTGTAGAAGCTAATCAGATTGGTCAGACATCATCGACCCCCATGAATCCATGATGATAATAATAATCTTTATTTGTATAGCGCCAACATATTCCGCAGTGCTTACCAAGACAGGGGGAATACAGAAAGACAAAAGTACAAACATTACAGAACCACGGTTACATAGTAATCAGTTGATGAAAACAATAGGGGTGCGGGTCCTGCTCCAACGAGCTTACATACTACAAGTAATGGGGTGATACAGAAGGTAAAGGGTCTGGAGATGTGCACAGTGTGGTGAGGTGGAGAGTGAGGGATGCTATACACATAGATAGTGGTCAGACATTTGTCCGTGTGACGGCAGAATCGGTATGACTGCAAGGGCAGTTGATGGTGGCTGGCAAGGATTGCAGTCAGTAGGTCAGAGAGCATGTTATCAGGCGGAGTACAGAGGGGTTTGTTTAGGGAATGCGGTATGCCTCCCTGAAGAGGTGCGTTTTTAGAGTACACCTGAAGGTTTTTGAATCCTTTGGTAGTGTGTTCCAGAGGTTCGGTGCTGCTCTGGAGAAGTCTTGGAGGCGGGAATGAGAAGTTCGAATGAGATTTATACCGTTGTTTTCTTTGAGGTATTCCAGGATGGCGTCTCTCAGAAACCCCTTGAATATTTTTCCAATTGTTGAAGTGAGACTTACTGGCCTTGTAGTTAGCAGGCTCTCTTCTTGACCCCTTTTTGTTTATTGGAACCACATTAACAATGCGCCAGTCCCCGGTCTCAATAGTGTCCATAAATATAAGAAATAGCAGTCTATCTATCACGTTACTTAGTTCTCCTAGAACCCTTGGGTGTATTCCATCAGGGCCCGGCCGTTTGTCGATTTTAATCATTTTTTAACCGGCTCTGCATTCCTCCTGCGTTAGGCAGGTGATATTTTGTGGGGGGTTCGTTTTATCTCCCGCATCTTATGTGACATTTCTTTTTCATTCGTGAATACACTTGAGAAAAAACTATGTAATAGATTTGCCTTCCCCTACCGTCATCTTCTATGATTTCTCTTGCATTATTTGTTAAAGGGCCAGTGCTCTGAGTGCAAATCTTTTTACAATTTATATAATTGAAAAATAATTTAGGGTTATTTTTGCTTTTTGGCAATCAGTCTCTCTGCCTTCGCCTCAGCAGTTTTGATCTTTTCCTTACATAATTTGTTCTTTTCCCTGTATGATTTTAGCACTTCTTCGCTGTCTTCTTGTTTTTAATAATTTAATCGCTTTCTTTTTTTCACTTATAGCCTCCTTACAGTCTTGTCGAGCCACATTGCTTTCCTTCTACTTGTAGTTCTTTTATATTTAAAAAGTATGAATTACTCACATGAGGTAATTAGCATGTTTTTTTCAAACTTCTCCCATTTGTCGTCTGTACTGTTATTTTTGAGAATGTTGTCCCAATTTATGTTGCCTATAGTATGTCTGAGCTGATTAAATTTTGTTATATTAAGTTTAGTTTTTTTGGTCACTCCCTGATAAGGCTTCCTATTGAATGATATCTGGAAATTATTTATATTGTGGTCACTATTTACCAAGTGTCCCTCAACCTGCACCCCCGTGATTTCGTCCAGTTTGTTAGTTAATAATTAGAGATGAGCGAACGTACTCGGTAAGGGCGATTTCGCAATCGAGCACCGCGATTTTCGAGTACTTCACTACTCGGGTGAAAAGTACTCGGGTGCGCCGGGGGGCAGGGGGGGGGGGGGTGCGGCGGAGCGGGGGGATAGCAGCGGGGAACAAGGGGGAGCCCTCTCTCTCTCCCTCTCCCTCCCCCCCCCCCCCACTCCCCTCTGCAACCCCCCGCTCACCCCCGGCGCACCCGAGTACTTTTCACCCGAGTAGTGAAGTACTCGAAAATCGCGGTGCTCGATTGCGAAATCACCCTTACCGAGTACGTTCGCTCATCTCTATTAATAATAAGTCCAGGATGGCCTTCCCTCTAGTTTGCCCCCTTACAAGTTGGGTAAGCTAGTTATCTTTAATTGTTCTCAAGAACTTATTGCTCTTATGAGATTCCAGGTTTCATCTTCCCATATTATATCCGGATAATTAAAGTCTCCCATAATAATTACTTAATTGCGGTTTGACACCTTCTCTATTTTTCTTATTAATAAGTTTTCAGTTTCTTTTATTTTTGGTGGCCTATAGAAAACAGCTATGAAGATTTTGTTATTTTTCCCTCCTTGCATTTTTACCCACACAGACTCCACATGTTCATCTCCTACATCTATATCTTCTCATAGCCTCGGCATTAAGTAGGCACACCCCTCCCCTTTTTGGTTCCCATGGTCTCTTCTGAAGATATTGTAACCCTGTAAATTCACCGCCCAAGCCATGTTTCTGTTATACCTACTATGTCGTAATTTTCTTCAGACATTATAGCTTCACGCTCACCCACTTGCCTGATTAGACGTCTTGAATTCATTGCCATATAATTTATATGGTTGTTGTTATTCCTTATATTCATTATGGTCCTATCAGCTGTACTAACCCCACCCCCGCTCCACCCAATTCCCAATACTTGGTCACAGGTCACTGTCTGCACTGTCTTCCCCCTTATTACTCATTTTGCCCCCCTCCCCCGCCCAGTCCCTAGTTTAAACACTCCTCTAACCTTCTAGCCATCTTTTCCCACAGCATAGCTGCACTCTCCCCATTGAGATGCAGGCCATCCCTACTGTAGTGCCTGTAGCCGACAGAAAGTCAGCCCAGTTCTCTGGGGCTGACTTTCTACACCCACTCTCGATCCACTTGTTTACCTCCCTAAGATCCTGCTGCCTTTCTAGTGTGGTTTGTGGTACAGGTAGTATTTCTGAGAAAACTACCTTGGAGATCTTCGCCCTAAGCTTGGATCCTAGGTCCTTGAAATCATCTTTGAGGATGCTCCATTGGCCACTAACTTTGTGCATGCATCTTGCGCAACTGTATGCACTCTAGTTCGACTGATCAATGACTGCATACATTACACAAGTAGCACGATGGATGGCATTGTCAAGCATGGAGCACATTCTAATGGGGATTTACAAATTTATTTACAGAAGTAACGAGAATCAGCTAGATGACACTCCTCATGTGCCTTCGCCCGTTCACAACCACTCCCGTGCCTCCGCCTTTTTGCAACCACTCACTTGCTTCTGCGTAATACATGCAATGAATGAATTCATAGGATTAGAGACAGCTAATAATTATATGATAATAAAAAATAATGGATAAAATAGTGTCATAGCGATAAAAACAGTTTAGTGGTTAGTACACCTGTGAAATACATATATTGATTAAGGCTGGGATCACACAAGCGTACCGGCTGCGAGAGATGCACACAGCCATGTACCATCTTGGCGTGTATACACGCCATGATAGAACAGTATTTCACGCAATTTGTCGTGAACAGCAACACAGCCGCATAAGAAATCTTGATACAGTATATTACGTGTGCAAAACTGCCTGCATAATACTCTGTGACCATACGCTCGTGTGTGACAGCCCTAAGATAGGTAAAATCATTCAAAAATATTTTATTATGACATAGGTGACAAAACATAATTAACAACAATAATATATAGCTGTATAACTTTGACAGGTTACACTCTATAAAAGGAATTTAACAGCATATCTCTTCTGCCAGTGGATCTCGAAAAGCTTCCAAAGAGTACACCCATGTCACAGATAAATCAAACCATATGAGAGAACGCAAAGTAAAATACATGAACACAGGGTAGGAAGGGGAAATCTAGGGGAGGGAAAGGTGGGAAGGGACATCTGGGCCCCAAAGGAGGTTGGAAAAAAGAAATCAACCTTGCCGAGTAGAAATGTTGGCAACCCAGGCTATCTTTGACATTCTCTCGTAAGGCAGAGGAAACCAGGGTCAAGCTCAGAGATAGCTTTTACTGTGCCATGCCCGAACCTAAAGAGAACCATTGTTCCATTATGGGAGATGACCTAAATTCCAGCCATGGCTGCCATACTGCATAAAATGCATTAAGATCTTGTTCCTCCTCAGCTCTCATCTCTTCATAACGCATCAGTGTGTTGGTTGCCTCTACCCATTGAACTCTGGTTGGGGAAATGTTGGTTCTCCACAATCTTGGGATAATCTGCCTAATGGCCTGGACAGAGCATCGTAACAATTCCCTCTTTACCTTTGCTATGGACCCTGGAAACATAGACAACAAAGCCATCTCGAAGGTGAGAACAATGGGTGTGCCACATATCCTGTTATACAGGGCCAAGACATCCGTCCACATTGCTGCCACAAGGGGGCATTCCCACCATATGTGGCTCATACTACCCCTACTCCCAGAGCACCTCCAGCATATGGCGGAGGTGTGGGCAAACATTCTATGTAGGCACTCCGGGTGTCCTGTACCATCGTGACAATATCTTAAAGTTAAGTTCCTGGAGTGTAGAATACACCGTCCCCTTGTGTGTTAGAGTGATAGCTTTTTGCCACTGGTCCCGGGGAAGGTGCTGACTAAGCTCCCTTTCCCAAGCCCCAACATACTGCGGGGGTTCGTCCCCCACCTCTCGAGACAGCAGCATCCTATATAGGTACGATATTGGGTGTTTAGGAGTATTTATGGAGGTGCAAATTACCTCGAAGGGCGAAAGGTGTTTAATTAAACCTGCATCAGGTGTCAGGGAATCCAAGGCCCCCCCGCAGGTCCCTGACATCCCTCAAACATGGAATGGGGTCCGAGTGCATAGACAGGAGATGCTTACTGTCTTCAAAGGCCTTAAAATGTGGATTAGCTAGAAGCGGGGTGAGAGGTCCGGGGATAGAGACCAATGAACTCTGTGTGGCCAAGCAAGATAGGTAAAGTCAAGCTGAAAACAATACGGAAACAGGGATGGTGATAATTAATTTTAAACCGTACTATTAGAGAGATCGATGTATTAGAATAAATTAATTTCTTTTGGGCCTAAAAATAAGAGACAATGATAAATTTGCTTATTCCAAAGACCTAATATAATCGCGGATCATCAGTATAATGATGCTCCATTTTACCAAGAATAAATAGATAAAAATTGATGAATATTAGCATAAGATACCAGTGTGAGAATATACTGTACAGCGAGGGAGCGAAGTAACCATGAAATAACCAAAAATGTTTTTAAATACATAAAATGAATTACGTGAAATTTATTCTTAAGGAATATTGTTGCAGTGGTTCTGGAATTGCTGCCTTGCTGATAATCTGGTGCAGGTTTTGTATGTGTTTCTCCATCTTCTGGCTCTGCTAAGAGTGGTATTCGGGTGAGACATGCTTATTCTCACCTGTAGGTAATTGTCAGGGCTATTTAGCCTGGACTGATGCTGAGCTGAATTGCTGTTGAATCTTCAGTCTCCCTCTGACTGAGCTAGCAGTCAGAACTTGATCCTGGATCTCTCAGTTACCTGTTGCATTTCAAAGCTAAGTACTGTGCTTGTTTGCATTTTTATTTGGTTTCATGTGTTATTCCCCTGTCCCACGTAGGGTCAAATAGTGGCCGATGTACGTGGCCAGTTTCGTCCTTGTCAGGACACTTCCTTGTGTTAGTTATATAAGGACAGTAGGTATTATTGTATCTTGACGCCACCGGAAGTAATGGTAGAGCCAAGATACAGGATGTTTGACAGGGGATTGACACCCCATGTTCCTGATTGGCTGCACGCCCTTGTCCCCTTTCTCAGGGTCACAGGTCCTGCATCTGGCCCCGCGGTGACTGTAGTTGGCGTCCCACCAGCGCCACTGTCCCTGGTGCCCTTTACTCTGCTTCACAGCTTTTGTTGTTGGCCCCGCTGTTACCTCCACTGCCTTGTATCGGGCCGCTGTGACACTCCCTGCCGACCCTTCCTGACCGTGACACCTCCTGCTCCTGGTCACGCTGTGCGTGTAGCGGAGCCGCGGGAAAATTGCAAAGCTAACTACACATGGCTACCCCCTGCTGCTCTGCAACCTCTCTTCATACATACCCCATGACCATCATGACGTACCTATACTTCATGGAGCGGGAAGGGGTTAAAGACCAGTGTTTGAATCGTCTGGCCCCAATAGGAGTTCAGAGATGGCAGACCTGGGAGTGCTTATTTATATTATAGTGTCCTGTACAGAGAAGGTGGTGATTGCCGAAGTTCGGGAAAAAGACTCAATTATTATATGTGGAAATATCCTATTGACCACTGTATTTTAGTAGATTCGATATATATAGATACGGATATTGAAAAATTTCATATGTTGACTACGATCCATGGGCTAAACGTTAATACAATATCTGCCTTAGGCCTCATGCACACGGTGCCTCTGGGTTCCGCAACAATAACCCTCCATAGCATGCTATGGAAAAACTATTCTTCATGCACATGAGCAGAAACCAATTGCAGTTTTCATTTGCGGATGAAAAATCTCAGCATGCTCCATTTTCCTGCGGTTCCCGCATGGACAGCTTCTGTTGAAGTCAATAGAAGCCCTTCGACCCGCTGCCCCTCCGCAAATGACATTCTGGATAGGCTGTGGAATCCGCAGAAAAATCGGGTTTAAAAAAAATTTACTCCGCGTCTGCGACAGCGAGCCGTGCGGACCATCCAAAGTACAGAGAAGCCGGAAGAAGACAGGTCTGTGCGGACGCTGGCGAAGAAGATGACAGGTACCCAGGGTCATTCGTTGCGGTCAGGGCCGCATTACCTGCGGGATTCCACAACCAGAATCTGGACCTGCCATGTGCATGAGGCCTTAAAGGGGTTCTGACATGAATAATGTTTTTATGCTTTAGCAGCCATTGTTCCCTGGTCTGCCTAATGGACCCAGGGAACCCATGGTTTAATGGCTGCTAAAACATAAAAACCTCATACTTACCTTTTCTCCTGTTGTTGTTGACATCGGGGGGGTCATCTCCCGGCAGGCGCTGCTCTTCCTCTTCTTCCTCCACGAGCCGCGCTGCTGCGGGATCGCGCGCATGCGCAGTGGAGAGGTGCCCTCTGACAGGAGTCAGGACGGGCCGCGTCTCCACTGCGCACGCGCAGAATCCCGGAGTTCAGCGAGGACGGACGGGCCTCCCACAGCAAGCACTGCTTGCGACGTGCTTGCTGTGGGCGGCCCGTCCGTTCACCTCGGAAGTGACGGACGGAGCAGAGCAGGAAGCAGTCATTTTGACCGCTCCTGCTCGGCTTCTACAAGCCACAGAAAAAGATGCCGGCTGGAGGGGACATGCCTGGCGATCGGTCCTGGCCAGGCAAGGTGAGGTAAAAAATTTTTTTTTTTTAATGTCAGAACCCCTTTAATAGTACTGCATGTTTGCTGTTGAATACATACTTCAGCTATATTATACGTTTAGGGCTTAGTCAGACGGGCGTTTTTAGCCGCGATTTGCGCATGCGCATGCGTCCGGCGATTTTATAGAACCATTGCTTTGCAATGGTATCGGACACATGAGCGCTTTTTATGCGCTCGTCCGATAAATTATAGAACAGAAATCGCAGATCGCACCTATCTGCGATCTGCGATTCCTGTTCTCTTCTCTATATGCGCTCAATGGGGCCGGCGGCAGCAGCGCTGACCCCATTGAGAACATATCGAAGACAAATCATTCTTCTCTGCCACAGCTGTAACAGCTGTGACAGAGAAGAACGATGTTTGCCCATTGAATTCAATGGAGCCAGCAATACAGCAGGTTCCACTGAAAGCAATGGGCTGCCGGCCTGTGCGCGGAATGAATTGTCGGGAAGGGCTTAAATATATAAGCCCTTCCCTGCAATTCATCCTAAAATGTGTTAAAATAAAAAAAAATTGTATACTCACCTTTCCGCTGCAGCCGGAGTTCTGCCGCGGGCCGCTGTCAGTTCTCCTGAACTGCTTCTCGGCACTATTCAGCCGGCGGGGCTTTAACCCCTTCCCGCTGCAGGGCGTAAGTTTACGTCCTGGCAGCCTGGTACTTCCCGCAACAGGACGTAAACTTACGTCCTGGAGATAGCGCGCGATCATATGTGATCCCGCGCTATCCCGCAGCGGGAGCCGGCTGTCAGTCATAGCCGGCGTCCCGCTGCAACAGCGGGGGGACATCGGAGATGCGCCCCCCGCTGTTAACCCCTTCGCTGCCGCGATCTAAGTAGATCGCGGCAGGGAAAGAGTTCACAGAGGGAGCGCGGCTCCCTCTGTGTCTCCGGCCGGAACTCGCGATGTCATCGCGAGAGCCCGGCCTGTCACCATGGCATCAGGACGCCAGACACCGGCGTCCTGTATTGCCTATGCCTATGATCGCTGTATAAGCGATAAGGCATGGCAGAGCAGTAGCTCTGCCATGCCTTATGATAGCGATCATAGGCACAGTGCTGCAAGTCCCTCAGAGACACAAATTATGTAAAAAAAAGAAAAGAAAAATGTAAAAAAACCCCCTTTTTTATGCTTTTTTTCAGATTAGCATAAAAAAAGGTAAAAAAAAATTAAACCCCACATATTTGGTATTGTCGCGTCCGTAACGACGCGTACAATAAGTTGCACATGCTTTTGACTGTGCACGCAAAAAAAACGCTAAAAAACTGAGGCAAAATGCTAATTTTTAGCATTTGGCCTCACTAAAAACGCAATAAAAGTGATCAAAAAAGCCGTATGTACTCCAAAATATCAGTAAAAACTACAGCTCGTCTCGCAAAAAATAAGCCCTCATAGAGCTCCATACATCGAAAAATAAAAAAGTTATAGGACTTTGAATGCAGCAATTTAGAATAGAATAAAGATTTCCAAAAAAAGGGTTTTTATTGCAGAAAAGTGGGAAAACCTAAAAAAAATGTAAGAATTTTGGTATCGTTGTAACCGTACCGACCCGCAGAAAAAAATGGAATGTCTCATTTATGCTGCATGATTAACGCTGTAAAAAAAAAAAAAAAAAATCTATGGCAGAATTGATGCGTTTTCTCTCCCTGCTATCATAAAAAAAAAATAAAAGTTTTACAATATAGTCTATGTACCCAAAAGTGGCACCGATAAAAACTACAGTTCACCACGCAAAAAACAAGCCCTCACACGGCCGCGTCGACGGAAAAATAAAAAAGTTATGACTTTTGATAAATGGAGAAGAAAATCCGCCAAAAATTGTTGCGTCCTTAAGCCCAAAATAGGCCATGTCATGAAGGGGTTAAAATCCCCGCCGGCTGAATGATCTGCCTCTGATGGTCACAGCCTGACCAATCAGAGGCAGGTTTCACTCACACACCCATTCATGAATTCATGAATGGGTGACTGCTGCCTCTCATTGGCTCAGCGGGACCAATCAGGGGCAGCTCCCGCTGAGCCAATGAGAGGCAGCAGTCACTCACCCATTCATGAATTCATGAATGGGTGTGTGAGTGAAAACTGCCTCTGATTGGTCAGGCTGTGACCAATCAGAGGCAGATCATTCAGCAGGCGGGGATTTTAAAGCCCCGACGGCTGAATAGTGCCGAGAAGCAGTTCAGGAGAACTGACAGCGGCTGCGGCAGAACTCCGGCTGCAGCGGAAAGGTGAGTATACAATTTTTTTTATTTTAACACATTTTAGGATGAATTGCAGGGAAGGGCTTATATATTTAAGCCCTTCCCGACAATTCATCCCGGGCTCGCCCGCAGCACATTGCTTTCAATGGAGCTGGCTGTATTGCCGGCTCCATTGAATGCAATGCGCTGGACAGCTCCGGCCCGTTTCTAATGAAACGCGGCTAGGAGCAGATTTTCGGGCGATTTTTCGGCACCGGTCACGCGATTTGCACATGCGCATCCGTCATGCGATGCGCGAAAAAACGCCCGTGTGACTAAGGCCTTATAATCTATGCCAGATTAGTGTGGTAGCATATTTACATGCTGTGAGGGCCTCGCAGAGGTTTGTGTGGTTATTTTATTGAAATATTTTAATAAATTACTAACTTATCAATACACTTAAAGAATCAGGTTTTTGTCTTGTATTTTTCACTGTTGGATGCTGTGCCATGCACTCAGAGTCTTGATTATCTTTTTTTATATTACACCCTACTACAATGCCGATATATTGTAGAAACTATATAAGTACTAAAAACATAAAAAATAATTTAAATAAAATGTTTTAAAAAAGATGAGTTCTAACCTTTCTCTTTTCCCATTTCTCATGTAAATGAATAAAATAAACATAATTGGTATTGTCGTGTCCTGAAAAGTCCAAACTATTTAAATATATAATTGCGGGGTTTTTTTGGGCATCCCTTCTCTTTAAAAAATAAAAAGAGGGAAAAAGTTATAAAATCATATGTACCACAAAATGTAACTAGTAAAAACTACAAGTTGCGTGCAAAAAACAAGCCCCTGTGCAGTCCCATCAACGGGGGAATAGAAAAAATTATGGGTCTGAGCTTCTAGTGACAGAAAGGTAATTTTTTTTCTCAAAGGTTCTTTTATATTTTAGAAGTAATACTACATAAAAATACTGTATAGATTTGGTTTCACCGTATTCGTACTGACCCGCACAATAAAGTTAACATCGACCCTACTGGACCGCACCCTGCGGTCTTGTCATGGTTTGGGAGGATACATACCATCAAAATGGATGTCCTACCCCGATTCCTATACATTTTCCAAACCATCCCAATCACGGTACCCCAAATATTCTTTAACAAACTAAAATCTGCACTGATCAGATTTGTCTTGGGGGGGGGGGGGGGGGGGGCAGAGACCACGAGTTAGCACGCGCACGTTATCGTATCCCAAGTCACAAGGAGGAAATGGTTTACCCAATTTTAAAAACTCACACGGCGGCGATTCTTACGCACCTGCTAGACTGGCACTATCACACCAACAGCAAACAATGGATAGCATTGGAGCAAGCAGATTGTACAGTCCCTCTGAGGCTACTCCCATGGGTGAAAAAAGAAGACAGGGCCCAATCGATAGGTTCAAACTACTTCCTAAGGGATACACTTAGATTATGGGATGTACAAATACGTCAACAGATACTGTCCAGAGAAAATAGCCCTTTGACGCCATTATTTAATAACCCAGCTTTCCCACCAGGGAGGGAGCAAGAACGCTTTTTGGGTTGGGAGAATCGGGAGGACACCAGGGTCCAGCAGGTCCTGGGTGGACAATCAATCCCTTCTATGCAGGAACTCAAACACCGATTCGGAGATATTCGCATCTCCTGGCTCGAGTATTTCCAGTTACGCTCCTTCCTTGTGCCTTGGGAGGGAAGCGACACCCCGGGTGTAGAAGTGACACTCTTCGAGAGGTTGTTTGAGCTGCGATTTACCCCCCCCCCCCCCCCCCCCCCCCCCCCCCGGAGCATGTACTGTCACAAATATATGGCCTCCTGATGCAAGAGATTAGTCGCACTAACCCGGGCTTCAAGTGGGCTTGGGAGCAGAAGCTAGAGGGGGAAATCACGCAGAGCGACTGGCAAAAATCATTTATTTTCACACACAAGCTGACCATGGCATGCGCTGCTCAAGAGAAAGGGTACAAGGTGTTGGCTAGATGGTACAGATACCCAACGCGACTACACGCAATATTCCCCTCGGTGTCGGACATGTGTTGGCGCTGTGGGACTGATAAAGGCACCCTACTACATGTCTGCTGGGATTGCGATAAATTACGTCCTTTCTGGAACAGGGTGTTTGCCACATATAACTCAATGTGCAGAAAATCGATTAGCAATACTCCGCAGATAGCTCTCCTATCGATTCTGCCGGGCCCCATTAGTGCGCAAAAGGGAGATCTGCTCCGCTTTTGCATTGCAGCAGCTAGAGCAGTCATCTCTCGCCACTGGCGAACCACACAAGTTCCCTCAATGAGAGAATGGCAGCAAGAAATGACATACCTTAACCATATGGAGGAGCTATGTGCAGAGCACTCCCGAGAGCCCGAAAAGCAAAAGGAAAAATATAGAAAGACCTGGCAGCCCTGGATCATGTTTGAGTCTTCAACAGAGTTTACCAGTCTGTTTTACTAGACTCACCCACGAGCCCTGAAGGGGACACAGGCCCTCTGGAGTTAGGGACCGAAAATAAGACGCTCAAGGTGTCCCCCTCCCCCCTAATTGTACATACCACCCCCTCTTTGTTTTTTCTTTTCGTTTTGTTTTGTTTTGTCCGTGTGCGTGTTATTGTCGAAGTGTCTTGTTGTTCTGACATATCTGTTCAACCCGTCCAGACGGCTTCTATATCTTTCCCCTCTTCTCCTCTTTCCTTCTTCTCTCTTCCTTTTTTCTCTTTCTACTTCTCTCCTTCTAATGAAAAGGTTTTCCACTACATAAATCGTAACACTCACTATGACGCAGACCCCACCTCTATGTTCAGTCAGTTACGCGGTGATATAGTAAAAGAATAGTTGATTGGGGGGAGGTGGTCTGGGGATCAATGATGGGCTAGACGAATTGACTGTTAAATTTTTATTGTTCACAAGAAGACGTGCCTATTGTTATACAATGTGAATTGAAGGCCCTGCGAGACCTTTTTCAATTCTATTGCTTTTTTGTGTTCTTTCCTACTTGTATTGCTATTTTCTAATGGTTGTAAAATATTTTGGAAAATCTAATAAAAAGAGATTAAACATAAAGTTAACATAATTTTTGCGGCACATTGTGAAAACAAACTGCTCCCCAAGAATGGTACAATTTATCTTTTTTTATTCTGTTTCTCTAACCTTAAAAATTTAATTTGTTACCCCTAAGCAGCCAAGCACCAACTTCCATTTTCTCCCACATAAAATAAGGCCTTTTCAGCCATAGTCACATCAATGACAAAATAATAAAGTTATGGCTATTAATATGTAGAGAGGCTAAAATGAAAAAAATTAGCTGGTCATTAAGGCCCAAGTAGGCCCCGTATTTACAGAGTTAAAGTTCCAGGCTTGCAGCGGTGGATCCATTCTATTTTGTGCAGTTTCTTGGACCCTTTGTCAGTATCCCGACGAAGGTATCACTCAGGCTTTAGTTAATAACACCATGACCAATAAAATCCTGCATTCAAAGTGTTTAAAATGCAACAATTATATACCAAAGAGGTAAAACATCCAGGCGCTCACTCGGAGAGGGGTTAGGTTCCAGGAATTTTTCCCTTTGATATCCTGGAACGCAAATTTAAAGGGATGTTCTTCAAAAACACTAGGCTAGTATTTAAGAAAAACTGCATCAATTCAAATTTGGCATTTTTGGATATCAAAGGGGGTGAGATTCCCAGAACCTACCCCCCACCCCCATCGAGTGAGTACCTGGATGTTTTATCCCTTTGGTATTTATGTCGTATTTTAAAAACACAATCAGCGCAGGATTTTATTGGTCATTGGTTTATTTGCTTTTAATACCAAGACTCCCTGAAGTCTTGGATCCTTTCCTCGCGCTTTCCTTTCTGGATGTCCCATTGACAAAGTGTTTTAACTGCACGCATTCACAGACCAGGAGGTGTGGCTGTCTTTGATTTGGGTTCATCTTTCACTTTTTATCCCTGAGCCTACTTTTAAATACTTGCTTCAGGCTTTAGTAACCTGTTACAGTGATGTGGTGTGAAGTGCCTATGTGTCTTCACGAAAAGAAGGTTTGGACCCTCTCCTCCTATGCTACAGGCAACCTCCTAATTTGAGGAACACACAAAAAGGAACTTATCCCTGTAAGGTAAGAAGCTGCAAGACCTGCTCACATGTACGGACTGCGGACAGGATACGGATCCCCAACACACTATAAGACTATAAGATCCTGGGGATATTCACATGTTCCATGTCCAATGTTGTATACCTGATCCGGTGCAGTAATTGTCCTGTTGGGGGGGCTTTATATCGGGGAAACAAGACAAAAACTGAGAGCTAGGATGAGATCTCATCGCTACTCAATTAGCGAGAGAAAGACTGCATTACCTGTTGCAAAACATTTTTGTGGTCAGGGACACAGCATAGAGCAGATGAGAGTTATCATACTGAAGGGCAATTTCAAGTTGCAGCATCACAGTAGAATTTGGGAGTACAAATTTATGGCCATGTTTGATACCCTCAAGAATGGAATGAACCTCAGCCCAGAATTCTTACATAAGTGAAGAATATAAAAGGTCTGAAGGAGGTCAAAGGGGATGCCCTCTTACCAAAAAAAATTTTTTTAACTTCATAAAAATTCAGAACTTGACATGTAAGAATGTTGCCATCCAATAGGTGGTGCTGCATCTCCTTCCAGGTACAGGTTGAAGGAGAGATAAGACACATCATAAAACTGTCATATTCCTAAGCTCAGTTGACTGATTAAGTATTTATGTCTCAGCTCAGTTTGTCTGTTTTGAGTGCAAAACAGTCTCAAATTTCTGTGTGTGAACATTTGTATTTCAATTAAGAGGGTGTTATGCCTGTCAGTTCATAGTTAATTTTGCCAGCATACCTGGTTCTGTCCAGACGAGCCAGGGTTAACAGCTCCTGTGCCTTTCAGTCAGGATAATTACCCCGCTATGTGTCTGAGAGGTGTGCTGGTGATTGACAGGTCTATCTACCTATCGGCTCCTCCTGCCTTCCTATAATATCCAGCTCTGGCTGTCTGGGAGTTGCCGATTATTTTTCTTGTTCAGTCTGGTCCTGGACTTTGATTATTGTTCAGTGTTCATTGTTCAGTGGTGTTCAGTTTACAGTGTCCTCTGAGTAGTCTCGTGGCTCTGACCTGCTGAGTGTCGGTTCTGTACTTTGTGGTGCTTTTCAGTGTCCGCTGTGTAGCCCAGCTACTCTGACTTGCTGGTAGCCTGGCCCTGATACCTTGTGCCTTTCCCTCTGTGTGCTATCCAGTCTGCCTTTGTTTTTATCCTGCTTCTGTCAGCTTGTCCGCTAGCCCTCGCTGTTATCAGCCAGGGTTTTCCATTCTGCCTCATTTGTATCCTGCTTCATGCAGCTTGTCCGTTTGACCTTGCTATTGTCTGCTTTACCTTCTGTTATCAACCAGGGGTTCCAGTCTACCTCTGGTTGTATCCTGTTTCTGTTAGCTTGTCTGCTAGACCTCACTGTTGTCAGCCAGGCTTTACCATCTGCCTCTGTCCTATTTGTAATGTTCGTGTTGGTTTTGTTATCTGCCTTTCCTGTTGGTGCTAGTGGGTAGTATTCTCTTGCATAGGTACGGTGGTCCCTGCCTGTCCCCCCCCCTAGGAAGCATAGGGTCAGAGTTGGCGGCCTGGTCGTGTCCACCATCAGGGCTATCTCCAGGAAGGGACAGTGGTGTGGGTGAAGATCAGGGAGCCCCGCGCCGTGCGTACCTAGGCACTCCACTAGTACAAGTGTCCTTTCTACATTACATATGTGCCCCATACAAACTAGCTCCATTTTAGCCTGCTGAAGGATCGATAGAAGATCCGAAAGCTTGCTGTAACCTCATGGATTTTTGTTAGCCAATAAAAGCTATCATATCTATGAGATTGCCTGGTTTCTCTTACTGAGAACAATCACACTATGTGTCTTCAGGTTTTGGAATCTAGTCACAAACCCTGCAACCTCTATAGCTATGCCACTGCAACAAGAACATTGAATAATATTGTCAACATGCCTTCAAAATCTAAAATCAAGATCCATACATAATAATATAGAGAATAAATTGATATAGAAATAACATTTATTTTCATCTTACACAGTCGTTCACATTATATACTGACTTTGTGAGGCATGTATTCTCAAACAGAATGGTAGAATGTCCCTTAGGCCACCTTCACACTTCCTTCACACCTCTGGTCTAATTGCCTTTGTTCGGCTCCATTATAGGAGATGAACAATCGAAGTGCCAGATCCAGCACCTGCCAGACCTGAAAGGCACCAGACAGACTTCATTGACTATAATAGGGATCCTCTGATTTTCAGCATACTGTCCGCAATTTTCCCAGCTGAAATAATGGAGCAAGTCTTCAGCGCAGTTGTGAATATGGCCTTAGAAAGCAGCGTTGGTTTACAATGTTACAAAGGATCCTATGGATTGTTTGTGATATCTGGTGTTATAAGGGTTTATGAGCGATTAAAAAAGACAAAAATCTCAGCAGGTTGTTAAAATTAAATCAAGACTACTGCTTATTCCTCTTTCTCTTCACCGTGGGTGATGATATGCACAAGGTTTTTGTAGTTTAAGTTTCCGGTCACATCAGGTGGAAAAGCTGTGAACATCTGGTCTACCTTTAACAGACAAAGAACAAAAGAAAGTCAAGAAAGTTATACTACTAGTGTTTCTGGGGGGAAAACTTATCGAATAGTTTTGTTAAAGGGGTTGTCTGAATATATATATATATATATATATATATATATATATAAAATACATTTTTTATTTTTTTTTCAAAGCTTTCCCCCTTGCTCACACCGTTTGCCCTTCAGCCACTACATGACCTCTATCTGGTGTTATGCCTTTCATTTGTCTTTCCTAGGTCTAAAGGCCTCATGTCCACAGGCGGATCGGATTCCGCATGTGGATTTTCACAGCGGGAAACCTGCAGAAACCATTTGCAGGAGATCGCAGATGTATTGGTTTTCTGCATGGATGTATGCAGATGCACTGCAGATCACGTGCATGGAAAAAATCTGCAACCTCACCACCCAGCCTTTTCCCCACCTCCCTAATTGATTTTAACCTTCAAATCTGCAGTACATCCACAATTGTATTTGCGGTTGCACTGCAGATCATCTGTACTCATTGACTTCTATTGAGCCTGTGTGCACGGAATCCGCACCAAAAGGTCCACAACTCAAATCTGCATGCTTAAATTCAGTTGTGGATGCCAATGCTTCCCTATGGGCACTTTGAATTGCGGATCTTCCGCAAATCTAATTCTATAGCAGGGCTCTATTACATGCTATGAGCCCTGGTTCTTGGGGCACATTTGGTCATATGTTTTTGTACCTTGAATTTACATAGTGGCTGTTTTTATGCTATAGGTGGATGTTTGTATGGGGTCTGCTTGCTACTTATTTTCCAGTCTGTACCCTTTGCTCTCTTGGATATACCTAATAGAACTTTTTAAATGTTTTAAAATATAAAATTTTTTGGTATCTGTGGCTTATAATTGCTAATAAAATATATATATATTTTTCACATTGTGTTTTGTGTTTCCTTGGTTTTTTTTGTACAACCTTTGTTTTCTCTTGTGTATTATCTGTCCTCAGCCTTGGGGATCAGCGCAGTGTTCGTTCTGGAACAGCTACCACCTGACTGCTGCAGCTAATCAGAGCCTGCAGCAACCAGTTGCTGTTCTCCTGGCATATCTACTCAGATGCTGTGAACAGATATGCCAGGAGAACAGTATTGGACTGGTGCAGTCTCTGGCCGCAGCGGTCAGGTGATGGCAGTTCCAAGACAAAGACCAGGAGAACCGCAGGGGTGAAGTGCTAGATTGTCATTACTAAGTACAAATATATTTCTGGTTTTGTTAATTTAACACCTGTACACATTTCCTTAAAAATAATATAGTAACTGGACAAACCATTAAACCCCTTCCCTCCCAAGGATGTGTATGTACATCATGGGTTTGAAGGGGTTCCCACAAATGGATGAACAGTTACGCCTTATGGATGGCACAGGCTCAAATGCTGACTGACAGCCGACCTTCCTCTGCCACAGCAGGTAATGGGGAGAACACCGATCCTCACTGTTAGGCCTCATGTCCACTAGCTAAATAGAATTGCGGATTCCGCAGCGGATTTTGCCCATAGGGAATCATTGGCCATCCACGGTCCATTAAATTGATTTTTGCACCCGCGGATGGCATTTTAAAAAAGAATTGCGTTTTTCCGCGCGGATCGGCAACATTGCTATCACATTGATAGCAATGTGTGCAGATATCTGCATGCAAAAAAAATACCATTTAAAGCAAATCCGCGCGGAATCTGCCGCGGAAATCCGCGCGCAGATTCTGCGCGGATTGTATTTTTCAAGTGGACATGAAGCCTAAATCCCTTACATGCTGCCATCAAAGTTGACCGTGGCATGTAAAAGGTTCACAGAGGAAGGGTGCACCCTCGGTGACATCATTGGCCCTTCATGATGATGTAATGGCTTTTGAAAAATGGATATGAATATCCCCCAATAAATGGTCGTGATGAACAATATTTTCTATGATGGGGTTATGCTGAAGAAGAAATTCTAATGTTATTAAGCCCAGCCAATTATATTCATTCTTAGAATCTGAAAATAGGATGAATATTGCAGATTGTGTTTATTCTGTCATACACAAGTACAGCAGAGGAGCTGAAAATTATACCTCTTCACTTGAGAACCTCTCAGCCTGAGTCATAAGCATTTCTCTTATGCTAAAAATAAAGCATAAAAAGATGAGTTAAAAGACAGCTCAGAATAGGAAACCAGAGCAGCAACTCTGCAGACACCTCTACTCACTAATCTGATTTGAGAAGGCCGCTGCCTTCAGGGTCAAACACTTTGAAAGCATTTAGAATCGTTTCCTCTGGATCAGCTCCTGCAAGTATAATCACATATTAAATCACACACTAAATTATTATCATTATTAATTATTATGTGAGGGACAGAAAATATATAATAACATGGTGCATATCCTTCAGATCGACACAGTAGGTGCCACTTACTGTATAACATTTTACTATTAGTAGAGTTGAGCAAACATACTCTGCCGAGCTTGATGCTCGTTCAAGTATTAGCGTACTCGATGGTGCTCGTTACTCGAACGAGCATCAAATCGTATTCGACCCCGCCCCAGTTTTTGGCTCCTCCCCACTGTGACGTGCCTGTTTTGGCCGCTCCTCTCCACGACGCTGCGCGCGTCATTGGCAAATTTTTTGTCTGTCTGGCAGGCAGGGGAGAGAGAGAGAGAAAATACACACGAACCAAGAAAGAAAAAAAAGCTCGGGACCCGGCGTCCCACATACAAAAATGCTCAAGTCTCCGATTGTAGTCAATGGGGTTTGTTACTCGAGTAGAGCTCTCGAATTTTACGAAAAGCTCGACTCGAATAACGCGGACCCGAGCATTTGGGTGCTCGCTCATCTCTAACTATTAGCTAATTAGCTATGCGTAAACCGAGCAGAAGATACGTGGACAAGCCAAAATGCTGGCAAAACTATAACAAGGAGACTTCCATTATGATCTGGGTCAGATGGCAGCTTCCAAAGAAAGCAGATAACTAATCAAAGAAGACCATCAGCCATGTGTCATTTAACTGCATCCTGCTGCAGCACTTTTTTTCTTTGATTTTATTTTTTCATTTCCACTTAAAAAAAACCAAAAAAAAATACATAACTTTTGTATTCTTCCGGCAACATAGATACAGGAGGGCTTGTTTCTACAGAATGAGATGTAGTTTTCAATGCTACCTTTTAACTAACCAAAAAGAAAATTTGCTATTTTGGGTCCTTGGGGGTCTGGGGTGTTTACATTGTTCAGAGTGCAGTTAAAATGACCCATTATCTTTCTTCTGTAGTTCAGTATGCTTACAGCTATATTAGATTTACATAGTTTTTTATCTGTTTTACTACTCAAAAAAACCACATTTTTTAAAGTGCTTTTTGTCACCATCTTTTGACCCCCATAACCTTTTTTTTACATCGATGCAGCTGTGTGAGGGATTATTTTTTGTGGGGCAACTTGTAATTTTTATTGGTACCATTCTGAATTTGATCACTTTTTATTCCATTTTTTTCTTAGAAATGAGGTTATCAAAAAAGCGCAATTCTGACATTGTGTATTTTTTTTCTGATGGCATTCAGCATGTGGGATAAATAATGTGATATTTTAGTAAATTGGAGTTTTTCAGACACAATGATGCTAATTTTTATTTATTTTTTAGATGATGACTGGATAAAGGCTTCTTTTCACATTTTAATATTTTTTTAATTTACTAATAATTAAAAAAAGTTATTAATCTTATAACTTTTTTTTTTTTAAGTCCATATAGGAGACTTGAACTAGTGATTGTTTGATTGTTTATACAATATACTGCAATACCTCAGACACCGCTTAATAGACAGAAAGGCCCCAGGCTGCCATGACGCCCAAGCAGGCATCCTCAATCTTGTTGCAATCAAGCTGTTCCAGTGACAGAGGGAGCCCTCTTCCTTTGGGCCTACTAACAGCAGCATCTAAAGGATTAACTGCCGTGATCGGAGTTATCTCTAATCTCGGCAGTTTCAATCAGGTGTCAGCTCTCAAAGACTGCCAACACCCACTGTGTATAGTATGGCCTTGGCTCCTGAGCCCACTCTGTACAGTGACACCCAACGTTCACTATACATGTACTATGAATTGCAAGAAGAGGTTAATATAGACTGGTCCTGATTAATACTGTAGTCTATTGTAAGCTGTACTTTGTAATGATGATCTACAAACTGCCTTAAAGGGGTTTCCCTGTGCATATACGTGATGGCATATTACTAAGATATGCCATCACTTACTGACTCAGGGGCGTAACAATAAGGGATGCGGTTGCACCCGGGCCCAGGAGCCTTAGGGGGCCCATAAGGCCTCTCTTCTCCATATAAGGAGCCCAGTACTATGAATAAAGCGTTATACTTGGGGGCCCGGTTACAGATTTTGCTTTGGGGCCCAGGAGCTTCAAATTATGCCTCTGTACTGACTGAGAGGGGATCCAACCATTGGGGTTTATAGAATCTTTAAAATAAAGTGGGTGCAGCTCCTCAGAGACTTTCTTTGCTCGGCGCCACTACTGCCATAAGCCCTATTCAAGTTATTTGGGATTTATGAAGTGTACTAATTGTATAGATATATTTAAATACATAGGACATTGGTTATTCTATCCATTATATATTTGGGACTCCAATATGCTGTTAGTTGATGATTGATTGTATTTGCATAATACTTTACAGTTTTTTTTAATATTGCTACCATTGTATAATAATTGTTTGGTGGATGCCAGTCTTATTTCTAAAAACAAAAAAAAAATTGACTAAGCAGACCCCACAGTTTTTTTTTAGTACCCTAGTAATGACCCTGTTGCTAGCTCTCTAGTAAACTTGGACACGTAGCTCTATTACTCCCAAAGGCATTTAATAGAAATGGTAAAATACTACAAACCTTTCAGCTTCTCTCCAAACATTGTTAAGAACACGGTAAAATTAATTGGTCCTGGAGCTTCTTTTAACATTTCTTCCAGTTCTTCATTTTTCACATTCAGACGACCTTTGAAGACATAGACCAGTGTGTACTATACCAGTTAAGTGTCATCTATTATGTGTGGTAAATTAAAATTGTGCCCCTAATAATGAATTATCTTACTGTAGAACATCCTATGAATACATTCACTATAAATGACTGTAAATGAAAGTTGGTTGTTACTCCTCCAGGGTTCACATACTTATGAGTTTGCCTTTAGAGAAATAAGCTGGCTATTTTTACTTAATAGTAACTCTGATAACAGCTGTATACTCTCCAGTAACAACCAAGACTTGAGGATCCTACACAATTATGTGGATAGTGTTACAGTTTCATGTGTGGACATGGCAGCGTGGTATGTGTGACATTTTAGTCATTTAAGTACTGCATATCCAGGATGTGATAATGAAGGATTAACTTTTGTAGTGCCATCTCTATGAACTTTATTACTGGCAACCTGTTCTCAGATATTGTACGTATTAGCAGCCTGTATCTGTTGGGCTTTGAAGTTATTTTAGAAGGCTGTATTTGTTAAGTAGGAGAGTGCTCTACATGCGCACACAAAATCATAACTTTCATTACCTAAAGCTGCAAAAGTATCTCTGAGATCTTCTTTATCAATGAACCCATCTCGATTCTGGTCCATGATGGTGAATGCCTCAATAAAGAAGAAGAAAATAGAACTTAGTCACTTTTATTATAAAGACTGTCTTGTTTAAATTATCTTTAACTGAACTAACTACTGCGGACCATCCTTTGTCCATTGGTATATATGGTATGTGTCACAGCTCACCGGCTGTGTCGGTTTGGGATAGGTGTGATATTACAGCATCAGTCCTGACCCATTTCAGTGCTGGTCACTGCAATGCGGACTTCTCTGTGAGTGCGTGAAGTGATAGGTCAGCTGAGAGGTATGCTCCCCAGTTGGGCAATGGAGCACCTGCATACATGAATTTTGGGTCCTCTTTATATATTGCTGTATATTGTCAAGTTGGTTGCCCCCTTTCTGCTCCATAATCAGATAGGTTTGTTTTGGGTTTTTTTTGACACTTTGGTGTGTTGCAGCATCTTTTTCCAGACTGTTTTGCTATTGTGTTCCATCTTGGGCATAGTGTGCTTGTCTTCATTCTAGTCTTATTCTCTGTTATTCTTTCTCTGCAGCAATCCCTATTTTCCACATAGGAAAGACAGAAACCCCAGGGTCCTCACATGGGGTTGCCCTCATCAGGGAGAGTGCTCCGCTTTTACATAGGATTAGGAGCGTAGGGGCAGATTTCCTATTTCACAGATTTTTGGTTCTGTTTTAAATATTTTTAGTTCTCTTTGTTCATATATTATGTGTATCTTTGTCCTATGGACAACAGTTTTTGTAAGACGTAACAGTATGTGTACATAATAAGGGACCCAACAGAAAGCACAGTTAGCTAAAGTAAGAATGACTTAACTGCTAATGGACTTGAATTTCCTCCAAAAGCACTAAATAATCATCAAGTGTAAATAGAGGAGTGAAATGATTCCTAAATATTTTTATAGTTCCATGAATGTATTTTATGAAAATTAACAATGGCTCTCTTCACATGACTAATGGGCACTATTTTCAATGCATACAGTATGTCAGGAAATGCTCTCAAAATAACATTGTCATAAACTTCTATTAACCAAATGTTTGACCGTGTCCTTTTGGCTTATGTTTGGCCAGTGTTCAACTTTATTGGAAAATGTAGTAGCGGCAAATGAATCCTACAAAAATTGTATACCAACTGGATTACATTTTTAATAATGGAAGTCAATGGCATAAATATGGCACATATGGTATAGGTTTGGGGCAGATGTACAATAAAGATAGGGGCTTATTTACTTAGACCAGTTTTTCACATGCTAATGTAAGTAAAGCCTGTGCCTATCTACAATTGACAAATGTATTAAGAGGTGTAAGCCTATTAGTACTTGTGTTTCATCGGGCAGCATCTCTGTGCACCAGATGAAAAGACTATGCCAACTAGGTTCTGGAAAAGATGTGTAGATTATAGTAAAGGTGACGGTCTAAAACTCCCTTTTTAAAAGTGTGGCGAAGTACGGCGTAGAAGTCACAGTCTTGGCACATGCGCCAAAACTGCAAGACTTGGATGCCAAAATTCTAGGGTACAGGTCATCTTAAATAGCCCCAATTGTGTCCAAATACGATGTGAAAAGACGGAAAGCCATTAGTGTGTCATCTATACATAACAAGACCTACATAAAATCTTTCCTCGTCTGTAGAAGTAGTGGAGGGGGTTTATTATGCTAAATGTGCCATTAAATGTGTATTTTAAAAACATTTTATAGTTACTTTAACAGTTGTGAAAAAGTTCTAGAAAGTGGGGCATGGCAAAGAGTAAAATGACTAAAACAAAATATTGGTGCCCACTATGTTAGCCATGTCTAGTCCATGGCAATACATTTATTTTTAAAAGTTTTCATTTTGATACATTTGGCAGCATTTGCTCCATTTTCAGAGTCTTCTAAAATGATGCTTGTATGTTTACGATACTGACACGCAGGCTGAATAATGGCTTTTAGGCTCAAAATGATTTTCAGTTTGTACATTCAGAAGTTGCTGCTAAATGTTATACATTGGGGGGAATTTATCATTAAGGGAATTTTCAGCACCAGTTTTCTGGCATGCTTTTTTTTCCGTTCTCCAGGTCAAAATGTGACAAACTTATTAGTTATTGCATGATATGTTTAGAGATGGGTGGCGTACAAAGCGACTCCCCCCAACTACTGGAGTGACATTACAATTCTTAAATCTGTCTAAAAACCTCACTCCACAAACCCCTCACCCCCTTTTCTAGATTCTTTTGAAATGTGAAGTGAGAGGTGTAACATCTGTTATTTTTATGCAAATCAATAGTAAAATTGCCTAAATTGATTTGCGCAAAAAAAGAGTGTAACTTTCTCCAGAATTCTGGCACAACACCAGTAATAAATGTGACCCATCATCTATTCCACAAAAAGTCACATTGTTCCCTTCTTAATATTTTTCTACACACATCGTTTACCTCCTTAAACTCCTGAATCTGGGTTTGCTCAAACATGGAGAATACATTGGAGTTGGCTCCTTCTGCCCTCTTCTTTGCTTTCTTGGGAGACTTGAGAAAGTTGGGATACAGGTTAGCGTAAAATTATTTTTAATAGTAGCATATTTTCAACAGCTATTTTGTGGCAAAAATGGCTAAATTCAGGAAATAAGCTGGGTTCAGATAGAAGAATAAAGATAATATTTTATGTAAATATAAAGTGGACATTGAACTGTCCGCTGTTTACCACTTCACAGCTAAAACCTTGGTCAGGCAACCTGCTAACTCAAATTTCATTAGGCCGCCTGCACACAAGCGGGTCAGACCCCGTATGCGAGATTCCCCCAGCGGAGTTCAACCTGGTTCCCGGTGGGTGACCCGAGCTTACCTTTCCGCCGTCTTCTCCTCTGCTGCGAATGTGCTGGCCGGCACATACACAGTGCAGAGGATGCCGCACCGTCGCTATGGCGATGACACGGCTCCTGCAACCATTCTGCAGTGATTATTGCAAAATGGCTGCTGGACAGACTGCTTCCATTGACTTCAATACTGCGATTTCTCCCCCGTGCACCAAAAATCGCAATCGATTTCTCATAGCATGCTATGGGCTGGATTTGCTGCAGAATCCGGAGGTGGAATCCCGCATCGGATTTCGCAATGCAAATTTGCCCAGTGTGCAGGCGGCCTTAATTAAAGGGAACCTGTTAGCAAGTTAATGTTACACAAACAACAGGCAATATTAACAGGTGCCCTGACAATACTAAACTGTTTTATTCTGAAGTATTGCAGTGTTTTAGAGATTAACAGGTTGCTCTATGTATGTGTAAATGGGGAGAGATCTGTCAATCAGTGTTAGCTGGGCAGGAAGGACCAAGTGAGGAGCCACCCAGAAAACCCTTATCTCCAAGTCTGGTACTTGTTAGAACTTTGTTCTTTAAAAGGGTTTTATCATTAAAACAAAACCCCATACCCCAGGTTGGGCCTAAAATAACAAATGAGGTTATACTCACCTTCCAATCAGAGGCTGCAGCGTCACCGTAACAACTTCTGGCATCAACGCTCATATCCTGGCTGCCCTAATCCCAGGAGTTTGGGAATGTGACACTGCAGCCTATGATTGGGCCCATTGGTCACATGCTTCCACCCAGCCTGTCTACCTAGAAGTCACCACCGATGCCAGAACCAGCTGTCAGCTCCATTCCTGGGCCCCAGGAGAGGTGAGTATACTGTCATCTGTTATTTTAGCAGGGCTAAGCTGGAAAACGGGGTTTTGTATTAATGACAAAACCCCTTTAAAACATAGTTCATGGTAGTCAGGCAGTACCTAGCACTATTTCATGCTGCCCATGGTAAGAACAGCATTAAGTTGCCTTAACAGGTTCCCTTTATTTACTATTCCTCATGCATATTGGATTGTGATACGAAAATGCACCTTTTCAAGAACGCAAAAATGAACATGGACCCGGACTACTTGATTTGGGCTATGTTCACAAATTATGGTTGTCACAATGGCCACACAGTTTTGTGGGTAAGGGTACATGCACATGGGCGATTAAAAAGTTGCGCCCGAGTTTCTATAATGCATGTGCAAAATACGGAAATGTGAATGAACCCATTGAAATCAACAGATTCTATTCTCTGTGTATTGCACATACGAATACAAATGCAAATACCATCACACCAGCAGTAGGGGCAAGATGTCACTGAAAAGGATAATGATAAAATATAACTTTTATTCTAATTAAAAATCAGGAACTAATCATAGCTAATAGTGATGACATTAATATGAAGCAAAGTATAAACCCCAAAACAAAAACAGCACAAAGAAAAGAAGGAAGGAGGGGGGAACACACCAAGAAATGGCTGGATCTCCCTCTGCAGTTGGTTATCTCCAAAACGTATACAGAAATGGGCTCTAATGGATTTTCGAGCGCAAAATGTTATAATTTGTGTAATACACACCACGATCCTTGATTTATTAAATCGTGTGTGTTACAGTTTCAGGGCCCTTTGCATCGCAATGATCATGGAAGTGAGAGCACACTGTGTATTGGTGAACATTACCGTGCGAATGCAACCTCATAGGTGATAAAACATCAAATTCCTGTATGAGTAGTTCGTGTTAAATGTCCTATAGTTAAAATTTTGGTTGTATTGTTGTTATTAAACCAATATCAATAGACATAACAGGCATTCATTGTGGTACCTATCTAGTGACGTAATAAGAGATCAACTTTTTATAACAATCATTAACCTCTTTAGTGGCACGCCCAGAAAATCTCCGGGACTTGCTGCACTGACCATGCAGTTAAACCCCGGAAGATTTCTGTGTACAGCCGTAGTGCTGAAATGCTGGCCAAGACGCACAGTTATTGTGCCACTGTACACGTTTGCCACTTTGAGCTACCTCAGGAAAATCTCTGTGGCTTGCTACGCTGACATGGTAATAATAGACCTGCCACTAAAGGGGTTAATTGACCCAACTCTTTTAGAACAACAGTTATTTGACCCTATGTGCAGTTCAACCCAATTAATGGTATCATCAGGAGTCCTATATCCAAAACCACCACTTTTTTATTGGTTAATTGATACTGGGTACTTCATATCCTACTAGGAGTGGTAGTTCATTGGCAGTAATGTGGATGTAACATTTATAACAGTAAGCGCAAAATGCATTTGTGGACCTCAAATATGATATAAACGAGGGGACAGTGAATCCCCCTGCACCTCAAAATATATGAGGAGTACTAAATGGTGCTAAGATCTGGTGTAGGAATACAAGGGTTAGACCCAGAAGTTCCAGGGTAATTCATTACCTCAGTAGACATCCTATGCTGCACTTACTATCTGACTGCTAGCAGTAACAAAGAGGGCTGATTGCCATGAGCCACATGTAGTGGATGGATTTAAGCCTGGTGGGGCTCGATGACAGCTAGCCTAGCTACTATGGCTAACTAGTAGAAATTTGGCTATCTGCCCTCTCTTTGCTAAGCCTGAGTCTAGACCAGTGTTCCCAAACTCCAGTCCTCAGGGACCGCCAACAGGTCATGTTTTCAGAATTTCCTCAGTGTTGCACAGGTGATGTAATTATTGTCAGTGCCTCAGACATTGCCACAGGTGTTCCTATTATAGGAGATTCTGAAAACATGACCTGTTGGTGGTCCCTGAGGACTGGAGTTGGGGACCCATGGTCTAGACCACAGTCAGTCAGGTCTGAAAAGAACTACCAAAGTGTGGAGTTGTGGAGGAACTACCTAGCATGGCTGCTCCTTAAAATGTCATCAGTAGGGGCAGAGTGCCACTCCACAGCAAAGGTAGGATTGAGGCGCTCACCCCTAGCTCTCCAGGCACAAACACGGCCATTGTCGGTGCTCAAATTAAACCTAAATTCATTGACAAAGACAACCTGGTTCCACTCCGCAGCAGTCCAGTTTTATCATTCATGACACCACTGCAAACACAGCCAACGGTGGGTGGGTGTCAAAGGCAGTACATGGAATGGGCGCCGTGAGACCAAATGTCCTTCAACCAAGTGCCTAAAAAATGGTTCCCACACGACTTGTAATGATGGTGCCACCTGTCACATCTGTCTCCTGAGACCTGTGGTGCTACAGATGCTCTGGAGTTCTCCTGCTCAGGTGTTGGCGATTGTGCTGGCTGGGCATGTGTGTGTCAGACAACCAATCTCTCTGGGTCAGTACACATAAAGCTGTCTTCCCAGGTGTGGATGTGGTCAGTTTTCTCTGTACTTATTCTGTCTGTTTGTGGTGTGAACAGGATCTATGTTTGGCGGCTGCAAGAAAAGTTTTTGTTGGGTTATGTCGCTGGACTCCTAGTTAGTGTAGGGACTAGCGGTATAGCCAGGAGCCATGAAGTGGCCCGCTAGCTTCCATATTTTGATCAAAATGTCAACTAATACCTGGCATTTATAGCGTTAAGATCTGCTACTAGTGTTTGCATTTTGGCTGCTGTATGGTGTGATTTCTGGCTCTTTGTGTTTTCTTATTCTGTCCAGTTGTCCCTGTCGGTGGTGGCATGCTTGTGTCTTATCCTCCTGGGTGCATGGTTCCTAGGAGCAGCAAGAGCCCAGATCCGAAAAACCGCTGGGCCACCCTTTATTGTGGCAATGTCCCCACTCAGGTAGGTCTGTGTCACTAACCATAGTAGAAGATAGGGAGAGGTGTTAATCTGTGGTAGCTCACCTGGTGTTGCCTATCCTTTCTGGGTCACTTTCGTGTGGGCCCAGTGCTCATTTGCCCACACGAACGCAACAACACCTTTCCCTGGATGGTGGATAACGAAACAGTTGGAGTTGTTCGTAATTGTCAGAGGATCAGACGATCCTCTTTTCTGGTGGTCTGTCGAGGGTATCCTGAGCCTGGTTGTCATGGATGCATGTCCTCATGCTTCCACTGGTCCCAACAGGCAATTCGTCAATATGACCATCCAATTTCTCGCATTTCAATAATGTGCCTCCTCTCAAATTCTGTTAACTGGGCAAAATCTCTTCAACTGCATTATAGAGGCATATCTAGTGGTAAACAAGCTCTACACAAGCAGAAAAACAGGTCACTACAGACAAGTAGTCTCTGAGAAGCTTTTTATAGACCAAAGGTGGAGCCACTTTAAAGGCCCTTTTACGCACAACGATTATCATTCAAAATTCGCTCGAAAGCCATCTTTTGAGCGATAATCGTTGTGTGTAAATCTTTCACTTTTCTGCCAAACGAGGATTCCAAGTTTGGCATAAAATCCATTGTTCGGCAGAAGAGCTGATAAGAAGGACCACATGCTGTGTTCTGCCCAGGAAGCGCTGATTACATTGTCTCAGCTGTCAGCCCCACTGCAGAAAAAAGGGAAAGTATTCAGAGAACAAACCACCCGCTGTTCTCTGAATATAGCTCCTGGCAGCTGACTTGCATTACTTAAGCTACTGATTGGTACTAATAGGCATTAGTACCAATTAGTAGTTTATACTAAATGATCGCTCAAAAGCCATCTTTTGAGCGATCATCTTTGTGTGTTAATGGGCCCTTAAGGCCTCAAGCGGCAAGACTGTTCATCTACTTGGACCACATCTCTGATCATTTGCATATCTGGCTGAGATGTAATTGCATACTTAGATATGCAGCAAAAGGACAACAGCTTTTAGGTGCTTGATTGCATACTCTACGAGCGGTAGAAAAGTTGTAGCATGCTTTATTTTGCCGTGAAATCTGTGCAGACCGCCTCTATTGATGTCAATGGAGGCCATCCGACCCGCAGCCCATACACAATTAACAATGAGTATGGGCTGCGGGTACCCGCGTCATTGATAACCAATGGTGCCTGAGATACAAATAAACAAAAAAACGAACACTGTACTGTGCATGACCGCTTGCGAGCCTCTGCGGTCATCCTCAGTATAGTTATAGGAGGGTCACCGGCTGGGCTCACAGATGGAATCCGTTGCAGGCCTCCCGCAAGCAGCATCCGACCCGCTTGTGTGAGCCTGGCTTAAAGTCACATGATTTTAAATCACACTCTTAAAACAACCACACTTTTAATTAACTATCCTATCAAGCTCCCACCCTTGCTTTTTTTTTGTTAGCTTCAAGTAGCTCTCAGCAGCAGTAACTCCTCGAATGAATCCTCTCTTTAGAAAGATAAATCATATAAATATACACTGACTAAAAATCTGTCCCAACCGCAAAAAATAGAAAAAACAGGATGCTTGCTAAATACTTTGGGTCTAACTTTCTTTTTTGAGATCACACTTTTACACAATAGCATATTTGTAAGCATTTCTGGTCAGCGCAGTAAGTTAATGACATGAAGTACATGTTGGCTAATGTTTTAACGTCATTGTCAATAATGTATCATTGAAAGTAAAACATGGCTATGAACTGTAAATGTAACAATGCTTTATCTTCGTTCAGTGAGAAATTATTAAATTATTAACTGTCCCATAAATAAACATTCTTGCAAGGAATTTTATACATACTTGATCATTCATCAGAACCAATAGCCTGTGTTTAAATTGTGAATTTTCTAATGATTAAAGATTACGGTCCAGGTACTATTGGACAACTGGTATTTGTTAGAAGAGTTTTCATATGTTTAGTTGATCACAAGGTGTCCCACTGCTGGGAACCCCAATGATTAGCTGTAATCTATGGGGAAAACCTACAATACACATTACATTTGTCTGCAGTGCTGATGCAGGGAAAATGATTACATAGTTCCTATTTAAATCAATGGATTATCTGTGTAATGCAGGAGAGGCTCTCCAGAGTGAGAGATCCTCTTTGTATCTGTACTCTGCTCTCGTTATATTAGTACTGTAAGCCATACAACTCCTTTAATGTCTCCCAGTTTCATAAAACAATCATAGTGTATTGTTTATGATAAATGAAGTTTGAATACATTTTTATGGGTCATACGTAATCATTTGGATACCACAGCATTTGTGATTAATTAGCATCACAATTAATCACAAATGATCAAATACTGCAGTATTTGTTAAAAAACGTACTTAATATTTACCTTTTTATCAGATAACACAAATATGAACATTTGTAGTGTAGTACTATGCTAGAAAATTAGTATTACTTGCAACCATAAAGTGAAAGTCTTGACATACACATGTGATATCATATATAATATATATACTAGTTATTTAAAAAAGACAAAAATCTCCTTTACTACACCAGTAAAATACTGTAACCATTAAGTGTGGATTTTCTTCTAAACTTTCACTGTCCGACTATTGAATTCACATTCCACTGTCAGTATAGTAAACCATGGCTATCTGCTAACGACTTCCCATTGCTCCTTACTGAGTAATGATGAATACTGAGGTTACAAATGCCATAATTTTACTTACCATTGTTCACCTGGTACGTGTGGTGTCACTGTCAGTCAACGTTCTAGACCAGATCCGTGAGCTTTGTTCAGCCAGACAATAAATATGCCCCCATACTAGTTATAAATAAACCCATGACCACTTTTGGCAGTGTAGGGTAGCCCCATCTTCAGACAAGCCTTTCCCTTGTTACAGTCTTGACACATTGTTATGCACTCTGATGAAATGTGAGACAAAGAAGATCTGAAGGTTATGGAAACCCAATGCTTTGTAGCTCCATCCCATGTTCAATCTTATTTAAAGCAACAATGCCACAGCAGATGGCCGAAAACGCTACTCATGACAATTGCTGCTGATGTTACACGCTTGGCAGAAGGCCAGTACATCATGCTACCTATTGTTTGTCATTTGCTTTTATTCTTGTTTTTCAATGGTACAACATGGAATAAAAATGGGGTATGGATTAGAGATACTGGAGTGACAGATTGTGTTTATGTCTTGATCTTCTCTAGGTTGTAGGTCACCCAACCCTATACTTTGTTTTCCATAAAGACTATATTATATTCATAAAGCATAAAAGACTAGGACTACATGATAAGCAGATCATGTAAAACTAATGTCATTGATTTCTTTGTCTATGTCACAAAAGCGGTGGATGAAGCTGATGCCGTAGATATCGTATAAGTGGATTTCAGTAATGTCTTTGATACAGTTTTACATAAACCGCTCATAGATAAGTTAGTGAAAATTGGACTTCATCATTTGATAGTCCAGTGCATTTACATTTGGTTAAAAGATAGATATCAGAAGTATTGTTAATGGAGTGTATTCTAAACAGGGATAAGTTACAAGAGGTGAGTATTCTTGTTAGTATTTTCTTATGGCACCTGCCACAGACAGGAGGACAGCGTGTGCAGGGCTAATCTTTGTGCAGATGTGCAGCATCCACAGCAGAAATTTGGCGGCAAGTGTCAGATCTTTCCCACAGAAGATATTTGCTGGATTGTCATCTGAAGTTTGAACATACTGTAACCATGAGCATTTCTCTCATTGCAATTGCTGCGTCTTCCCCCCCCTCTCTATAGACTTCTATGGGCTGCAGCTGTAACCTAATCCCTCAGTGAAATGATAATCCATCTATGCCTATCTCAAAACAGATTTAAGCAGTGAATTTAGGCACAGGGGAGGAGAATTGGCTGCTAAATAGAGGAAGAGGCATTTTTCTCTAGTATGTTATATTACAAAGTTTCTTATGTTCACTTGTACCATTGTTTTGTGCAAAGTCTGTTGCAATAGCAGCGCCTAGTCAATTCTACAAGTCATAAAATAAACTGTCTGCTGATCAGTTATTTTCTACTATAAGAAAACAAGAACAGAAATTATGTTTATATGTACAGTAGATCTTTAGGTTGTATGAGACTCAAAATCATACAGACTGAATAAAATATGCCACCAGCAGCACACAAAAGGAGCAACCCACCAGGGTGAGGTGAGATACATGCAAAGCTACAAAAGGAATCAGAACCTTGATTCCCAAGAGAGTCCACAAAATGAAGAAGTTCGTGGCAGTATAAATACGGTGTAAATAAATCTCAAATGCTTTATTCCTGCATGTAAATAGTAAAAGGCGACGTTTCGACCGTGCAGGGTCTTTATCAAGCTTGATAAAGACCCTGCGCAGTCGAAACGTCGCCTTTTACTATTTACATGGAGGAATAAAGCATTTGAGTTTTATTTGCACCGTATTTATACTGCCACGAACTTCCTAATTTTGTCAAAATCACAGAGTCTCCTTGAAGGCTAGAGATTAATATTGAACAACTGAGCACCTGCATTTTATGGATGTCTCTAAAACTAACTGTTGTACGCCAAAATTCAGTTTTTTAGACAAATGGGTACTTTCAAGATTAGTTTAAATTTTGTTCTATGTGCTGTGTCTACAGTAGTGTGTAAACTGCATCCACACCATAATAAAGCGGTCTGCTTTTAAAAATAATTTAGGAAGATATGGGAAACAGAGAATATTTGCAAACTCTGAAAGAGCGATACACTTGAGGCTTGCCTCCAGAAGATGATTGACATTTATATTCCTGAAGGGTTGACAAAACCACTAGTAAGATAATATTTAAGCTACATAATACACAATATGTCAGTTATTATCCACTAGGAAATATCTAATGCTTGTCACTCTCTTCTAATCTTGAAACTGTGAAACTAGGAAGGCAGTGTGCACTGATATTTCACCACTAGTGCTTAACTTCCATTAGCTATCGGCTCAGATCCAAAAGTGTACAACATTTTTTTATTGTCAGTTTTGCTATACACTTCCTATAGCCTTTACATTCAGGGGTTCTGTCTTGACATACGTTCCAGGTTTGATTAGATCTGATAGATAATGTCGAGAATGGAAAAGTGACCAAAGCATGGATGAAACCCATAATTACAAAAGAAAGTTGCCGTCCCCATAGATTCCAACGATCTATTGTTAAGCACAAATTCAGCCAAAGGCAAAACCCCCTGACCAATCCTCCTGCTTCTCTGAGACATAACGTGTCAAGTACTGTTCCAGACTCTGGTTACATCTCTCAGTTTGCCCATTAGTGTCTGGGTGATATGCCGAGGAAAAAGCTGAATTCCCAACCGAGAGCAAACAAAACACCAGAACCTGGAAACAAACTGGGCCCCACGATCAGAGACGATATTTGTTGGTAACCCGTGCAATCTTACAATATGAGTAATGAACAATCTGGACAAGGTTTTAGCATTAGGAAGATCGGGAAGAGCCACAAAATGACACATCGTTCAAAAACGATCTACCACAAACCAGATGACAGTAATACCTTCAGAAAGTGGCAAATCTATAATAAAGTCCATAGACAAATGAGTCCAGGGTCTCACTGGTATCGGCAAAGGCATCAATTCCCGGCAGGGGCATTATGAGGCTATTTCATTCTGGCACAAACCTCACAAGACAAAACTGAAAACATCTCATCGTAATGACAGCCACCAAAAAGTTCTTGTGAGTAATTTTCGGGTATTATTAATCCCCGGATGACCAGCTAACACAGAACTATGTACTTCAGAGAGCACCTGCAGCCTCAAATGAATAGTGACAAAAAGCTTTCCCAGCAGAAGGCTCGCTGGGGCTAAATCCTGTGTCTTATAGACCTGCTCCTCCAAATGTAGTGAAACTGCTGACACTACAAACCCCTCAGAAAGAATGGGCACTGGGGGTTCATCTGAAACCACTGGGGCAAAGCTCCTGGAAAGTGCATTGGCCGTAACATTTTTACTTCCAGAATGATATGTAACCATAAAATCGAAGCGTGAAAAAAATCAGTGACCACCGCACTTGTCTTGGATTAAGTTTTTTGGCTGACTCTAAGTAGATCAGGTTCTTGTGGTTTGTAAAAACCATCACCTTATGCTGAGCCCCCTCGAGGAGATGACGCCACTCATCAAAAGCCCGTTTAACTGCCAACAGCTCTCTGTCACCAATATCGTAATTCTGCTCAGCAGTAGAAAATTTACGTGAGAAAAATGCACTAGGACGAATATCTTGTAATATACGAGTTCCCTGAGACAGCACTGCCCCAACCCTAACTTCTGAGACCTCAACCTCCACCACAAAAGGTCTGGAGGAGTCTGGTTGCATGAGAACCGGAGCCGTCGCAAAACATCTCTTCAAGGCATGAAAAGATTGTAATGCCCTTGGGGACTATTTAGTCATATCCGTCAAAGGTTTGGCCACCACCGAAAATCCCCTAATAAATTTCCGATAATAATTGGCGAACCTCAGAAACCTCTGAAGTGCCTTCACTTTCTCTGGTAGCACCCAGTCCTGTACCGCCCAGACCTTCTCTGGATCCATCTTGAACCCTCTTGGGGTAATAATGTGTCCCAGAAATGTGATCTCTTGTACGGAAAAAACCAAACCTTTCCTTTTTTGCAAACAAATTATTAATCGCACAATGTCTGGAGGAGCTGACGAACATGAGAAATATGTGAATCAAAATCAAACAAAAAGATAAGAATATCGTCGATGTATACCAGAACAACGCAGCCGATAAATATATAGAGGACCTCATTGATAAGGGACTGGAAAACCGCAGGAGCGTTTGTTAAACCAAACGGCATCACCAAGTTCTTGAAATGCTCTTCAGGGGTGTTTAAAGCAGTTTTCTATTCATCCCTGTCCTTAATCCGAATCAAATTATATGCCCCACGTAAATCCAACTTTGAAAACCAGTTGACACTATTCAACTGTGAAAACAGATCGGTAATGATAGGCAATGGATTACGCTTGGTGATTTTGTTTAGCTCTCTGAAATCAATGCAGGGCCGCAAACCCCCATCCTTTTTCTTGACAAAGAAAAACCCGGCGGCCAGTGGGGGAATTTGAGGGACATATGTGCCCCTTTTTCAAACTGTCCCAGATATAAACTTTCATAGACTGTCTCTCAGGTGTAGTTAGATTGTACATACAGCTATTTCGAAGTTTACAGTCGGGGAAAGAGTTCAATAGCGCAATCCCCCTCCCTGTAAGGTGGTAATTATCTGCCCCCTCCAGAGCAAAAACATTATTGAAATCAGCAATATATTCTTCAACTTGCACTGAAGACACCCTTACAGAGATACAAACGGAATTACACTATGTACTCCATTTAGAGGTGTTTCCCTTATCCCAATCTACCACAGGATTATGCAAACGCATCCTTGGTAGGACTGTGTTGGAAGGGATTCCATGACACACAGAGTGATGATCTCGGTATGGAATAATCTGATCTTCAGACATATATCCAGAAACAAAATTTCAAGCACTTTTGTGACAATGATGAAGCATCAATGGCAGATACAGGAATGGGTGGATCCATAGGCTTTACCTCCAACCCCAAGCGTTTGACCGTCTTATGATGAATTAGGTTTATACCAGCTCCACAATCAAGAAAAACTGTGATTTGAACACTATTACCCCCAAGAAGGATCTAAGCAGGTAGAACCAGCTTGGATGACGCCATCTATTCAATCAGTGGCCCTTGAGGGACCTTTCCTCCCACCTTCAGGCCCCCTAATTTCACCATCAGAGTCCGATGACTAGGACAATTCTGAACCAAACGACTGCTATGATTGCATGCAAAGCACTGTTTTTTAGACTGCAACTTCTCTCTCCTCCTGATGTTACCAACTAATGAACCCAGTTGCATGGGTTCCTCCCCACCAGTAGGCATGAAAGTTGAAATAGCGCACAGCTCACTTTGCCTTTCTCTAATCCAACGGCCAACTTTGATGGCCAATGACATGACATCATCAAGGCTGCGAGGCATCGGGTAAGCAACGAATAGATCTTTAATATTATTAGCCAGACCATAGTAAAACTGGCTTCGCAAAGCAGGGTCATTCCAGACTGAAGATTCAATGGCAATTCTAACCCGCATCAACCAGACTAAATAGCCATGACAATTACCCACAGGTGCGGCTTAAGCATGTCTCACTTAATACTACACCCACCAATGCCAAAAGATAGAGAACCACCTGCAAAACATACACCACACTATCAGCCTGGCAGCAATTTCAGAACCGCCGCAACAGAGTGGTCCAATCCTGATCCCGTTTTCGGGAATTGAGATGTAAGGCAGGATGGGACCTCTGGACATAAAGGCTAAACACAATATGAATAATAAATATCAACTCTTTCAATGTTGAAATATTACATACAATACTTCTAACCTCATGTTTTACATACATAGATTTATTTTCTGGCAGTTGCCGTTAAGAATTCTTTCTTACATTTAATGATTTTGGTCATCAGACCTTCTCAAGTTTCTACCACTGTCATATCTACTAACCTACTGTCGCATGACTGTTTTCAGGTGAAGATTGAACACTTTCTTGCTTCTTAGGTTAGCCCATGTCTAATAGCATTAAATTATGGCATTAATGTCTCCTCATGGTTCCTTCATTTCTCTTGGGTTGCCTTGCAGCTGAAATTTTCTCATCAATGGGTAACCTTCCAATCTTGAAAACTAGGTGGATGAAAACTATTATGGTACACAAACCACCTGGCTGTATAGAGCTGAGATGACACTACCACAAAAGTCTTCTCCAACTTTTTATTCTTTAAATAAATCCAAGCATGATCTTTCATTGGACTTTGATCTCCCACCTGCTTACTTATTTGGACAGATAGTTGCAGAGAAAGTGTTAATTATGTTTGTTAAAGGGGTTTTCCAGGGAGAATACTACTGATGACCTATCCTATAGTTGCTCGGGACCCCGACCGATCAGCTAAGCAGGCGCATGCTGTCAGTGCATCAAATACACAGAGGTCGGAGTGGAAGCAGCGGAAGTCTCCGTGCCGACCTCTGTGTAGTGGCCGGCACTTGTAACTGCAGGCAGGGCTCTCATTGAAATCAACACGGCTATTATTCTAACCTTCCTTGAAAGCTTTAACCCCTTAGTGACGGAGCTTTTTTGCTTTTTTCCATTTTCGTTTTTTCCTCCCCCTTTTTAAAAAATCGTAACTCCTTTATTTATACATCGACCTCACTGTATGAGGGCTTGTTTTTTGCGGGACGAGTTGTATTTTTGAATGGTACTATTTAATGTACCATATAATATACTGAAAAACTTTTAAAAAATTCTAAGTGGAGAGAAATTGAAAAAAAATGACATTCCTCCATCTTTCGGTGTGTCCTGTTTCTACGGCGCACAAACTGCAACAAAAATGACATGATAACTTTATTCTATGGGTCAATATGATTACTATGATACCAAACTTGTACAGTTTTTTTTTTGCTGTACTACTTGTATTTTTTTTAAAGATATTTAATTTTTGTAAATTATTTTCTGTCTTTATTTTCTGAGCACAATAACTTTTTTATTTTTTGGTGACATAGTTGTGTGAGGGCTCATTTAGTCTGGTATGTCCTGATGTTTCAGTTGACACCATATTCGTATACAAACAACTTTTTGATTGCTTTTTATTACATTTTTTCTTGGAGACAGGAAGACCAAAAAAGCGCATTTCTGGCGTTCTTTATTTTTTTTATTTCGGACGACGTTCACCATGCGTGGTAAATGATGCATTACTTTGCTAGATCGGACTTTTACCAACGCAGCGATACCAAATACATATTTTTGCTTTATTAGTTAGATTCTCTTATTGCAAATATGGCAAAAGGTTTTTTTTTTTAACTTTTATTACTTTTTAAAAAAATAATTAGTAAAACTTTGTTTTTTTTTTACATTTTCTTTCAGTCCCCAGGAGGGACCACAACCAGCGATGCTTTGATCGCTCCTGCTATAGCATTACGTCATACTGCTTTTTGACAGGTAGTCTATCAAGCCACCCCACAGGGATGGCTTGATAGGCAGTCTCCTAAGGCAGCCCTGGGGCCTTTCAGAAGGCCCCCGGCTGCCATGACACATGCACGGCTCCCCCAATCTCACCACACACACACACACGCGCGCGCGCGGGGGGGGGGGGGGCCCGGACATTGTTCGGGGCATTTAAAGGGTTAATAGTTGCGATCGGCTGCGCGGCCGACTGCACCTATTGCCCGCAGGTGTCAGCTGTAATAAACAGCTGACGTCCGCTCTGTATGGAGGGAGATAGCGGCACTATCTCCATATGCGTCTCTGCAATGGCAGGACGTAAAAACACTATTGGGCCGTCACTAAGGGGTTACAGTGACCATCATCTTGGTGGAATTGACTACAAACCCCAAGAATCTCTTTTCTGTCGCAGGAATGATGTTGGATTTCTGTGAATTTATAATCCAACCCAATTGTTGATGAAAAACTGTTGCTTTTAGAATATGAGCTTGCAGAATCTCCTGAGAGGCGGTCTTCAATAGCCTATTATCTAAATAAGGAATGATCAAAAGACTCTGAACATGGAGAGTGTTACAATCGCGTGGGGAAACTAAGCATGGGACCCACACAATCATGACCAAAGTGGTCTAGTTACGCACATGAGTTTCTGGCAAACTGACCCTGTTCTACACAGGAGGGTGGCATGGCCCTACCTAAGCGAGGACATTGCCCCAATAAGGGCAGCCCAGCGGTCTTCGGATCTGGGCCCTAGCTGATCCTAGGAGCCACGCACCAGAACAGGACGCATTCACATGCCACATGACAGGAACTGAACAACAGGACACACAGAGCCAGAATACACAGCATACAGCAGCCGCAATGCACACACTAATAGCAGATGATAAGCTGAATATAAATGCGAGGTGTTAGTTCGTACATTGGCCAATGAACTTAAGCTGCAAGGCCCCTCGTATCTTGCAGTCCCTACACTAGCAAGACACATCTACTAGAGGGCCCTAGAGGCCAACTTAGCGCAAACATAGCAAACAAACTCAGCAGACCAAACTGACACAAAATAAACGTACAAACTGACATGAACCACAAGACACAGATCACACAGCAAGCTGCAACAGAACACATGGCAGGTAACAGGACACGTCACAGATACATCCAAACAGTACAAGACCAGCTTCAGACTGACCAGGAGCTGGGTTTATATGTGAGCACAGACCCAGGGGATTGGCAAGCAGGAAGTACCTCACCCAGCCAGCTCAATCAATTAACCCTGTGAGGGCTGTGCTGCTAGGAAGCTTAGAACTACAGATCCCAGCAGCACACGTAACAGAGAGCTTTCACAACTGCTGAAATAACCTTTGAAAAAATATGAGAGCAGAGGAAATACTGAAGGGCAGTGTCGTGAATTGCATGTGAGTGGTGACTCCAGCCACCCAAACCGCAATCTTTAAAAACGTTCTGTATAAAAGATTGATCAGAATATAAAAGTAAGCATCTTTCAGATCCAATGTTATCATATAGTCTCTCGGCTGTAGAATGAAACCTCTTTTTCACAATGTAATAGTTTAGATACCTAAGATCTATGATTATTTGGAATCCACCCGAAGATTTTGGGATAAAAAATATTTGGGACTAAATAACCTAGACCTTTATCAAGGGCAGGGACTTCTTTTAAGATGCCTTTCGCTATAAAATCAAGACTAGCCTCTTCCAAGGCTAGCTGTTTTTCTACCACCAGATAGGTGGTTTGCACGAACCTGTCTTTGGGTAGTTTTAGGAATTTGATTGCATAGCCATAGATTACATGATGTTTAGGGCCCATTGATGAAAAAAAATGAAAGGTGGCCTGCAACTGGAAGATCTTCTACAAAGGGTAGGGAGACTACAGGCTGGAAGTCATAATTCTGGCTTTTTATCTGTAGGCTGGCTCTTGAGATGCCTAGCGCCTCTCCTCTGGCCTGCGCTTCTCTCAAAGTGTGCTCTGGATTGTTGATTTTTTTGGATGGGATCTCCCTCTCCTGGACATATGGTTTCTGCCCCAAAATAATTGCCAAAATTTGCCTTTTTAATCTGCTGAACCCTCTACAACCTTGTCTAGCTCTGAGCCAAATAACTTACCTGGCTCAGAGGGCAAAGCACAGAAGTTGTGTTTAGAGGTATTATCAGCAGTCCAGGTTCTAAGCCGTGAAGCACGGCTTTATGTGTTTGCTAAGGCCATGCCCGTAGCTGTTAATCTACTCTGCTGTGTTGAGACATCACACCGAAAATCAGCTTCCAGTGAAAGCATTTTAAATGAAGCAAGGATGTCATCTCTTGATATCCCATCATCAATATCCTTATGGATAAACATGCGCCACAATATACGTCTGGTACATTGATTCCCTCACAACAGCATTCCAATATGGGAGTATTGTCCGCGCCACATGGAATTCATTGTGATCGTTGCCAGGACAGGACATCCTCTCTGCCGCTTGGCAAAAGCCAATCAACAAGTTTGACACTTGTTTAAATGGCCTTTACACAGGCCGATGCCGGCTTTATAGGGCACAAACAATTGTTTATGTGATTGCTCATCCCCATATATTTGCATAATTGTTGGTAGCACATCCTCTCTTCACCGAGGAGATGTGTTGCCAACAATGATGAATTTTACTACAGGACAAATGAGCTGGTCAGCCAATGAAGAAGTGTTTGCTCATTTGTCAATTGATCAGGCAAACAAATGTTCATATAAATGTTTTTGTCCGATCATTGGGCTGTCTAAAAGGGCTTTCATGCATGCAGTGTTTGCTTGTCCATCTGTGAACACCAGATCACTGCATATAGTGCAAAAAAAATATTAATTGTGATTGGCTGCATGGGAATTCAAGTAAATAAATGCTATGAAAGCTAATTTTCCCTAAATGTTTTCAGCAACACAGCAGTTCAATTCCTTTATCATAAATGCATCAAGTCAGTAACACTTACCAAAATATGCAAATAGAAAGATGGAGCAATGCCTCTACCGTGCCACCTATTGGAAGGAAGCATTTCTGCAAGTCAATGTCAGACCTTTTTTACAAGCTTTGTAACAATGGCTAGGCATATAAGCCAAAAGCAGAGTCTTCTCTAGAAGGAAAAGGTAAACAGGCATGACCAAAATCTCTGTCAATGGCCAGAATTTAGAAAAGGTTTTACATTACAATTTCTAAGCTGTATTCATAAAAAAAGACTTTAATCCTCACTTTTTTGTCATTCTTTGGTGTCTTTCTTGCACATTAGGTCACCTATAGAATGGAATTCCAGCACAATACAATGCGTACTGGAACAATGCCACCACATCTGATTCCTTTCACGACTTTGTTCTTTACTGGATTTATGATATATATAGAGCAGCTGTTACTGCGGTTGCATAGTGGCCCACGTTATGGCATTGTTACAACTGAACCTGTTCTTTCTTCTCAGAGTTAGAAGCTAAATAAAGCTCAGACTTTTCTTGGCAGACTTTATTTATCAATTGAACAAAAAGGAACACTGTCCCTTCTTTTCTTACATGCGCTATTTGGAGTTAGCATAAACCAGTGACATTATACAGTGTATATGTGTCATGCATACATATAAATATATAGTTGCCATCCCTTCCTGCAAATGTTTTTCAGTTCATTGATATTTCTGGGGTGCCTTGCATACTTAGGTCTCTTCAGACCGTGTTACAGCATCTTAATAGGCTGAGGTCATAACTTTCACTTGGCCATTCCAATAATTGTAACTTAGATAACAACCTTTTCAACCGTTCTTTAGCTGATTTTCTTGGGTACTTTGGGTCATTGTCTTGTTGCATCCCCTAATGTCTCTTCAGCTTAATGTCACAGACTGCTGTCCTTTACATTCTCCAGTAAAATGTTTTGATACACCTCAAAATTCATTGTTACTTCAATGACTGCACGACATGCATGCCCTGAGGCAGCAGCACAAGCCAAAACCATGATTCCCCCTCCCTCATACTTTATAGTTGCAATGAACTTTTGATGTTGGTGTGCGGAGTTATTTTTGCTTATTATAGTGCATTAGTGCTAAAAAGTTCCACTCTTGTCTTATCCTTCTCACCCCTTCAGGATGCCCTGTTGTGCTCTTGGAGTGATCTTAATAGGATTCCCACTACTACATATTAGTAACAGTCAGTCTGGAATTTCCTCCATTTGTAGAATTTGTCTAACCATGGATTGATGTCCATTACATAGATTACATACATCCACTGTCATTCGCAGAACATTTCGGGTAATCACACCCCCTTTCTCAAGTGCCTAAGAAAGAGAACATGGTTCCTGGAAGTGTTCCATGTTTGACACTGGGTTTATGCAATGTGAAATAGACCTTGATGTACTTTAGTTTTTTTGAATACATGCAGTCTATTTGGACCTATGGAATTCTGTCCAGAAGAATGTGAAATATGATAAAAGAAACAAGGAGAAAGTCCTGTGATCCAAACTAGTGAAATGTTTGTAGTGTGGTTATCAAAGATATTACCCTGCTATACCTGAAGGACTTTCATACATAGAATAATGCTTTTGAAGAGGCAAATTATTTCTAGCCCCAGAGGATTGATTTTAATCAATCATGTCCATGACTGCAAAAATGTTTAGCCACAGGTAATTCAGTCTTTCCCTCTCTAATTGAGTGGCGATAAAATCCCATCCTGGCTCTCAGTTTTTGTCCTGTTTCCCCAATATAAAGCCCCGAAACAGGACACTTACTGCACTGGATCAGGTACACAACATTGAACGTGGAACATGTGAATGTCCCGGGGATCTTACAGTCTTATTGTGTGTTGGGGATCCGTATCCTGTCCGTGGTCAGTATATGTGAGCAAGTCTTGCAGTTCTTCTCATTACAGGGATGAATTCCTTTTTTGTGTCAGAGGGCAATGCACTCCTGATTATAAAGTTTCTCAAATTAGGAGGTTGCCTGTAACATATGCCTCTTAATGCTGGCCAATTGTCAGGCGTTTTAGTGAAGTGATGACCGGAAGTGAAATGGACCAAACAGACCTGAAACATGTTAGCGTCTGGTCTTTCATGTGGAGCTGGTAAATGTGCATGCTCGGGGACAGACATTAAAAGTTTGTTATGGGGCACAAACTATTCTCATTACATCCTTGTTCTAGGCACAGAATTGATTGAAACCAAAACTCATACAAGAACACTTGCCTAAAACAAAATAATAATGAAAACATAACCATTTTCAAACCATTCCACAACCAAATACAACATGTAAAAGTTAAATGGATTAGATATAAACACTTTTGCTCTATTAAGAAGTTTTGTGTATTGAAATCTATAGATCAGGATGTGAAATGTCTTTAAGATAATATCACGTTTGAGGTTGTTATACTTTTACTAGCCCTAGTAAGACAGATCAGTACCGCTACAATTGTATGTCTTAGTACATAAGCTCTCAAAAAAGTGTAGTTAGGATCAAGGTTCAGGTGGGTCCCATATAACAAAGGCTAGATGATATGAAGCTGGCAGGCACAGCTGTCCTTGAAGGCACAACAGGGATTATGATGCTTTTTACATCCGTCACAAGAGCAAGTGAGAATATTTTTACTATTTTGACAATGCCCTCAGGAGGTTTAAATAGATAGACATTGTAAATGAGGAGACAAAGGAATTACGGAGCATGTGTTATGAATGAATGAAGAAAAGTGAAGGGCAAGTCATAACATAGAGAACGCTTCTCATCAGACACTTTGCCTTCTAGTTGTTGGGTGCATGAATGAGGAGTAAAAAGTTGTAAAACTTTTCCCTATCTAAACTTGTAGATATGATAAACTTATAAACACAATTAAATATAGTTCATTCTACTTACCTAAATAAGTATAATAAACCATAATGCAAAAGTGAACCAACACTGCAATTTCCTAATATAAAAGTGACCTGAAAAGTTCTCTCTAGTACAGGGGCAGATAATATCCCAGCAGCTGGTTTCAAGAGGAGGGTAGAATAAGCAGTGAAGTAGGAGGTACGTTGTCCCATTGTAAGCATCATAAGTGGCACCTCTGATTTAGGACACTATGTGACATTTCTTACCATAGGCCTTTGGGCACACTCCAACTGGTCAGTCTACTCCTGGCTGTAATAATATTGTACACTGTGTATATTCTTTGATGTGACTTCTTTTCCCTCCACTATGATATCAGTCCGTGCATTATTCATGTGAGAGCATATTCATCCACAACACTGGATTCCCAGGGGCCGTGCTTCTTGGTAAGGAGCCCCACTTCAGCTCAGGTGTAGTACTCAAAAATGTACCTGGAAAGCATTAAACGTTATCTTTATTGTTCCATTAAAACAAAAACCAGTAAAAGAGGTAATGTTTCAGACACCACGACTTTCCACAAACCCCTCACTATTTCTGTGCCCTGACATCACCATGTTATTATTCTTGTATTACGATATCGATGTTTCCATTAATTATTTGCTGTGACAATACTAAGCTTAGTTCCCGGGGGCTTGTATGCATTAGCTGCCTACATTGGCATCACTTTGTCCATTATTGCTATTGTCTGACCTCACTGTGTGCATTATCCCTGTACATGACATCACCATGTACATTTTCATTAAGCCTATTATTTATGTATGGAATGTATATCAGAGTCAGAGGCACCTCGGCCCACATTTATTAAAGGGAAACTGTCATGTACTCACAGCACCATAAACTAAGTTATGGTGCTGTTAGGGGACATATCAGGGAACTGGGAGATGTATTTTTTATGCTCGCTTGCTCCAGCAATCCCGCTCTGTCACACCGAAGATCACGTGGCGCTTCGAAAATCTGACTCTTTTCAGGTTCTCATATGCATGCTCTCCTATACAAGTCTATGGAAGAGCATGGGCACAAAGTCAGATTTTCCAGCGCCATGCGATCTTTCTAGGATGACAGCATTGAATTGCGGGAGCTAGTTAGTATAAAAAATGCATCACCCGTTTCTCTGTCACATTCTCTAACATCACCATAGATTAGTTTATGGTGCTGTGGGGATATAACAGATTCCCTTCAAAGAGTTTAAACCAGTTTTTGGCATAATCTATAAAAAAAAATTGAAAGGTTGTAGTGCAAATTTGTTGCAAATCAATCTGTGACCTTCCTCCTCACTCACCAGATTCGAAAAGTGACAAAGTGAGTGTGGTCTCCAAGAAGACAAAGTTTTAAAGTTTTAGTCAAGTTTAAGAAGAAAACCTGAAAAGGGCACAAACTTTGCCGCACATCTAGGAGGTGTAGATTTTATTTCATGACTTTGAATTCCTAAGAAGCCAAGTGTGCACCTTGAAAAAACTTTGGCACAAATTAATCCAACTATCTCCATAGAATAGTGTAAGATATGCCAGTCTTTGTTAATGTGGGCTTTTGTGTGTTGCCATATGGTATCCATGTAAAGCATTGTATTCTCCTCCTAACACAATGGCCCACGTTTATCAAAAGTGGTGCACTTTTAGCCAATGTGTAAGTTGTACTACAGCTAATCTAACTTATTGAGTGAAACCAAATTCAGACAGTCATAGGCAACTTGCGCCCAAGAATCTCAGGCTTAAACCTCAAAGGATGCCCTGGATGAAAAAGTGACATTCAATGATTGAGTTGTTTTTTTTTACACAGACCATAGTCATAGTTCTTGCAAGGGAGGTCAAAAATGCTGACTAAAAAAAAATTGTTGATGATGGAAATTAATTAGTGAATTCTGTTTTACTTGCACGATTCATGTACTGTGATTTCACTTTAGGCAACAACAAAAAAAACCACGATTTTTGTCTCTAAGAAAAGTTTATTTGTTCCTGTTGGCTTATTGTAAAATATAATGGAAAATAACTTACATTTTTAAAAAGTTTGCTTTTGTGGTCAGGACATTGATAATTAAAAATATATGATTTTCAATTTCGAATGTTTCAAGGACATACACAGTGAGAAAATAAATTACTAACAATTATGAGTCAAAGTCATTATACAATGCAGAGTTCAAAGTTAATGAAGATGTCTGGTTCTTTTCATTAATCCCTTCCAGTGGCTCACCCTGCACATCTCAAGGAGGAGTACAGTAGTGTCAAATTCCTGTTGCAAGTTCTGAAGTACGATCAGTATGGATGGGAGGTAATTGGAGACTTCAAGATAGTTGCTTTCTTAAAGGGTCTTCAAGGTGGTTTCACAAAGTTTTCTAACTATCTTTGGGATAGCAGAGCCAAAACTAAATACTACCATCAACAAGACTGGCCTGAACGTATTGACTTCGCTCTTGGACAAATCAACATCAAGTGGGAACCCCTAGTAGATGCTAAGATGATTCTGATGCCACCTGTTCACATAAAACTTGGGTTTATGAAACAGTTTGTCATAGCTGTAGATAAAGAATCTATAGCGATGAAACAACTAAACTTCCTCCCGAAGCTTAGTGAGGCCAAGGTAAAAGCTGGCATCTTTGTGGGACCACAAATCAAGTGGATCAGAGAATGTCTGAAATTTCCTGACATGCTCACAGAAGTACAGAAAGCAGCTTGGAGCAGTTTTGTTGCCGTGGTTCAGAGGTTCTTGGGAAATCACAAAGCGGACAACTATGTGGAGTTGCAAACTATGGTGGAAACGATGATGAAGAAATACCCCGCTATGAGCTGCAGGATGTCGCTCAAGGTTCATATTCTGGATTCTCATCTACATAAATTCAAGCTGAACATGGGAGCATACTCCGAGGAACAAGGAGAAAGTTTCCACCAAGATATGCAGCAGTTTGAGCGTCGCTATCAAAAACAATAGTACGATAATATGATGGGCGACTACACCTGAGGGCTGGTACGTGAAAGTGACCAAGTGCACAATCGTCAATCAAAAAGAACCAGACATCTTCATTAATTTTGAACTGTATGGACATACTCTGTATTGTATAATGACTTTTGCTCGTGATTGTAAGTAATTTCTTTTCTCACTGTGTATGTCCTTGAAACATTCGAAATTGAAAATCATATATTTTTAATTATTGATGTCCTGACCACAAAAGCAAACTTTTTTTGAGAAGTTATTTTCCATTATATTTTACAATAAGCTAACAGAAATAAATGACAATTTGTCTTAGACACAAAAATCGCGTTGCCTAGTGAATCCCTGTAGTGTAGCATCAGTGGGCTAAAGTTTCCTGTACTGTGATATCATTATGCACATTGCCTCAAAAGAATGCCCCTCCTCCCACAATCAGCTGATTATCATGGGCCCAGCTGCAGATATTACAAGGGAAGCGGCACGTGCTGTAGGGGAAATATATTCTTATACGATGTCTGTTCAACTGTGCCCTACTGAATGGGAGGGCTTTAATATAACAAACCTGCTTCAGTCCTGGAAACATTTCCAACATTACGAGTTATTTAGGCCTATAGAGGGTACTAACAGGACAAACTTAATTGGAACAAATCAAGTAATTATCTCACATGGATTTCTTAGTGAGCAGCCACTATAAATAATCTGCAAACTGCAAAATTCAATTTGCTTCAGTGTCACAGCAGCCAGAATATCATATCAACAAAACACGTGATCCTGCAGATATTTTAGCTCTAACAGGTTTTGTCCACTTTGTGTTTCCAGTTATCTCACTAAAGTGGTTTAGTACATGAATGTCTTAGCAAAGCGGGGTCAAGATATCAGATTATCTGCAATTTACACTGTCCCATTATAGTCTGGAATACCAGATGGATTGGATTTTAAAATAATTGATAAAAAATTTTTTACCAAGGTATCATTAACCCATTTAGGACTAAGCACTGTAAATTTACGGCGCTTGGTTCTGGGCTTTAAACCCATTGTAAAAATAAAGTGTAGGTTTAAAGCCCCTGCTTCTGCAATCAAGCAGGAGCATATTGGGTTGTCAGCTGTTAGTCACAGCTAATAACCCGGAGGAGCAGACAGGAGGAGTTTTTAACCCTTTCTGCCCTTTGCTTTCCCAAGTACACAGTACTCAATGAGAACTATGTACTAAAAAGTGAAAGTATAACTGCCATCACACGAGCCAGCAGTCACTTGACTGCTGGGATTCCCCGCTACAGCAGAACTACAGGGTCGTAGCAGACCCTTATCAGCTCTGCCAGTGACTATTGTCACTACAGGGGATGTATTACCCTGTAACTGGTGCTCCTATGGATGCCTCAGCTACAGTGGAAAAGTGTCAAATAAAAAAAAAATAAACATGTGAGTGTCCCACAGAGGTCTTATATGACATCATGGGGGACATAGATAGCAAAAAAAATAATAACATACATAAGGTAAAAAAAATTACAGAATAAAATAAAAATATATACATAAGAAAGAAGATAACCCAAAGCCGATGCCAACAAAAAACAGCCGCTATATGCACCCTGTAACCAAAACTAAACATATTATATATCAGAATGTCCAAAGCAAAATGAGGAACCCATTCCTACACTTTATTTTAGCGTAAATATACTAATTAAAAAAAAAAAAGAACTGAATATTTTAAAAAATCATTTTTTTAGCTTTTTACCCCCAATAAAACTAAAAAGATGGAAAAAAAAGTCAGTGAAAAAGATATTAAAAAAATAGCCCTATATGTCACAGAAAAAAAAACGCAGCAAAAATTGGACAGTTAAATCACCGCATGGGTAAAATCCTTAACAAGTGTCTGGTCCTTAAGGGGTTAAATTGACCAGAAATTATAACGGGTCCCCGGTTTACAAAACATAATGAAGAGCTCATAGAGCTGATACTTGCAGTTTCCCAATCCGCACTTGTTCCCTACCGGCGTCTCCCTACTGGCATAATGTTTACCAACTACAATCAGCCTATGCTGTCCACAAACAGGCTACTGCAGCCAATGACAGAGTTCAGTGATCATCGTTAAGCTCTATCATTGGCTATACGGCAGGTTTATGGGATGTCACAGCCTGACTGCAGCCTGCAAACATTACGTCAGTAGGGAGACCCTGACAGGGAATGAGTGGGAAATGGCAAGTTTCAGATATATGAGCTTGTTATGTTTTGTGCACGGGGACCCTTTATTTATGAGAAGCAGGATCTCGGACAACCCCTTTAAGAGACTTCTGTCAGTATGCCCTATCATTGCATACATAGATAATAGAAGGGAATTCTGTGGCTCTCTTTGGCAAAATTAGCATGGCAAATCCAATCTGAAAAAAGTAAATAACTAAAAATTTGTGCCTTCAAGTTCCTGGATGTGAATCTACCACTAGAGAAATTGTGGGAGCTAAAATGTTTTTTTTCCTCCAGTTAGACCCCATTTACACTGACAGATGATCGCTCAAAAGTCGCAGAAATGACCGTTTGAGTGACAGTTTTGAGCAGTCATCTTTGCATACCTATAGTAGCATCAAAATCCTTCACCCATTGTCAGCTGGCCACCATGGGTGGGCTTACTTGGCTGCATACTCACAGCGTGGCTTCACTCCTAAGAGAGCTGCACTGCTGCAATGGAATAACATTTCTTGCAATTGTCCTTACCGCACTGTTAGCAGAATGCAAGCACTGGCGCCTGTATGGCCGAATGCACACGGCTGCGTCGGATTCCAACTGCAAGATCTCGCAGCGGAATCACAGCTGTGCCCCGGCGGTGACCCCCGCGTACCTGGCGATGTCTTCTTCTCTGTGTTGCAAATGTCCTGGCTGGCACACAGTGCAAAGAATGACGCACTGGTGATGAAGCGGATCTGCGGCAATTTCAAAATTGACATTTCGGAATCGCTGCGGGACCGACAGCTTCCATTGACTGCAATGGAAGCCATCAGTGCGAGGCCGACACTAGAATAGGACATGCTGTAGTTGATTGATGAAGAAGTGTTTTGCATAGCATATCAATGGGCAGTATTTGCAGCAGAATCCGGAGGCGAATGCCTGCTCCAAATCCTGCAGTGCAAATACGGCCGTGTGCATTGGGTCTATATGAAAAAGTGACAAAGGGGAATGTCAGAATGTACTGACAGTTATCAACATAGATCTGGGATCCTCCCGGCTACCTTGTTCTATCACACAAACACCAGTTATTGCTGATGACTGAAGTTACGGTAAAAGATCAACAGTAATCTCTTCATTCATTTTATATTTTTGGAAGCCGTGTGCCATATTAATTGCCAATATATTACCGCCCTGCATTAAGAAAATATAGCACAAATAGGATCAATAATAATCTTTAGATTTACACTACTAATTTTTCAGACAACTTAGGTCTATCAGGTCGGTTTCCCATCTGCGGGGGTTCCATCACAGATCTGGCTCAAAACACCGGGCGGAAAGCCGATGTGACCCATTATAACCAATGAGGTCCACCTGTTCCATCTGGAGACTAAGTCATTCAGCCGCAGGGATTCCCTGAACAGAGCAGGAAAGTGGAACCCCAAGCAGAGATGTGAAGCCACTAGAGATGAGCGAGCGTACTCGCTAAGGGCAACTACTCGAGCGAGTATTGCCTTTTGCGAGTACCTGCCCACTCATCTCAAAAGATTCGGGTGCCGGTGGGGAGCGGGGGAGAGCGGGGAGGAACGAGGGGGGGAACTCTCTCTCCCCCCCGCTACCCCCTGCTCACTCCCGCAACTCACCGCTCACCCCCGCCAGCCCTGAATCTTTTGAGACGAGCGGGCAGGTACTCGCAAAAGGCAATACTCGCTCGAGTATTTATGCCCTTAGCGAGTATGCTCGCTCATCTCTAGTGGCTTCACGTCTCTTTGTACCAAACAAATACCCAAAAAACTAGACCCAAGTAGTCTATTTTGAAAGCAGCTTCCATTTATGCTACTTATTCAGATGTAAATGTTAGAATTATAATATATTTTGTTTTTGGTGCAAAGTTGATAAATGTCTTATAGCAATTAATCTGCATAACAACCCTGTACTTTGAAAAGACACAAATATTGAGAGATGACATGACTAGCAGCTATCATTCACACACTAGAGGGCGACCTTGCCATATTCTTCATCTCTTGCTATGAAAGTCCTTATACTAAATATTAGTGTAATGATTGTATTAATGGTAGAAGAGAATTCATCTATGAAAAGGAAACTGAGGTTAAAAAAGCTGATGAATTTTGACAAATACTGAATAAATAATGCAGATGCAGAGATAAAAATTGCAAGTGTACAGATAGAAACTGACATCAAGTGAATATAAAACATACTAACAGTAAGTGAAAACAAAGCATTTGTATAAATAATAGCTGGTATAAAATAGCATGCCTAAAAGGGAACGCCTCATCAAGACTACCATGGCCAGCACAGAATGGGTCCCCTACTCAGGACACCCCACCATTACCCAGAGTGGAGAGCTGCTAATGATGAGAACATTTTATTTTTTTGATATTTTTAATTTCATTATTATTGCAGATCAATCTTATTTGCTGAATTTGTAACAATCTCAAGTAACCTTTGGCAAAAAACGAAGGGCTCATGTCCACGGGTGTTTTTTCACCGCGTATTACAGGCGCGATGCATGGCCACATAATAGCCGGTGAATGGAATCAATGAAAGTCAATGGACTTTCATTGAACCATGTGCATGAGCGTGTAGACACTGCCAGTAGATACGCTCAAGAAATAGATCACAGCATGCTCCATTTCCTGGCGTACCATGCAGCGGGAGCACTATATTTTTGTTTATGCAGAGTATGCAACGCTATTCATATGAAGTACATTGCGAATGGGTGGCAATTTCATACGCAACCCCGCTATAAAACAGAGCAGGGAAGAAGAAAAAAAGTGACATTGAGCATGACTGTAGCATTTTACTGGTACGGTCATGGACATGAAAACCAAGTGTGCAGAATTCATGGTTCCTTCAGTAATGGCACGTTGTTCAGACTTGACAATGAAGATTGTTGAAAAGATATTACTGTACAATGTTATATTTATTATGCATTTGGAAAGTCTTCAGACCCTTTGTTGGTTTTTTTACATTTTGTTATGTTACCTGTGCAAATTTAAAAAGAAATTCAAGTTTTTCCCCATCATTCTGCACTCGATACCCCATAATGACAAAGTAAAAACACAATGTTAGCTTTCAATTAAAAAAAATTACAAAAGATTTCTAACATTTTACATTGACAAAACTACTTAAACCCTTTGATATGACACTTGAAATGTAACTCTGGGGGCCTCCCTTGATCATTTTTAAGAGATATTTCTACACCTTGAGTGGAGTCTACCTCACAATGCATATCAGAGTCAAAACCAAGCTATGAGGAGGAAAGAACTGCTTGTATAACTCAGAGACAGGATTGTGTGAAGGCACAGATCTGAAGGAGGCTACAAAAAATTGCTGCACTAAAAGTTCCAAAAAGCACAGCGGCCTCCATAATTTTAAAATGGAAGACGTTTGGAACAATCAGGACTCTTCCAAATCCGCTGATCCACCAAACTAAGTAATCGTAAGAGAAGGGCCTTGGTAAGAGAGGTGTCTTAGCGCCCAGTAGTGACTCTGGCTGAGCTCCGATGATCCTGTGTGCAGATAGGAGAAACCTCCAGAATGTCAACCATCACTGAAACACTCCACCAATCTGGACTTTATTGCAGAATGGCCAGAAAGAAACATCTGTAATAGAAACAAGAAAGCCTGCCTGACTTTTGCAAAAAAAACACTTTAAAAGACTCTCAGACTGTGAGAAACAAGATTCTCTGGTCTGATTTAACCAGGATTGAACTTTTTGGCTTCAATTCTAAGTATTATATCTGGAAGCAGCCAGGCACTGCAAATCACCTGGCCAATACCATTCCTACAGTGAAGCATGGTGATGGCCGCCTCATGCTGTGGGGTATTTTTCAGCGGCTGGCACAGGGAGACTGGTCAAGGTTGATGGAAAGCTGAATGGAGCAAAGCACAGAAATATTCTTAATGAAAACCTGATCCAGAGCACCAAGGACCTGAGACTGGTTCACCTTCCAACAAGACAATGACCCTAAGCACAAAGCTAAGACAACATAGGAGGGGCTTAGGGACAACTCTGTGAATGTCCTTGAGTGGCCCAGCCTGTGCCACAACTTGAACCCAATTGAACATTTCCAGGTGTGCAATCCTTGTGGCATCATATCCAAGAAGACTAGAGCCTGTAATCACTGCTGAAAGTGCTTCACTGAAGTACAGGATCTGAATACTTACATCAATTCAAGATGTTCGCTTTTAATATTTAAAAAAATGTACAGATTTCTAACATTCTATTTTTGCTTTGTCACTATGAGGTATTGATTGCAAAATGAGGGGGAAAAGAACAGATTTTTTTTAATTCACACAAAGCCACAACGTAACAAAATGTAAGAAAAGTGAAAGGGTCCAAAAACTTTCCAAATGCAGTGTATACCAAACATCATAGGATTTTGTTGCCCAAACAGTTACACATTTGGCTGGTCCGTGGGTCACTAACTAAAAGATTTTGAAGATGAATCTGATGTTATAAACATGAGACAAACCATTATATTGTAACATGGGCAAAAGTGACAGTGGTGCAGCAAACAAAACAACTTGCAACAAGTTGATGAAACATGGAAGTTGTAGTTGCTTGTAAAATAACTGTCTTCACACAGCACAAACTCTTATTGCAGTAACTGCAAGTACTGTAGCTTGTAGCTAGCTACTACTGCCATTTTTCCCCGGAAATAAGATACTGTCTTATATTAATTTTTTGCCCAGAAAGAGGCACAGTGTCTTATTTTCAGGGGGTGTCTTAATACTTACCTAGCAGGCGTTGTTGCTGTCCCTCTTGCTGCTCTCCAGGCACGCTGGCATTCTTCTGTGTTGTCCTCAGCGCTGAAAGAGCATTCTCTTCCTGGTAACGTGGCTTGAATACCCCACCTCCAGCAAGAGAACGCTGTGATTGGCTCAGGACCACATCCTGAGCCAATCACAGCCGGCACTTGGTGAGCCAATCACAGCCATTCAGTGAATTATATCATTGAATGGCTGTGATTGGCTCAGGCTGCGGTCCTGAGCCAATCACAGCATTCTCTTGCTGGAGGCGGGGTATTTAACCCATGTTACTGGGAAGAAAAAGCCTTTTTCAGCGCTGAGGACAACAAGATAGAATGCCGGTGCGTCTGGAGAGCAGCATGAGGGACTAGGACACCGTTTGCAAGTTGTTTTTTTTCATGTAATGTAGCTAGAGTTTATTTTGGGGGAGGGCTTATATTTCAAGCCCCCATTCCTACATCACCCCCCGAAAATCAGGTAGGGCTTATTATCGGGATAGGTCTAATTTTCGGGAAAACACAGTAACTAGGTCTAAGCCACTTGCTAAGATCCAATCTCCCTCTACTTTCTCACTAGTCCCCAGATCAGTTAAACTAACTTCCATGGTTGTTGCCTCATTGAAGCTGCTCAGTTATCTTCACATTCTCATGTGGACAACTCTATGACACAACACAAGTTCCAGCGTTTCTGACCTCAGCAGCTCTGCTTAGCTTCTGGTCTGCTGCACACCAAATGGAAGGTGTGGACCATTTTTAACATATCTCTCTCTAGGGAACTACTCCTCTAAACACAATTAGGGACCTTCTCTCCCAACCCCCTGATTACTGCTCTGCTCAAGGGCATTAGCTGCTGAGTAGTCTGTTCATTCTAATTATATAATGGGTGGACTACTGGGTCGCAGTTTGGGCACTCCGTCTTTAAAAGGTTCACCCTCACTGGTCTAGGCTATCAGGCAGGTACAGTATTCATGTGCGTCCGGCATTAGCAGGAGAGCCACAAGTAATTAAATATCAGTATAAACTAGTAAAAACAGGCTAAAACATACAGGAAATTCTCCTAAATGACTAATAGCTCAAGATGACTAGTACTCCCACATCAATTTATATCTGTGAAATGAGTTCTTATATTAGGGAATACATGTAGGTGTATATACATAGCCAGGGACTGCTGTTATAGTAAATGTCACCAGAAAAACACATGATCAGATTACAATGCAGCCAAATGGAGTATCTCATTAACAGGTTCTGTCCTTATGTCCTTGAAATTTATTTTAAATGTCTGACAGGAAAGGAAAGAAAACAGGAGGTGACCAAAGCACAGAGTAAAAATTAAAGGACAGGGGTTTGATTTGATTACTATTGATTACTCGACAGACAAGTTGTTGCTTAGCAATAGAAAGTGCATAATTAAAGAAGAGACCAGAGGGACATTTATACTGGAGATAATCTGCGTGATCAACTGTGATTTCCTCCACAGTGTGTACTATCAGAACTTCCAACAGGCGCTCGGTGGAGGTCAGTGTCAGGATGTTCTACAGAAGCAGTTGTACTCCTTACATATCAGATGTATTTTAAAATATTATGGCCGACTGCTTTCCCCACTTCCTCCTGCCATCCTGTTATAAAAGTACTCTGTTCTTGACCCTGGCTGTTTCACAACCACGTCTTTGACTATAGCCTCTTGTACCACGTTATGGTAAACCTGACCTAGTTGCATCTTCTGACTATTAACTATGACAATCAGCTACAGGCAGCACTCCAGGGATAAGGTAAAGAAGAAAACCATAAGACAGTTTAAATGTCAGCTATCATGGTGAGAGATTAATTATAACTCACCCTCATGTGCCGGACCTTCTAAAAGGAACAGTCTGGCACGTCTCCAATCCTAGTAGGGAGTATAATCAACAAGATTCCACTGAGCTCATCAGCCCCGGTCCACCAGACATCTAATCACATGGAGAGCGCCAATGGGGATTCCAAATGGATGAATCGGATAATATGTAGAGAAACGGGCAATGGTCAGATCATAAAAGACCCCAGCGCTCTAGTAAGTACTTCACTTTTATTCTTTCTCATTGGTTTATCCCCTGAAGTGCTGGGGTCTATTATGGTCTGCCCATTGCCCATTTCTCAACTGACTCTTAACTAAGACTAATTCTGGGGTCCACCATAGCAAAAAACAGATCCCTATTAGTAGTATTAAAGGGTGAAAATTGGGAAACTCCATGTGCAGTGCCTGGATCTAGCTCTAAGTCAAATTGGTTTTGAGGCACAACGGATCCACATCTGCTTTCTTGACTTGGGATGGTTTGCGTTGGACATCTGTTGTGTTTGGTAGAGAGGTTCTTAGCATTATTTTGTTGATTTTCATACTACTGAAATAGCTACTGTGTATTTAATCTGTTTATACTTGCTACATCTGTATATCTGGAGTGTTAGTGGAAATTGAATTTCTCATCACTCTGCAGTTTCAATTTTAGAACATACATTTTTTTATTTTTAATGATTATAATTTTCGAGTTTTTGTTCTGTGTGTGTGTGTGTGGGGGGGGTGTAGGTCTTTCTTGTTTTCATTTTGCATAGTTTTATATAATGCCCATGAATCCAATATGTGCACAATATAAACTTGAAGACAACTCACTTTTAGGCCTTAGTCAGACAGGCGTTTTTAGCCGCGATTTGCGCATGCGCATGCGTCCGGCGATTTTATAAAACCATTGCTTTGCAATGGTATCGGACACATGAGCGCTTTTTATGCGCTCGTCCGATAAATTATAGAACAAAAAATCGCAGATCGCACCTATCTGCGATTCCTGTTCTCTTCTGTATATGCGCTCAATGGGGCCGGCGGCAGCAGTGCCGACCCCATTGAGAACATATAGAAGACAAATCATTCTTCTCTGCCACAGCTGTGACAGAGAAGAACGATGTTTGCCCATTGAATTCAATGGAGCGGCAATACAGCCGCTCCATTGAAAGCAATGGGATGCCGGCGTGCGCGGGGTGAATTGTCGGGAAGGGGTTAAATATATAAGCCCTTCCCTGCAATTCATCCTAAAATGTGTTAAAATAAAAAAAAATTGTATACTCACCTTTCCGCTGCAGCCGGAGTCCAGCCGCGGCCGCTGTCAGTTCTCCTGAACTTTAAAATCCCCGCCTGCTGAATGATCTGCCTCTGATTGGTCACAGCCCTGACCAATCAGAGGCCGGTTTCACTCACACACCCATTCATGAATTCATGAATGGGTGAGTGACTGCTGCCTCTCAGCGCTGAGCCAATCAGGGGCAGGTCTGACTCACATCCATTCATGAATTCATGAATGGGTGTGAGTGAGGCATGCCTCTGATTGGCTCAGCGCTGAGCCAATCAGGGGGCAGGTCTGACTCACACCCCCTTCACACCCACTGCAGGACGGCCGAGCGGAGCTCCGGCTGCCGGGAGAAGGTGAGTATACAATTTTTTTTTATTTTAACACATTTTAGGATGAATTGCAGGGAAGGGCTTATATATTTAAGCCCTTACCGACAATTCATCCCGGGCTCGCCCGCAGCGCATTGCTTTAAATGGAGGCGGCTCTATTGCCGTCTCCATTGAATGCAATGCGCTGGACAGCTCCGGCCCGTTTCTAATGAAACGCGGCTAGGAGTAGAGTTTCGGGCGATTTGCGGGCGACTTGCGCGCACCGGTCACGCGATTTGCGGATGCGCATCCGTCATGCGATCCGCAAATCGTGCGAAAAAAAAACGCCCGTCTGACTAAGGCCTTGTACTAAATTTACTAAGTATATCTTTTAATCTTTGTGATATCCACTTCCTGGTCATGTGCATTGGCATGTAGGTTCCTATGCTATTAGTCCACATAACCAGAAACAGACAGTACCTCAGCACCTTGCATAGCTATCCATACTCTTAGCTGAGGCTTTGATACAATTGTCTCCAATGTAGCTAATCTTTTTGGAGAAAAACACTGCACAATATATCTAGTAGTTTGCTACACTGTATCACTCTGAAGTCCATGCGTTGCCTAGACTGAATACAATTGAGCTGGTTTAGGACTCTATGTAGTTTGCTGTCTCTAAGTGTAGACAAGAGTGTTCACTTTCAGTGACAAGTATCTCAAAAATACTGAGGAATTAAAACACAAAGTATATTAGAGAACTATAGAACCTTTCATTTATAGAGTGGTTAAGCTTTATTTACATAATACTGAAAACCCCTTGCAGGGTACGTTCACACATGGCAGAATCAAAAACTGCCCCAAATGACAATAGCACACCCCAAGTTCAATGGGTGAATAGAGCGTTGGTGCAGGTGTGACCACAGCTGTATTCACTTCTATGGGCTAAGGGAGATAGCTGAGTGCAGCAGTATAGTAGAACTACAGAATTCTACAGTAACAAGCACTGTACGAGGTGTCCACTAGGTGGTACTAGAACATCTGGAAAGAAAAAAGTATTTACTGCGTCCTTGTCATAAAGAAGTTGCCTCCTGGTTGTAATAATAATACAGATCTCTAGTGACTTTAGATAGGTCATGGTCTATTGTTTTGCCCTTGAACATAAAACAATACATGCATAACCACTGGATAATTATAACTTAGCCTACTTTATTGTACATTCTGATATGGAAGCACTGATGCATTTAAACTATGCAAACACTCAGTTCCTATCACATAATATAAAAAGTGAAGATCTTTTCCTACCTGGGCCTGTGATCATGCAAAAAGGGGCACATTGAATGCGTAGAAATTTTTTTATTCTCTAACAGCAAAGAGACTGAGTGTTAATTTGTTAAGTTACTTTTTAAGGGATCTAGATGCCTTTATTGTAAAACCACATTAAAGGTTAATTGCACTAGACTGCGTAAGATGTGTATGAGTGCTTGCACATGGCAATTATTCTTTACATGGCAAGACGAAACTTAAATTGCCGCTGCTGAATTCCACACAAAAGGCCGCAGGGCCGACTGCAAATTTACAGCGTGTTGCGGTGCAAATTGCAGGCTAATTCAATCCATATGGAAGCACACTTATTGACCCAAGCTTTTTCTTTCTGGACAGACACTCTAGGATAAGGGTGAGTTCACACACAGCGGAATTACTGTGGCATTGTAGCTGCGGAATGCCAGTGGAAATTCCACAGCAATGTTCAATGCGCATCTTGTATCCAAGCTAGAGGCGGCCCAACAGGGTACTAGAGCCTCCCTTCAAGGGTTCAGCTTTCCACAATAATTTATCCTTCTGCTCTGATATTGGAATCACTTTATTATATCAATGTTACAATCACACAGAGAAAGTTTCATTCCATTCCGACAACTCCTTCTAGGGAAGGGATTTTTTCGATAATGAGTGTATTTAGTATTACCATGTTCGTAAAAGTCCGATCTACTAAAATAACACATTGTTTATTCCACACAGTGAACCCCTCTAGAAAGGAAATGCACACCACCAGAATTGTTTTTTGTTTTGGTTGCCTCATCTCAAAGAAAAAAAGTAATAAAAGCAATCAAAAAGTCATTTATACCCCAAAATGGTACCAATAGAAAGTACAAGTCGTCCTGCAAAAAAATAAAAAGTTATGATGGTCAGAAGATAAAGACAAAATATATATTTTTCTTAGGATAGCTGATTTGTTTGAAATCAATAAAATATATAATTGTCTTTTCCATTTCACTTCCCTTAGAATTTTTATGTTTTTTGAGTACATTAAATGCTACATTCAAGAGTGCCACTGAGCGATACAAGTCACCCAGCAAAAAACAAAACCTGCAGACACCTACTTCAAATTAAAAAAAAAAAAAGTTATGATTTTTTTGAAAGTGGGAAGAGAACAAAAATGAGAGTGTCAAGGATTCAAAGGTTTTGTAGGATTTGTGCAAATAAAGTTCCATAACATAGGCACAGCATGCACCTCGTTTGTAATTTTTATTCTGCATAGATTGGGAGAGCAAATCTGTGGAATGTCACTAAAAGGTTTCTGGATGACGAGTTCTGTGTATATATTTATCTTTCATGGATCTAACTAAAATAGCGCTATCCATCCAGCCCTGCAGGGGTGCACTTGGGGATGACAGCACCAGAATAAGCCCCCTCTAAGCTGAGCACAAGAAACCAAGTGGTAATATTCTTTTTGTTGCCACTATGGTGGGGCTCACTGCATATAGATTCATTATAGTGTTCAATGGGAGCTGCATGAGAATAGCAATTGCTGAAACAGACTTTTCATGTGTACCTATATTGTAATGTAAAAGGAAACTATCGCCCTCTATGAAGAATTGTAGACCTATTTATATTAAAAATTAAATTATAGCTGCATTTTCTGCCCCAAACTGTCTCCTTTAATTCCTGCATGCACCTTTACAAACCACCAGGAATAATAGATATTAAAGTAAACCTGTCGCCAGGGGTTCAGGCAGCATGAATCCAGGACAGATGATGCCCATTTATGTTTTATTTTAAAACATTGCTACATTTCAGAAAAAACACGGACGTTTGACTTGGAGCTCAGCTGGAACAGTGCTGAGTCAAAGAGGTGGGGCTCTTCCTGCCTGCATCATCAAAGCTGACACCCTTCTTCCTGAGGAGAGGAGCTGCCGTTCTTGATGCTGGGCAGAGAGAGCCCAGCATGGGCCACCCCTTTGACTCCAAGAGTTCTGAGAGCCGAGCTTTGAATTAAACTTCTAAGTATGTTTTTTTCTGAAACACAGCAATCTTTTAGAATAAAAAATACATGGGCAGAATGGGCATATCTGTCCCGGGTTCATGCTGCCTGTCGTTTGGGCAGCATGAACCTGGTGACAGGTTCCCTTTCACCAAGTGCTAATTACATCACATTCTTGGGGAATGGGGGAAATGGGAGTAGGACTTTTTTTTACCAATTCCCTTTTGGGCTCCAATGTACTTCAAAACGCTCTTTTAAAAAAACTTGTGTTTGCCCATCACAGTACTTTGGATATACTTTATTAAACACTAATTTCTTTACATTTATATTATACTTGCACAACCCACTCAAAAGGTACGTGTATTTGGGAACAAAAAGAACTGGCATGATCTCATTCCCTGCTGTATAATACTGATATATTTATAGGGGAAATTATCTTTATTATGTTGAAGTGAGGATGTGGCTTAATGCGGACACAATTCTTCACATCAGTGTAAAGTTCCGATTGTATTAGATCTGTGACTGATCGGTTTTTAACAAATTGACCCTAACAAATCCCATTGACTACTGGAGCCATCAGTTTTCAGCTTTTATTTACTTGGTAGAACAGCTCAGCAGGCTACGCTACTGTGCACACTAGAAACAAGAGAAAGCTGACAGAACATCAGTTAATAGAAACAATACTGAAAAAATCCTCTATGATTTTCTATAAAAAGTACAGAATAGAAATCAAATGGTTGTCCTGGTACTTCATTATTGCAATTTTGTACGACCTGACTAATTATGCAACAATGAAATTTTACTAGGATGGCAACAATTTTGTGGTGAAGTAAATCCGTATAACTATTTTCAGGCTACAATAGTGTATGTAATCATTTTACACATATTGATTACTGATATGAATAGATATTCTTGATTTGTTCCATGTTATGGCTGCCGGTGATACGTCTCTTACCTCCTCTTGCCATCAGCCATGACCGGCACTGTGCTCCTCCTGTCACCTGCTTTAGATGTTGTGACCTCTTCTCCTGCCCCCAGCTGTCACTTCTGCCAGAGTGTGCATGTGCCCAAGCCGCATCTTAAAGGGTCAGATTTCGAGTTCCCAGCCAATGCGGAAGGTTTCCAATCTACTGCACTGGAGGATGCCTGGGCAATCCGTCTACTACTGTGAAAAGGTGCTAGATTGTGCCTGTCAGACCTCCCAGTTTTTAGCTCATGCTTGTCCTAATTGGCTTTCCTGGTTTCTTCAGTCCCCATTTCAGCTCACTCACTATGAATGAGTGAATGTTCTACCAGCTGCTTGTATTCGCTCTTAGCCTGTTCCCAAAAAACACAAGTTATCCTTCCATCATGACTTAGTTTCTCGACTAGGTCTCCATCTATACAATCTAATACTGTGTTATACAAGAGCTCTGTCAGACTAGACCTTGGCTCTGTTCTGCTTCTATCTCAACCGTCTGGTACCGCATTATGGCTTTCTGACCTAGTTACATCAGCAGCCTTTACACAGAGACTATTTCTGGGAAAGAGATCTATATGGATCATACAGATCAAAAATTTGCACTATGAATGTTTGGGGATACCCATAGAAGGTTTAGCTACACAAAAGGGGAAGATAACTACTTGGGTCATTTTCAAACTTTCTTTATACAACCTTATTAAAAGAAGGTTAAAATGCACATCTATTAAAATTTTACACAGAAATATGAAAATACATTGTGTATATGTCTACTATAGACTGGCCAGCACCAATGGTGACCTAGACTCTAGTATTGTCACCTATTTCCAGCTCTTATTGTGAGGCAACAGCCGGAATACATTTGGGTGCAGTCTAGTAAATAGCGTGAATAGGAAATCATTCATTAGGGAACCTGAACGACTCCCTAATGAACAATTACTGTAGGATTCTGTTATCTTTACTACTTACTCTTTAGCTACAATAAACCACACACTGACGAAGTCATAGTATTCAAAGTTACATTGAAGTAACACTACAATGTATTTGGCAAATTTTAAGAGGTGATAAACAAAAAATGAGCATAAAAGCTGTCCCTCAGCAGCATGACTTAGGGCCTTTTTATATGGTACAATTATCGTTCAGTTCATTGCCGGATCATGCAAAACTGAACCAATCATTCAATGTAAACTCTGTCAGTAATTGAACTATAATTTGTTCACTTATCATTCGTTATCCAGTTTATGCAAGCATAAAAATGCAAATGATGATCAACTTATGTAGACAGGTAGTCTTTCATTTATGAAGACTGCCTGTTTATTCTGAATGGAGGTGGGGCATCCAGAAACAATATGGCACGCTCCACCTCCATTCAGTGAACGATTATTGCTTCTGTGTGAAAGAAAAAAGAGCAATAATGTTGGAATGACTGTCTGTATTTCTGAAAGTCACACTTGTTGCCTGTTCCCAAACCATGGCATCAAGAGTGTACCAAGACTGGTTGAACCATGGACAGCCATCCGACAGAAGATCACATAGAGGCAGGCCATGTATGATTGATCCCTGAGGTGAGTGTTGGGTGGCATTTCTGGTATCTCATCTTCATCGATGATGTACCACAGTGGGCCAACTGACTCAGCAGTACTACAGCAAAAAGTTAGACAAATTTTCACAATGACCATGTGGTGTATCTTGCATTTATTGGGATTCAATAGCTAAACACCGACAAGAGTGCCCTTGATGACCTTGTGTCATCGCCAACAATGCTATGCATGGGCCCAGGAAAGACATCATTGGAATTTGGACATATAACAGTAGGTCATTTGAACTGAAGGGTCCCATTTCCTGTTAAACCATAAAGATGACCAGGTCTGCATCTGCTGTAATCTGCATGAAGCCTTATCTCATGGGTGCACCCTAGGCCAATGTTGATGTCATGGCTTGGATAGCACTTTCCTGGCATGGCCTAAGACCATTGGTCATCATACCACAATCCTCGAATGCTACAGGGACTTGTAAGTTGACCACCTGCATCCATATCTTCAGGAGGTCTTTGCTAAGCACATGGCCATCTTGCAATAAGATAACACTCTGTGTTATCAAGCTCAGATCACTAGGGGGTGGTTAGATGAAAACAACAATGAATTCTCCACACTGCCTCGGCCCCAAAACTCACCCGACTGTAACCCAATTGAAAGCCGTGATCACCCAAAAAGGTGACTCAAGCTGTTATTGAGTAAGTGATACCAATGCAGTGATCATTCAGTGTATAAGTAATGAAACAGTACTAGTCCATTACTATAGAGCTACTCATTTACTAATTATGCCAGACATTTTTGTAATTCCTAAATAAAGTCAAAAACACAACTGCATTTACAATAAGGCAACATCAACTCTCCACATTTCATCAAGGTAGAAAATGAACAACTTTTGACTGTTTAATCCCTGCTGATGTTTCACATAGTGTGGATTACTCTTCTACACTATAAATACTCTGCAGTGATAAGGTAAATGAATGTTAAAATACAAAACATAAAACCCCCAGTCATCCTGCCATTGCGGCCCATGCAGAGACCCCTCTGTGAAAGAAAATCAAATGCACATTAATAAGAGATGTATTTTCCAAATGATGCTCTTAACATTACTTTACAATCACAAGTCTAGAAATTATGCTTCTATATCCTCCAGTGTTTACATCAGCCCATATTTATATTTCTTATTAAAAATTCATTATCCAATATGCCATTAAACTTTGATTGAACGCCATGTATAGAAATGTCACTTTACCCAACCAATGTGAATAAATGTGATTCAGCTTATTATTGTGTTAATTGTTGGAAATTATGATGTGAGATATGCTAATATTTGTATTTATACATTTGGTGATCCAGGCACATTCTGATAATGGCTGGCTTGTTTGGGGACCTAGAAAGATTTTAACCCAATACAATGGCACAGAAAATTTTCATTTGCACTCTTCAGCCAGGAAGCTGCGCATGGGGTGCACTTAGACTTCCCAGCATCAAAATGATAGGAGCAAGTCGACCCTCAGTGGCTGCAGCAGAGGAAAGTTGAAATGAAACATGATGAAAATACAGTAACAGTTTTCTTTTTATTGTATAAAAATGATTTAATTTAAGACACAATATAGCCATATTAGGTATCTTGAACTCAGAAAAGGCACAAAGTTATTTTGACAATTATGGCAAACCACATAAAAACAAAAGTTTTGGCAGAATAATAACTTTCATGCATTTCACCATTATTAGGCCTCTTTCCTACGAACGTATATCGGCCCGCTATTTTCATGGTCAGAAAATATACGCTGTTATCTAATGCATTGGATTCCAATGCATCAGATCACATGGCCGTATTCCTGTGACATAAAAACGCCCGGCCAACCAATATAGCTCCTATGGGAGCCAATGACAGCGGCCAGAGAAGGGAGATGGGAGAGGCTAGCAGCGTGACTGCTAAACTCCCTCCCTCTTCACTCCTCCCCTCCGGCTGATTGCAAGGGGGGGGGGGGGTGATACTGTGATTAGAGTCGTGTCCGAGAATGTTGGGCACTGGTTTGGTGAGAAAAATCTAGCCCGAAACCAGAGGAATAGCCAGCATCAGAGGTGTAACTTGAAGCTTTTAGGCCCCCATGCAAAATCTGTAACAGGGCCCCCAAATATACTGCATAGTGCTGGGCTCCCTATAAGGAGAAAAGTGGCCTTATGATCCTGGGTGGAACTGCATCCCCTGTAGTTACGCCCCTGGCCAGCATACTAACTGCAGTTGTTCTTCTCTGCTGGTCCTCCAATTTACAGACTCCAGCTCCCGTTTTTGACTGTTCAAGATGAGTACTTAGAAAATTGCAGCTGCTGATACACACTGTGCACTGCTTTCTGAAGAGTCAGATCATGTGAGCGGCGTGGGCCAATCAGACCGCAGGTATAGTACATTGGCAGTCTAACACTACCAGTGCATGGTGGGGATTAGGTAGTCAGAAGATTGTGGTGGCTATTTTGGACAGCTGAAAACAACACCCAGAACTGGCAGACAACAACTGCAGGTAATGCACCCCCCACCCTCTCCGGTCCCTGGACAGAATTTTGGTCCAAAACCAGATAGTTGGTTAAACATATATGTATCCCAAAATCTCTTGCTCTGATTTTATTCAACCTACATGGAATAGTACATCTTTTAGATATACTAGTAAAGCAGCAGCTACAGAATATCTTCAGCTCTATATAAGCTTAGGATGTATTTATGCAAGCAGATTGTGACTTTTTAAAAAAATCTTTTCCGTGATTAGTGCAAAAATGCAATGGTTGTGCAAACAGTGGCAATATGCTGCAGTTTGGGGAAAGCCTTGCACTTTTGGGCACAACTTTGCACCAATTACGCAAAGAATGCCGCAAAACCTGCTACCACAAATACACAATAGTGCAGCTCATCTCCCAGTGATCCTCTGATCTTTAGAACCAGGTCATTTCTAATGAGTTTAAGAAGTGGAAACCACATATATACAACGTGTGCATTGCTGATGTCACTGACTGGTTAAGAATTCTTACTTCTTGTTGCTGGAAAAAAGTGTCACAGTGATCCCATTCCCCATAATAGACATGAGAAAGTGCAGGGATGGACTGTGCATCTTCTTAAATACTACTTCCCTGCACTTTGGAGGAGGATGGCACCACTTTAGGCCTCTGATGGATTATGTACCCCCTGCATCAGCATATGCTACTGTTTAATCTGGTAGCTCAAATTACTGAGTTAGTGCAATCACATCCAGTCATTTAACTGTTAAAGGTAGATGCTCATATACAAAGGATTCTCTATAAAAGCATGGTGATTAGCTTATCATGAGTAAAGATCACGAAAAAGCAGCTCATACCATTAAGGTAAAAAGAGGGGATTAGTAGCTTGAAACCAGTAAATGCTATAATCCAGGCATTATGACCAAGGAGCAGAAGCACAAATCAGCCATTGCTGTAGTCCTGGAGCTTTGGTACAGGCCAATTGCTTTCTTGCTTTCTGATGGCTGCAGATTTACATAGCCCGGGGGCACGAGAGGCCTGTGGCCTTGCCTGCAGCGTCCTGAACTAAAACAGCTGTACGAAGAACCATACCGTAATATATTGCTTCACACAGCAGGAAAAGAGACTGCCACAAGTAATCTAGCACTCATTATCAAAGAGCTAATAAAACTTTTGTAATGCATTATTAATATCTCATCTTTTTACCATAATTACACTGAAATGATGAGCCTTCAAACGGTGTCTTCTTCACGGCGATATGTGATGGAATGTCACTTGTCAGGTTCCTCCCATACATAAAGTGTGAAGTGAAATGAAGGATGGGTATTTAATTTATAATTGAAAATGTCCAACCAGCCATCCAATTAAAAAAACACTCCAGTTTTTTGGTATAAAACTAAATTCTATGGTTAGTGATGTCAAAACTAAAATGTTCATCTTTTTTTTTTTCTTACTTACCCCTCTTCTTAATGTTGGTGTCCTGTAAGTGATCTGCAGCACTGCACCACATGAGCCTTTTGCCACTTGAACTCCCAGGGTGCATTGCCGCTAGTGGCATTGTAAACCCACCCCCTAGGAACAAAATTCTGTTTTCTAGTATTTGTCTTTCCCATGTTACCTAGAAAATAATCTTTCAATAGAGCCCTGTGGTTTACAGCCTATATATAATTAATGTTATGCCCACTGCCTGTCCTCCACAGCTGGTCGCAGTTGTCGGTCCCACCTGTCATTCTGGTGTGGCACACATTACTCTATCCCCCAAGCTGTCGGATCTACCCATAGGCTGTGCATTTGGTCTACCTCTTAAAAGGGAGGGAGAGTGCATGCACATAGCTTTCCCATCCCCAGCCAATCTGAGTACTTCACCTGTTATTTAAAGGCACCCTCTCCCACTAGAGGGTCCTGAGCAAAAGGTCCTGTTCATGCCTCCAAACATGTTATGGATTTCTGCCCGATTCCTGGTTCGGGCCTGTCCCTGTTCACCCAACTTTCTCATCTTCTCCTGTCCGGACCTCGACTTATTTGACCACATTTCCCCTGAATAACACTTGCCCAGATCTTCAGTCTATCTCGCCATTTATGCAAAAACTCAGCCTGTCGTGACCCTCTGCCTGTATATTGACTACTTCACTGTCTGTCCCTCTGATACTGTGTAATTGTGCCTCTGACATGTTCATGTCAGCTCCCATTGCACAGAGATTATTCTCAGGTTAACAGCCTGGGGGCCACTGCAGGTAAGACCAGATCCTGCTTGGAGGGGTTATAGAGTGAAAACTAGCAGACCATAGCAAAACCTAGTAAAAGTAAAAATATGTAATCGAGCAATGTTATAGACCTTCTCATAACATCAGGCATCCCTCCACCTCCAGGAAGAGACCAGCAGAACTGTAGACACAGTTTGGAACAGGGCATGCACATCCATACCTTGGGATTGTTACTGGGCTGAATACAGTGAAGAGCGAAAGCTTAAAACAGCAGGTGATGCTATGCGCAAATTGTAAATAGGCTCAGATTTTAGTGCTTGATTGATAGAAAAACTAAATATTTTTATTGGATAACCCCTAATAAAATAGAGGAGAAGCATTATGTAATAGGTGTAAAGTATTCTCTGTGTTTTACTAATTCCTTACTATATATTTTTTTCATTTATGATGTGATTTCTAAATTGAAGAGGGGGGGGGGTGTATTTCATTGTATTGGTTACCTCAGGGACTCTGTAAATATGAGATGGGGTCCGAAAATTATTCTAGCAAAAGCTGTGCTCCTTTTATTCTGAGCCCTGTCATGTGCCCAAACATATGGGGCACTTCTGTACTTAAGATTTTAAAAACCCACAATTTGCTAAGCAATTTCTCCCATTGCCCCACCGAAACATGTTTCATTGTTCATCCCAGCTTTGGGGATGCAAAGACTTTAACTGCCTAAGGCCTCTTCCACATGAGCGTTGCGATTTTATGTTTCGCAGCTCACACCTTAAAAAACAAAAAATTGCACGAATGAAGAATAGCCTCAACTTATTATTCACGATTTTATTGGCCATTCACACGGCCGTCTGCGGCGCAATGCAGGGAACTCCTTCCCCCTCCCTTTTTCTGATGGCTCCCATAGGAGTCTATGGAGCCTCCAGCATTGTTCAGTCCAAAGATAGGGCAAGACCTATATTTTCGCTTGCTGAAATATTGTACCCTTTTTTCGCTCTTATATTTCTGTGCTCAAAAGAAAAATCGTTCATCTGCGCAAATGCATTGCAAAACCAATGCTGCATTACAACGCTCGTGTGAATAAAGCCTAAGGACGCAACAATTTTGGGGGATTTTCATATCTGCTTTTTAAAAGCCAAAAATTTTTCATGTCACCATTGCCATAGGAGTCCTTGTTTTTTGAGGCAGGGAGAAAAAAAACACATCAATTCTGCCATTGTGTTTTTATTTTTTTTACAGCGTTAATCATACAGCATAAATGACACAATACATTATTTCCGTGGGTCGATATGACTATGATGATAGCAAATTTCTATTATTTTTTTTCCACACTTTTGCACAATAAAACCCCTTTTTTAAATTATTATTTTTTCGTGTAGCTGCATTCAAAGTCCCATAGCTTTTTTATTTTCCATGGACAGAGCTCTGGGAGGTCTTGTTTTTTGCATGACGAGCTGTGGGTTTTATTGCTTTTTGATTTTGTTTTTTTGGGATGCGAAATGAGCAAAATAAGCATTTTGGCTCAGTTTTACAGTTTTGGTTTTTTTTATAGTTTTGACGTGCAGAATTACAAGTGTGTTCAATTTATTGTACGGGTTTCTATGGATACAATGATGCCAAATGTGTTATTTTTCTATACAGAGAGGGGAAAGTGTGCAAAAAGACATTTTTTGTTAATATTTTTCGTGGTTTTTTTAAATGTCTCTATAGGAGACTGGACCCAGATAAGCTATGATAGTGCATTTCAGTACTTCTGTTCTGAAATGCATTATCGCTTACAATTGCAATCATAGGCAATGGCAGGCCCGGATGCCATTTTCTGCTGTCCGGTTGCCATGAAAACCCATCGGCTGTCTTGTGATCACATGGTGGAGAGCCGATGACATCTCAGAGGTAGAGTGCTCCCTCTGTGAACCCTTTACATCCTGTGATCTACATTGAATGTGGCATGTAAGGGGCTAACAGCGCGTAGCAGTGTTCTCATCGATCCCAGTTGCAGGAGTGGAAGGCGGTCTGTCAGTGACAACATAAAGGAGTTAAGCAGGTTAGGTCTCCTGCATGTTTCTCCAGTTTACAACTGTTGTGCTTATATTTGTATGTCATTTATGTGGTTTTCATTTCATCTTTTTGTAAGCACTGCATCTTTTTGCATTAAAGCTTAAAACTTTATTGAGCTTGGTCTTTGTCACTTTGAGCCTCATAACATTTCACAGTGTTAACCTTTTGACTGCTGGATAGCAGTATATGTGTATGAAAGTCTTATTGGATGGTGTATGGATTATGTTGGGGTGCAATCTCTTGTCAATTTGCAACACGAGTGAAGAGTAGAAGACTGAATGAGTGACAATGACTAGTGCAAGTAGAAAACCTACAGTATTTTACTGCCGGTGTAGAGAAGAGCGATATGGTACTATCTGCTCTCCATAGAGGGAGAGGGACAATGTTGCAGAAGCAATAATGTAAGGTGACGTGAAGTTTATTAATTTTCAGCATCAGCACCGCTTTGATTATGGAACGATGTGCACTGTACAGCTGTAGAGGTTGCACACATTCAAAAGCCTGGCCTGGATTCCATGTTATCTTTAGAAATTTGATTATTCTAGAAGAATGTTAGACCCCAATAGTCTAAAGGATCTGCTCCCACTGTCCTCTAGGATATAGTTTGTTTTTTTTAGGTAGGAATCAAACACTGATATTCCTATATAAAACATGCTATATTCTAGTGGATAGAGGGATCAGGTCCTACCAGGTTTAGCATTACACAGACAAATCAGATTCTACAGCTTTTGTTTCCTCCCACTTGGATTTACAGGTCTATCTACCCATGATTACTACATTCCAAGTATTTTTTTTTCTAACTCGTTTTTATTGACATTTTCCAAAATATACAAAACATGAGGCGGTTGCATTATTGGCCCATGGTATTACATTCCGTGCATTTGTCTCGCATGCAAGACATGTAAATATTTAACTACAGTATACATAGAAAAATGCTCTCCCAACTTCCTCAACCTCCCTTTCCCCATTCCCTTCCAGACCTCAATAACTCCCAACCCTACCAAAATAAAAAATAAAATAACTATCAACCCATTAATCTAAAACAAAAACAGAATAGAATGAAATAGAATGAACTAAACCAAATGAAAATCACTGGTGACACTATGTGATCTTTTGTTTCCTCATTATTTGTGTATTGGGACTGTATTGGACTGTAGACCCGGATTCCAGCTACTTGTTGGGATCGACTGTTCCCAAAACAATCAGTATCTTTCAAGCTACGTTATTTTTAGATTACTCAGACAATTCGCATCATCATGAATGTAGTGCCAGGTTGTGTTGGCAAACTGTCTCATACATTTGATAATCTCATTTTGATTTAGATATTATCCTATAAAATCTCTCTATTTTTAAAAAAAATTTGGAGCTTGGTATTCTGCATTCCCTCCTATCTCCAGTCTTTCCATTTTCAAAAGTTACTTTAGCTGTTGCAGGACATCTGACACCGCCGGGGATTCAGCAGGCACCTTTTATCTATCAAAAGAATAGTGGTATCATGTTGGCATTTCAGGTTTGGTCAGGAAGAGAGTGAAATATGTATATTTGTGGTGTTAGCTGTAGGAGCTGCCCCCCAATATCACGCACCAACGTTTGAGTCTCAACCCAGAACCGCTCAATCTTAGGGCAGTGCCTGATGCTGTGCAAGAAGTCAGGTTTTGGTAGAGAGGATCTAGGGCATTCCTTTAACCTAGTCGGACCTCCAGAGTTTTGTTGGATGTTGAACCCGTATTTTGCTCTGTGTATAATTTTAAAATAGATCTCCCTCCATCTGTCATTTAATATAGCTTTCCTCATGGAAGTCCACCCATTAACTATCTCCTGGGGTATCTCGGGGTCTCTGAGTTACCATGTCCCTTTCTTGAACAATTGGGAACTATCTATTGCCTGCCACCCTTCCCTAAATCTAGAGTACAAGATAGAAATTGATTGCTTTTGTGTAATATTTCTCACTAGAATGTCAACCTGATTAATTACCACCTCTTTAGAGACATCCACCAGTCTAGCACGTAAGAAGTTTCGCACTTGTGCGTATGGTAGGAAATGAGATGTGGGTAAATTATATACATCACACATTTCTTTGAATGTTCTGTATCTGGGTTCATCTTGGTGCAGGATATGTTGGACCCTTACAATTCCCTTACTAAGCCATAATCCAACTCTGGGTGTCTCCATAAATCCATGTGCTTAGACATTTTAAACGATAGACCGTAGGCTTTACAGGTTATTTTCCAGGCCGCTATAGTGTCCCTTGTCATAGTAGAGTGTTTGCTTTCTGGCAAAGGTTAGTAAATAGAGATGAGCGAACGTGCTCGGCCCCGCCCCTTTTTCGCCCGAATACCGCGATTTGCGAGTACTTCCGTACTCGGGCGAAAAAATTCGGGGGGCGCCGTGGCGGCGCGGGGGGTTGCAGCGGGGAGTGGGGGGGAGAAGGAGAGAGAGAGGGCTCCCCCCTGTTCCCCGCTGCTACCCCCCGCACCACCGCGCCTCTCCCCCCCCCCTGGCGCCCCCCGAATCTTTACGCGCGAGTACTGAAGTACTCGAAAATGGCGGTACTCAGGTGCGTAAGTACTCATTACGAGTACGTTCGCTCATCTCTATTAGTAAAACCTGTGTGTAAAAGGGCATTTAGGCTCCAAGGGTGTAGTTCTGTTTCTAGATCATAGTTCGAAAAATCATTAGATTCCCACAGCCAGTCCAGGGAGTGTCTCATTAAGCTGGCCACATTATCCAGGTCTTATTATGTATCATTTAATTTACAAAACATTACATATTAAAATGTAAATTTGTTTACTCTAAGTAACAATTTGACGTTTAATCGTTCTGACTATACAACATATTGGAGGTCAGTTCCCTGAGCTATGCCCTTTTTAAGGATCATGGGTTACCCATAGTTAAGTCATTTAGAGAAAGTGAAAAACAATATAGAGATTAAACCAATCTCAATTAAAAAATATAAAAAAGCTTTGGTTTAAGAGCCAAGGGTCAAAAACTCATTGTTTGACAGACTTCCATGGTAGCGGAAATAAAAACAAAATTGGATACAACTTCAAAAACAGGTCAATGGATGACTGCAAATGGGACTAGATTGTCATACAGTGAAAGAGTTCTGTAAGGTTAGATAATGTTTTAGCACAGATTGATTATCTTCCATCTAAACTTCATGCCTCAGTAAGTGGCTTTTTGGACCCCCTAATTCCTCTCATTGTACTGCAGATGTACAATGGACCATAAGCTTTCGATACATCACTTACTGCAGGCGCACACTAGGTTATTGTATCTGAAGCTTCTAGGGCAAAGGTTACAGTCTATGAATCCCAACCCTTTTCTGGTATTTTCAGAAACCCTTCAACACCCGATTGTGAAACTTTCTGCTCCACCGTTTACAGAGGTAAATAAATTGCTGACAGTCAATTACAGTGCCTTGCAAAATTATTCGCCCCCTTAGTGTTTTTCCTGTTTTGTTGGATTACAACCTGGAATTAAAATGGATTTTTGAAGGATTTATACTATTTGATTTACACAACACGCCGACCACTTTGAAGGTGAAAATTATTTTTTACTGTGACGCAAACAAAATTAAGATTAAAAAATAAACAAAGAACTTTAAGGGATTTAAGTATTAAACCTCTGAAAATCGATAGCTTGTGGAGCCATCATTTGCTGTAGTTATAGATGCAATATTCGCTAAATGTCATCCACATGGCTGGCTAATCCCGAGATCAGGAGCCACGGGCGGATTAGCCGCATGGAATTTCCGTGGCAAACCCATCCGTGTGAATCAAGCCTAAGTGTTCTATCATTTTCTGATCTCTGAACATTGTCCTGTATGGACCTGTAGAGAAATAACAACAATGGTTAGAATAATTCATAGCGAAAAATTAAAAACTACAGTAAAATTTACCAACCAGTCCTATAAAACACTTGTATTACCCATCCTAGACAATAAAACCTCTTCCAACAACCTGAAATTCATTTTATCTGTTTTTAGATGTTGGCACATGGCTTTGTTGACAAGGTTAAATGGGTTTTCCCACTATACATATCTATCGCCTATCCACAGGAAGTGACGTATATATGTGTGGTTCACATGTGAGGTAAGACCATGCTTGTTTTTAGTTGCCATAAGCGGTGTTCAAGCCGCTACAAGTGTATTTGTGTTTTCATGTTACCTGCCATACAGGTTGCTACTATTTGTTTTCCATATGCAGCCTGCATAGTGAGAGAATTTATATATCCAAGCAGCACTAATTGGTATTGGGGTGGTTTCACATCTGCATTGGATTGTCCAGTCGGAGGCTCTGCTGCAGATCCGGAACAAAATACTGGAAGAAAAAGCACTGCATGCATTGCTTTTTCTTCCAGCTAAAAACTGGCTAGCTGAGCAAAAAGCAAATGGACTACATTATAGTCAATGGGGTCCGTCTGGTGCTGTTTGGTTCCGTCCTAAGGCTGAGCTGTTTGACTACGGGGATTCCCATTTCCTGCTCCCCAAAGGAGGCAGGGAACTGGAACCCCAAGCGCCGGTGTGAAACCACCCTTATTATAATTTATTCTGGTGTTTGCGGTACATGTGATGCTTTCGGTGTGCGCTGTTGTGGCTTATTGCTGTATCTTTTTTGTGTCATTCCAAATTGTTTACTGTTGACAGTTTATATTATTATAACTTTAATATCTGTCTCCTGATGAGCCTGTAACAGGACGAAACATGGTGTGACGTTTTCTGGACCATTGGAGTGCACTGTGATAGGGTCAGGGATACTTCAGGACCACCCTTGTCGGGGCGATTGCTCCATTTTTTCTCATCTGTTGAACATTATAGTTGGCAGGGTGTAAAAGGGACAGTTTAATATTAGTCCATTCTGCTCTTTATCCTACAGAAGAGCATTTTCCTGCCATCTCTGCAAGATTTCTTTGGATGACATTGACTATATGATCTATCATCACAACATCTGCTAAGACTGTTCTAATTTTTTACATTCCTGCTATTGTTGCTGAATCACAATGATTGCTTTAATATGCCTTGTGCTATGACTACGGTATATGGAATCTATATGTTTTGATTGGTGGCAAGTGTTGTTGTTGGTCAGCACCTTATATTTTAACTATTTAAAATAAAATGTATACTTTAAATATATATATTCATCACCCATTACTGATGCTTTATATATTGGCAACTCTGATATGGAAGTAGTATCAATATACTCTTCTTCCTTCCTTTGAAATGTTACATTTTGACAAAAATGGAATCAAGGAAGACTAAGGCCGGGCTCAGGCAACCGTAATTTTCTATGTGCCACCCTTGAGATACACATGCGGCACGCAGCAAGTATACAATGGACACCGCATGCATGCTGTGGGCTGCCAATCCCGTGAACTATCTTCGCGTATATACCCACGTAATACACACCAAGATAGGACATGCTGCAATTTATCTTTCGCACATATTTTACGCAATATATGTGAGCGGCACAATGTAAGTCTATGACCGCTTTATGCAATGTATTATGCACGGGTAATATGAAATTGCAATACGGTCATGTCAGAGAGCCCTAAAGTTCATCCCACAAAAAACAACCACTTATAAAGCTGCATTGACGGAATAATAAAAATGTTATGGCTAATGGAACGTGGCACACAAAAGTAATTTTTTTAAAGCGTTTTTATTGGACAAAATAGCAAAACATAAAAAACTGCATAAATTAGTATTGCTGAAATCATGCTGAACCTGAGAATAATGGTGTCACATTATTTATTCTGCATACTGAACGCTGGAAAAGTGAAATCCAGAAAACAATTTTTTCCCCCAAAATAATAAAAGTTCTATATTATATGTACCCAAAAAAGTTGCCATTAAAACATATAACTTATTATGCAAAAAAATGTTGATCGAAACATAAAAATGTTATGGCTCTAGGAATATGATGATGAAAACAACCAAAAAAAAACAACTGAAAAACTGGTTGGTCATTAGGGCCTAAAATGGGCCAATCATTAAGGGGTCAAACCAATTTTTTTTACATTGTGCAGATCGGGTGACTTGTTGAAGTCTTACTTATTTTGCTGTTATTGAAATATGCTGCAGATTTTTCATCCACAAATCCAGGACCCGGGGAGTCTGGGAGAAGGCTGACAATGTTCATATGTCAGAAGTGCCATAGCTGGTGCTGGGCAGGTAGAAGGACCGGAACCCTCTCCTCCTTTACCTTCTTCAACGACGGAAGATGTAGAATAGTAATAAGAGTTGTAATAACAGAGCCCAAGGGGTTTACCAGAGTGCACAGCCAGCGCTCCATTCAAGCAGACGTCATTGTGGGTTGGAGAAGCAACCAAGAAATGAGGAGGAATGGGGGGGGGGGGGGGGATCAGGACCCCGTTCTCGGAATCTGTAGGGATCCCAGTAGTCGGACCCCCACCAATCTATCAATTATCTAGTGGATGAGTGAAAACCTGAGAAAATGTCCATTTTTCGGAATACCCCTTTAAATATAACATAACAAATAAACCCAACACTACAAAAGTAAAAAAACAGCCAAGGACGGCCTCTATTAGATTAGTTTTTGATATTCATTTCCTTGTCTTCCATCCTGAGATATTAGCAGCAAAGTGTGTTGGAGCTAGACCATGGCTGCAGTCCAGACTCCGCTCAATTGATTACTGTAAGGAGATAGGTCACTGAAAGATTAAGAATAAAAGAACACCCCAGACATGCTTTGTCTCTAATGTGAGGTTTTCAGGGGAATAGCCCCAATACCACTAAGTAGTGCTAGGGGTGCGAGCTGCCACACTTTAGAGTGGCTCTTATACATCCGTTCAGCCTAGTAAAACTCAGTCATTGAGCTACGGAATAGTTCGTCACTTCCCAATTCTAACCCTTTCCCACTTAGGATACTTATAATAAAGGGGTTATCCAGTGTTAGAAAAACATCGCTGTTTTCTTCTAAACACAGCGCCCCCCTTGGTTCATAGGGTTCGGTGTGGTATTGCAGCTCACCCCATTGAAGTGAATGGGAGCTAAGTTGCAATATCAGAGACGGCCCACGGAAAGGGGTGGCGCTGTGTTTGGAAGAAAAGCAACTGTGCTTTTCTGACCCTAGACAATCCCTTTAAATAAAAAGGGAAAAAAGGACCAGAGATAATGGGATGGTAAACTAATGTTTAGACAAATACATAATTTCTTCTTATGTAGTCAGTTCCTACCTTTTTTAGTTTCTTCCTCCATTGTCCTCCATTCCGCTAATCCCGGAGTTAGACAGCCATGTGGACGAGATTTGTCAAAAATCTCGCCCACACGGGACGGCCATTCCGTTGCGGCAAAGCCGGCATGAATTCCCTGGCCGCAGCATATCTATTTTTTTTCTCCGTTGTGCCCCGCTCTCCTCTTTGGCAGCGCCGGCCTCAACGGAAAAGCGTGCGGCCAAGCCGCTTTAAAATCTGCGGCAAAGTGCAGCGGGTTTTGAAGCTGCTCTTTCCCGGTGGAAATCTCACGGTTTTTCGCTGCGGCCAAACCGCGAGATTTCCGTCGGGATTCCGCCCTGCGGGAACCCAACCTCACAAATGTGCTTTCCAGGACTTTACTGTTGATGACCTATCTTTATGATAAGTCATGAATATCATCTTGGGGGAGGTCTGACTCCCAACACCCATATCAACTGCTGTTTCCCCTTCACTGTTTACTAGGTACAGCACTTTTGCTAGCGGCTCTGCCTGGTATTGCAGTTGCTAAAAAAACTGCAGTAGCAAGAACAACCATTACAAAAAGTACAGCACTGTCTGTGCATGCTAAAGAACAATGGGGAACCCAGCACTTGTTGGAGCACCACTGTCCCGCCTGATTCATTGTGATGCCGGGAGTCAAACCAAGGATAGGCCATCAATATCGAAGCCTCAAAAACATGTTTAACCCACCCAGTTATAACATAGAAGATGACTGTAATAACTCACATATATACGTTTATTGAAATGATGTATGATACTCAAGTTGGTGGAATACAAAAGAGATGTAACATGTTATCATTTCAATAAAAAAAACAAAAAACATGTTTAACTATCATCCTGTGTCCTCTTCAGGCAGCTGGTCCCTTGTCCCAGGGTGTAAAAGTCCTGTTACACGGAACAATTATCGTTCAAAAAAATGGGTCAAAAGAGCGAAAATCAAGGATAATCGTTCAGTGTAAATGCAGCCAAAAAGAGAACAACGACTGATAAATCGTTTGCTTTCATTCATTCTATGCAAGCATAAAAATAATCGTTGGCTCATTCATTAATCTTTCGGTTTAAACACTGATCGTTCAGTTTGTCATTCACTTATATAGTGAATGAGAATGACTGAATGATTTCTTGTTTGAATGAGCCAACGATGTAACTGTCTGTATAAACAGGTTGCCCAAGCGGACCCGGACATCGATCGTTCGCTGGTTTAAACAATAAATCGTTTGGTGTAAACAGGCCTTGGCACGGAGCATGGCATGCTGATGGGTGTGCAGGGAGAAGTGCTCTCACTTTTGGTTTGGGAAGATTCTCTTGCAATAAGTAGGGAAAAATCTAGAATGAGCATTGATGGTGGTAACGATGTGTGAAACCTGTGTTGTTGAACCAAGCTCTGTAAGTCGTTCCCAGCTTGTTAGCCCCTGTGCACACTAAGGTGACGTCTACAGGATCGGCTTCCATGAAGATTTGTAGGCAGGAAACCTAGAAGTATTCCAGCAGCAGTAAAGTTGACTGAGATACAGGAGCAAAATGGATGAGATTTCAACAGACCTCATCCACCGCTGTGACAGGTCCATGGGGGAAGCTGCCAGGAAGTACGGAGTTTAAACCCACAGCATGTCAATTTCTGCTGCGGATTTTCACCACACGGGCCCTAATCCAAGCAGGGCATTGCATGCCAGTTCACCCAGTCCAAGCAGAGCATTGCATCCCAGTTCACCCAGTCCAAGCAGAGCATTGCATCTCAGTTGCACCCAAACCCCTCAAGCAGAGCATTGCATCCATGTACACCTAAGCCATGCCTAACAAGGCACCCCAGAGTCCCTAGGCCATGAAGAGTATTGCATCCCAGTGCAACAAGAACTCAGTCCATACAAAGCATTGCATTCTAGTGCACCCAGAGCCTCCAGTTCATGTAGAACATTGCACCCTAGTGCATCAAGAGTCCTAGACGACCCACAGCTCCCATTCCATGTAGAGCATTGCATCACAGGACCACCGGTCTATGCAGCACATTGCATCGAAGTGCACCCACAGCGCCCGTCCCTGCAGAACATTGCATCCCAGTGTACCCAGAGCCTCTAGGTCATACAGAGAATTGCATCCTGTTGCACCCAAATTACACACAGCATTGCATCCAAGTGCACCCACAGCCCCCAGTCCATGCAGAGCATTGCATCCTACTGCACACAAACCATTGCATCTGTACCCAGAGCGTCCAGTTCATGCAGAGCATTGCATCCAAGTGTACCCAGAGCCTCCAAATCATGCAGAGCAGTGCATCTCAATGCACACACACCATTGCATCTCAATGTATCCAGAGCCTCTGGTTCATGCAGAGCATTGCATCCCAGTACACACTGACTATTGAATCCCAGTGTACCCAGAGCCTCCAGGCCATACAGAGCATTGCATCCTGGTGCACCCAAGCTACACACATTGCATCCCAGAACCCGCAGGTAATGCAGAACATTGCACCCCAGTGTATTAAAAGATCTTAGTATATTCACAGTATTGTGTCCTAGAGAACCCATAGCTCCCACATCATGTAGAGTATTGCATCCCAGAAATCTCAGTCAATGCAGAGCATTGCACCCCAGTGTACCCAGAGCCTTCAGTCCATGCAGAGCATTGCACCGCAGTGTACCCAGAGCCTTCAGGCCATGCAGAGCATTGCACCCCACTGTACCCAGAGCCTTCAGGCCATGCAGAGCATTGCACCCCACTGTACCCAGAGCCTTCAGGCCATGCAGAGCATTGCACCCCACTGTACCCAGAGCCTTCAGGCCATGCAGAGCATTGCACCCCACTGTACCCAGAGCCTTCAGGCCATGCAGAGCATTGCACCCCACTGTACCCAGAGCCTTCAGGCCATGCAGAGCATTGCACCCCAGTGTACCCAGAGCCTTCAGGCCATGCAGAGCATTGCACCCCAGTGTACCCAGAGCCTTCAGGCCATGCAGAGCATTGCACCCCAGTGTACCCAGAGCCTCCAGGCCATGGAGAACATTGAACCCTAGACTACCCAGAGCCTCCAGGCCATGCAGAGCATCGCACCCCAGTGTACCCAGAGCCTCCAGGCTATGCAGAGCATTGCATCTTAGTGTACCCAGAGCCTCCAGGCCATGCAAAGCATTGCACCCCAGTGTACCCAGCGCCTTCAGGCCATGCAGAGCATTGCACCCCACTGTACCCAGAGCCTTCAGGCCATGCAGAGCATTGCACCCCACTGTACCCAGAGCCTTCAGGCCATGCAGAGCATTGCACCCCAGTGTACCCAGCGCCTTCAGTCCATGCAGAACATTGCACCGCAGTGTACCCAGAGCCTTCAGGCCATGCAGAGCATTGCACCCCAGTGTACCCAGAGCCTCCAGGCCATGCAGAGCATCGCACCCCAGTGTACCCAGAGCCTCCAGGCCATGCAGAGTATTGCATCCCAGTGCACCCACAGTCCCCAGTCCATACAGGTTATTACTCAGAGCATTGCATTGTAGTGCACAGGGATACTCTGCCAGTCCTGAAGAGTATTGCATCTCTAAGAGGAGCCTCCAGTCCCCTGAGCTGTGGCTCACCTCCGGTCGTGGCTCTTCCAGCACACAGTGAAGATGCCTGCAGCTGCTGGGGAGAAGCAAGTGTCTTTTTAGCAGGCTGCACTGTGACTCTTCTCTGCTGCTGCAGCCCAGAACAACCCAGGAAAACAAGACTTTCCAGCAAACTCCAGCCTGGCTCCTCCCACTCCGGAGTCTGCTTCCATGGGCGTGCCATCATCGGAGGTCCTCGAGCCCGCTGGGATGTAGCCGGCACGGTGTGCTCGCCCCCCCACTCAGTGCCCCGCTCACTAGAGCGGTGTGTACGGGCTATACCAGCAGACGGCTCGGAAGGAGGGGACGATTCCTCATCACACAGCATCACAGAACCCACACATGTTCATTGAGTTGCACAGCCCCCCCTCTCCCCGCCGCTCTGGGTTTATCGATCCATCAGTGACGTCACTGTCGATAAGTTTTGCGGAAAAAAGCCAAGTTGTCACGGCTCAGTCCGAGGGCGACCCGGAGAGCCGCGCGGGAGGCTGCCGCAGCACCGGGCATGCCTGCCCCTCACCGGGAGTAAGAGGAGACCGCTCCAGCCGAGGAAGAAGCCCCACACAGACAATATCGCCTCAATATCCCCCAAGATGGCTGCCAATGTGGGATCAATGGTTCAATATTGGAAGAGGTTTGATCTGCGGCGGCTGCAGGTGGGTGAGTGGGGTGCTGGCACGGGGGCAGCCGGGTGATGGGTGCCCAGCGAGCGCTGGGTGATGGAGGAAGTGTTGGATTGATAGTGCATTAGGAATTGATCCTCTGGCTGCCTTTGTTCAGTTCAGTCATTGATCAGAAGCTATGGAGCTCAGTGTGCAGCCGCGGAGTGCTGTGCCGGGCACAGGGGGCACAGGAATGAATGGATGATGGGCACTTACATCCAGCAGCACTACCTGTGCACAACCCTGACAAGCACTTTTTAAGTACCTAGTAGTAGTAGTGGGGTCTTCAGGACCCTGGATGGAACTTGCATCACAGGGACTAGAAGTTGCTCACATAGGTCAGTGAGGGCTGTCCAGTATATATCATCAATGGTCCTGCCTATAGAGAGGGGTCATATGGGGTCACAGACCCCTCCTCACCACCCTGTCTGGCAGCACAACCTCATTAAGAAATCATTATTGTCTGGTAACCGTGACAGGTGAGTCGTGACAGCATGTATGTAGAATGCTGGTGTATCATGTCCTCCCATGACATGCTCCTTCTAGGCTTGAACTTCCATCCCTCCTTGGAGCAGGTGCTGCTGGCTTGCTGCATAGGAGCAGCTTTCATCAAAGTTACCTGCTGCATGAAATGCTCAGTGCAGACAGACCCCAGTAGTGTGTGCCCCTATGTACACAGCATGGTGCCCGCATCCTCCTATATACAAAGCATGGTGCCCGCATCCTCCTATATACAAAGCATGGTGCCCACATCCTCCGACTGCTTTCAACTTTGTCTGGACAGATGCTAAGCTGGCATGGTCCTGGGCGGGTAGTCTCACCGCTGGATGCTTTTTTTTGCTCCTGCTTTCTTCTTAGAAGGTGCTGAAAGGGTCCTGACTCCAGGGTACACGACCTGCCTATTGCATCGGGGAGCTGCTCCATTGATATTGAGCCAGTATAGGCTGCAGTTAATGTGGGGAGGGGGGGATTGATGTTCTAATATTGAAGTGCACCCCACTTTAGAATGTGCTTTAACTTCATGTATGGTAGTGGAATTACTCTGCTCATATGTTGTCTCAGTCTTTACAATGGTGCTGTATTATTCTTATATATACATGGATACTTTAGAAATGAATCTCCTTCCTTCCAACATCGTGTGATAGATTTGTTACATTGTAGCCTTATCTTATATTGCTGTGGAGTCAATCACTGGCAAATGTAGTTATATGATACAACAATTCTATATAGAATAATATGGGTATATCTATCTATCTATCTATCTATCTATCTATCTATCTATCTATCTATCTATCTATCTATCTATCTATCTATCTATCTCCTATCTATTTATATCATATCTATCTATCTATCTATCTATCTATCTATCTATCTATCTATCTATCTCTGAATCTCTCTCATATCTATCTATCTATCTATCTATCTATCTATCTATCTATCTATCTATCTATCTATCTATCTATCTATCTATCTATCTATCTATCCATCCATCTCATATCTACCTATCTAATAGATAAATAGGTAATCTCATACCTATCTATCTCATATCTACCTATCTAATAGATAAATAGGTAATCTCATATCTATCTGCTAATCACTGCAGATGTATTTATATATTTGTATATTTATAGTAATGTATATAAATATGCCGCTGTATTCTGTTACATTTAGCTACATTGTATTATTATTTCCATGTGCTGCAGTAGCTAAGTTTAGATAATAGGATCTTTGAATTCAGGGCATGCTTCTGAAGCGGGCATATAATAATATATACAGAGATTGTTATTTTTGCAGGGGAGTGCATTGTTTTAATTGTCTTCCTACACTGTGCTGGGAAATGGTAACTGTATTCCCTGCTAATGTTTGTAAATCAGACCTGGGCATTCTCAGGGCAGCGACTCTTTATTTATGATTGATGTTGTGTAACATAAGGAATGACAAGAGCATGGCAAACAGATATGTGAGAACGCAGGAGCAGGTTCAGATGCACTCAGGGTTGGCTGCGATCCTCCTATTGTTATTCAGGTCTGGATGATTTCAGCTTGCCCTGGTATTTGGATTCATTCATCCCTGAATGTCAGTTAACAACATTTTCATTAAGCAACTAATATTCAGTGCTCTAACCTTTAGTCCTCTTGCTTTTAGCGCTGTGATTGGCTGCTTCTGTTTTTTAAGCTTCCTGGAGCTATACATTTTATTAGATTAAAATGACCCCTTCCAGTCGTCTTTGGGTCACCTAATTCTGCGTGCAGCTGTAGCGGTATTGGTCTGTGAAATTACCAATAAGCCTTTTGTTCTAACATATCTAAAGACAGCTGACCTTTGGTGTATATTTGCTTAATGCATATTGTATACAGCCCTTCCTAAACCTTAAACAGTGTCTGCACATATACTGGAGCACAGAATAATAACCTGCATTGTTTAATCTCAAACTGCTGTCTAGCTGCTCATTTACATGGATATTAAACTAGCTTATCCCTCTAGGAAATCAGAACATACAAATGCTTTAGAGAGGGACAAAACACACACAAGTTCTTTTTATAGAGCACACGGCCCTCTAGAATCAGCAATAATACATTGAGGCTTTTAGGAAATGACTTTTTTAATATCCCAGTATAAAACTGCTGAGGTTCATGAGTACAAATGGACAGCATTCTGCTGATGCGCCGCTGTTTTGTTGTTTATTAGAAGATTATTTTTTTTTGTTCTTTTACTAAGCCTGAGAAACAACACAAATCACCACTTTAGATTGATGATCTACGTAGGTTCTTGATTTGGTCTTTTCTCTATAGTCCATTAGACAAGCCAGTAAAAGTGAAACCCCTTAATCTGGCCCACCATAGACTGATTTTTTAGGCTGATAGTTTTTGATCAGGTTGATTATCAGGCTGTGTTGATGGTGATTGGCCTTCTACTAAGTGCTTCTGATGGCTCTTGTGACAAAGGTGTCAGGTAGAGGGATGTGGATCCACTTACCACACACTGGTTTGACTTTGGGTTGTCTCAGGTGACAACACCTGGGGAACCCTGATTTTTGGTATACTTACTTTGCTGTGGGGTGTTGAAGCCTTTACACACAGAGCTAGTCCTGGTAATGTGGCTGCTGACACTGCTGAGAGTAGTGGAAAAGCAGATTTGAGTTAGGGCTGACCGGACCAGGCTGGAGGTCAGGGCAGACAGCAGACAAAAACAGAGTCCAAAATACAGAGCCAAGGTCAGGGAGCACAGAAGTTAGAATGGTCAATAATCAGGCAAGGGTAAGAACCAGGAATGCACACAAACTGAGGCTTTGTCACAATGGCTAATGAGACCTATTGCTTAGGCATCTTCCATGGGGATGGGGGGAGGATACCTAATATAGCAAGGAATAGCTGGTGATCAGTGGGTGATGGGATTAGGGAGTACGTGCTGGTTCTTCAAGAAAAAGGGTGGGAGCAAGCGCAAGCCCTACAGGCAGAGGCCTGGGAGTAAGCAGAAGCAGAGGAGTGGTGCAGGATATGACAGTCGGCCGCATCTGACTGCAACCCCAGAAGCAGGGGAGCAGCAGCGATGCGCTATGACAGAAGAATTCACCCTGTACAGTGATGCCCACATGGCAGAGGTTCAAGAGGATGGGCAGATATGTCTTACGCAAAGTTAGGCATTTCGGTGTCTGTGGAAAGCTTTACCTAGATTTAGGCTTATCATGACCATATTTTCCTGACATTCCATCGGTATGCTACCTTCTGTAGTACAAATAGCCTTATTTAAGAGTGTGAGAAAGGGTATGTTTATTGCTGTATGGTTAACAAATTGGGTTTCCTCTTCAACTTCTTGAGCACAGGGGCACTTTGACCATTTGGATATTAATGTAGTACTTAAGGGCCCATGCTCAGACAGGGATGTTGGCCTCTTTAGTTACAACACTTCTTTATGCAAAAAACAAAGTCATAAGTGGTTCTCGAATGCAGTTTATTAATATAAACCAATGTATCAGACTATGTTGATTGATAAGGGGCTATGTTCTTTTATGCCTGGGGAACCTGTTCATTCTCAATCCACTATTGCTTAGCTCTCTTAGATTACAGTTGACTATAAAGTAGACATACAAAATTTGTCGTCGGATCCAGTCAGGCTGTCATGGCCCAAATGTGAAGCTGATGTGAACCAAAAAACCATAGTGCTTTGGATCATACCGCAGCCTCTTCAATGTATTTTTCATCTGACTCTATCTAACCCAGTCTTAAGCTTGTGCAAGGGAGAAGAAATGGAGAAAGTATGTGTAATATAGCTAACTGGAGGCACAGATCCACTGGGTTGCTAATGGACTTGGTTTAGGACTAAACCAAAGAGCAGTGTCTAAGGGTTCTTCACCCTTAATCCTTGTAAGACTTTGCCTCAGTGAATGTCTGTGTTGCTATTCCTGGAGTAGTCTCTGTTAGCATTGTGGTGTATACAGGCAGAAGTCACAAGTTGCGATACCAAGGCAGTGAGCAGGAATCCTATTCAGACGGTGCATGGGTCGAAGCAGGCAGAGTTTGAACAGGAGTAGTACACAAGAATGCAAGCTGGGTTGATACCAAATGGAACATGAACAAATACACCTTAACAGACACAGAAACCAAAAAGACTTTATTGCATAGGCACATAATGTGGGAAGGATCCTTAAGAATCATTAGGCACTTTGGAATTGGCTAAAGTCTGGAGTGATTAGCACAAATTTCTCCTTTTAAGATACTGCGAGCTGAAGTTCGTGTCCTACTCTTGGATGCCAGAGCAGCAGTGAGGAACAGTACTCTGGACATCTAGAGTGGTGAGCCAACAGATTGTATCAGATTAAGTCAGTATGGAAGGCTGAAAAAAGACACATGTCCATTAAGTTTATCCTATTATTCTGCAGTATTGATCCAGAGGAAGGTAAAACACCCCATGAGGTAGAAGCCAAGTTTTTTAATTTTAAGGAAAAATTTCTCCCTGACTCCAAGTCTGGCAATCAGAATAAATCCCTTGATCACCAACCCTTCTGATATAATATAGTAACTATAGCTATAATATGTAATATTATTATACTCAAGAAAGGCATCCAGGGCCCTCTTGTTCTCTTTTAGTGAGTTTGCCATCACCGCATCCTCAGGCAGAGAGTTCCATAGTCTCATTGCTTTTACAGTAAAGAACCCCCTTCTATGTTGGTGTAGAAACCTTCTTTTCTCTAGATATGGAGGATGCCCCCTTGTTACAGTCACAGTTTTTGGTGTAAATAGATTGTGGGAAAGATCTCCATATTGATCCCTGATATATTTATACATAGCTATCTTGCCCGAATGGTCTTTTTTTAATTAAACTAAATAATCCCAATTTTGATAACCTCTCTGGGTATTGTAGTCCACCCACTCAAGTTATTAATTTAGTTAGTTGTCTGCTTTTGAAGCTACTCAAACTCTGATATGTCTTTGAGTACCAGTCCTCAAAGCTGTACACAATATTCCATGTGTCGTTTGACCGGTGATTTGTAAAGAGGAGGGATAATGTTCACGACTTACCGGCCTATAGTTTCCAGATTTGCTATTTGACCACTTTTTGAATATTTGTACGACATTTGCTATGTGCCAATCTAAACCTTTTATTTCTGTAAAATCTGAACTGCTCACAGTGAGTATTTAAGATGCTTTTAAAATTTCACATTTAGTGTCTTTTCTCTTATTTTTGAGGACATTGTCCCAGTCAATAAGTTTAAGGGCACTTCTAAGCTGATCAAACTTTGCCTTCCTAAAGTTTAGTATATTTGTAGCTCTCCGATAAGACAAGTTGAAATTTATTATATTACCGGTATGATCACTATTAGAGATGAGCGAACGTACTCGGTAAGGCCGATTTCGCAATCGAGCACTGCGATTTTCGAGTACTTCACTACTCGGGTGAAAAGTATTCGGGGGTGCTGTGGGTGAGCGGGGGGTTGCAGAGGGGAGTGGGGGGTAGAGAGAGTGGGCTCCCCCCTGTTCCCCGCTGCTACCCCCCGCTCCACCATGCCACGCCCCGCCCTCCGGCGACCCCGAGTACATTTCACCCGAGTAGTGAAGTACTCGAAAATCGCGGTGCTCGATTGCGAAATCGGCCTTACCGAGTACGTTCGCTCATCTCTAATCACTATTTCCCAGGTACTCCTCGACCTGCATGTCTGTAATTTTCTCAGGTCTGTTTGCTAATATTAAATCCAAAATGGGTCCTGTACAAGTTGGGAAAGATAATTCTTTTTAGTTATTGATAGAAGATTGTTACCCTTATGAGATCTGCAGCTTTCAGTTTCCAAGTTTATATCCAGATAGTTAAAGCCCCCCATAATAATTACCTCGTTGGGATTGCCAGGCTATATGACAGATATGATTCGAGAATATCTGTTAGGGTTCTGCTTGGAGTTACCAATCTCCATAGATTGATCACGGTACTTAATTACGCCAGGACCAGGCCACAAAGTATTATGAAATCAGCAGGTAGCTCTTGGGATATGGAGAGGACATCAGGCATGTTATGAATGTTAGGAGTTGGTTTAGATCATTGGCAAGGTTTAAAACAAATAAGAACATATCTGAGATTCTGACGCTTGCCTCAGGTGCTGATGCAAGATGAAATAGGAACGTGGGTTTGAGGATCTTAAATTCAAAAATCACATAATTGGGAGTTAAGAATGATAACCACCTATTTATCAAGCTTTATCAAGATAACATCTATCCTATTATCGAGAAAATAGGAAAAGAGTTGAACCAGTGGAAATATCTTCCACTCCTTGTGTTCGGCAGAGTAAAGTGTACAAAGGCTTCTATATCCACACCAATTGCTGACCATCGTCGTAAGTACAAAGATATTATTGTGATAAATTCAGCATTTTCAGTTTCATTACCAAACAAGACGTTCTAATTTAAGCTGTTTATTTAGATGCGTGTACAACTGGCTTTCTAAGGGGAATGTTTACATTAATAATGAATTAGAAGAAAAAATAAAAGAACACTAAATCCAGAAATGACAAAAGTACACAGGAGATAATCTTGGCCACAGTTTTTTTGGGAGAATTTTCCTCATGTTCCTGAAACAGTCTTGTAGAAATTCTTTAGAGAATATAGGCTTAATCTCCTTTAGGATCTGTTCCGTTTTCACCTCGAGGCTGAGGGTATGGGGCTTGGCCTAGGAGCTGGGGCTTACCTATATTTTTGTCATACTCTGGAAAGGACAGTGGGAGGAGGCTCCTGCTGCATCCAGTTGTCTTACAGCCAAGCTGGACAATAACACCTCGTCTGGATCGGACGTAATAGTTGTCCAAAAGGACGGATACACACTCTACATGAAAAGTTGAAAATGACAAAACAAAGCCGCAGGGAATGGGAAATCTCACTCTAACATACTAATACAGAGAAAGTATGCCTAAAAGCAGGTTGGTTGCCTTGACATCTGGGACCTAGGAGCTACAAAGTCTGTCCCTACATGGAAAAAGGGGTGACAATTGACTGATGTTACATAGCAATTAATACGGCAGCACTAGAGAGCAGATGGAAAAATCTCCAAGAAATAAATCTTAAGACCAGGCACTTAACTGGCAAAGGATGACACTCAGAGGACGTGAATCGGACCAGAACTTCTACCTTATAGAGGAATAACTGGTCCCCTCTGAGACGAGGGTTCAGAATTTATATACCACAATAAAGGTTGATAGGCCAGCTGGGAAAAGAAGCTCTCTGCTGACCAATCAAACCCCACATAGCATATACTGTAGATATTAACATGTTGGCACCCATCGCCGAATGAGGGTAGTGAGGAGGAGGACGAAAACATGGATGATCTCTTGGGACACATAGAGAAGATTTCGTAAGGGACCTTTCACATGTGCAGAATATTTCTACAAGACACATCTAAAGACACAGCAAATTTTAGACCAAAATCTACAGGTTTGGGTAAAATTAAAGCTTGTGTAAATAAGGATATGGGTAACTGCAAAAAGGAAGAATTGGTTAATAAAATATTTTTGACAGAATAGATTTTTTTTCTATATGTGTACAAGGGACACATATAAGCATTTCACAGGTTCTTTTTAGAACCCCAGACTTCAATTTTTACAGAATCATTGACAGAAATGTTATTTCTACCCACATTGACTGGGATGTATCCTTCGTGCATCCTATAGTCCATAGAATAAAGTAGCTTGCCACACCATACTAACAGACAATCTGGCAGAGAAGGAGCAGTATAAGTGCAAACAGAGCCATAAGAAATCCACGGCAGAATCATGTCCTACTGGGGATTTTTGTATCCTTACAGGAAATGATTTCTGGGAGAAAGTCTAAAAAAATGAACTCTGATCCAGAAGGAAGAAAACTGTCTCTCTGGTACCATATAAAAAGAAATAATTAAAGGGAACCTGTCACCTGCCTAATGCACTATGTACTAATTTATGGTGCTGTCAGGTGAGGAGACAGGGAGCCGGGTGATGTATTTCTTATACTCACCCATTCCCACAGTGCTTCCCTCTGAAGTCCGTGCAGCGCACAAAAATCGGAGTCTTCTTCAGGTTGCCGTGCGCTTACTCTCCCATAGACTTGCAGAAAGTCCGATTTTAGTGCACCGTGAGAACCTGGGAACTGGTGAGTATAAAAAATACATCACTCTGTCACCTCGCCTAACAACACCATAAGCAGGTAATAGGTTCCCTTTAATGGTGTTACTATGTATGTGATGTTCTGTAAAATCCGGACAGGACAATTGTTTCCTTCCATTCCTTAAATATAATATCAATCAAAATATTATAAAGACGAAAAATTCTTTTTACAGCAGTTTTTTTTTCTATGTTTGGTATCATTCGAGTGAGGCTAAAATTTAATTCTAGCCTCGCTGGCAAAAAAGTAATGTGCTTTGTGCAGTCTGTGCGTGGCTGGCAATAACAAGTGAATGATCTGTTGATTGGGTGATAGCAGCATAGAGAGAATAAAATATGATTCATCTTAATTCCTGCAGAATCTGGATTACCATGTTTATTGCACAATAACAATAAGAGCAGCTCTTAGTCTCATGCTTCACTGGGCATACTAAGCATGCCATAAAATGGCAGTTTCCGAATGAGATAAGGTGCACATTTTGTATTTTCCCTAGAAGGAGCAAACTTGTTAGTCAATCACTTATAACTTGGAACTGTACTTTTCTATGCCGAAAGTGCTGCATAATGACCTAACATTACAAATGAAAGAAGCTAAAAAATGTAGAATTCAATGAAGGGTTACAATTTGAATCAACTGAGAAAGAAACCGTATGAAGAAAAATGTCATGGAGCAACATTGAGGAGAAGGGACGTAAAAGAGGACCTGTCACATCCCCTGACAAGTGAAGCTGGCTGCATACAAGGGATTCCGTCACTGTTTTTAGTTTTCTTTTGGCCCCTCTTTCTTTTAGTCCACAATCGCTCCCCTTAGTTTCGGAGCCTCACACAACTGAATTGTCATGTAGGGAATCTCCACCGCCCAGTGTCAACCAGACTTAAAGGGGTTGTCTCGCGGCAGCAAGTGGGGTTATACACTTCTGTATGGCCATATTAATGCACTTTGTAATGTACATCGTGCATTAAATATGAGCCATACAGAAGTTATTCACTTACCTGCTCCGTTGCTGGCATCCCCGTCTCCATGGATCCGTCTAATTCTGATATCTTCTTGCTTTTTTAGACGCGCTTGCGCTGTGCGGTCTTCTCCCCTTCTGCTCGTTCCAGGCACGAGCGGTGTTCTGGCCCCGCCCCCCTTCTACGCGTCATTGCGTAGCTCCGCCCCGTCACGTGTGCCGATTCCAGCCAATCAGGAGGCTGGAATCGGCAATGGACCGCACAGAGCCCACGGTGCACCATGGGAAAGGACCCGCGGTGCATCGTGGGTGAAGATCCCGGCGGCCATCTTGGTGAAGGAAGAAGGAAGACGTCGCAGAGCGGGGATTCGGGTAAGTAATATGTATTTTTTTTTAACACATCCCTTGTGGTTGTCCTGCGCCGAACGGGGGGCCTATGGAAAAAAAAAACGTTTCGGCGCGAGACAACCCCTTTAATAGCCGTCTACAAATATCTGAATGACTGTCACAGTGCAGAGGGATCAGCCCTATTCTTATTTGCACAAGGAAAGACTAGAAGCAATGAGATGAAACTGAATGAGAGGAGATACAGATATTAGAGAGCACTTTCTGACAGTGAGGGTGATCAATGAGTGGAACAGGTTACCATGGGAGGTGGTGAGTTCTCCTTCAATGGAAGTCTTCAAACAGAGGCTAGACAAATATCTGTCTGGGATGATTTAGTGAATCCTGCAATAAGCAGGGGGTTGGAACAGATGACCCTGGACGTCCCTTCCAACTCTACTATTCTATGATTTTAACCAACCGTCAACCTAGACATTGTTACCACCTACATGATAATTGACTAGTTTTTAATTCAAAACTAACAGGAGTGATTGTGGGTGAATGGGGAAAAGGGGCTGGAAGAAAAATAAAGAGTGGTGGAATCAGCGAAGAGTTGGCGGTAAAAGTACAGTACTGTGTAAAAGTTTTAGGCAGGTGTGGGAAAAAAGCTGCAAAGTAAGAATTGTTTTGAAAAATAGAAGGCACCTGATTTTCTCCAAATTTACTCTGCAGAAGGACAACGACCCCAAACATACAGACAATGTCATTAAGAGCTATTTTCACGGAGAACACAGAGTCCTGGAAGTGATGATATGGCCTCCACAGAGCTCTTATCTTAACATCATCGAGTGTATCTGAAGAGACAGAATGATGTGAGCAAGCACCATCCACAAAAGAAGTGTGCTTGGTTCTCCAACATGTTTGGAACAACCTCCCTGCTGAGTCCATTCAAAAACTGTGTGCAAGTATATGTAGAAGAATTGATGCTGTTTTGACGACAAAGGGAGGGTACATCAAATATTGATTTGATTTACATTTATATTTTGTTCATTCACTTTGCATTTTGTTAACTGACAAAAATAAACTATTAACACTCTATTTTCGAAAGCAGTCTTATTTTCCAGCAATTTTTCCACATCTACCTGAGCCTTTTACACAGTACTGTATGAGTGACAGGTCCTCTTTAATAATATGTAGTTTGTGTTCTCCATATTGTAGAAGGATATTTTTTAGTATAGCACTCTACGTATGGAGATCGTACATGTTGAGTGACTTTATGCTTGGACTGATTCTGAGTAGCGTGTATAAGAACCTATTCTCCCTTCGAGCTGTGTTCACAATTCTGCAGGTTGCTAAGTTCACATCTTCTAACATTAACCTGCCTACACAATGTCTAAAGGACTTCCTCCACTGATCTGCTTTCTAAATGGGGTAACCTTTTTTTAATTGAAACATTTTTAATTAATTTTCTAAATTAAACTTTGACGATAACAAAGTTCTCCCCAGCCCAATCCTCCCCTTTCTTTATCTCCTCATCTCCCCTTTCTACAATACAAGAGTATTGGTATATACTGTGCAATAAAGATTCATCAAAGCAAATAAAAGTCATCTGTTTCTTCTGTATAGACGCCCAATGTGAGTATATAGAAAATACATAGACTATAATTCTAACATCTGTACATAAGCTACAGAAAATTCTTAATGACCTCTCAGTCCATGAGTTCTCAAGTTAGGATTAAGGCCATATCAGCAGCATATGCTTCAACAGTCTTTATTCATAGTAACCATCGAGAACAATTACCATAGTACATATTAAAGGTTTGATACAAAATCATCTGCTTTTCATTGGAATATCCAGTATCTATTAAGTATGGATACATTGGCCACAGTAGATTTGGTCAATAGATGTGATATGAATGTTAACATATTAATCCAACAAGCTCTAACAAGCAGAAAAAGCGGTCACTACACACATGGAGCCTCTGAGAGCCTCTTTATAGGCCAAGGGGGGAACCACTTTTTCGGCCCCAGGTGACAAGACCGTTCGTCTCATCATGCAACAACTCTTAGCATTTGCATATCTGTAATTGCATGCCGAGTTTTGTCACAAAATGACAACTCCTCCTAGGTGCGAGATAATAATGAAGTTTCACCAGCAGCACATCAAAAACCCCACTGGGGTAGGGTTCCTTAACGATGCAACAGTCACAAAGATAAGGACCATGTCCAGAAGTCAAATCAAAGAAGAGAGTGGGAGCATCAAACTGGTGCAATAATTATTTTCCAAGGTTTTATTCTCCCATAGCAAAAAGGTAATGCAGCAACGTTTTGACCTGCAATTAGGTCTTTGTCAAGCTTGATTTTTTTTGGCTGTATGTATGTATGTGTATGTGTGTGTGTGTGTGTGTGTGTGTGTGTGTGTATATATATACATATATATATATATATATATATATATATATATATATATATATATATATATATATATATGTGTGTGTGTGTTTCTGTGTGTGAAACGCGATGTGTTTCACTCAGAGGCAATTTGAAAATGATCTGTATAATGTTTTACAGGCTCTTTGGGGCCATCTTTCTCTCAGGTTGATCGGAGAGCGCTCTGTGTGCTCAGCTGAGAGATAACCGTGTATCACTGAAATTTTCCCAGATGTAGAACTAGCATTTCCTAGCCCCTCAGCAGGAACAAATGGTGTTATTCGTAGCTGTGATGATACCATTTGGGCCTGATAAGTGTGTTGAAGCTGTAAGTACTTATACAAATGAGTTTGAGGTAAATTAAATTCAGACTATAGCTGGCTGCACAGCTTGATCCCTTCATTGTTCATTAGTTAACTTATTTGCCTAAACCCTCCAAAAGCCAAAATTAGTAAGTAAAGTTGCTTATAGACAAAATAGTATCATTCGAAAAAATCGTTCAAATGGGCAAAAGTGAACAATAATAATCGCTCGGTCTAAATGTGAGCCAACAACTGAACGGCAAATGATAATTGTTCACTTTCCGTTCGTCGTTCATTTTATGCAGGCATAAAAATCATCATTGGTTCATTCACTTACTGTTCCTTTAAACGGCGCTCGTTCAGTCTTTCACATTTGCTTACATAGCGAATGTGAAAGACTGAACGATACTGAATGATTCTCGTTTCAATGAGCCAATGATGTATCTGCCTGTCTAAACAGGTTGCATGAGAGCATCACTCCCCTGTTCAAACGAGAATCGGCTCATCTAAAAGAAAACTAAATTGAGCTCTGGGAAACAGAGTATTCCAAATATGAGTATTCCATATCCCATCACTCCCATCAGCTTTCTTACCGTCCTCCATACCCTATACATAAAGAAAAAGGTTGGTAGGTGGTTTGAATTACATTTAAATAAATGGTCCTCCAATTCCTCAAATAAGTGAGTAGAATATAGGAACTGCTTTAACCTGGCAAAACTTACACCTTCCGTTTTCTCAGTTTTCCGAACCTTTGAAATATTGTAGTTGGGTTGCTAAAAAGTACAGATTAGGGTTTGGGACTGCTAAACCACCCTCATTCTTAGGTCTTTGCAATGTTTCAAGTTTAATGTGGGCTGGTTTCTTATGTCATATGACATAGCTACATAAACTTTCCACTTTGTGCAAAAATCAGTGGGTTAAACATACTGGAGAGTTATGTAACAACTAAAGCAACTGTGACATCCATATCATTTTAACCAGGTTTGCTCTCCTTGCCACTGAGAGAGGGAGCTTCCACCATAACTCTAATTTCTGCCTAAATTAAAGCAAGAGGGACTGAACTATAACTTCTCATGAACTTAAACACAGTTGGACACATTACCCCATAACATTTGAAGGGATGCAAACACATTAAAGGGATATCAATAAAAGTTAGTGTTAGATCAGGTTTATCTACTGGCATAAGCACAGAATAATCTAAATTTAATACCAGACTCAAATATGTTCCAGAATTGTTAATAACTGAGCCAGCTGTATGGCTGTATTAGGGAAATATTACATGAGATCACATAGGAGCCCAAACCTTTTAATGTCTACTGGTAGATTGGAGATCGGTCTATAAGAGTCTGGGGACAAGGGATCTTTACCTGGTTTTGGTATAACAATTATTACCACCTTCTGCATGGAAGATGGGAATTTCTGGAGTTGACTAACATAATTAAAAACTTCCAGCAGTTTTTGGAGCATTAAGTTCCCAAACTTTTTATAAATCCCTGTAGGAGGATCATCAGTCCCCGAAACATCTAGATATTTTCCTCTGCTTTTCAATTAAGTAAAAATATCCAATTTAAATAATTAGAAATATGATTTGTGGTTCTCTGAACTCTGGAGGAGTATAAAAAGGCAGAAAAGAAGTTTAATATATCCATTATTCCTTTAGGGTCCATACAGATGCTACCTGTGTGATCATGGAGTGTTGTGATGTAACTGGTTTCCATTTGGGCTTTAGCTATGGTAGCTAACATGTGCCCTGTTCTTTCTCCGTCTTCAAAGATGACTTGTCTAAGGAAACTGCATTTATTAACTGCCTTTTCTAGAGCATATTGGGTCATTGTCTCTAGGACTTCTTTCCAATGTACCATAGCCAATGGGTTACTATTTTGTACAAACAGACTTTCGATGTCCACCAGCCATTTCTGTAATGTCAGTCCTAATTGGTGCCTTTCTTGTTTTGTACGGTGGATAACTTGTATTAGGATACCTCTGAAGTATGCCTTCATTGTATCCCGATTCCCAACACCAGTAGAGTTCCAATTTTAATGTAAAAAATTCAATCATGGCTCTTGTATACAAGTACAATCCAGCACACTAAGCCAGAAGGGATCTAATTTCTCCAGTTTATCCTCGGCTAGATCATTCCTGGGGCGACTAGATCCAGTCAGGGACGACTGATCTGAAACTTGGTGGGAGAGGTATAACAATAATTTGCTATTTATCGCCAAATCAAAGTGTGATTGTACTCCGTAAGAGAAACCAAGTAATCTTGTAGATATGATGCCTTTTATTGGCTAACAAAAATACATGATGTTACAGCAAGCTCTCAGATCTTCTATCGATGCTTCATCAGGCTAGAATGGAACTGGTTTGGATTGGGCACATTTATATATCTCATTGAGAACAATCACACTTTGCTCTACTGGCTAACACGGTACCAAACCTTTTTTCCTTTCGCCAAATCAATACATGATAGCGATTGATAAGTGCTTAGAGTGGTAAGAGTATTGTTTTACTTCACTATTTTTGATTCTCCATATGTCTAGGAGAACAGTTTCCTGCAAAGTCATCCTGTAGGTGGTTAGTGTGCTTTCCACTGGAGAACCATATATACAAACGTTAGCCCAAAATGGAGCTATTACAGAATTAAAATCTCCAAACAAAAGTATTGGTGTGTCTGGGATATATGTTTCAAAATCCAGGACCTATTTAAGGACCATACTAGTGTAAGGAGGAAGGATACACAGTGGTACTATAGTGTACATAAATTGGAAAAAGTTTACAATGCAGTGAATGAACCGCCTCTCCGCATCAGTCATAGAAAAACATAGTCCTGTGATTATTCTTTGAATTAAGATACTTACCCCTCTCGAGTAGCTAGTATGTACTGCATGACAGCTGTGACCCAGCCAAGGTTTGTTAAGATACTATATGGTGTCTTGTGTAAGGTGTATTTCCTGAAGGCACAGGGCTGCTGGGAGAATGTTTGAAAAACCGTGCATTGTTTACATGAATCATGGAAGGCTCAAACATTCCAAGACACAACATTTTTTTCAGCCATTGTCCCCTATTACACAGTATGGGTCCTTTTATATGAACCAGATTCTTGGCCTGATGTAATTCCTTTTCTGAATTTCTGCCGAAAAAAACTAGAAGAAAAGATATATTTGGTCGTCAGTATTTTTTTCATGCCCCATGCTTTGTCTAGGATAATGTCTCTATTGTTGAAATGGAGGAGTTTTTATTAAGACAGAGTGGAAGACCACCCGGTGGGGGTGGTCTCCTTGGTACTCCATGGGCTCTTTCCACCGCATAAACTGGTGTCAGAGCTTTCCTTCCCAGAAAGGTTAAGCTATAGAGATGAGCGAACACGTTCGGCCCCGCCCCTTTTTCGCCCGAACACCGAACTTTGCGAACACTTCAGTGTTCGGGCGAAAAAAGTTCGGGGGCCGCCGTGGCAGCGCGGGGGGGTGCGGGGGGGGAGAGGGAGAGAGAGAGGGCTCCCCCCTGTTCCCCGCTACTGCCGCCCGCGCCGCCGCGCATCTCCCCGCCCCCCGGCGGCACCCGGACCTTTACGCGCGAACACTGCAGTGTTCGGCAAAGCCGGTGTCCGGGTGCGGATGTGTCCGTAACGGACATGTTCGCTCATCTCTATTAAGCTACCATTTTTCAAGAAAATCCAATTAGTTAGTTCTCTGCTTCTTTCAGAGTTCCTCTATATGTATATTATGTCTTTGCGACCTATTTTCTAGGTAATCCGCTTTATTCCGTAAGGCAGTGATTGTTTGATTACGTCTGCAGACATCTCATTGTACAGGGACCATCTGATCCTCCACTTCACTAAAGTGCCATTTACTTGGGATGATTAGCTCTCAAAATGCCAATAAAAAAAAAAATGCGATAATTGTTATGTCTAAATGCAAAAAAAATTGTTTACTTTTCATTATCGCTGGATTGCTGACTTTTTACTGTGTGTAAACGCTCCCCTATGTTTAATAGATCCCACTTGCAGAGTAAAACCGCCTGCACACGAGCGTTCCGGATTCCGCTAGCGGATTTTCACGCGCGTATGGTACCTAAATGTGCTTGCGGATAGGTGCGGATGCGTGAAAAATCACGTGCGGATGTGCTGCGGAAAAAAACGCGCAGAAAAACCTGCAGCCGCCCCTTATTGTAAACCCAACCCCTAGAGAACTGCCCATTCCTTGGAAAACAGCTTAAAAACCAACACCCAGACTCCGTTTTGTCCCTCTTGCTTGTGCGAGCACCGTTAAATTATTCTGGCAACATGCTTTCACCCGGTGAGCAGATGTCTTTGTGGGCATGGTTGATCCATGTAACTTTTTTCGGGCGCTTCTCCAGCGTGACTTTATTTCAGTCACTGCAAAAAAAATTCACAAGAGGAATTCATTACTACAGATTTTGCATTCTTACATCCTGCATTGGCAAGAAATACTACCTATCTCCCTCTACACATCTGCTGAACAAGCCTATTAACCCAATAAATGCCGCTTCAGTGGCACCAGTGGAAAATACAACTGTTCCCGCAAAAAACAAACAGGGAGGGCTTAGTAACTTGGGCGCATCCTGGCGGCTGATGCACCCGTCTTCCTGCACAAGACGGCCGCAATGCAGGATGGACGTCTTTCCACAGAGCTGGAGGAAAGAACACAAGTCCGACAATGGAGCCGGTCATGTGCTCTTTTCTGCCAGCGTTGCGGAGAGTCGTCCGTCCTGCAGTGTGACCGTTTTGGTATCGCTGCATCCGTAAAAGTCTGATCTATCAAAGTAATGTATGATTTACCCTGCACGGTGAATGTGGAAAAAAAAAAATAAAGAAACTACGCCCGAAATGCACTTTTTCGGTCAACCTATTTCCGAGAAATAATGTAATAAAAGGGGATCAAAAAGTCAACTGTATGCGAAAATGGAACCAACAGAAACGTCAGGACATACCGCACAAAATGAGCCCTCACACAACTATGTCACCAAAGAAATAAAAAAGAGGTTGCACGCAGAAAATGGACACAGAAAATAATTTAAAAAAATTAAATATCTTATAAAAAAATATACAAGTACTACAGCAAAAAAATTACTATATAAGTTTGGTAAAGTAGTAATCGTACTGACCCATAGAATAAAAATATCGGGTCGTTTTTGTTGCACTTTGCGCGCTGCAGAAACAGGACGCACCGAAAGATGGTGGAAAGTCTTTTTTTTTCTCTCCGATTACAATTTTTAAAGGTTTTTCAGTAAATTATATGGTACAATAAATAGTGCCATTGCAAAATACAACTGATCCCGCAAAAAACAAGCCCTTATACAGCGACGTCGATGGATAAATAAAGGAACTACGATTTTTTAGGGAGTAGGGGAAAAAAAAGGAAAAAAGCAAAAAAGCTCCATCACTAAGGGGTTAAAAGTGGGGATGGAAAAAAGCACAATAAAAACAAAAGTAAAACTGCTTGGCCACTAAGGGGTTAAAATGGGGAAAAAAAAGTACATTTGACGCAATAGCGAATAATACTCACGCAAGTTCTTCTTTACCGCTTCTATTGCGTTCGTCCAGGCATCCCCATAAACCTGAGCGGAGAGTTGAAGCCAGGATTGTTCCTTTCTATTCTTGTCGAGGTACTCTGGGGAGTTACTGTCCCATAGGCTGGGGAAGTCCTGCATGATTGCCACAAGTTTCCCCATGTCGATCATTATTCGTATGGTGGCTGGTGGCTTGTGGCAGGCTGGTGTCTGCTGGCTGCTCTCTGGTGGATGAGGTGACTGGAAGGACAGTGCTGCTGCTGAAATTTGCCTGTGAAGCTCTGTGCTGTGTGTTGGGACGCCTCCTACCATGCCTACTTTTTGTAGTCATAGCAACCAGTGACTCCATCTGCAGCTGCACTGCGGATGTACTGCGTGAAAAAACGCACCCATTCACTTGTATTGGAGGCTTCATGCGCAGAATCCGACCCAAATTAGAACAGGTCGCAGATTTTTTCACGCACGTGAAAAAACGCGATACAAATCCGTCCGTCTGGGGACAACTGCGGATCATCACAGGAATATATTGGCTGCGGTCTGGGGCAGATAAAGTGCCTAAAATAACGCGCTGGAAATGCCGTTCGTGTGCAGGCACCCTAAGGCCGGCTTCACACGAGCGTGACGGGCTCCGCTGCGGAATATTCCGCAGTGAAGCCCGTCACGGCGCCCCCCAGAGACCCCATACTTACCAGCAGAAGATAGCGTGAAGACGCTTCCCCGCCCACCGCCGTCGCGTCATGTGACACGCCCACCGCGTCACATGCCGTGTCACGTGACGCGGCGGCGGTAGGCGGGAAAGCGTTTTCACGCTATCTTCCGCTGTGTTACAGCGGGAGATAGCGTGAACGGATGGCTTCCATTGACTGCAATGGAAGCCGTCAGCGCGTACACCCGCGGCAAATAGAACATGCCGCGGGTGAGGACGGGAGATTTCACGGTGCGAAATTCCGCGGTGGAATTCCGCATCGTGAGCATTGAGCTATTAGGTTCAATAGAACCTAATAGCAGGGGGCAAGGCAGCGGATTTTTGCCGCGAATTTACGCGAATTTACGTGGCATAAATCCGTTCGTGGGAAGGAGGCCTTAGCTCCGCTGCGGAGCCCGTCACGCTCGTGTGAAGCCGGCCTAAGGGTGGTAAGAGTAGCATTACAGTTGTCAACTGCCAAGATTATGCCTTTTAGTGTTTGTTCTGCTGGTGTGAACACTTCAGGTGGCAATAGGAGCAGCTGCTGCACCTGTATTTATTTCTGAGCTGATATTCTGCTCCATTAGCCATTACCCAGCGCCATGTCCTCCTCCACACTCTTCCATCTCATCTGTGCTGCCTTTCTCACGGGCACACTTGTCTTTAGGCTGCCCACTAGTTGTGGATGGCGAGGCATCTCTGATATACCCTGCTATCTTTGCAGCTGTGTCCTTTCCCCAGTCTTTCTGTCTGTGAGTCCAGGTTGCGACTCCCATTGAGTCGCACCATTTTTTTTAGCAATTATTTCTTTATTGAAATTATTTTAAAATAATTAACATAATAAAACAAACTTGAGAGATAACAGTACAGGTCTAAAACAAAGGCTTGCTTGACATATCACTATATGGGAATAATGGGTGTTAAAGAGAGTGTGAATATTTAAATAATTGCAGGAGTACCAAAAAAATAATGAGTAAAGATTAAAAATAATAATGAGTAGGAGTAAAGTGTCCACAATCACCGAGTACCATGGAAAGGAAAAAGAAACAGAAAGCAGCAGGGCTGAACAGATCAACATAAAGCAGCAGATCATATGGTCTCCCATGGCACACAGGCCCGGCACAATCAACGCATCCCTGAAGAAAGAACAATCTAGGTGATGTGTACAATATGAGTTTTTATAGCCAAATATTCCATCCAAGGTGCCCAGGAAGGAAATGAGGAGGGTTTAGTAACGTATCTGTAAGAATGTAGTTCCTCCGAATTACACAAAAGATTAAAGGGGTTGTCCCGCGCCGAAACGGGTTTTTTTTTTCAACCCCCCCCCCCCCGTTCGGCGCGAGACAACCCCGATGCAGGGACTTAAAAAAAAAACCGCTCAGCGCTTACCTTAATCCCCGCGCTCCGGTGACTTCTATACTTACCGGCTGAAGATGGCCACCGGGATCCTCTTCCTCCGTGGACCGCAGCTCTTCTGTGCGGTCCATTGCCGATTCCAGCCTCCTGATTGGCTGGAATCGGCACGTGACGGGGCGGAGCTACACGGAGCCCCATTGAAGAAAGCAGAAGACCCGGACTGCGCAAGCGCGTCTAATTTGGCCATTCGACCATTTTAGACGGCGAAAATTAGGCGGGCTCCATGGAGACGAGGACGCCAGCAGCGGAGCAGGTAAGTGAAAAACTTTTTATAACTTCTGTATGGCTCATAATTAATGCACAATGTATATTACAAAGTGCATTATTATGGCCATACAGAAGTGTATAGACCCACTTGCTGCCGCGGGACAACCCCTTTAATGGAATTAATAATTTAGTTCAAAGAAGGTGCATGTGAAGATTTCTATTTTTTGGCAATTGCCAGGCGAGATGGAAGAAGAAATATGGGAGATAATAACAATAAAAGGATGGGAGTTTATCTGTAGACAAACAGCAAAGAGCCATTGCTGGGTCCAGGGCTACGAAATGATGTGATGCAGTATAAACTAAATCAAAACTCATATTTCAAAAAGAACGAAGGAAAGTGCAGGAGCACCACATATGGAACTAGATACTCTTGAGACCACATCCTCTCTGACATGTTTCAGGGATAGAATTAATATTTTTTGTGAGGACTCCCAATATCCGATTTCATGTGAAACTTTTTTAGCCCAAGACAGAGTCATCCTCCATTCCTCCTGTTGGAATTGATGTTTGAAGTGTTGTTCCCATATATGCATATGAAGAGATTTGCTTTGAGAAGTTAGGGGGAAAAAATCGGATGGAAATGCTCTTGGATGCCCTAGTAGGTACAGGAAAAGCACTAAAAGTGAACTTGGGGAAAGTAGCATTATTTGAGGAGTCAATGGTATTAATTTGAGAATTCAGGGAAGTTAATTCTTCCTCTGTCTTTCTTTTAGCCCTAGAACAGTTTTTATAAATAAATCTCTCATATAGGCTTTGTGGGCATTCCACACTGAGAAGATGCTAGAAACTGACTGAGATTTAATGGTAAAAAACATTTCTAAGTGGCTTTTCAAGTTAGATTCGTGTTCTGGATGGGAAAGAATATAGTCATTAAGTCTTCAAGGGAAGGAAGAAGAATAGGAAAACATCCTGTGTAATGATAAGGACACTGGGGCATGCTCTGACCAGGTGATTGTTCTGATCTCGGTCCATATTACCTTCCTTAATCCTGTGGCATCCAAGAGAAACAAATCAATTCTGGAATAGGAAGATCGAGGCAAAGATAAAAAGATATAGCTTCTCTGAGCCATGAAGACAGCACCAAACATTATACAATTCCTCTCTGCAAAAGCGGGACTATAGGGGAAGGTAATCTAGATCCAGAAGTGGAATACAGAGATGGATCCATAACTGAATTGAAGTCACCCCCAATTATCAGAGTCTCCTTTCATATCTTAACGTGAAAAAAATTTTAGCTTGCCACTTATACAGGAAATATACATTCACTAAAGTGAAAGGGGCATTCTCTCTTTGAGGTCATAGCAGGTCTAAGTTTGATTCGTATGTTTTCCTTTTTTATTTTCTTTTTTCCTTTTTAGTTATTTTTGATTAGTTTAAAAAAATATATAAAATGTGTATCCAGATTATATTTATGTACAAATCCTGTTATAGTCAGTTATAGGACGTTCTAGAAGTGCAAACTGACCCAGACCCTGGACTCCAGAAAGGAAATAGAAGACTGAATAACTGATGTAACAATGTATATCTCGATTGTTCAATAAAAACAGTTTGAAAAAAAAGAAAGGGGCATTCTCACAGACAAGAATTAGGAAACAACCTAAAGTATCAACGTAGAAGTCCTGCTGAGAAAATGATATCAAATTACCAATTTCAATTAAAGGTTTGAAGCCAAAAAATCTTTTATAAAATGCTTTTTTTGAGCAACCACTACATCAGCGTGTAGCGTGAGGGCCTCACGTCATAGTGAATTGCGTTTAAGTAGACCATGCAAGCCCTTGACATTTAACGAAGAAATAATAATAGGCATGATGTTTAAATAAAGGAAAAGCTGTGCTGACTTCAAAGTGGATAGAGAGTGGTGGACATGTAGCATAAAGAAAGGCCTTCTGTAAGGTCGCTACTCATGTCTGTCACCCTCATGTGGTTCTGGGCAGCTGCAAGCGTCCCTCTGCTCTCCCTGTCTGCTTTCGTTCAGCACTAAGAGGGTTAACCTGACCAGCTCTTTGGCTCTCAGCTTACCTGTGGTGTTAATTAGGCTTTGCTTCTCTATTTAAGCTGAGCTGTGTCACTTGCCCTTGGGCCTCAGATTTGGTGTGTGTTCTTACACTTAGCTTTCTTTGGTCATCTTCTGTTTGAGTTCTGTACCTGCTGTATCAGTTCTGTCCCTGCTCTCTGAGTTCTGTGTTCTCAAGCATATGAAAGACCATGGATGTTTAATGGTCGAAACGTCGCATGTAAGTTTGGACTGCAATAAAGATTCTTTTATGATTTACTACGGGTAAGAAGATTGGTTCCTAAGTGCTGCCTTGTCTTTCTCTATTTTGGAATTGCACTCTGAGCTCTGTCTGTAGTCCTGAGTTTGTATCCAGATTCTGTTTATGCTGCCTGAGCTCTGCATCTGTCTGCATGTTTGTTTTCTGTCAGTTCCCATTCCTGTTTATGGCTTGCCCTTGCTCTGTCCTGCATCTCTGTGCTCCTCTATCTACTGCCAATCCCTGCGTTTATTACCCCATCAGGGATAGTCAGACCCGAGGTTCCAGCGCAGGGCCGCCCTTATCTGGGCAATCGCCTTGCTTGTAGTTAGCAGTCTGCCATTCCCTTTGCAGAAAGTAGGGGAGGGCAAGTAAGGAAAATTATATTTCTTATGGGTGTTCTTCCTAGAACTGTCAGCGGAATATAAGCTGCCCTTCTCTTCTCGCCACTGACAGAATACAGGCTTTGTAAATGATGCTTGTATTTGGCTCTCTGTAGAGCAGCCGCTGAGTAGTTGATGTTTCACATGCCTTATATCGGTATTAGTTTAATAGCAATTAGGATAATAGATATACTCAGAGATGACTGTAAATTTAGGAAAGCATAGGTTCACAACATTTTTGGTTACTTCTAATATTGCATGCATTCAGTACTGTCTTACATTAAGTGTTTTTATGGTTGGGTAACTATCTGGAAGTGGTTCTGCGTGTAGCTGCACTTTCCTGGTGGATAGTGAATGTCACCATCCTGTTAAAGCCTTTTTTTGAGACCGTTGAAGAAAAAAAAAAAGTGTGAAATAAAGAAAAAATGAATATTCACCTAATTTGCAGAGCCCCATATTTAATGATATGTTCCAGAAAATAGGGAAGGAGTATCACAGTAAGTTTAGTACTCCAACAGAAGGGTGCATTGCTTTTACAAGCTATACTCTTCATCTCCTGTATAGCAAAATACAAAGGAAAAGCAACAGTGAAGCAAATAAAGTAAAGAAGTGTGGATTGATTCACCCATATTCACAAGGCAGCATTTCAGCACTTATTGGAGCTGTTTTCAAGCTTGAATAAATCCACCTTTCTGCTAATGAGCTACGTATTTCAGTAAGGATGACTGCGCACATTAGTTTAAAGTTTATCAAAACTGATTTATTTCAACCAAAATGATTGTAGATTTAAACAACAAAAGATTGTTTTAGCTGCCTGATAACTAACCATCATCATCTGGAAAGATGTCTGGCGTCTTTAAGATGTTTTCCCGATGATTGCTAGTACTTGACTTTATATGGTGTAGTCCAATACATGAACATTTGTTCTATAAAAGAACGTTCCACGGTGAAAGATTATTCATCCTTTCCACAATGTCATTGAACATGTATTGCCACTATAATAGCGGCTTTGGACGAAAATATGTAAATTTGGGTTAATGATCATTTGCCAAACGTTCTTTCATTCATTCATTTAACGGTCATTTAAAACATACCTGCACGTTGCGATGACTTTTAACCCTTTCCAATCCAATTTGTATCCTGGTTTTCCTAGGAGACTTACTCTTTTTCTGCCTTTTATACAAGGGCACTATGTACTGGCTAAAGCCAGTACTGCATGAGGTGATACGTTGGATAGGCTCCGACAGCAGAGAGGCTGGCAATATACAGTAAGAGAACCCCGACGGGCGTCTTCTAACATCGGAGCTGTACAGCCTTAAATCATAATGTCTTTAGACCTTTAGACGTCAGACAGTGGATTGGAAAGGGTTAATGATAAGCAACTGTAGGTGTATAGGAGAAATTGGCCTATATCTGGTTATTAGATTACTTGTATCCTCCATTTCTTTTACCAGTTTTCCCCTTTGCTGGCTGTATAACTAAGTTTCAATCTTCCCTGCGCTGGTGGGTGGAGACTAGCTATTATAATGTCACACATTCAGTGCACATGAAGAAAGCAGATTTTACTCCCCGGCAGTATAGATGTGATTTTTAGCAGCGGTAAATTACTTAACCAGTTAGCTACTGCAGCCACATATGTGTGAATTTCTTTCCCTCTCTCTCCCTCCTCATCCCCCTCTGCTCTTCATAGACATTTATGGGCAGCACGAGGCAAACCTCTGCCACTTTTCTGATACCTTTACCTTTATTTTTCTGGTACATTAGTATATACCTAAGTTTCAGTCTTCCCTGTGCTGGTGGGTGGAGACTAGCTATTATGATGTCTCACAGTCACTGCACATGAAGAAAGCAGCAGATTTTACTCCCCATCTCTATGTAGCACACACAGAAAAATATTATCATTATGGAGAACAGTACTGAGCAGTATAGATGTGATTTTTAGCGGCGGTAAATTACTTACCAGTTAGCTACTGCAGCCACGTCTGTGTGAATTCCTTTCCCTCTCTCTCCCTCCTCATCCCCCCTCTGCTCTTCGTAGACGTTTATGAGCAGCATGAGACAAACCTCTGCCACTTTTCTGATACCTTTAACTTTATTTTTCTGGTAGATTAGTATATACCTAAGTTTTAGTCTTCCCTGTGCTGGTGGGTGGAGACTAGCTACTATGATGTCTCACAGTCACTGCACATGGAGAAAGCAGCAGATTTTACTCCCCATCTCTATGTAGCACACACAGAAAAATATTATCAGTATGGAGAACAGTACTGAGCAGTATAGATGTGATTTTTAGTGGCCGTAAATTACTTACTAGTTAGCTACTGCAGCCACGTCTGTGTGAGTTCCTTTCCCTCTCTCTCCCTCCTCATCCCCCCTCTGCTCTTCATAGACGTTTATGGGCAGCATAAAACCTCTGCCACTTTTCTGATACCTTTTACCTTCATTTTTCTGGTAGATTAGTGTAACATCAGCGCCTCAGTGCTCCCCCATGATTTTGCATTCTGAATAGAGTTTGACGAGACCTCTGTACATCCATGTTAGATTAGGATGCAATTTGTTCTGCATTGATGTTTATTGTTAAGAATACTGGAGAATACTTTGTCCTCAGGTGAAGCCTGCAGTATGATTAAAATATCATAACCTTGCAATACTGTGAATTGAATACATTTTACATATCAGCTCTGTAACTGCTCCAGCATCCATTAAATGATATGACAGCTTGACTTATCTAAATGTGTTATCATTTAGCAGTATGTCAAAATTTCTCTTTATGTAGATGACAGCATAAATAAGCCATCAGTTCAAACAGCTAGTGCTTCTCTGCAGAAGTCTGAATTTCTGGATTTGTCATAATGATACATTATTACCTGAAATGATAGGCTGTTTATTTGTACCCTTACTGCACACAAAAGATGTTGTCTCGCCCTGCTGTTTGCGGACTGTGTCACCTCTGTATTATTTCCTAGAATGCCATTAATGTATTGCTTCTATTTCATTGCCAGGCCTAAATCATACTGTTGTGTGTTGCCATTTTTTGTAATACAGGTAAACGTTTCATATATTATTATTTTATATGTTCACATTTTATCTTCTTTTTCGATGAGAAGAGTTGGAATGATTAAAGATCCTTATCTTCTAGCAAACATTGGCTTTCCATTTAGGTGGCCGCACAGAAACATACAGAGTTGCATTCGTACTATGGGACCTTAGGCACTCTCTGTGGTACCGTATGGTGTTCTGTACAGGGCCACATTATAGGATTATTGTACGTTTATGATCAGCGCTCAACTCTTTCTTTAATTTCCACAAACTGTAACATAGAGGGTCACAGGCAAACATGGCCATAAGTCAGGGACTAGGACCCACATTTATCTGGTCTTTATGGCATATCGTGTACATTCAGTATGTCATAGAGGCCTAAGCTGGGAATACCCCTTAAAGCGAGCTGCAGGTTCTTAGTACAAAAAGAATAGAACAAAGTTTGCTTTTTGAGGCACACTAACCCAGTTTAAATGGGTTGTACCACAATTACAAGTTATCCCCTATCCACAGAATAGGGGATAAATTGCTGATCGTTTGAGACCCCTGCCGATCTCTAATGTCCCCCTCTACATGTCACTGTGAGAATTGTTTCTCACCCCACAGTGACGTCACTGTAAATCGAGCATTGGCTGAACATGCGCACGTAGGGTGGTCGCAAGAAATCAATGTCCAAATTTCTTTGAAGGGAACCCCTAAAAAGTTTCCAATTAGTGTAAAAAGGAGATTGACAAAGTTTCAGCTCAATCGGATGACTTTAAGACCTGCTCCATCAACCTTAAAGTATTTTAAAACAGCAGTTTTTCTAAAAAAATGTGGGGGTTTTCGGCTACAAAATTTGAACGGTTTATCCTAGGAACTTGTTCTTTTTTAAGTTTTCTAGAGAATGTTCCTGGCTTCAATTTTCACTCCCACAACTTGTATGACCAATGTACAGATTGGAAGATATTTGGCTTTTTCCTGGACCAAATCTGGAAAGTCGATTTAAAAAAAAAAAATAAAATGAAAATTTGGTAGAAAATTACTTTTTAACTATGCCTTTGTTTTTCATTGAATTCTTTACATTCAAACACATCAAAATAATTTTCCATATAAGTTTTTTTAAATGTGAAAAATTCATGTACTGAGATGTGAATCGTGTGTTTGTAATGCCAAAGTGCATCAGGGATGCATGAAAATAACAGACAAACAAGTGCGGTATAGGTCAGATTTTCTCTGACCTATATCATACTCACCCATGTAAATACAGCCTTAGGCCTTAGTCAGACGGGCGTTTTTTCGCGCGATTTGCGGATCGCATGACTGCGATCTTTTTTAATTTTAACACTTTTCTGGATGAATTGCAGGGAAGGGCTTATATATTTAAGCCCTTCCCGACAATTCATCCCGCGCTCACCGGCAGCCCATTGCTTTCAGTGGAACCTGCTGTATTGCCGGCTCCATTGAATTCAATGGGAAAACATCATTCTTCTCTGCCACAGCTGTTACAGCTGTGGCAGAGAAGAATGATTTGTCTTCTATATGTTCTCAATGGGGTCGGCGCTTTGAGCGCATATAGAGAAGAGAACAGGAATCACAGATCGCAGATAGGTGCGATCTGCGATTTCTGTTCTATAATTTATCGGACGAGCGCATAAAAAGCGCTCATGTGTCCGATACCATTGCAAAGCAATGGTTTAAAAAAATCGCCGGACGCATGCGCAAATCGCGCGAAAAAACGCCCGTCTGACTAAGGCCTTAGACTGAGTTATCATGTCACTGTTACCTGAAGAACCAAAATAATTGTAAGAGATTGTAAAATTTGGCTTTAGGGAGATACTGGAGACCTACTAAAGAGAAATTATACCCTTCCTAACCCTCGCCTATAGGCCTCTAACTAGCCAAACCAGAAACCTACTGTACACTGAAACAGCTGTCTGTGTATGGTTATATTTCCTAATGGAGAATACTCTGGCTTTGGCTCTCAGTTCCCAGTCAGTGTTACAAGGCTTTTTTAAAAGTTGACTTGAAGGAATGCTGCCTTCCAATAGGTGATGCTGTAAAGGTAGTGTTCCATCTTCCCATTTCCATATGAGGGCAAAATGACGTGAGAACAAAGGACGGGGACATCTCTCAATGCCCAGAGATATGTTACAATTTGGTGAGGTCATTGGGTGATCCAACCCAAGCTGTGTGTGCTCTTTTAAAGTAGCCAAGAATGTCGTTAGTGTGATTGTCGCTACGCTCCCCACAAACAGCTAATGTTTCATTTTGGCACACTGCCTCAAAGCACCATAGTAGCAATCTTAGGACCATAAAAAACACAAGCCTACAGCTTAATATGTTTTTTCCTAGACTTATTGAGTGATCACATTTGAGTTGAATCATGGCACCTCAGTCTATGTACAGGCAAAGAGTCATTGCCAGAGTAAATCAGTGGATATCAGGATCGGCTTGTTTGGAACTAGAGAACTAGAGAGCGCTATGTGCCCTAATGAACCTGAAAGTGAATATTATTTAAACTCTTTGTAAAGACATAGCCAAGGTTTCTTGGCACTACTGAAAGTGGCTTGTTGTTCTGTGGCTCGGCTTAGAACGGTTTTCATTACTGAGTAAACCTCTGATATTAACAAGCCTTTTTGTCTGCATTGCTCGCTTACTATGCCCCATGAGGGAGGTTGGCAATCAACGTATCGGTGTCTTAATAACTCTCACTGTGTACACATATAGCTGCATGTTTGCATTTCCAGATAAACCTATATCATTTCATAGTAAAATTTGGACGAATGTAAGTAATCTCCTCTAGGGTGGAAGAGACCTACGGAACATAAGATTGCCAAACAGATGTTGTATAAATAAAAATTGTGTTAACACCCTCAATGCTACAGTATAAAAGGTTAACCTAAAAGGACTTGTATCTTTTCAACCTTACTATGTAATATGCATATTGCGAGTTTTCAGACATAGAAGTATTAATATATTTAACTTAATGGAACATTTTCAGCAGTAATGTGACAATTTCTTACTATGTTACACTAGATTTGTGCCAATCCAGACATCCAATTGTTTGGAAAGTGTCCATCCATTGCACATTATGCTTGCTGCTGTCCTAACCATTTGTTATAGAGTACAGATATTCTTCATAGAAGTTCACTTTTAGTAACAATTAAAATTCCAATCTACATTAGATTTTCAATACTTTACTTATTACGGTACCTCATGTAGCAAAGTCAGGAGTACGGAGGCTTGCGGCAGCACAAAGAGTGACTACAGCTCTGTAGTTTGGAACATTAGGCACTCTGTGCCACCATATGATGCCTCAATACAGCACCATGTTGTAGAGATATTCTTCCCTTGAAGCACTGCTTCTGAGGGAGAATGCTTCCATAATACGTTGTCTGATAGATTATTCTGACACTTTTTTTGTAGCTCTGTATGCCTCTGTATAAAAAATGGTGGAAGAAATAGGTAAAGTATGGCCCATGGTCTACTACGAGTGGCTTCACACAATCGTGTTATACAAGATTCTATATGCCTAAAATTTTTAAGGGCTTACTGTTTTTGCTCAGTTATTGCATATCATCAATTGTGTAAATACTTGAACACAGAAGATGACTATTCCGAAATGTGTTGCTTCTTCGTCATTGCAGGTTCTGTAAGTTGTCCGGTGATGTCATTGGGGGCTATGTGGAGCAGATGCATGTGAGGACCCTACCAAACTATGGATATTAACTTTGCATTTCCTTAAATTGGTATGTAACTGGTGTAAGGAAGGGGGATTGCACTGAGACATGTATGTTTTATTACTATAGGTTTTGACTTAGAGGTAGAGATGAGCAAGCATACTTGCTATGGACAATTACTCGAGCGAGCATTGTCCTTAGCGAGTCTCTCCCCCAGCTCAGAAGAAAAGGTTCGGCTGCCGGCGCTGGTGAGAGGTGAGTTGCGGCAGTGAGCGGGGGGAGAGAGGGAGAGAGAGATCTCCCCTCCGTTCCTCCCTGCTCTCCCCCCCAGCTCCCCCGCCCGCCGCCGGCAGCCGAATCTTTTCTTCCAAGCGGGCAGGTACTTGCTAAGGGCAATGCTTGCTCGAGCAATTGCCCTTAGCGAGTATGCTCGCTCATCTCTACTTAGAGGCGTTTGAACAGTTTTTTGTCGGGGTCTTTTTTTTAATCCTCCTTTTGCCCTTAGAAACAGATGTTATTTCTGCCAAATATGAAATCCAAACATTTACTGGTAAGAGGAAAGGTAGCTGTACAAATGTTGCAGTATCAGTAAAATGTTCTTCAGAGGAGTTTTCAATGAAACCATACTGGGATTTTCTCTCCCCTTGAGTTCTTTGGTAAATACTAAGGAGAAAATTACTCCCCTAAGAAACCCAGGAACATTTTTTTTATTTTAGTTGTGCAGTTTATGGTCTTTCCATATCAGCACTGCTTTGGAACACATCATTAGAATAGTTTGAAATGCCATTAATCTGGTCATTTGAAAGAGGTCAGGAGAAATGACTTTTTTTTTCCAAGGTAGCAAATGTTCAGACAGTGATGACAAGACACCAATGATAATATATCTTGAAGTCAGCTAACAAAAAAAGCAGACTCCTTAGATCATTTCAGACAAAAATTAGCAGATTTACGGATAATTTATTAAGTAGCAAACAAAGACAGTGTACCCATGGTTGTCATCTATAAGTGGTTCTGCTTTAAAACAACTCATGGAAGCAAAATAACATTAACCTATCATAAGACAGTGCCAACTTAAAGGACCAGCGTCCTATACATCATCATGCACATCAATGTCTACATTCAAGTGACTTGAATAGTGCCACAATGGTATTGAGCTATTGCTAATACAAAATATATAATACTTTAAGGCAATAGTGCTAACTACAGAGCCACCATTCTGCACATTGGCCGGCCATACGCATTAGATGTATATCAGCTGAACCTGCCAATTTCAGTGGGAGCAGGCGATCGTCTAATGTGTATGGTGGCCTCCCGACTCTGCCCTGATGGCAGAGAGATAAGGATAGGGCAGTTCGATTTTAACTTCCCGATCCTTTTATTCTTGGGGACATAAGCTGCTGCCTGAAGTGTCTGGCAGCGACTTTCTCCCCTATATTCCAAATATCTGCATGCTCGACTGAGTAGAAGATGCATGTGTATCGGGTTATTGGGCAACAGAGCTGACCGCTATCTAATGTGCATGGCCAGCCATAAAGGATGATTGTTCTCCTACCACCATAAGACAGCAGGGCAACAGATAAAGTACAAAACTATCACTTTTGTAGAATTAAGAAGTATACAAATATATATGGATAGGTATCAATATCCATCTATGTGTGTGTGTAAATGTAAATATATATATATATATATATATGCAATGCCATAGTAGTGGATGTAACTTTTGGAAGGTTCTTTAAATAATGTATTAAAGTCAGTCTTTGTAATGAGAGGGTTTGTATTAGCAGCAAACAATGTAGTAATAATATTATTGTGTGGCATTGACACTGTGTATCTACTGAGTTGGATTAATCGTATAGTGATGACGTGCATTGCATAGTGATTACATAGTGACTGCCATTGACCTCAATGACACTTAGGATATCGATCCTCCTTGGATGAATTCCAACTACAGTGTATAGTAGGTGCACTCTATCAGCAGGAACGTCCCCTTTACATTTATGCCTCTTATCCGAAGGGTAGTAAAGATAGTGGTGCAATACTGTGCCCCGCAATGCCCATATTTGACAGTTTTCCAAGTTCCAATCGACACCTTCAGATGACTTTCACCTTAATCAAGAGTAAATACAACTTCATACAAAGCAACCCAGCTGGTCTACTAATAAAGATGAGAAACTCAAGGGAGGTCTTTTAATCTAAGATGTTGTCACGTAGCTCAGAAGTAAAAGGTATTGAAGTAGGACTTGGAAAATCTCCAGCTACTTCTCTTCAGATAAAAACAGCTAATTAACAATATTCTTTAATTATTAGTTTTAGCAATGTGGGAGCTGATTTGTGCCAGCAGGATAGCAGTGGTTCTTTTTTAACTACCCAAGTGGCTGTTTGCATGCCAGGCCTTTTCAAGAGTGAATCCCAGTGTCGTGTGGGCTTGTCACTTAATAGGAACGCTGGGGTAATGACTGCAAGCAGTGACTCCTTTAGCACTACTGCAAGCGTGTAATTCAGCCCCTTAGGCTACTGCACTTTGAAATCCTCTAGGTAGTCTCAAAGTCTCTGTTCTTAATTAAATATGCAATTTTTCATGGTAACCAGGTTATTTCTTTTGTGTTGTTCTGTAATACTGTTAGGAATTTTCATAGCTCTTATTAAACATTATGCAGCTATTGTGCATTCCATAATTAAAAAAAACCTAGAACAAAGCCCGATTCTCTCTCGTCCCTGTTTAATTTATCAAATGAATTTTGATTTTTTTTTTTCTTCCGGTTTGCTCCCCAGACAGAGTACCAAGTGCTTTAAAGGGAGAAGAATTTAATTGCTCTATAGGGATTGGCTGGTTATAAAGGATTTGGATGTTAGATTAGTAATCTCTACAGGGAATAGTTTAATGTGCTTCATTTTAAGAAAAATATGTATGATTGTTCTGCTGCTTTACCATCTACAGCCTCGTATAACTCAGATATTTGTGTTTTGCAGAACTGTTTGGCTTTTTATCGGTTCTTCTCGCAATATGAAACAAATCTATCTGTTCATGGGATATTGAGGAAATCATATAATGGCTGTTTATGCATCTTATACTCGCTAATGCAAATTGACAGTAGCTTGTATTAAAAATTGGCAATTCAGATGGAGGATGCCTCATTTGCCATAATGTATTCTGAATTACCCCTATAATGAATGATATAAAAGTTAAATCTTTATTTTTATTTTATCTGCATTTTTTTTTTTTTTTAAGGAAAATAAAAAATGTACTGTATCGCTTTATGGTTTTAGCTTTCTGAGCATTGTGTCCCCCCCAAAATAAGTAATTAACAATCCAGATGTCATTTGTTTTAGCTAATCTTAAGACATTGTAAATGGGTTTTTGAAATAGGATTTCCCACAACAATGGATATTTCCATTCATACCGACCGCAGCTAGTATTTGTGTTTGTGTATGTGAAAGCAACATCGGAGAGTACTGTAGGCAGTGTTGTCGATCACACTTCAGTCCCACCCGTATTGTGCTGCTCGGCATTGTAAACAATAGGAGCAACATAGCAGTGGCGAATACAGAATAAATATTTTTCCATAATGTGCCATGACACATTTTTTTCATATATGGAGAGCCCCTTAAGAAACTCCCTCTGTGATCCTTCAAGTTACAATGGCCTCAGGTTAAAATATTGCCAACATACAATAGTCTTTCTGTGGACATTCTAACTTGATACCAGATTCGACATAAGAGGTGCATTCAAGGTCCCCTAATTTTTTGGTAAAGAGCTACTTTCCCCAGAAAGCGAAAGTATTGTCACTTCTCAACATAAGCTCACTCTTGACATACAAATTTTTCACAATGTTGATGCCATGATTGCATGGCTGCCATGGACACTTCTTTAAGGGTGTGTTTTGCCCACTGAAAAATCACTAGTGCAAGCGTGGCACGACTGAAAATGTGTCCTTCATTATTGGAAAAGCCAAAAATCACATGGTGCAAGGACAGGGAAGTAGGGATCATGAAGAACCCACTCAAATTTGTTGTCATGATGAAATCCCTGAATAAGGGCCGCCCAACTAGCAGGAGCGTTATCTTGATGGAAGAGCAAATGTCCAGCCTATTCTGCCCATTTTTCTTGCAATGCAGGAAGAAACTTCTTCATCAAAACCTCTTCATAGGATGCAGCTATCACTACAGGGCTCTTTGGAATGCAATGAGTGAGGATTACTCTTTCGGTATCTCAGAACATGACCACCTTCAGGTGCTGTATCCGTAATTTCTTTGGTGATGAAGCTGTGTTCTTCCACTGCGCCGACTGCTGTTGGATTTCAGGATTGAAAAACGACATCCACATTTCATCCATTGTGACAAATGAAGGAATGAAAGCACCATTCATGGGTGTCATTGCACACAGGTGAACGTCGCCATTTTTAGTATTGAAAAAGCTTCTAACTCCAGCCTCTGTCACGTGGGTTATTTGCATTGGATGCTGTTGCCACTTGGCTTCTAAAATGTGTCTCATGTTTTTATCAGCTTCTATATAACTTGAATGCAGCTCATACAATGCCACAAAACCGTCTAGATCTGCAGCATGTGCACTTTGCTAGAATATCCTGCCAGCATGGACATTTTACTGGTAAAACACCCTTAGGCCTCATGTCCACGGGGAAAATCAGGCCCGCTACGGATTCTACATGGAGAATCTGCAGCGGGTCCCTCCTGCCCCGCGGACATGAGCGCTGAAAATAGGAATTTAAAAGAATTTACTCATCCGGAGCGGGCGGGGAAAGTCTTCTCTTCCTCACGGCCCGATCTTCTTTTTCGGCCGGCGGATGAACTCTTCACGCCGGCGGCACGTCGCCGACGGGCCGCGCCCATGCGCCAGGCACATCCGCCGAGCCGAAGCAGGAAAGATCCGGCCGTAAGGAAGAGAAGACCTTCCCCGCCCGCTCCGGATGAGTTAATTCTTTTAAATTCCTATTTTAGGTCTCCCGCGGATCCGGACGGCTTCCATAGGCTTCAATAGAAGCCCGCGGGAGCCGTCCCCGCGGGAAACCCGCACGAAAATGGAGCATGGTCCAGATTTTTTCATGCTCCATTTTTTTTAAAATCACTTTTATTGACCATCCGCGGGTATTTATCTACCCCGCGGGTGGTCAATGCATCCCTCTGGGGTGCGGATCCGCGGGCAGGAGAAGAGTTAAAATCTGCTGCGGATTTTAATTCTTCTTTTGCCCGTGGACATGAGCCCTTAGGGCCCTTCTACACGGAGCGATAAATTGTTCAGATTCCCGCATCCAGTGGGAATCTGAATGTATCATTCAGTGTAAATGCATGCCCCGACAGAACGACAAATGAGAATTCATTCGCTTCTTGTTCATCGTTCAGCTTCTACATGCATAAAATTGAATGATGCATTGGCCTGTGTAAACAGTCAGTTGTTCACTTATGAACAACTTCCTGTCTTTTTTTTGTTTAGTTTTTTTGAATGGAGGTGAGCAGGCTGGAATAATTGCCGCCCTGCCCTCCTCCATTCACTGAACAATGCCCTTTTTAGTGTAAAAGCACAGGAACGACTATTGCTGGGACAGCCTGTCGGCATCTGCACCCGACAGGGCATCCAGTGTAAAAGGGCCCTTACTGAAGTGCATGCACTAGTTGACTGTCTAGTAACACATGTCTACAGTATAGTGCAGTACTACATGTCCTGTTTTTCTCTTTACATGTGCCAGGTTAGGCTGCTCCTCTGAACACCAGGCGAGGATCCATGTTACTGTATATTTCTGGTACAATGTGTGTGCTGTACAGATTCCCGAAGAAGCTCCTGTTCTCTACAGAGAAAGTAATTTACAGCTTCAGCAACTCTTTCTGACCTTTTTTTTAATTAACATTTTTTATTCTTTTATATAAATTTCAAGCATGTACAACACATTTAACTTTTGGAAGCGCAGTTCCCAAATTCAGTTAAACAAAGGAACAACAACAGTTATCCAATTCCTACTATATCTCAATGGAAGCATCGACCCCATATTGAAAAGAAACGGAATTCAAAGTCAATTAACTTCAATTCAATTCAGTTTAGTTCAGCCTTTCTGACTTTTATATGTAAGGCTTGCTTTATGTGTATTAGTTATTCACTTAAAGGGGTTGTCTCACGCCGAAACGGTTTTTTTTTTTATTCAATAGGCCCCCCGTTCGGCGCGAGACAAACCCAAGGGATGGGTTAAAAAAAAAAAAGTTTATTACTTACCCGAATCCCCGCGCTGCGGCGACTTCTTGCTTCCTTTACCAAGATGGCCGCCGGGATCTTCACCCACGATGCACCGCGGGTCTTCTCCCATGGTGCACCGTGGGCTCTGTGCGGTCCATTGCCGATTCCAGCCTCCTGATTGGCTGGAATCGGCACACGTGACGGGGCGGAGCTACGAGGACCAGCTCTCCGGCACGAGCGGCCCCATCCACCAGGGAGAAGACCGGACTGCGCAAGCGTGTCTAAAAACGCCAGAAGACAGCAAATTTAGACGGATCCATGGCGACGGGGATGCTAGCAACGAAGCAGGTAAGTGAATAACTTCTGTATGGCTCATAATTAATGCACGATGTACATTACAAAGTGCATTAATATGGCCATACAGAAGTGCTGAACCCCACTTGATTTCACGAGACAACCCCTTTAATTTCCTATAATCCTTTTCTACTACCTCTGGTTGACATGTTTGGGGCTTCAAGACTAATTACCACTTTTCCATAGTTATGGTTTCAACATACAATGGCTGTCCTGGAGCTAATTAATACTGCATGTTGAGGAACCACTGTAGTTGTATTGATTTACCCCTTTGACCAAGTGAAACAAAATGTTTTTAATTGGGCCAAAAAGTGTTTTGTTAACATAGGCATGCTGATTGTCCATGCAGGGCTTGTTGTCAGCCATTTAAATATATATATATATATATATATATATATATATATATATATATATATATATAAAGACCTTGACCTTTCGCTGAAGTATTAGTATACTGCCTATTTGTGATGGAACATGTATGTTAAATCATTGGGTTCCACAAAGTACAATGTTGTGCGCTTGGTATTTTTTATGTATTTACTGTATGGATATTTTCTTTTTAGAGATTTTTCTTAAAATCCCTTGGCTTCTGGAACAAAGATATGAAACCTGTATCTGAGATAAACAAAACCAAGAATTATCATATGGATATAAAAAGGAACTTGACATTTGTAGAGAGCCTACAAAAACTCTGGTTCTGGTATCTTCAGAATATTATTTATTATATATGTATTCTATGATGTTTTTCCACATGTGTTTCCCTTTATAGCACCAGTAGTGGTTAAATATATCATGTCACCTGAATCTGGCTCTGTCTGTCAGCTGTATTGTGTGTTGTATTCATGAAGTGGAAATTAGCTCATATCTGTTGTCCATCAGATTCAAGCTAAACTTGACCCTTATCAAAAAGAAGTTGAAGGTCACAATTAAATTGGCTGAATGATCAATTATATAGCAAGTCATCAATATCTCATTAGGGAATCCAATCCATATCCCAATCATGATCCATAGAATGAAAGTCTGCATTGCAGCCTGTTTGGCATTTTTTACTGTCTTTTTGTAAAGATTCCTTTTAAAGGAAATTAAACAATTCTATTATACGATTAACTTAATAACTTCATCTGGCCTGACCTCCATTATCTTAATATGCATATATAGGCTTTAAAACTTTGTAAGGTTCTTAGTCTTTCCTTTTTTGTATTTGTGAGCACTGTGCCTGTTATTGTTGTTTTCAATGCTTTTTATATAATCCCTGTTCACTCTACATTTAGCTGTAAGGATAGACATTTGGGATGGTCGGATGTTAATGGCATTAATGTATGCACAGTCATGGCACAGAATGGATTGTTGTGAACCTCGCTCCCTTGGGTCCAGTGGGCCAATATCATTGGCCTTAACCTGCACAGACTGCAGTCACTGTGTAAATTCATCAGACTTACAATATTGCTCTTAGGCTCCTGAATAATTTACATTTGGAAGAGCCCAGTCTGGCGCAGGTCACAGAGGTTCATAGGTTAATAACAGGTTTTAGTTTCTGATGTCAGCAGCTGACTTGATAACATATGAAAGAATACTATCCCGTTGATTAGATTTTGAAATGGATCAATTTTTAATCAGCAGAACATCTGACTCGCTCAATGAGAGGAGCATTGTGGAGAACAAGTCAAGGTTTATTTAGCAGGTTGTTTGTGTATTTTAATATACAAATGACCCTTTCCGCTTTCTGTTCCTAATGAAAATATGACCGTCTAATCTTTCTACCTTTTTGGTTTCCTTTATGGGACATTGTCAGTTTTGGTGTCAGTTTTACAATAGTAGGTAGCATGGCTGTAAATTGAGCCGAAAAAATCTATACGTAAAATCATGCTTCTGATATTGAAATGTTTTTAGATAGTTGCTAGTGCTAGCTCCTGTGCGGAAGATGAAACCAAACCATTTATATGCTTAATAGTTATGGACAACCCATTATCACATGGCTGTTTAAAGGCATTAGGTGCTAAATTAAAGATGCCACTGCCGATCCCATAAAAAGCAATTATGTTTGGCTACTAAGGACATTGATTCAAATGTCTATGAATTACATTAATTTGTGGGTTGCTTTGTTGGCAACACTGCATTCCTTTGATGAGATACAAACTTGTTAACTAAAAAAGGTTTAAGTACTTGCAAAAATTTAAACAGGGCCATTTTAACCAAAGGGCAAAAGGTGCTTCTGCACCAGGCCCCCTGGTAGTGGCACCACTTTCAACTGTATCTACACTCTTAGGATGTGGATGCAGTAGAAAAGAATTGTAGATCTTAAAAGATATTAAAACTGAGGTATACTTGCCTCTTGCGTGCCCCCGCTGCTCTGGCTCTGCAGTCGCTACTCTTTTCTGGGTCATGTAGATAAGCTTGTGGCTGTTGCGACCAATCACTGGTCTCAATATCACTGATGCAATTGTCAAGCAGCAGGTGTGGACCCACTGGGCTACAAACCGTTTTGACTTAGGGCTATATCTGAGGACAGAATCTCCACCTGTCAGGATTTCGTCTTCGCTGCAGGAGGACCCAAGCTGATACCCTACAAGTAGTCTCGGTATTGTAGCAGCTGACATAAAGTGCCCAGAATAACCATAACGTGGTACTAGACAAATGTAGTTGTGAAACAGCACCAAGATCAGAACAGCCACAATTCTTACGTAACGATATAAAAAAGGCCAAGAGCCAGGGCAAGGGGTCCAAGAAAATATCTGGCACAGGGTGCAACCTTTCAAGTGAAAACGTTTAGACAAGAAGTGAAGGATCAACTCTCCTTTATTATATGGCATCAATTAAGGCACAAATAAACCATGCGTCCAGCTGTGGTGTCACCCTTGCCCTAATAAAGATCAGCTAAGCCACCCATGTAGCACAGCTATCCCAGTCTGACTTAAAAAGAGGCTTTCTGTCTTGAAGCGCATTTTATGCTGGTTTATTATTTTTACCATTCAATAAAGAAGACTTGATCTTTCACTTTTAGTCTAAATGTTATCATTTGGAAGGTTGCCCAATGTGCCAGATATTTTGTCACACCTCTTGTCTCCAAATGATTCCATACCCACCACCAGTAGGCTTACACTTGGCTGGCAGCAACTCTTTGTAGCCTATTATCTATTACTATAGACTTCACATTCAGGCACCATTTCATTCTAAAATGGTCAGGACAGGCAACAGAGATAACTTAGTTCAAAAATAATCCCCAGTCAGGGAAGGAGAAGTTGGGAAAGCTGAGTAGAACAAACATGGGTCATAGTGGGGGTATGTGTATGTGCCTAAAATAGCCAGAGGCCCACCTGTATTGGCTGGGGATGGAAAATCCAGATGCGCGAGCTGATCTTTAAAAAAGTGGGCTGGCTGCATGTGCACACCTTATGAGCACCAGGAAATGGACAGTGGATGTAGTGTCTGCTACATAGGATATGAGGACTGATGTCGGAGGGAAGTAAGCCATGACCACTCACCATAACAGCCAGTGCAGGGGAATGCAACTTACTGAGTTAACAGAGTATGTGTTTTTATTATTTTTTTTAAACACAAAAAATGTTTGGGAACAGAGGAGAGTGAGACAACAGTGCAGAGGGATAGGAGCCCACTTGTGACACCCATGCACTGGGCCCACTAAGGGTATTAAAACAACCTTGAATTCAAAGACCTTCATTTATCAAGAATAAGGTTATATTAGGAAAATCATTGCAATTTATGATGACTTGACACACAACTAGGTGAGTAATGGACTTGCTTATTTGTCCTGTTTTACTCTTTACATGTGTCAACATGGGCTGCTCGCTCAATGAATGGAGCAGTAGTGCCACAGATCTCTTCTGTTCACCCACCTCCATTCACAGTAAACGGGCAGTAGTTCATAGAAGAACAACTGCCTGTTTACACAGGCCAATCGTAGTTTGGTTTCTATGCCTACAAAAACTGAATAGCGAACAATAAGTGAACAAATTATCATTTCCTCGTTCAGTTGCTGGCAGTAGCCAGTGAATATCTAGGCAACGCAATTTTTTGTCTAAGAAAAGTTTCTTTGTTCCTGTTGGCTTATTGTAAAATATAATGGAAAATAACTTTCATTTTGAAAAAAGTTTGCTTTTGTGGCCAGGACATCGATAATTAAAAATATATTATTTTGAATTTCAAGTGTTTCAAGGACATACACAGTGAGAAAAGAAATTACTTACAGTCATGAGCCAAAGTATTATACAATATAGAGTATGTCCATACAGTTCAAAATTAATGACGGTGCCTGGTTCTTTTCAATTGACAATTGTGTACTTGGTCACGTTCACGTACCAGCCTACAGATGTAGTCACCCATCATATTCTCGTTGTATTGTCCTTGATAGTGACGCTCAAACTGCTGCATATCTTGGTGGAACCTTTGTCCTTGTTCCTCGGGGTATGCTCCCATGTTGAATTTATGTAGATGAGAATCCAGGATATGAACCTTGAGCGACATCCTGCAGCCCATAGTGTGGTATTTCTTCATCATTTCCACCAACTCTACATAGTTGTCTGCTTTGTGATTTCCCAAGAACCCCTGAACCACGGCAACAAAACTATTCCAAGCTGCTTTCTGTACTTCTGTGAGCAGGTCAGGAAATTTCAGACATTCTATGATCCTCTTGTAATTTAAAAGTAGCATCTCATCTTCAGGCGCTTCTCAAGTGATCAAGATTCTGTGAATCGAAACGCGTTTTTGTTTGCTGTTTCATTGGCACTATAATTGAATAAAGCAGTCACGGTATACACTCGCTAGACGTCCTTTTTCCTCCATACTATTTTTATGAGCCTATTGATTTGTGGTCCCACAAAGATGCCAGCTTTTACCTTGGCCTCACTCAGCTTCAGGAAGATGTTTAGTAGATGTTTCATAGCTGTAGATTCTTTATCTACAGCTATGACAAACTTTCATAAGCCCGAGTTTTATATGAAGAGATGGCATCAGAATCATCTTAGGATCTACTAGGGGTTCCTACTTGATGTTGCTTCGTCTGACAGTGAAGTCAATACGTTTAGGCCAGTCTCGTCGATGCTAGTGTTCAGTTTTGGCTCTGATATCCCAAAGACAAAGATAGCAAGGAAATTTTTTGAAACCACCTTGAAGACCGATTAGGAAAGCAACCATCTTGAAGTTTCTAATTATCTCCCAACCATACTGATTGTACTTCAGAACTTGCAACAGTAATTTGACACTACTGTACTCCTCCTTGAGATGTGCAGGGTGAACCACTGGAAAGGATGGAAGTTGATTTCCATTGTTGAGCAGAACTGCTTTCAGGCTCTTGGAACAACTGTCGATGAAAAGGCACCAATCCTGTGCATTACAAGGTATCCCAATTTCACTGAATAGACCTGTCACGTTATGGCAATAACGGAGTCCATCTTGAAGGGTGAAGAAGGTAGAAAACATTTGATGACCTTTTCTTTGACTTGTATCTTGCACGCTATGATTCAGCAAGTTTCACTGTTTCAGCCTGAATGTCAGAATTTCTGCTTTAGCTTTTGTAACACTGCGCTCTCTTACCAAATCATTAGCATCCTTCTGGTTTTGGTAGTATGGTCTTCTGTCATCTTCGCTGGCATGGATAGGGTCAGTTGCATCTTCACTGTCTGAGCTGATTTCTTCTGAACACGTCTGCACGCTATGCATGCTCTGTGGAGGCATCGGAATGGGGAGATCAGAGCAATGTGGTACCGGGGCCATAGAGGAAGGACTGTTTGGATACGTCACAGCAACTGCATTTTTTCCACTTCAACGTTTGGCGGTGTCTACCGTGCAGAAATAGCAGTTGGTGGAATGATCAGTTGGCTCTTGCCAAATTCTTGGTATCGCAAACTTCATGGCTCTATTTTCGCCTCTGAACCAACTTTCAAGGCAAGTGTTCTTGCAATTATCGCAGCTGAAGTGAGGTGCCCATGACGTATCTTTATCACCCACCACCATCCAAAAATATACTTTGTAGGCTGCATTCATCTTTGTCGGTGTTGCGAAAGAGTGCTTCTTTGCCTGTGTTTTGATGAACTCTCCGCATATATAACACCAAACATCTGCAGGATATTTACAACCTCTTGATGCCATACTTGATTCAAATAATCCCCAATTTATCTACAGATGTAAAAAAACAAAATATAACAGCATTATATTAGCAGACAAAATAATTACTGTACATGTATAATCCTGAACATGCGCTGTACATATAATCTTAGTCAGCAATGTGACAATCAAAGTTTTGGCTCAATAACTGTTAATAATCATTAGTTTATAATCCAAATAATGTGAAATTACCACTGATTTACCAGACACAAAAAAAGTTTTTTGGTTGCCTAATCGTTAAGTGTATCAAATTCTTAGACTTTCTAGCCTAATTGTATACCACCTATTAGTTGGTTTAATTTATACCAAAAATTGTGCTAAAATTTGGTGCAATTTTTGGTGCACAGTACCGTATTTAGGCCACACACCCTTTTAAGTGTCCGAAAGTGTGTAGAAAACATGATAAATGTGGTGCAAACCATGTGAGACAGTTTTCTAGCGCTATTTGTGCCAGAAAACTAGCATATTTCCGATAGTAAATCTGCCTCTAAATGTTTTCGTTTACATAAAAGGATATGAAAAAATGTCTTCAGACATTGAATAATTGTCTCTCCATCTTGATGTAGATTGAGTGTCAATAGTCATGTATATGGTCATTGTCAGACAGCAGCAGACATCGTCAATCAACCTTGCTTAGAGGAAATATCAATTGCTGCAGTCACCCTTGAAATAAGCAGCCAGCTGGGCTGTCTGGCTTTGATCTCTGCTTGCACCTGCATGGACATTGGAATATTCATGTTTATGAAAAGCTCTTTTAATGGGACATTTCACTAATTTTCAACAATCATCTAAAGCAGGGGTGGGCAATTAATTTTCCCATGGGGCCACATGAGAAATTGGAATGGTTTTAGAGGGCCAGACCAACATACGAAGGCTCCATGCACATTGCCTTAATAGGGCCGTATTCCAGCCGCCCGATTTGCGGCCAGAATACAGCCGCCATTGAAAATGAATGGCGCTGTAATACGGCGCGGTGAACACCCGGTGTTTCACCCCGTTTTACGGCGCGGCCCCCGTGTCTGCCAATGGAGAGGGGAGCGGTAAGGAGCACTCCCATCTCCACTCAGAAGTTACAGTGGCATCACTTAGGGCTCATGTCCACGGGGAAAAGAAGAATTAAAATCCGCAGCGGATTTTAACTCTTCTCCCGCGCGCGGATCCGCACCCCATAGGGATGCATTGACCACCCGCGGGTAGATAAATACCCGCGGATCGTCAATAAAAGTGATTTAAAAAAAAATGGAGCATGAAAAAATCTGGACCATGCTGCATTTTCATGCGGGTCTCCCGCGGGGATGGCTCCCGCGGGCTTCTATTGAAGCCTATGGAAGCCGTCCGGATCCGCGGGACAAAAAATCACATTTTACTTACCCGCTCCGGTTCTTCTCTTCGGCGCCGCGCCATCCTCTCTCAGCCGCGGCCGGATCATTTTGCTTCGGCCCGGCGCATGTGCGGGGCACGTCACCGACGTCATCGTGCACATCTGCCGAGCCGAAGAATGAAGATCCGGCCGCGACGAGAGAAGATGACGCCGCCGCGAAGAGAAGAAACGGAGCGGATGGGAGGTGAGTTTATTGTCATTTATTTGTATTTTCAGCGCTCATGTCCGCGGGGCAGGAGGGACCAGCTGCAGATTCTACATGTAGAATCCGTAGCGGGCCCGATTTTCCCCGTGGACATGAGCACCGGACTCATTGGTGAGTCACCAGGACACTCTTTGCGGGCCGGTCCGAGCTATTCAGCGGGCCGGATGTGGCCCGCGGGCCGTGCTTTGCCCAGGTCTGATCTAAAGGGTACATGAAGTGAGCAATCGTTCGCACGAGCATACGATGACACAGTTTGCTCGTTCGCTCAGGTGGTCCTTTTAAACACGCAGTTGAATCGTTTAGATATTTTTTAACCCAATCGCTCAGGTCATTGCACCGGTGACTGGGAACGACTGAATGTTCAGTGTTTAATCCGAATGATTAGCAAACGAGCCAAGGATGATTTTTATGCTTGAGTGAACTAATTATTGATAATCGTTGGCCGCGTTCAACTGAAGGATCATTCAAATTCGAATGATCCACCGATTTTTATTGAACCATAGTCATTCCGTATGAAAGGGCCCTTTGTCTATATCTTGCCATAGGTAGTGGTTTGCTTGTTCTTGTCACTATTAAGGGTTATCCATCACTATTCTCTTCAGGTTCATAACATACCTCTGTTAATACCTGTCCAAATGCACAATTCCGAAACAATGAGAAAAGCTTGTAGACAATTGCCAATCACAATGGAATGTCATTGCACAGTATAGAGCAGCTATGGCTGTTTAATCAAATACTACCGGTCATCTTTCTTTCTTTTTTTGCCTTGGCTCTCTGCATAAAGGGAGGGATATCTTGCCATTTCTTTCTGTATGCGGTTTGACGTCATAATATAGACATGAGGAGGGGGTTAAAAAACTGGGAAATGTCACTACGTGATGGATTGTGTGGAACCTCCTTGACCTCGTCTGGAGCTGCAATATATATATATATCTGTAGCCACTGCCTTGGGGGATGGATTATGGGGGAAGGGAATATAGCCCCCCCCTCAGCATGTTCACCTAGACTGAGCTAAACAAACAATAGTCTGATACCCACTGCTGAGAGCAGCACATTCACAGGAACACCTAGACAAAGGGCTTCTTCTATTTACACCTCTCTGTGTTATTTGCCAGACAGACTCTTCCCAGATTCTTCTTACTGCTTTTTGTAATGCAATGTACTGTGCTGTTAAAACCTTCCTGCAGGACACAGGCAATTTCTCATTATGTTTGTCTTACTGTAGTTATATTCTGGATACTAGACCTCTACTCGAAAGCCTCCTATTCACATATTGATGGATGAAGGCTTATTAATGATAATTTGCATACTTTCATGTCTAAAGCCCTGACATCTACAATAAACTAAAGTAACTTGTTTAGGTAGTAGCAGCTTCCATTAAATATTTACAATGCATTAATACACTTTGCATTATGCCTTTTACAGAAAAAGTGTCTGCCTGTGATATACTGATCACACAGTGTCATAATGCTAGGTGGGGGCGTAACTATAGGGGATGCAGTTGCACTTGGCCCCAGGACCCGGGTATGGGTACAGATAAAGGGGGGACCCAGGTGAACTTTTGCACCCAGGCCCCTGAGCCCTTAGTTACACCCCTGCTAGGCCCTCAGTGATCACCACTACCTAAGGGGAAATGAATAGGCTGCCCATGTAATTTTAAAATGTGCTGGGTTCTCTGAAGAGAGAGATTCTCTTTTCATCAGCTTTCCACTCTGGTTAATAGATGTCTTTCATGGGGAACACCCCACTATGCTGAATCCTATTCTAAGGTCTTTGCATTGGGTTTTCTAATTCAGGCAACTATTTCAAAGGGGTTAGCCCACCAAAATCATTTACTACCGATCCACAGGATAGGTGATAAACGTTTGCTCACTGGGACCCCAAAGAGCAGCGCACTCTGAATCACTCCTAGTGAATGTGTGGCCATTGCTTCATTCACTTGTATGGGGCTAAGGAAGATAGCTGATCGCATGCACACTTTCGCTCTATTTACTGGGGGGGGGGGGGGCTCAGGTTAATAGATGATAAATGGGATAACACAGGCTCAGATTGGCCCACAGGTGAATCGCCTGGTGGGACCAAAACTATGTGGTCCCCCAAGTCCCTCAACCCCCGCATGAGTGGTATATGATAAAGTACATTCGCTGCAATACATACAGCTAGGCAGCATGTCAATCAGTCTATATGTCCATATAATAAAGTGGCTTGTTTATTTATTTATATATAAGATTTGGCTGGCTGAGAGGACATCTAGGTGCATTGGGAGGTCGACCAGCATCCTCCCTTCCTGGGCCCTGTCTTCCCTGTCCTTAGCTTTACAGTGGGCCCCCAGAATGTATTGTGCTGGTGGGCACTAGGCACCGCAGTCCACCACTGGTTTAACCCTTTCCAATCCACTGTCTGACGGCTAAAGACATTCTGATTGAAGGCTGTACAGCTCCGATGTCAGAAGACGTCCGGCAGGGTATTCTTACTGTATATTACTGGCCGCTCTGTTGTCGGGGGCCTCTCCAGCATGTCCCATACCGCTGTACTGGCTCTAGCCAGCAGATGGCGCCATTGTATAATGGCAGAAAGAGAAAGCTCCCTAGGAAACCTTGAATCCAGAATTGGATTGCAAAGGGTTAATCCCTTTAAGATAAACTTGGTTGAGGACAGTTGGAACAAATGCGACTGTGATGACAAGCTATTCTCTCTGTAATCTGCAGCCTTTCTGGTCTGGGGAAAGTTGAGTGGATTTAGGTAGATATTTAAAGCTCATCAATATTCATTCAACTACCTTTCACACCGGTACCATAGGGGTCTTTGATCCCATTTGCTCCTTTTGGGACCAGCAAGGAAGCCCTTTGTTGTAATCATAATGAAATTGGCCATTTGCAGGAGATCCCATTTTCTCCCTGCTCCTTCAATGCACATCTCCCAGAATTGCTGACTACGATTTCCTACCACTGAGATGGGACAAAGAACAAATTATTAATGAGGATTATGGGGTATTCAAAGGTCCCAGCTCAACAGCAATTATATTTTCAAAAGTGTGAGTGTACCATGGATTCTGGACCCCCAGAACCCACAGAATCGCATACCTGCAAAGATAATCTGTTGCATATCATGTTTGTTATCCACTTGTAGTTAAATTCATGATATGAAACATATCAGCCATAGCTTCCCTACTAGAGTGTGGTAAGGAAATATGGCTCAAATGTTAAATTAGGTTTCTAGGTTGGTGGCTGTTGGATCTGTAAACCCCATTACCATCACAGCTACCTTAATTTTCCGATAATTATATAGCTACATTATTACACCACCCATATAATACTTTTTTTGTACTACTACAAATATTTTACTATTCTGCCCTAGCTTTATAAGTATGATATAGACATCACCCATAGACATAAGGGAAGTATCTACTTGGCTGGTTGTGCTCGGCCAACTCTACACCAGTATCATGCACACTGATTTGCAAACTCCATTGCTAAATTCCACTAAACACAGGATGAAATAGAGCTGTATGCTTTGTTATTTCGTCCTGTCCAATCCTGTAAAATATTGGACGGACAGGGAGAAACTGAATGGACACCAATACAGTTAAATGAGTGCGTTCTGCTCTGTTCCGTTTAGCCACGGAGTGCCATTTCTTACTACCATAACGAAGCAGGAGAATGGAACTCTAAAGCAGTGCCCAAAATATCAAAAGAGCGATTACAGGAGACTGCCATTCCATCTAAACACAGAATCCGACAAGGGATGGGAGGAAAAATTGTTCACTTGTCAGTCTTTTGGTTTTTAGCTCACCTAAAAACTAAGTGACTGTTGGTCTCTTTTAAACAGGCAGCCCTTCATCTATGAATGGCTGCCTGTTTACTCTTAATGGAGGCATTCAGATCGAAGGGATCTCTAGTCCCCTCCACCTCCATTCAGGGAGTGATTATTGCTCTTGTATGAATTCACAGGAGCGATAATCATTGGGTTTAACCGGCCGACAGTCGTAACGTGTAAAAGGAACCTAAGCCAGTTGTGTGGTGTTTTCCAATATCATTAGCATGCAATCTGTTGTGTTAATGACTGCGAACTATGAGCAGATTACATTGTATTGCTCCACGCTTCGAATACTGACTGACCGTCCTTACCATGTAACACCACTGATCTGTCACATCACCAAGCTATTTTATTTCCAAACCGTGCGTCATACTAAATAGTCGCCAGCATTTATTAGCATCATCTTAATGCTAACACTTCATGCAGCTATGAATTATGTAGAAATGTGTTAAAATAACATTATGTAGTGTTAATATAAACAGACCTCTATGGTAATGAGATGCAAAATATATGCTAATGATATCATCCACTGGTGTCCATTAATATTAGCTCCAATGACAAATGTTATGTTAACTAAAACAGAATTAGGCTTGAGTTTTTTTTAATTATTATTAAAGTGGGCAGCAGGAAAGCGAAGTTCTGATTCATCTAGCTGCATTTTCTTCACTATATCGTATTAACCATTTGCAGTCATTGTATTTTTTATCATATTTATAGCCAATTTCCTACAGATATGACAGCGATGATAAAATACATATTTAATTTACATACTTCTGACATGTTTTGCAGCACGTAAAAGGGAATATGTCCGCTAGGTTTTTTGCTAAATAGAACCAGATACAAATATATAAATATTTTCTAATACTGCTTTATCTTCTGATTCTATATTTTTTAATTTTGTTTTCTGTATGTGCCATCTTGCCTGCTTAGGTAACATCACTTGGTTTAGAGCAACTACATGGACATAGAAACCATTGACTTTTATAGGAGAGTTTTCTAGGCATGCTCCATGACGTGCAGAGGTCATTGAGCAGGAAGAGGGAGTAGATGAGCCCTGACCATCATCTATTCTAATTACTGGATACTATGTTATCTATGTTTAGGTGGTACCTTTTATTGTAATCTTGCCTCTGATGATAATGAGTTGACTGCTGAAAAGTAATCTTCAAAGAGCAGGAATTATCAGCCTGTTATGAGGCTCAGTGGCCACAGTGAAAACAGCAAAGTTTCAGAATGATTTTAAAATATAGATAGTAACATGGAAAGATAGAAAAAGCATACCACCAAAAATGTAAACTTTATAAGGAAGCTTGATTTAAGTAGGGTGTTTTGGTCCTAAATGACCAGGCACTTTTTAGGGATTTTATCAATGTGGTGGTTTTACTGCTCTATTTTTTTTCTTCAGATACCTGAATTATTTTTAAGGATTTTATTTTGTGGCATACAACGCTATTTTTAATGGGTTTTTTTTCACAGATTTTTGTAGTTTTACTAGGGATAAAACTGTAAAAAATACATTTTTTTAAGCTGTAGTTTTCCTTTTATTTAATTAGTATATTTACAGTAAAATAAAGTACAGGAATGATTTCCCCATTTTGTTTCGGGCATTTTGACATTTTGATATATAATTTGTATAGCCTCAGATTACAACAGTTTTGTGTGTGTATATATATATATATATATATATATATATATATATATATATATATATATATATAAAAAATATATATATATACACTACCGTTCAAAAGTTTGGGGTCACATTGAAATGTCCTTATTTTTGAAGGAAAAGCACTGTACTTTTCAATGAAGATAACTTTAAACTAGTCCTAACTTTAAACAAATGCACTCTATACATTGCTAATGTGGTAAATGACTATTCTAGCTGCAAATGTCTGGTTTTTTGTGCAATATCTACAAAGGTGTATAGAGGCCCATTTCCAGCAACTATCACTCCAGTGTTCTAATGGTACAATGTGTTTGCTCATTGGCTCAGAAGGCTAATTGATGATTAGAAAACCCTTGTGCAATCATGTTCACACATCTGAAAACAGTCTAGCTCGTTACAGAAGCTACAAAACTGACCTTCCTGTGAGCAGATTGAGTTTCTGGAGCATCACATTTGTGGGGTCAATTAAACGCTCAAAATGGCCAGAAAAAGAGAACTTTCATCTGAAACTCGACAGTCTATTCTTGTTCTTAGAAATGAAGGCTATTCCATGCGAGAAATTGCTAAGAAATTGAAGATTTCCTACAACGGTGTGTACTACTCTCTTCAGAGGACAGCACAAACAGGCTCTAACCAGAGTATAAAAAGAAGTGGGAGGCCGCGTTGCACAACTAAGCAAGAAGATAAGCACATTAGAGTCTCTAGTTTGAGAAACAGACGCCTCACAGGTACCCAACTGGCATCTTCATTAAATAGTACCCGCCATACACCAGTGTCAACATCTACAGTGAAGAGGCGGCTGCGGGATTTTGGGCTTCAGGGCAGAGTGGCAAAGAAAAAGCCATATCTGAGACTGGCCAATAAAAGAAAAAGATTAAGATGGGCAAAAGAACACAGACATTGGACAGAGGAAGACTGGAAAAAAGTGTTGTGGACGGATGAATCCAAGTTTGAGGTGTTTGGATCACAAAGAAGAACGTTTGTGAGACGCAGAACAAATGAAAAGATGCTGGAAGAATGCCTGACGCCATCTGTTAAGCATGGTGGAGGTAATGTGATAGTCTGGGGTTGTTTTGGTGCTGGTAATGTGGGAGATTTGTACAGGGTAAAAGGGATTCTGAATAAGGAAGGCTATCACTCCATTTTGCAACGCCATGCCATACCCAGTGGACAACGCTTGATTGGAACCAATTTCATCCTACAACAGGACAATGACCCTAAACACACCTCCAAATTGTGCAAGAACTATTTACAGCAGAAGCAGGCAGCTGGTATTCTATCGGTAATGGAGTGGCCAGCGCAGTCACCAGATCTGAACCCCATTGAGCTGTTGTGGGAGCAGCTTGACCGTATGGTACGCCAGAAGTGCCCATCCAACCAATCCAACTTGTGGGAGATGCTTCTAGAAGTGTGGAGTGCAATTTCTCAAGCTTACCTCAACAAATTAACAGCTAGAATGTCAAAGGTGTGCAATGCTGTAATTGCTGCAAAAGGAGGATTCTTGTGACGAAAGCAAAGTTTGATGTAAAAACAATGTTATTTCAAATACAAATCATTATTTCTAACCTTGTCAATGTCTTGACTCTATTTTCTATTCATTTCACAACGCATGGTGGTGAATAAGTGTGACTTTTCATGGAAAACACAAAATTGTTTGGGTGACCCCAAACTTTTGAACGGTAGTGTGTGTATATATATATATATATATATATATATATGCACAGTGGGGGGAAAAAAGTAATTAGTAGAGATGAGCGAGCGTACTCGGAAAAGCACTACTCGCTCGAGTAATTTGCTTTATCCGAGTATCGCTGTGCTCGTCCCTGAAGATTCGGGTGCCGGCATGGAGCGGGGAGCTGCAGGGGAGAGCAGGGAGGAACGGAGGGGAGATCTTTCTCTCCCTCTCTCCCACCCGCTCCCCGCTGCGACTCACCTGTCAGCCGCAGCGGCACTCGAATCTTCAGGGACGAGCACAGCGATACTCGGATAAAGCAAATTACTCGAGCGAGTAGTGCTTTTCCGAGTACGCTCGCTCATCTCTAGTAATTAGTCAGACACCAATTGTACAAGTTCTCCCACTTAAAAAGATGAGAGGCCTGTAATTGACATCATAGGTAAACCTCAACTATCAGAGACAACATGAGAAAACGCATCCAGAAAATCACAGTCTGATTTTTAACTAATTTATTTGCAATTTATGGTGGAAAATAAGTATTTGGTCAATAACAAAAGTTCATCTCAATACTTTGTTATATATCCTTTATTGGCAATTAGAGATGAGCGAATATACTCGTTTCGAGTAATTGCTCGATCGAGCACCGCGATTTTCGAGTACTTCCGTACTCGGGTGAAAAGATTCGGGGGGCGCCGGGGGGCGGGGGGAGGCGTGGCGGAGCGGGGGGTAGCAGCGTGGAACAGGGGGGAGCCCTCTCTCTCTCCCTCTCCTCCCCACTCCCCGCTGCAACCCCCCACTCACCCACGGCACTCCCTGAATCTTTTCGCCTGAGTACGGAAGTACTCGAAAATTGCGGCGCTCGGGCGAAAAAGGGGCGTGGCCGAGTAGGTTCGCTCATCTCTATTGGCAATGACAGAGGTCAAACGTTTTCTATAAGTCCCCACAAGGTTGGCACACACTGTTGCTGGTATGTTGGCCCATTCCTCCATGCAGATCTCCACAGTAAATAACAGTACCATAAAGGACATTATACAGCAGTACTGAACAGTGTAGATGGGATTTCAGTAGCTGTGAGACAGTAAACACTCATTTTTATCTGTAGAGCCGTATCTGTATGAATCTTTCTGCTGCTGTCTCCTTGTGTATCCCTCTAGTAGCTTCCTCCTCTCATCTTCTCTTCATAGACTTCTATGGGCAGCCTGAGATAACATCTAGCCCAACTTCCTGTATTCAATATTGGTGTCTCTGATACTAGAATCAAAATTCACTTGACAACAAGCAATGGGCAGTACTTAGAAGAAAAGGAGAACCCTAGTGGCCAGCACTTTAGAGTGTTTTTTCAGCTTAAAAACATCATTTTAGGTAAATGAAGAGATTTGCCCTTTTGATAGTCATTTCATTTAAGTGCTGACTAGAGATGAGCGAGTATACTCGCTAAGGCACATTACTCGAGCGAGTAGTGCCTTAGCCGAATATCCTCCCGCTCGTCTCTAAAGATTCGGGGGCCGGCGGGGGGCGGGGAGCCGCGGGGGAGAGTGGGGAGGAACGGAGGGGAGATCTCTCTCTCTCCCTCTCTCCCCCCCGCTCTCCCCTGCTCCCCGCCACAACTCACTTGTCACCGGCGTCGGCCCCCGAATCTTTAGAGACGAGCGGGGAGATACTCGGCTAAGGCACTACTCGCTTGAGTAATGTGCCTTAGCGAGTGTACTCGCTCATCTCTAGTGCTGACCACTTTAAGTGGATCTGTCATCAAACTAATCTGCCACACAAGTATATACACAGCAAACATCAGTCATGGTCAAAGGGCGAGAGGCATTTGGGTGCTATAGATTCACTGTATTCTTTGTTTGGAGCTATTAACTAAACCACAATATTTTTTGTGCCGTTTAGAAAGGAATGAGTGGTGAGTGGTAAACAGAAATGAAGATCATGCCAGAAACTTGGAGAACTATTTTAATGTTTAGTGCTGGCTGTGGTGTCAGTGGTTAAGCAATCACACAAACATATTCGAAGCTAGTTTGCTAAAAATATATTCATTGGAGGATCTGGAGATCTCACAACAACCAGAGACAGAAAACCACAGCAAGACTTCTTGTTAGTACATGGGATTTGGTTGATGTTTTACTTTGGTTGTGGCTCTGCTTAGCTTTTTTTTAAAGGGGTTTTCCAGGCACAAAATTGAAATTTTGCAAATGCTGAAATCCAGGGGATACAGCTCAGTAGTGGCAACCTGTACCTGTTACCTGTGCTCTGAACCCTCTTCTTCGTACCAGGCAGCCGATCTGACGCTGCATTTACATGCATGACTACTGTAATAAACACAGTGGCAGACTGTTACCTACAACTTCCAGGATGCATAGAGCTTCTTTACCAGCCAATGCTCTAGCTCCGCCCACAGCTCACAGGTCCTATAACTTACCAGCACCAACCTCCCTCTCACTGCCAGAAAAACCCACTAAAGAAGCAGACAGGGGCTTCCAGCACTCTAAACTGCACATGAGCAATACAGAGCAGTGCTTCCACCCCTGTCCTCCCATCATGCACTGCTCACAGGATGTTGGAAGTTATAAGGAAGTAAGAAATGCAGGTGTCAGAGGAAGTGAACATATCTTTCAAGCGGAGGGTCACATGAAAAATGAAGAAAGTAGCTAAATCCAGTGCAGTGACCCTATTACAAAATGACTTATTGTGATGATGTACATTAGATTTGAAAATGTTAGCCTGTGCCCAGAATACCCCTTTAAATAAATAATTCCAAGAGATCTTCCTAGAACGGCTTGTATGGGAAATCAGGTTTGTGATTGCTCAGGTATATTGTGAGGCAGAGGTGTGAGCTGGGGACATTTTAGTAACAAACTGCTTCATCTGTAGCCCTGGCAGTCTATTCAGTGATGCACTGTACTGTACATGATAATTCAGCTGTGGAGAAGGAGGACATTAATAGTGTATGGCAGGTGCATAGACAAAGCCATATATTTTACAGGACGGGTGCACTTATCGTGTATATTCGGAGTACATAAAGGTTATATATCCTCCCTGAATAGAGGTTGTAAAATGAATCAAACTTCGTTAGCAGAGCAGTGAATTCACAATGCATTTTTGATAGACTTGCAGTGGAGCTGGGTCACGGGGAGACAAATTATTGTACCATTGTATAATATAAACTAAGTGTATATTTAATGGACGCATAGTCGTGCTGTGGCAAATAAGCATTTTTACATATTCTACATTACAGTCTTATTTCTTCATTTTATATAGTGAAGCAGTTGGAATTTATTTTACTGCCCACAAAAGGTGACACATAAATTCTCTTTCCATTTGGGCATTTTATTATCTAGAAAATGAATTGATGTCATCAGTTCATGGCTTTTGAATTAAGTTTATTGTAATGATGGAAAAAGATGACTGTAGATATTTTATTTTATTTTTTCAACTAAAGGAAAATCATTTTCAGTCTGCGACAGCCGAATGTATGTATGGAAAATATTGAACCCATGAATGCCATAGTGACAGATCTTATAACTGCACGCCATACACCGCGTCATAGAAATTCAGGACCTTGGAGATACCATGGACTTAAACATGGGAGAGTTATCAGAACTAGTTCAGACAAATCTTTGGGCTACTATTAGGCTGCAAGCCATTTGGTTCTTATGCTTTTTTCTACTTAAGCATCAAGCATCAAAAGCTAAAAAACATATTTGTCTTTCTATAGACTGAGCCACACAAAATACAGCATATGCCTTAGACAGTGCACTGTTAGGTTGTGCTGCTGGAACCTGTAGTACTATGGGTTCTAGAAGCACATTTCCACAGGTGTGGCATATATACCTAGCTCCTGTCTGTGTCTTTTTGGTATCCAGGGTGAGCAGTCCTATTTTCTTCTTTGTTGCAGCTTGCTGTGTGTCTTGTGTCCTGTTACTTTGTGTTGCAGCTTGCTGCGTGACTTGTGTCCTATTGTCTATGCTGTTGCTGCTTGCTGTGTGAACTGTGTCTGGTGCTGCTGGTTCATGTGTCTCATTAGAGTAGGGACCGCAAGACATGAGGACCCTGGATCGCTGGGCTCGCGGCTTAAGTGACTTGGCTAATTCACGAACTAATCCCTCGTATTTATATTTCTGCTATTCCATCTGCTTTAGCGTGTGGGGATGTTTGACGAGTGTTTTGGCCGTTTGTCCTATGTGATGCCTGTCTGTGAGTCCACTCCACGGTACACCGTTCTCTGTCCAGTTAGTGTTACTCTGTCCAGTAAATGTTACTTTTAGGTCCCTGTGTTTGTGATATCTCTGTCCTTTGGGCACATTCGTGTGGGCCTTGTGCTCATTTGCCCACATAAACGTAACATACACTTTTTGTTGTACAGCTTGGGAATAATGGGAAACTCCAACTTAACTTTAAAGGGAGTCTTTAAATGGGAGAGTGGAATAAATTTAGCAGGATTTTAGCATCGGCTGCACCAAGAAAACTGTGTTTTAATCCCCCACATGCTGCCACAAGTGCTCTAAAGTGTCCTCTCTGTCCGTTGAGTTATTCCATAGCTCTGATGAACAGCTGTAGGTTCCGAACAGCAGACCGCAGCAGCTGTCAGTCAGAGCTGTAAAACATACCATTGGCAGAGAGGAGGACTCTTTAGTGGAAAGGCCCCCGGAGCACTTACAGTATTCTATTCATGAAATGGTCGTCCACATTATTAAAGAACAGCACGAGTCCACCAGAATAGGAGCTCCTATTGGAACTTATGGACAGGATTTGTCTTCATCAGACAACCCCTTTAACAGGCAAATTGGCTGCTGTTGATGAATCTTATCATTCTCATTATGTGTCTCTATTTAGTATTAGGTGTTCATGTGTTAACGATCAAAGTTGCTGTAGATTGTAAGGTGTTAAATCAACATTTTACTCTCAGTGGTCATGTTTTAATAAGCCTATGCAATGGGAGTATGATCTTTACCCTTCAACTTCAGGTTTCTTCCTATGCTGCTGGTTGCTATAGTTCTTCATTGCTCCTCTATGACTTGTCGTTTAGTATCCCGACATGTGACCATGGGAGCAATTTGGTGGCCGCTGTACTAGTAATGTTGCAGTTGCAGCCGGCAATTGGCATCCATGTCATGTGACAAGCCACTGGCCAACTTGTCATTAGACAATGGGAAGTGGCGTGAGACCCTAGTTTCTGGCAGTACAGGCACAGGTTTAGATTTGAAAGGTATATTAGATTTTTTCCCATTCAACAATTTTTAAGGAAAATTCTTTTAATACTAAATGGGACAAGACAGTGAAAGTTACTTATAACTATAATGATTGAATGATCATTTCTAGACATCTATGAGGCATATTGGAAATAGTAATGATATGGATTGAGAAGTGCAGTGATCGAGCCGTGGTTTGTTCATGTCTGAGATGAGATAAGATGAGCATGTGATCGTGCATTTTTAGTGTAATTGTACTTGCTTTTCCCGCATTAATGTTCTTGGTCTTAGATTTTACAGTTACCAGTAAATTCGGTGTCTGCAAGTGGTTTGTTAGTCTGTTGAGCTTAATATTTTATGCACTGAAATTTATGACTTGGTATTGATGGGGAAGAGAGGGCAAAGTGATTGAGCAGTGAAGAAACCTACAAAGACTGCTTCTGCGGTGTAATCCTAAGCATTATGCAAATGAACATTGTCTGGATAATACATTGCAACTAGGGGAACATTACTCAACTGCTCTGGGAAAAGCTTATTGCACAAATATATAGTGCACCAACAATGTTATATTCTTGCCAAAATGTCTTAAGTATGTACTATTCCACCGCATGCTGTACAGTCACATCTATGGATAGCCATAGCTCTAATGTTGTTTTTATGATGAAATTGTAAATGATTGTTAACATTTACCATAATGTCAATAGCAGGGTCGGATCACCTTTATCACTAGAAATTTAAAACTGATGGATACAGCCAATCGGTAAATTCAGAAGGGTCAAAATATTTCCAGACACAAGCTATCTAAGGCTCTGTGTCACATCATGGTTACGCCTTCCACCAGAGGTACATTTAGGAAGACATTCCTTTTGAAGTAAAAGCTGGCCCAATGACCTGCTGATCTCCACAGGTTCTTCGTTCAGTTGTTCCAGCCAAGGGTAGCCATGTCTGGCCATTCAATTCCTTACAGCAATTTTTTAGCATGCTCCTTCTTCAGATGCCTCAATACCCAAATAAGAAATGGCAGCCACAGTTACTTTTTCTGCTAGTTCCTTATCAATGAGTAACACTTGTAAAGCTGTGCTGCTCCTTTACCTAAGATGTGAAAGTAAATATTTTAGGTAAAGTGTAATAGATTTGGCATTTGATGTGGAGTAAGGGTACATTCATACTAGCATTTTGCCTTTGTTCAGGCCTTTCCGTTCCATTTTTGGAGCAGAGCTGAAATTAAAATGGAATGAAACTGTTCTGTTTTTACCATCATTGACTTCAATGGGGTTTTTAAAAACAGAAAGCAAGACCCAGCTGTGCCTTGGCTCGATCTTTACGGAAAGAAAGGGCTACATCATATATCCCCCACGTCTTCACATCGTCAGGGCATACCCACCATTTACCACAATCGATTTCGGAGGCGTTCAGGGAATATTACTAGTCTCTCTATAATTTGCCTTCCTCACTAGCAGGCCACGAATTGGCATCCCATTGATCGAACATGCAAGCCTATCTACAAAACTCAGTCTAAGGTCATTTCTCCCTAGAAGCAATCCAAGCCATGGAGACACCAATCTCACAAGTAGAACTTGCCCTCACACTGAAAGCATCACGCACAGGAAAGGCTCCTGGCCCAGACAGACTCCCTCTTTCATACTACAAAACTGTTGCTGAAACCTTTTCTATGCACTTTCTTAGCGTCTATAACTCCCCCTCTGATGGGAAAACACCCCGGAGAGACACCCTGAAAGCACACATCACAGTCATACCAAAAGAAGGAAAAGACCCATCCCTTTGCCAAATCCCATATCCATATTGAACGTTGACCTTAAGCTTTTCACAAAATTATTGGCTAACAGACTGTCTCCCTTTCTTCAACACATCATACACAGAGACCAAGTAGGCTTTGTGCCCTTAAAGGAAACTCGAGACAATGCCATTAAAGCCATAAACATCATACATCACCCCAAAAAAAACATACTTGCCCTTGTGTCTTCTTTCCACGGATGCCGATAAAGTATTCGACAGGGGAACTGGTAGTTTTTATTTGAGACTCTCCACTACGTCGGCTTAGGCCCTAACCTGCTACACTGGATTTCCAGCCTGTACTCCTCTACTTCAGCTTGAATTCAAGTAAATGGGCAGTATTGGCTCTCATCTGACATATTGGCAGGAATACCTGACCCGACTCTCTTGACCCCCTGGCACATCTTCAAACTCTGAAACTTCCTTACATCCCTACTTAACATGTCAGATTTTAGACGGTCAAAAACGCCCTTTGAATATCTATGCAGTGCCGAGGGCCCCTTCCGACACACCCTGTCACGTATCTTTTGATCTCCCAGTGCGAAGCATCGGATCCCATCTACGTTCAGAGCTGGGAAAAAGACCCGTTACGGCTATTCACATTAGAACAAAAAGATAAAATATACAACTTCACTCACACATCTTCCATCTGTAGTAGGCTTTAGGAAATGGGTTTCAAGCTCCTTTCTCGATGGTACAGGGTGCCAGCCCACTTACATAAAATGATACCTTCCATGTCTCCATTATGCTGGAGATGTGGGCTCGAGCAGAGTACCTTACTCCATATGTTTTGGGAGTGTCCTGTGTTTGTAGGTTTCTGGTTGGGAGTTTGGCATATTACATCTAAATTTAGTGACTTCGTCCTCCCCAAATCACCTGCATTCTTTCTGCTGCATCTCAGTGATATCTCAATTTCTGTTTACAAGCGCTCTTTGGTGCGCCATCTGGACAACGCAGCAAGAAGCTATATTCCAAAAATACGGCTTCAAACCTCCCCACCCACTATTTTGTCATGGTTCAAAACAATCCAGGAGATAATAGAGATGGGGATTGTCACTGTATGTATTAAAGAAACACAGGCAAAATTCTCCAAAACATGGCATTATTAGATTGAATTCCAAAACTCCACTGAATTTAGAACCCTGTTCAACCGCTAGCCCCGAGACAATTCAACTTATCTCTCCATCCAATTAATTATAAGATAGTCTGTTTCCCTTTTTTGTTTTCTCTTTCTCTCTCTTCCCCTCCCTACTTTCTGGCCCTTTTCCTCCTCCCACACTACCATTCCCGTTCTTTGTAGGCCATTTCCACGTTAAGTTTAAAGTTCTTGAATGTTCACATATGGCTGGGCATAACACCAGTACATGTAAATATGTAGATTTATTACAGCAGCACTTTGCTGCACTACACCTGTGTACATACAGAATACTCAACTTTGTTTTAAATTCAGGCTATAGTGTGCATCTGAAGTGGTTACAGAGGAAAAGTACCTTGCCTATTGTATTATCAAACACTTTATGGTTGTACTATTTGAAAATGAAAATAAAGAATTAAAAAAGCAGAAAGCAAATGGAAAATTTTCTGTTTGTTTCCGTTCCATTAGTTCCCCCTTTTTTTAAAGGACAAGTACTGCTGCAGACTATTTGCTCCATTTAAAAATAAGAAAACTTAATGGAACAGAAGCAAATGAAAAGCTTTAAAAGGTGGTAAAACATCACAAAAACTATATTACCTTAGTATTGCCATAATCAAACTGACCCTCAGAATAAAGTTAACAAGTCGTTTTTAATGAACCCTGATCGCCGAAAATTGGAAGCTTAAAAAACAATGGTGCAATTGTGTTATTTCCCATTACCACTACGCAAGTGTAAGTGTCATGTCCGTGCGGTACACGCGCCCTACGGTCAGCACAGGCGCAGGGTGACGTTCACACTACTGCAGTTGTAACACTATGCCCTGTAGAACAGTGTGCACCACACCAGAAATCTAAAAGCCAGTGTGTAAAGCCTGTGCGGCACAAGAGCCCCACGCTCAGCACAGCGCAGGATAACGTACACTCTGCGGGAAAATAGAAAAACGTCACACTATGCAGATCAGTAGCACCACTCCAGGGGGGAAGGAAAATTGGCCCTAACCTAGCAGGGAGGTGACGGGTCAGTGCCTGAAGCAGAGTCATCGCCTTGATAGAGGCGGCCCCACTGTCTTCTTCCTGGGCCCTTATTGTCCCTATAAGAACCCCTGGAGAGATGAACTGACACCACCAAGCAACAACAATAAGGGTAAGCAAAATACAACTGATAGCAAACAACAGCACTTATCTGTATAATGTAGCAATTCACCCAGCCTAGAGGAACAGTAGACTCCAGACTTTCCTCTATGGAACTGAATAAGCAGCATTGAGCAAAGGGAGGGGTGAGAATATAAAGCTCTTCACACCTGAGGACTGGAGAGCAATTAAAGATCCACACCCCCAACCTTCTACCAGGAATGACTTATAGTGAACTTGCACCATGCAGCATCTCAAGACCACAACCAACAGTTTCTGCACATAGTGCATTAACCCTTTACATGCCTAAACAGGCGACACGTCTTGGCCTGCGTCGACAAGCTGCGACAGTAAGTTTTTCAACACATTATTTAGAACATTTAATGGTGCCATTGAAAAATACAATTCGTCCTGTAAAAAAATGGTACTAGCGGAAAAAAGTTGTACGGTCAATTTTCTAAATAACTGTGTATAAACAGACCATGTTTGAAAGGCAGAGTCTCTCAAAAACAAAGATGGTCAGAGATTTACCAATCTGTGAAAAACTGTCTAAAAATTGTGGAACAGATTCATAAAAATGTTTAACGTAAAATTGTGAAGACTTTGAACATCCCACCATCTACAGTACATAATAACATCAAAAGATTCTGAGAATCTGGAGAATTGATGTGCACAATGGATAAGGCCGACAGTTAATATTGAATGCTCGAGATCTACGGGTCCTCAGGCATCACTGCATTAAAAACAGGCATGATTCTGTAATGCAAATAACTGCATGGGCTCAGAAATATTTCCAGAAATTGTCTGTGAACACAGTTCACCACAAATACAGCTAAAGCTGTATCATGCAAAACAGAAGCCATATATCCACACAATTCAGAAATGTCAGCATCTTCTCTGGGCCAAAGCTCATTTAAAATGAACTGAGGCAAAATGGAAAAGTTTTTGTGGTCAGATATATGAAAATTTGAAATTCTTTTTGGAAACCACAAACGCCATGTCTCACAGACTTGAGGAGAGGGATCATGCAGCCTGTTATCAGCACACAGTTCAAAAGCCTGCATCTCTGATAGTATTGGTTTGCATTAGTGCCTATGACATGGGCAGCTTACACATCTTGAAAATCACTACCAATGCTGAGCAGTATATAGAGGTTTTAGCATAACATATGCTCCCATCCAGACAACGTCTTATTCAGGGAAAGCCTGGTATATTTCAACAAGGAATGAAATTGTATATGTCTATATGGTTTATATATATATATATATATATATATATATATATATATATATATTATACTTCACAAAATTAGAACATTACAGTTTTCTCACTCCCTTAAGAGTTTATAATATCCCCTTTTTTAATTTTTATTTTAAACAACTTTGGCAGTTATAACAAAGGAGACCAAGACTCCCAACCTGGGGAATCGTAACAAATAGAACATACAACTACAAACTAAACCTACAGCTCCACTACCAATATTATGTATACCTATTGTCCATGCGAGTCACAACAACCAATAGAGAAAAGACCTTCAGTTATCCTAAAAAAGAAGAGTTAGTCAGACACGTCCAGTGCAGTATTGGGGCAGTCAACCCATCAACCCCATATCTTGGTGGCAGGGCATCCCCTAGCCATATATGTCAATTTATATAGAGGGGCAACACTGTTTATCTCACATAGCCAGGCAGCCCTAGTGTTTTTTTTGGGATGTTTCCAATAAAGTAATATTACCTTTTTAGCATAGAAAAAGAATTTGTATAGCGTGCGTGAAGCTGCATGTAGTGATATTTTTAAAGTTTCCAAGATTTTTTTGTAATAAAAATAATTCTAGGCTATGAGTCCGTGTTAGTTGAGCTCCATAAGCCCATGTATAATTCATTAATTAACTGACCACTATTGGAGACAAGGCACATTAAAAAAACAAGCATGCATTTTCTCACTTTTCTTTAGCACCCAACAGGAAAACTGTCTTAATTGGGGGACTGACACTGAGTCTGCCTGTGCCCACTCTGAGTTCTAATAGATCATGATCTATTGTTTGGTCCCCATTGGTCTACAGCGAGGCCGTAACTGCAGGCGATGTGGTTGTACCCGGGTCCAGGACCCTTAGGGGCCCATAAAGCCTATCTTCTCCATATAGGGAGCCTAGTAATATAAATAAAGCATTATAGTTGGGCGGCCTGTTACAGGTTTTGCATTGGGGTCCCGAATCTTCAAGTTATGCCTCTGGTCTACAGTATTTAGTCTATATCTGTATCTCTGCTACTTAAAGATAAGTTCTAACTAAAAAGCCCGTATATATTTGTTTAGACTGACGTTTCATATGCCAGTCTTTATCTAAAGTCTGTTGAAGGAAGATGTGGCAAATGTATTAAGAGTCACCAGCCTATTAATACATTTGGCGCATCTTGGGAACTCACCACAAATACAAAATCAACACCACTGAGTTGGAGTCAGGGTTGGATGCAGAGGATGCGATTGCACCCAGGCCCAGGAGCCTTAGGGGGCCCATAAGGCCTCTCCTCTCCATATAGGGAGCCCAGTACTATGAATAAAGCATTATAGTTGGGGGCCCTTTTACAGTTTTTTTATTGGGGCCCAGACGCTTAAACCTGCACCTCTATCTAGAGTAACTTTAATAGAGATAGAGGAGACGGCTCTTCCAATATGTATGACCTCTTTATTTCACCACTTGCGATGTTTTAGTTACAAAAATCCTTTCTCAAGCAATTCTCTAGTGCAAAGTGAATCAACCTCATTTAAATATATCACTTGATTACAATGTAATTAAACATGGATTGATGGAGAGACACCTGTAGTTGGGATTGGAGAACACTGAAGTTTCATTGGGAGTGGACAGAATTTTTTAATTCAAAGTAAAACATATAAGATTGTTGTATCAAATGATAATTAAATTGAAAAGTTTTTTATACCCATTGATTGGTACTTTAGGACATTGGTATACAGTGTGATGTCTCTTACAGGCTTATTAATAAATTTATCACTGAGAATATTTTCACTTTTTTATTATATACTGTTGGACGTTTTGGAATATTATATGTGCATATATTTTTGCAAGATTGTTGTAATTATGTTAATTACGTTGCAGTCATGTGATATATTTAAATGTGGTTGGTTCACTTTGCACTAGAGATAGCAACAGGGGAGGAGCTATCTTCACAGGCAGCATCCCTGCATTCACAGGCTGCAAGATCTGCAGACACAGTGATAACGGTCTCCGCAGTCTCTGCTACTATTTCTGTTACAATGTGTGGGTGTATGTGTGTGTGAGGGCACACATTACACACACACATTATGATTGGTTTACTAACGATTTTGCCAGAGTTTCTCTAGTTGCCTGATTGTCCTGGAAAAGCAGAGGGATGGCATTCAGATACTGCCTGCCTGTTGAGTGAACAAGAGACTGTGCAACTCAGCATGGGAAGTAAGGGCAAGGAAGTCAGGACAGTAAACTACTGGCAGAATGCTAGGCTTGCTATATGCCCGTCTCTGAAAGTGGCCTGCAAACAGCAGAGCAACAGAAAAATGGGGAAGACCACCTGAAAATCAGAACTTGCAGACATGAAACGGTGCAAACAGCAGCAAATGAGAGAGTAAGGATAACCTGTTATGTTTTAGAAAACGTGTTGAAAACTCAGGTGTGCTTTCCAGTTTCTGGATCTTGGGAGCTGTGGATTGGGTTCTTGTGGAGGTTTGCACCTTTATTTAGTCATTTGAATTTTGTCCTGCTTCATTTTTCTATAATCTATGAGCTGGAGTGGATTTCTACTGTAATTTGTACCAGATTCCGTTGTAAATTATAGAAGTACAGTGAGTAACCCCGAAAGTCTCCAGGGTATATCTCCTATATACTAAAGCTCCTGGTGTGATTTGGGTCATGTATACGATGGCAAACAGTATGGGTGAAAAAATAATTCTATTGGATAAATATTGGCTTGCATGTATAAGAAGGGTATTTCCTTTCACACTGCACATCTCAATTCTAGTGCCTGTGACGGGCTTCCATGTAAAAGGATAATAAATCTCCGGTTGGATCAGGGGAGAATCATTACATCTGTGGCCGATATAACAGAACACATATAATCATCAGAAAGAACTCTGTACTCTTTGGTGCATTAACCAGCCGTTAAATGTAAAATTATTGTTATTGCTATGACTAATACTCATTTTCCAGACTTGAAAACATAGTTTTTTCTGATATAAAGAATTTTTATTTATCCATATAGTTATCTCTAGCTAACTGCATTAGACTAATGGAATTTTATTATATCGCACCTGTGTTTTTGTCAGGGAGCGATTCCTTCCCAATCATTCCATTACGTACTGTCTGTTCCACTCCTGTTACAGTTAAAGGAGGAAAAAAACACCGTCTGCTTGAAACAATTATTGAGCCTTCCCCTGAGGTGGTCTCAGCAGCGGTTTTCAATAATGGTTTTAGCCATTACAGCCACCTTTTGTGCCGAAAATCAGTATCTTCAGCGTAAGGAGAGGCATACACCGGAGGATTTTGATGTATAGCCTATGTTTCATGCTCAGGATAGCCAGCTATAAAACGTAGCTTTTATTTTATTACTTAGGCTGAGGTTTTTGAGGACTGAGCCGATGTTTATCTATAATGGCTTTATGCTTTATTCTTGGATGCCATTGAAGGCCTTGTAAATAGTCTAATAGTGGAGCTGCTAATGGGAGAGAGTAGTTCGACACAGTATACAGTACATATATCATTATCTATAAGTATGCCTAATTCCCTTTCCCTGTATTTTGGAGAATGGTTTATAACCTTGCTATTGAAGAGTACTGATTGCTGGGTATTTCAGACAAGAGAAAATTATATGAGCATTTACAGATCCAGAATCAATAAGACCAGGAAGGACACAACATAAGGGCTAAATATGGGATCGGAGATAAATTATTTGCTGTTACAGGTATGGGATTTTTTCTCTTGGGAGTGGAACAAAAAATAGAATGATAATGATATTCTATCTGAAAGATTAAAATGATAGTGATTAAAAGTGCCAATTCATTTTTTTGGGAATTTTTTACATGCAGTGCATACAAAAATACAATTTTTTTGTAGTAATACCAAGTATATGTGAACCACTCACATATTAAAGAACTTGATTTCATCAAGCTTTATAATAGTTCCAATAGGATCCTGCAAGACACCCCCCTCTAACAGCCCGCCTTCTGTTCCCTCTGGAGAGCGCTCCTGTCCATAAACTGGCAGCCTATGGAGGAGCATGGAACCAATGCATCATTGTGTCTGTATGCTCAAGTCCTGATATCAAGGATGTGCGCTTGTGCAGATGAAAGGCCAAATGTTCCCCCATATACTGCCATCTCGTGGACGAAATAGCCATCCAGAGGAGAGAAAAGGTGGGCTGTGCAGAAAGGGCATGGCTTAAATAATGAAGACATTGGGACCCATCTTGAAGAAAAGATATATTAGCAACTGAGATATATACCTGTTTTGAACAGAATTCTATCCATAACTGATAAAGTGGCCAACCCAATAAGAATCTGATCACAAGAGTGTTTTCACATGTTCCAAAATATTCCACAGCACACAGCAGAAATCCACACCAAAATCCAGCACTAGGTGCATCTTCTGACCTCTTCTGCTGTCTCTGGTGCCTCAGAGTAGGAGGAACCAGAGTACAGGTGACAGAAGATGAACTCAGTGCCAACCCATTAGCATGACAACATAGACCAGAATCTGTCTGAGAACATCATTAATGTGTTTAACAGTGGGGGTGAACGTAGCTTTCTGCTACAGCTTCCTCCTAGTCCCTGGCACTACTCTTCTTCATCTCTTCTGGCCGGGGATTGAAAAATCCCCGCCTCCTGGAAGTGCTGCCTCTGATTAGCTGACGCTTAGCCAATCACAGCCAGTGCTCAATGAACCAATCACAGCCATTCATCGAGCGCTGGCTCTGATTGGCTAAGCATCAGCCAATCACAGCCTGCACTTCCAGCAGGCGAGAATTTTTTTAATCCCCGGCCAGAAGAGATGAAGAAGACTATGAAGCATTGCAGGGGCTGGAAGTGGGGAGGAATGGGAGACAAAAGTATGCTGCCTGATATACATATAAATGCTGTTCTTTTTCATTATTATGGTATTAGGTTACAGAACAGAAAAGAACAAAGCACCTTTTCTTTCTTGGTCTACCTGATCGTGGCTTGACCCTATATTTTCAGCTTTTTGATCAGGATTTAAACAGAACTGATTGACACATTAAACATTTTGGATATCTTTTATATGCTTTTCCTGATTTACAAAGCTGAACTACTTTTACTCACAGATCCTTTGGCAGTCCTTTTCCTTTGCCCATGTTCAGTAACCAGCAAAATCAGTGCAGCCTGGAAGAAATGCTCAAAGCGTTTCGCAAAAGCTAAGAAATGCATTGACTAGGCACAAATGTGGATATCTACCCTGCACTGCCACCTCATCCTATGTGTGTCAACTTGAGCATATATCAGTCCAAACTTTTGAACCAGTTGCAACCCCCATTGCAAATTAGATTTTTTGGTCAAATTTACAAACTTTCAGTTGTTTGCAAAAAAACAAACAAAAAAGAACATGTTAGAAATATAGCTAAAGCTGCCTGCACACGGGCGGGTCAGATTCTGTATGCAGAATCCTGCAGCGTAATACGACCCTGTGCCCAGCCGGCGTCCACTTGGAAGTATTTTTGCGGTGCTGCGGATGGTCCACATAGCAAGCCGTTGGACATGCGCAGTACAGCTTTTATTTTTTTTTTAAATCCCTGCTTGTCCTGCGTCATCGCAAGGCGATGACGTGGAGTCTGCGACCTTTTCACAATGTCATTGCAGAAGGGCCGCAGATTGGAGGACTTCCATTGACTTCAGTGGAAGCTGTCCCTGCTGAGTCTGGACAGAATCACAGCGTGTTGCGATTTCTTCTTTGCAAGTGGAAAATCGCACTTGCAAAGAAGAATCACAACTTGCCATAGCATGCTATGGACTGTATTAGCTGCGGATTCCACAATGCAAATCCACCCATGTACAGGCGGCCTTAGTCAGGAGAGTGGCCCATAAAGTTAAGAGAATAGATCATTGCAGTGCACAAACAAGGAAAAGGATACATAAAGATAGCAAAGGCACTGAATGTATCTAGAGGTACAGCTGGAAGCATAGTTTGCAAGTTGAAAGTTAAAGAACAACTGGCTACACTCCTGGGATGTGGCAGAAAGAGGAATCTAAGGCCAAATAACCACAACCGGGTCTTGTCTTCCTCTCTCTGCTCTGCGGATGTGCCGGCTGGCCCGCTGCTGCACATGCGGTGTGTAGAGAGTCACGCTGGCAGTGACACGGAACTGCTGCGGCTCGCAGCTGGATGGACTGCTTCCATTGACTGCAATGGAAGCCATCTGTCGAACCTCGCATTAGAATAGGACATGCTGTGATTTCCCCCCGCGAGCGGAAAATCACAGTTGATTTCCGCTTGTGGGCATGGAAAAACCTTTTACTTAGTATGTCCTATGGGCAGTTTTTGCTGCAGGATCCGTAAGCGAATGCCCGCTCTGGATCCCGCAGTGCAAATACGGCTGTGGGCGTTCGGCCTAACACTGGCTGGCACCAGATTCCTAGGGAGGCAGAAAGATTTGATGGCTGCAGGCACTGAGACATACTAGATGCTGAAGGTCTTCAATTCTGAACTCTGAAGTCATACACCTCTACTGACCCAAAAGCACAAAAAAACCTGTAATATGCTCAAAACTATATATAAATAAGCCACAGATGTTTAGGGATTCTGTTCTTTCGAACAATGAAACAGAACTGGAAGTTTTCGGGCTTAGGGATAAGCAGTATGTCTGGAGGAGGAACAATAAAGCATATGCTGAATAATGCGCCCAGCCTGCAGTGCAGTATGGTGGTGGCTCGGTGGTGCTCTGGGGCTGCTTTGCTTCCTCTGCCCCTGGAAACCTGCAGTGTGGAGGGCAAGGTAGATTCAATCAAGTGTCAGGAAATCCTGGCAGAAAATTTCATACTTTCTGTGATGCTGAAGCTTGGGCATAATTCCAACAGGACATACCTTAAAGTCCGCCAAAGCTTGTCCACCGAGCCTCACACTAAATTAGGACATGCTGCGGTTTACCCATGCGAGTGGAAAATCGCAGTTGATTTCCCCTCGTTGGCATGGAAAAGCGTTTTGCTTAGCATGTCCTATGGGCATGTCGCTCCGGATTCCGCAGTGCAAATACGCCTGTGTGCTTTGGGCCGTATGCTGAACTATTTAAATTGTTCTTGTTTGATTGTTTTTATTCTTTTCGAAACAGCAGTAAGTTTTGTAAATTTGGCAAATCAAACTAGTTTGCAATGGAGGTTGCATAATTGAGATTGCAACTGTAGTTATCAATTTTTGAATATGTTCACACTAAATTCTATTGCTGTGAATCTGCACGGATGTCACATCAAATCTTTGGCAAATCTGTATCCCATTGCTGTTAATGAGAATCTGTGCTATATATGGCGTGGACTATTTTCTGCACTCAAATTTGAAAGCGGAAAATAAAACAAGTGACATGTCACTTCTTGATATGGATTCCACATCCTGAAATCCACATGCAGATTTGCCTATTGAAAAGTGCTAGATCTGCTTACAGATCTGTTGCAAACAGAAGTACTACTCTGCGTCAGAAATACGCCACTTAGCTGTGGACTTCTACTTTTAATTTAAAGCCAGAATCAGCGCAGAAAAATCCTACATGGATTCTGCCATGTGAACATAACCTTTGGGCAGAGGTGTAACTTGAAGCTCCTGGGCCCCAATGCAAAACCTGTAACGGGGCCCCCAACTATAATGTTTTATTCATAGTATTGGGCTCCCTATATGGAGAGGAGAGGCCTTATTGGCCCCCTAAGGCTCCAGGGCCGGGGTGCAACTGCATCCTCTGCATTCCCTATAGTTAAGCCCCTGCCTTTGGGTAAGGCTCCGCAGAATGGCTTCTAGGCATCTATGATGTAGCCATTATCTATCTGCAAACTGACCCATCATCCTGTTTCAGGTTTTTCATAGCTCCTCTTTAAACTTGGACATTACCCATGGTTATCCTGCTGTACCTCCCCATATAAATGCACTGATAATTTTCCTTGACTTTTGAAATATACTTTCCGTTCCTTGCTGACATCATCTCACCTTCTAGCAGTTTCACTCATCTCCTGTAATCATTGGGGTTCTTCTGCTTGATTATTATCATCATTACGAAAATCAATTCTTGCATCTTGCAATCATCACACTTTTTTAACCCCCAAATGTTGACGTAATCGTCTAATCAATATGTATTATTAATATGGTTGCACAGCACAGTCTTCTTAAGTAGGGAAAAACATTTTCTGGGCATCGTCCAAGCTGAAAGGTTTCTTCCTTGTGATTTGTAAATTTCTCTGAGCTGTAATAGGAAATAGCCAATTACAGTAACCTGATTTACAATGCCCACAATAGATAGTTTAATGTTTGGATTTGATTGATAACCGCATTGATAACTGTGGTAAATGAGTCTGCGGTTTTCCACTTTACTTTAACGCTGTCTCGTTCCGGCCTGGCAGAACCAGTGGACAGTTTGTTGACCTTTACTTCCGGAAAACTGTGGCCGCTGTCCAGTGCTGGAGTGCTGTGTTGAGCAGGAGCTGCAGGTTCCACTCCCAGGGCCGGTTACAGTATCTTGAGCAAGTCATTAATTTTACTTATGACACATACTCTCAAAGCCTTTACATTTTTGTAGTGACATTTACCACAAAATATAGAAAATCACTGAACAATCGATATCCTCTGTGTTAATTAATGTGCCTGTACAATAAGGTAAAAGAAAATGAGCTGCTTTGTTTTCTACATATTTGACTATGGAGTTTATGATTTTATAAACTTGTGTATACTGTAATGTTTTCAGAGCAGAGTTGGGCTTTCTGAAAATCCCAGTGCTTGCCAAGTCTGCTGTACATGTTCAAAAATGCTTTGTGAGGGCAAATCAAGGCACTTACTGGTCAAGCAAATGACAAATGCACTCTTGGTCAAAAAAAAAAAAAAAATCAAGCCCCTAGAAGAAGTTGGCGTTTTGCTGCAAAACTCGGCATGCAGTTACATCTCAGGCAGATATATAAATGATTAGAGTTGTGGTGTGATTAGTTGAACGGTCTTGCCACCTGATGCCCTAAAAGTGGTTTCACCCTTGGCCTATAAAAAGGCTCTCAGATGCTACTTGCATATATCCGGTTTCTTTGGAAATAAGACCTACCCTGATTTTTTAAGGATTTTTGAGGATGCGGCATGATTCTACAGGATTTTTGTGTATGCTTGAAACATAAACTCTACTCCAAAAACAAACCCTACTTACAGTTAATAGAAAAAGTCAATTTAAATAGTGTCCAGGCAGCTATACATCTAAAAAAGTGAAATATTTTGGAACAAAAATTAATAAAGACCCTGTCTTATTTCCGGAAAACAGGGGTAGTAGACTTCTTTTTTTTTTTGCTTGTGTAGAGCTTGGTGACCACTGGACGCCTCTACAACGCAATCAAAGAGATTTTGTCCGGTTAGCAAAGTTTGATAAGGGGCATACTTTCGGAATGTGAGAAGTTGGATAGTCCTATCAACAAATTGGCCGCCATCTGGGCCGTTCTGACCAGACTGTTTGGAGGTATTGGGACCAGTGTACGTTTGAGGGCATGCACACAAGGCGATTAGGCTTACGAAGGCCTTGACAGACCACAAGTAGGGAGGATCGTCTGATCGTCCAGCAAGCACGAGCAGCTCTAACTGTTACATTGTCCACCAGCCAGAGACAGGTGGCACCATCTTTACAGGCCACTTTGTCTATTGGACCCATTTCAAGGCACTTTGTTTAAGGACATTTGGAGTTCAACATGGAATAGTGTTGAAGCCTACTCTCAAACTCTGGGATTGATGAACATCGACTTACTTTTCTCCCCCCCGTTTGCTTTGTCACATACCATGGGTGCTAAGAATAATATTGTTTTGCTTTTCTGTATTTTGCAGATACATTATTTGTATATCCTGCTTGTATCTTTTGATCTTGCGTGACTCCTGATGCTATCTTTCTTGATACCTTTGATGTCTTTTGATATCTTTCATGCATATCTACTGTTACCATTTTACGTAATCTTGATTAATATTTAGCCTGTGTGAATCCATTTATTCTTCCCATGGAACCCACCATAAAACATCTAGACCTTAGGCCTCATGTCCATGAGTTAAAATATAGCCTGCGCGGATTTCGGCTGTAGATTTTCTTTTTGCATGCGGGAGATCAATTAAGATAGACGACAATTGACCCACCCGCACATGATCCATGTTAAAATGAGGCAAGCTGCGTTTTAATTCCCGTGCGAGCCAAAAAAATATTGGTCTGGCAGACTGCCAAGAGGCCTACAGCAATTAAAGGAGCTGCAGGATTTTCTGGCAAGTACTAGTTGTGTGGTGCATGTGACAACCATCTCCCATGTTCTTCATATGTCTGGGCTGTGGGGAAAGGGTGGCAAGATGGAAGCCTTTTCTAACAAAGAAAAACATCTAAGCCAAAACCTACATCAAGTCTGCCCAAAGTATTTGGGATAATGTGGTAAGGTATGATGAGATTAAGATTCACTTTTTTGGCCATAATTCCAAAGGTATGTTTGGTGCAAAAGTCAATACTGCACATCACCAAAAGAACACCATACCCAAAATGAAGATGGTGGATGCAGCATTTGACTTGGGGGGCTTTTTTTGCTGGTGGAACTGGGGCTAAGTTAATGTGGAGTGAATTATGAACAGTTCCAAATATCAGCCAATTTTGGCAAAAACTTTCAGGCCTCTGCTAAAAAGCTGAAGATGAAGAAGAATTTCTCCTTTCAACACGACAACGACCCAAAGCATTCCTCCAAATCAATAAGAAAGTGGGTTTGCCAGAAGAAGATCAGAGTTTTAGAATTGCCCAGCCAGAGCCCAGCCCTAAATCACATCAAAAATCTATGGTTTAACCTGAAGAGGGCGCTACACAGGGGATGCCCTTGCAATCTGACAGATTTGAAGCTCTTTTGCAAGAAAAAGTGAGCAAAGAATGCCAAGTCAAGATGTGCTATGCTGATAGACACCTACCCAAAATGTGGTCATAAAGTCAATGGGTATTTCAACAAAAAAAATTTTGAGTGTGCATATTTATGCAGCCATGTTATTTTGTTTTTGTTTTGTTTTTTTTACATTTTTCTACACTAAAAGTTTTCAGTTTGTTTTTTTTGTTGGATTTTTTTTAACATGACCAAAACATAGCATTTTAGCAAAGGCGTGTAGACTTTTTATATGCACTTTAGATGTAGCTATGGTAGACCTCTTCTACTGCAGTGAAAATAATTTACAGTACTGCTTAAAGCCACATGCACATTTATAGACGATATTATATGAGCGGTTGGAAGGGATTTAGAAAACTAATTTTAAAGACCCTATTAAGGAATTAATTGATTGTTTAGTAAGAGCAAAGAGTGGCTGCAAAAAGAATCTCTCACTCTGGGTCATCTAGCAAATTCATGCATTGTACGGTCAACCCTTTTTTATTTAGCATTGTGTAATGCCTGCACAGATTACAGCTGATTTCTTGGGGTCTCTTCACTTGGACACCCTGTGGTCACCTTATTTTTGAGAGCACCCCTACACAGAAAGGCAAGACGGTACTGGCAATAAACATGGTTCTACTTATCTCTATTATACAGGACATAATGACTTCAAACCCTTTAGCCATGTTTGACATTAAGTTTCGAGGTGAGTAGTAACGTGACTGATCTAACCTGCTGATACATTTCTGCAAGCTATTATACAAGTCCTATTTGTGGTGATAGACTGCTATGGACCAATGTTACATGCCTTTTTATCACATATTGAACAAAAGTTCTTTCAACTAAAAATTGAAACACAAAAACTCTCTTCATCGTGAAAGATAAGCATCTGTCATGACAACATTTGGGGAGAAAAATATATTTTAAATGCATGGATTTGTAGTATATAGCTCATAGGTTTCTCTTTTTTACAGCTAGTATGTCCTTTTAGCCATGGAAGGTAACACCATATAGCCAATACAGTCAAGATATATATGTATAGCCATTTATTGGTTTGCATTAGCTACCAGAAAACCAGAGAACTCTTCAATGGACCAGGCTGTAGGACCAGACACAATAAGAACCCCATGAGGTCTTCATTTCACCTTCTGATATGTGCAATTATAATACTTTGTGATCTGCCTGGTTCTGTGTAGCTGAAAAGAGGACACTCAAAATCATGTCCTCCATTGGGCCACGTTTGCAGTTTGTAAGCCAAAATGATTCAAGTTCATAATATATTTTTATAACCTTAATATAAATATAGTGAAATCACCCAAGATCACCTTTTTAAAAGGACCACCATCCAATTAAAGACCAGATTTTTTTGCAACCAATTCACAACTACATTATAGTTGGCCCTCTTTGAAAAGACTACCTCTAATTCTGACTGGTAACCACCCTTTTTGAGCAAGTTTTTAGCTGGAACCAACTTTGTAAAGTCAAAAAGCAGTTCGTAATTACCACTTGCGCCACTTATTTGACACTTCTTTGCACTGCCATGTTTGATGAAATTCAGTGCAGAACGGGAGGGCACCTCGGGAAAGGAGACAGCTGCCAAGTTTTGAATCCCTTTTCTTGTTTTATCCTTCACAGCAATGATGTTTCCCCTGAATAAATGAAACTCAGAGGAGCAATCCGCCTGTTATTTGAACAGGAGTTGACATGCTCTATGTGCCACAAAGGTCACAAACACACCACTCACACGCCTCTTTGATTACTCTTCTAGAGCCACCAACAGGTCCAAGTTACAGACTTCCGTGGGTTTGAAATTAACACCATTTACCTCTCCCTGGTTCCCTCCAGGCTAAAATTCCTATCCACAGCTCCAGCAGACTCTTCCAGAGCTAACCTCACCTAGGCTGACAGTCCACTCAGCCTATACCAATTCGGCAGTGGCCTATATATAGCCCCAGACTATATGCCGCTGCACCGTTAGCTCAGTCTCTACTCCAGTGACATTTCTTTCAGACCCAACTTAGTGAAGCAGCCAAACTGCTCCACTTTTAGAGACTCATGCACTTACAACATGCAATGCTCAGCACAGCTTTTCATCAGGTCCCAGTTACATCTCTTAGCCTCCAGCCCACCTCCAACTCTTTGTAGACAAGTCATTCCAAGATGCCATCCACTACCACAACTCTCCCTCAATGGACAAGCTTCTTTCAGTTGAAAGCTCATCACTGCCTCCCAGGTGGACAACACTAAGGCTTAAGTTTCTCTTAGGCCATCAGCACTTCCTGATTGGCACCAAACCTCAACCTTCTATCACCAATATATATACATGAGCAACCTACTTATAGGTGTAATCAGCAACAAATAGATGTATCACTAAGCAGTCTCTTATATGACTCTATAGTCCATTTAAAGGAACATTCAGATACTTGTAAAGGATACATGTGTTGCAAGGAAGAACACAAGGTTGACCTTCTGTACATGTTTCATCATTGTGTGTATTTATTCGTGTACTATACATATTTACTGACTACATTTTAATAATTTAAAGGGGCTTTCTGGGCAAATACTATTGATGACCTATCTTCCGAATAGGTCATCAATAGTGGATCCACTGAGGTCCACCGCTTGAGACACTGACTGATCAGCTGATTGGCCACCTGCCCTCAGTGCCACAACACAAATGATACAGAGCAGAGAACCAGTTAGGTCCGAAGCTTGTGTAGTGGCCAGCACTGGTAAGTGCAGGCACAGCTCCCATTAAAATCAATGACAGCTGCGCCTGCAGTACAAGGGCCGGCCACTACACAGGTTGGAAAGATCTATACCCTGTGTGTTATGGTGCTAACAGCTGGTACCTAATCAGCTAATCAGCCAGGAACCTAAGTGGCAGACCCCAGCCGATCAACTATTGATGATCTATTGTGATGGTAGGTCATCAATAGAATTTACCTAAAAAAAACCTTTAAGCATTCTGTATACTTTTTTACTTTGGGAGATCTACCCCCATAAAAGACTATTTTTGCGCAGTTCTGGGTGGTCATCTAAACAAGGTTTAACTGTATTTCCATTTCGTTTTTTTTCCCTTTTACAATATTTGTATATTTAAAAGATTAAGTATTATTTAGTCCAAGAAACAGTTGGATACTTTCTGGGAGCCATGGAGATTAATATTTGTCTGGAGGTCAGAACAGAATTAACATGCTTGAAATTCGGAATTCTGATAACATTTTCTTGTACCATTAATCCTCTCATGCTAAAAAATATCTTATTTTCATGTTACCTAAGAAATAACTCCAATCTCTTCAAGTCTGACAGTGCTGTACGTTCAGATTACTGCACATCATCCCTCTGCCTTCAGCCATTAATTCATCAATACATCGTAAAAGAACAGATCCATTCTTCTGCTCACAATTGAAGAGTTAATTTAATATGTTAGAAAGTTGCCCCTTTGTGCTACAGACTGAATGGGCTTCTGAAAAGTGCTTTTATTGGCCAGAGATGGGGGAAATATGAAAAAGCAGTTTTCTCCAGAGAGACAAATCCATTAGAATCATAATTGTTATTATACTTAGGACTGCTTGGTGTACTTGTCGAAGGAACAGATCTGAGGGATCAATACAAAACATATCTGCAATGGAAGATGTTAACTGTAAATCTGTAATATTCGATTTCTTTTGAGGGCGAGGTGCTACACCATGCTTAAGTGTATTGTAGAAATGTCTCCTCATTTCTGGTAATCCCCATTTTCTGCATTGATGATGCATGTAGTTGGCCAACTTATTTGAAAATAAACTAGTAGAAAAAAACGGAATAAAAAAGAAATCCCAGACAGATCTTGCTTATGACCACGGATTGATAGATTGTTTTTCACATGCAGGATCTGTATAAGGATTGTTGCTTGCAGACCAATGTATTTAGCCCAATTTTCTGTCGCACTTTCATTCTCATTAAGGGATTTTCCAGTCATGATTTTGCATGATGATATATAGCAATTATATGTGATACATGATATACAGCAAAAGCTATATATAATTTATGGTTATCAGTGTTTTGGTTTTTCTTTATAAATGGAACTACAGAACTTGTTTTTCCCATCATTGTATCCGTGACATGAACTGACACATTTCAACTTGTATATTGACAGATACCTTGGAAGAAATTTATTAACGCAATTATGCCATTTACTTACATGGACTCTACGTTTACCAAACTACCCCGTCAGGGCTCTTTCCCATGAGCGTATATCGGCTGCCATTTTCACGAACGGCAGATGTACGCTACAATCTGATGCATTGGATTCCAATGCATCAGATTACATGGCCGTATTCCCATGGCGTAAAAGCAACCAGCTGGGCCAATATAGCGCCGGACACTTTTATGCCGGGCCGGAAAGATAGTCCTGGAACTATCTTTCTGGCTGGAATACGTCAGCTGCTGCACAGGCTCCTATGGGAGCCAATGACAGCGGTGGGAGAAGGTAAGTGGGAAGGAGTTTAGCAGAGTGACTGCTAAACTTCCTCCCCCTTCTCTCTTCCTCTCTCCTCCCCTCTGGCTGTTTGCAATGGGGGGGAGGGGGGTGGCAAGATGGGGGCAGAACTAAGCTTCACCCCATCCTGCACAATCCCATTGCTGGCTGCGGACGGGGGGCGGGAGTTTAGCTCTGCCCTATCTCGTCCCCTACCATTGCAAATAGCCAAAGGGGAGGAGAGAGGTGGTGAGCCGGCGAGGGGGAGAGAAGGGGGAGACAGCTAAGCTACCCACGGCCAACGGCATTGTGAGCTCAACGTATATGTGCCGGGAACTGTGCTGTCTGAACAGGCGCACAAACGTTAGGCGTGTGCGCCAGTTCACGCATTTTTACGGCGCCGGCGGGCACACGTAAAAACACCTATGGCTGTATGAAGGAGCCCCTAGGCTGTCAAGTCTGAACTCTACATAGTATAAGCTACACTGTAATTGCATTCTGATATACCACTTGGCTGCCAGTAGAGATGAGCGAGCACGCTTGTTTAAAGCTGCTACTCAATCAAGTAGCAGTCTTATCGAGTAACTGTGTAATCGCCTGAGCAGCATGTGGGGGGAGGGGGGGGAAGCGAGGGGCAGCAGGAGGAGGAGGGGGGGAGAGAGAGAGATCTCTCTCACTCTCCCCCCGCTCCCTCCCGCCCCCATCCCCCGCATGCTGCTAGGGCGAGTACAGCCTTAAACGAGCGCGCTCGCTCATCTCTAGCTGCCAGTATTCGTGAATATACCCCACTGTGCCTTTTTTATTTATCTCTATATGGATTTATCTAAGTAATTATTTATTGTGAAGAGAGTTTATAAGCTTTTATTATTTTAAATCGGTCCAATAACTACTGTATATTGTGTAAAGTAATGTACAGTAATATCCACAAAAAGAACTTCTTGGACCTTAAAATTGTCTGTCATGATTGTTCATTGTAATAGATTTCCTTTTTAAAAATGCATAAAATCTAAAGAAACGACATCAATTTCTAGTGAAAATCTCAAGTTATGAAATATATTGCAGCATTATCAAATAATAATATACAGCAATATTGTGTCCACATGGCTAAGAACAGTTTATGGCCACAATTTACACTGCTGATTCCTGAACCGCTTGTTTGCACATTCACAACTGTATTGGATCTCAGCAGAGGACAGCAGGCAAACCTTTGTTTTGGGGATAAGTATCAGTAGAGTTGACGACTTTGTTCTCACTGATAATACTGTTGCTTGATGGTGCTTTATATTGAGATGAGATCTTATATGGAAATAATATCCATAAGTGGTGGCATAAAAAACTATTTATGGTTAAGTTAGAAGTTCCTATACCCTCTCTGGAATTGTTTTTTTTTTCTTTCTAAGGTAATCTAAAAGTACTGTAACTACATGTTACATTTTGAGTAGTATTTTATGTGTAACCTTTAGAGATGAGCGAGCACGCTCAAATAAGGCAGTTACTCGAGCAAGCATCGCTCTTCTTGAGTAACTGAATTCTCGTCCGAGCAGGCTCGAGTAACTGCCTTATCCGAGCATGCTCGCTCATCTCTAGTAACTTTCCATTTATTGGCTTAAACTTTTCAAAGGTGTTGTCCATGGCTGCTTTCTTCCAAACACAGCGATTTCACACTGCAATGTACGATACATTGTAAGTGAATGAGGTTTTAACAGACGCATATCAGTCACCTGCAGCTTGCCCTATCTGTTGCTTTATCAGTTGTGTATCCACAGTGAAAATCATTGGTACGGACTTATTTTGCAAGGTCTGCATATAAATTGGCAATCATATAATACATAGAGTAGGCCAAAAGAAAGGGCAACTTTTTTGGAACCCCTTTACACCCCTATATTGTATACTGTACACTAACAGAGCATACAGAAAGGGATTGTCTTCATGAGACCAACTCATTAATAAAGTATGAATTAGCCTATATTTGTATTTTTTGTGCCCAGTTATAAGACAATGTGATACTTATCAATGGCTGGATATGAAAAAAAGAGCAATGCAGATTTTAAGCAGAGCAATTTTTCTGAAACTCTCCGTTTAAGACTCACTTTTCATTTTCTACGCTGCGCTTAACCTAATAATGATTCTATGTTACAAACAGCAATAATATCTTTCAGCATCCTTAATCAGAATAGACTTAATACTGTCACTACTTATTAACCTCTGTTGAAAAGCTAGAACTTTTTTCCCTCCCCTCTCTCCCTCTCCCTCCCGTTATTGTTGGTCTTGGCAGGCTGCTTCAAACGAAAGCCAGCTTTGGCTTGCGCTAAAATAGTGCAAGTTCTATAATAATGGTGATTAGAATGCTGTCGTGCCGGAAATTAGTCTTGTCTGTACAATTATGGCAGGAGCGAACAATATGGAATTTATATTTATGCATTTAGAAATCTTCTGTATGTTGACTCGCTCTTTTAACTCCTTCTTCTTTTAAATGTGCTGCAGAGTGCATGGCGTTCAAGCGTTTCTACAGAAATATGTCAGCACATGTAATGCGCATATCAATCCCAAGTCTTTTGTTCCTGGGAAGGTATCTACCATAGCTACAGGGAAGGAATTATTTATACATATGCCATTCATATGTTCTGATAGATTCATAAGGACAGCACCTTACATAGTCTGTGTACTTCATCCAACAGTATAACAGAGCAGTATGCAGATAGATTGTGTAGTATATACCTAATATTACGCTTTTTTCTTAATAGAGTGATGACTGGTATGACAGATCTGTTTTCAAATGGATCTCAACAAACGTTCCTGGCTTTCCTGTGAATATGTTCTTCATTTTATGAAGCTAGTGTCTGCTACATATTTGCTAATAGAATTACATTATGCAGTTCCATATACATGTATGTAAACCTACTGGGCTCTGTTTAGCACAGGTTTACAAAACAAGATCTGGTTGTGTGTTAGACACATTCATGAAGAGAACACAATGATACAATATATAGACAAAAGATACAATAAATAACACAATGTATAAAGATACAACACAAGCTCAAGGTCACAGCTTGGTAGTCCATCATCATATCACATCGGGATCCACCCAGGAACCTAGAATGATGCCATGTATTGGTGTAAGATGCGTACAGAGCCCAGCAGTGTGGCCTATTGTAATTGACTGATGGTAATTTTATTGCTAATAAGTTGCTTGAAGTGCCAGTCAAGGTCTTTAGGCACGGCACCCAGTGTGCTGGTTACCACCGGGACCACAACTGCTGGGTTGTGCCAGCGACGCTGTAATTCTACCTTCAAAACGTCATATTTGGCCATTTTCTGTTGTTTCTCATTGAACCTGTTATCACCGGAAATAACAATGTCAACGAACCACACACTTTTATTTTCAATTATGCTCAAATTGGGCATGTTGTAGGCCAATATTTTGTCTGTTTGTATGTAGAAATCCGACAGTATTTTTACTGATTTTATTTTGAACCACATTTTTTGGGCTTCTGGTCTCACCAGTTCTGCGTTGTGGGTAGAGTGTAGTTTTTTGAAGAGGTTTCAATGAATCCTCTTTTCCACATTATTATTAGTAGTAGTATAACATGTTATTACTAGACTCAAAGACCTTCATAATATCTGCACTACTATACAAAGGAATTTGAGCGTCATCAGCCATGTTCATTTATAGATGATATAGAGCTTTCTTCCTAATGGACAGTAGGTAGAGATGAGCGAGTATACTCGCTAAGGCACATTACTCGAGCGAGTAGTGCCTTAGCCGAGTATCTCCCCACTCGTCTCTAAAGATTCGGGGGCCAGCGGGGGAGAGAGGGGAGGAACGGAGGGGAGATCTCTCTCTCCCTCTCTCCCCTCCGCTCCCCCCTGCTCCCCGCCGCAGGTGGGGGAGACGAGTGGGGAGATACTCGGCTAAGGCACTACTCGCTCGAGTAATGTGCCTTAGCAAGTATACCCGCTCATCTCTAACAGTAGGTATACATATATCATAGAGCAGTTTATTGATTATTCATGGCTCTTCATTTTTTTAGGTTATATACCTATGCTCTTTTTTGCATTAAAACCGCTTTTCTTGGGCACATGTGGCATCTTTTTGTTTGTATTCCATGGGCACAGTAAGAGCATGGGAAGAATCCCTGTGCTTGTACATTCAATAGGAAGGTAAATAGGTGAATGTGTAAATCTGGGTGTCATTTCATGGCCGGCAGAGAAAAAAATTTAATCAGGCTCCAGGTTGTGCTGCTGGGAGATTTATGCTGCAAATAAAGATTAAGATATTTTAATATTCATTTGAGGTTCTTCTTCTGTTTCTGGATACTGTAGAGATATTGCTGGGTACAGTTTGTAGGTGTTGGGAGTAAATGGATTAATGAGCCTGCTTCATATAATACATGGATTAAGGATCCCACTATAAATACTAGAATGTATTCCTTGTTTCTGCTGATTTATCAAGGGGTATGCAATTTTTATAGAGGTTCCTCACCATTTAGTCAATTACCTCATGTACCTCTACCTCATGTAGTACCTCTACATAGGCTTGCATATTATCTAAAGCCATCTTTATGTGCAATATTACTAGAACTATGTATTTTGTCTGATTCAATTTTTGTAGAGATGGTAAATAGCAGTTTTAAGAAGTCTAATTTGAAAATCATATAGAGAAGCATATAGAGAAGAGAACAGGAATCGCCCCCTAGGAAAACTGGGATACAAATTGGATTTGAAAGGGTTAAAATTAATCTATAGCCATCCTGACATGTTTCGCCTTGCGGCGTTCTCAGGAGGAACAACAGTCAGGGCTATAGCAAGGCGAAACATGTTGGGGTGGCTATAGATTAGATTTTAAAAGGGTTTTGGTGGTGCTGACTTATTCATTTTGGAAGTTGGCCATCCAGGCCTATGTTTTAGTGTATATATACACAATTACACACATGATACTAACTGATGACTGCTGGTCACATCTCATTTGCTACCATTTGCCCCTTTATTTTAAATATCATTCATTGTTGTCTTTGCCTTTTTGAATAATAAGTGTTTAGATTATATTTTAAAGGATATTACCTGTGGGTATTTTTTGCCTTTGGCAATTAGAATTGTGTTTGTATGGCCTGGAGTATTCCTAGGGCATTTTCATAATATATCCATGTCTACAGAAGGCACTGTACAGTAATCTGATATAGGAAAAAAGAACTTCCATAATATTATAGGTGCTCAGTTAAAATGTTAGGAATAACAATCAGAAATGTGAAGGCTGGACTGTACACCTTGCATCTGTAGATGTGGCTGTTCATGGTACTCCAAGCTTCATTCATGTGGGTTGAGCTGCAGTGCCAGGCATATCCTTAAAAATGGATGCAGCAGAAAGTACCAGGACTCCTTTAGTCTTCTGTTCGATGGAGTCCCAAAGATTTAACCTACTGAACACACATGCATGGGCTCTTCTCAGGACAGTAAACATGTTAAACCGTTTTTACACTAGAAAAACCCAAATACCATCTACAAAAGTAAATACCTAAAAATACTGCATCTTTGGACAATTTAAAGTAGTTATCTGGAGAAAGGAATACTTTTGAAACCTGCTCAATATTGTGGTATTTTAGTTAACTGTAATTTTTACTGCAGTGACCAGTGTCAGGCAGCTGCTGCCAAGACAAATAGGATCATGAGGTTCATCAAAAGAGCTGTAGGGATACATGACGAGAAGATTTTTATTTCCCTTTACCAAATCACTGTGTACAGTTTTGGGCATCGTTACTCAAGGAGGACATATCAAGGATTGAGTGGGTTCAAAGATGGACAACTGAATGAATGGAATGGGTGGGCTACATTACCCAGAGAGCTTATCAAAATTGGGGTTATTTAGTTTAGAAAAAAGACTGAAACAAGGGGTCATCCTCTATGTCTAGAGGAAAGAAGGTTTCTACAACGACATAGAAAGGCATTCTTTACTGTAAGAGCAGTGAGACTATGAAACGATCTGCCTGGGGACGTGGTGATGGGGAACTCACTAAAAAAGTGTAAGAGGGGCCTGGACGCCTTTCTTAAGTGCTACAATATTACATGTTATAGTCACTGATTACTTCAGAAGGGTTGTTGATCCAGGGATTATTCCATTTGCCAGATTTGAGTCAGAAAGGGATTTTTCCCTTAAAATTAGGTATATTGGCTTTTACATGTTTTTTTTTGCCTTGCTTTGGATCAACATTAAGGGGGTAATAGTCTGAACTAGATGGACAAATGTCTTTTTTCAGCCTTACACACTATAAGGGATGAGATAGTGATGATATAAAATATCAATTGCTTTTCAAACTGTGTTTATTCAAAGGCTTAGAGAACAGCAGTGGTGGCGATATAAAACCAACTCGCTTTGTGTCTCCTGTAGGACATTATACAGTCTATATACAGAATAAAGTGTATCATAAAAGTGTGTATTACTATTGAGGGTCAGACTCTTCCTTCACAGTTAGCCTCTTACATGAAGATTATTCACTGCTCATTCAGGATTTAGAAAACGGTCGACAATAACTATAAAAGCCTTTAATCCTCAACTTTTAATATAAAAATGAAGAAATCGTTTCTACTTCCAGCGCTTTTATTATTAAAGAAAGGCCAGAGATTTGCTGAGCTGTTTCAATTCTTTCTGAAGGCTTTTCCTCTTACAAGGAAGTCAGCTGAAATCACAGCACTTTGTAAAAAGTTCATGGGAAGAATTAATCTGTCTAGAAACTAGAGGATCTTAAAAAATGCAGATCAAACACTGATCTGCTATGTGATACAGAGATAAAAGAGCTTCATTTGCAAACTCCTTAAATATTGGCAGGCATAAGGGTCAAGATTTTGTGTTATGGAAAGCTAGAGATAATTAATGTTGTTGAAAGAAGACTTTTCCATTGGCGTCTCTCAGACTAGCCCCTCAGACTGGATCACTCATAAAAGGAAAATTGTCAGGAAAATAAAAAGAGTTGTCCATTGAGGAATTGCCAATTCAAATGAGCCACAAAACATAGATAAAAAGTCATTTAATAATTTCTCGGCTTTTTCCACTGGTTGCAGGAAATGTTTCCTGTGAAGGAAATGCTAGGTATTTTCATGTAATTGTAGACTATAGATACAGACTCGGCTGCGGTATATGCATTATATATATTTTAATGGATGTTTTTATTCTGTCTGGTAACAAAAAAAAGGTCATTGTAACTAGTAAGTTAGTCACAGACATCAAATTGCTATTCTTCAAGTAATCAACTCCACCCCAAATCTCTTTGTCAAAATAAGACAAACTTGCATTTTATTTTAACAGAACAGGTTGGATAAGTGGCTGCTGGCACAGACGCCTCTGACCAGTTATCTCTGGAGAAAAAAAAAACTATTTTGTCTGACATTTGCATTCTTGCATGCCAACATCAAGGGATTAAGGGACTCTTTCAGGCTCCATGGACATCATGTGTTATATTTGGCCTATATGTTAACTGCTAGCAAATACTTAGAGTGCGTATAGTCATTTATAAGAGCAGAGTTAAGGCCCTTTTAGACGGGACGACTGTCGGGCAAATGATGGCCAACACTTGTACCCGCACACACTAGCTCCAGTGTTGCTGCATAGGAGCTAGTATCATTGGCTCTCAGAGGGGGCGCTGCAGGAGATTTCTCTCTTCGCTCTCCCCCACTCCACTTCATTGACATAACATAGTGGCCGTTCAATACTGAACAGCTGCTATTTACACTGAGTGATCAGCGATCAGCTCATGGCCCATCATTTATGCATTCTTTTTTACTGTTTTCCTATGAGGGCTGACGTAGTATAAGTCCAACAATTATTAGGAAGAACTTAGGCCAGGTCATTATCTTGTCACAAGAAACTATTTAAAGGTTGGAGAGTTCTAATTATTATGTGGAAAAAAAACTCTGGAGATGAGAGGATATTCATGAAAGATCTTAAATAGAAAAGCTTGAGAAGGATATTAAAAGAGAATCTTTAGGGACTGTCAAGATATGGCTAAACGCATCACTAAAATACCTAATAATGCGGCTTTGCCTAAATCGTGTTGTAAAGACCTATTGCACTGATATCATACTACAGCTGGATTGACTGATAGCAAATATATACAGTGTGTTCAAAAAGTATCTAACCTTATTTTTTGTGCGTAAACAAATGAAGCTAGGGCGGTGGGGTTTGGTGCAGTATTTAGGCAAATCCAATGTGCATGCTTGGATTTTTCTCCCGCCTACAGAAGCTGCCAGTCGCCGGCAGACAGACGATGAGTGAGGACGTGTAAATGATCGCTGCCTGATTTTCAATTTTGACAAAACGACAGAAAAACTTAAACGCTACTGTATTACATTTTTTGTAAAGCTTGGCGATTCCCAAGTGGAAAACAATTCACAATGTTCGAAAGGCCTTCAGGGACAAAGCAATGGGCATCACATAGATAAAGGAATGTTACAACCGGTTCCAAGATGGGCGCAGATCAGGGGAGAATCAGGCTCCCTATTCCATGGCTCCATGGGACTTCAGGCTTTTCCCCAAGCTGAAAATGTCTCTAAAAGGAACCAGATTTCAGTCCAGAGAAGACATCATGCAGAATGCGACGGACCAGCAATGCGCCATCTGAAAAGAGGCGTTTCAGCACTGCTTCCGACAGTGGCAGAAGCATTGGGAGAAGTGTATGGCTGCCCAAGGGGACTACTTTGAAGGAGATTAGTGTAAGATTGTTGTATCTGAATACAAATATTTTTTATGAATGAAGGTTGGATACCTTTTGATCACACCTCATATATATTGTTCGCCTGATGTGGGGTGGTTTGTTATCAAAATGACTGCATGTTTTTCTATGAATAGAAGCAAGGGGCCGGAAGCCAATTCTGTGAAAGCATAGGAGCAATAATCACTGGGGACAATCGTCCTGTGTAAAGGGGCCCTAATTTAGGTATTTTATCAACCAAGTTTTTTTTTTAGATGGAGGAAAATGTCACTTTTGTCCATCTAACTCCCACAAAACACAGAGATGTCACCGGCAGAAATCCATATTTTTAGTTAGCTGCACCAGTAAACCTGCTACATGATTCAGAGTAAAACAAGACAAGTCTTTGTTCATATTGCTTTTCCCACATGCCAACAGAGGTTGGATGAAGATGATGTATCTGTAAAATTTCCCAGTCACATACTGTACAGGGAACATAGTTCTGTCACTTCTACAGACTAGGAGAAGGGAAAAAATACACACATAATAATCCTTCACTACTCTGTACTCAAGAAGCAGCTTCAAGGATATAAACCCCTGAATCACTCTTTATTTTATATCCCAGCAATACTGTAAATAGAAATTACAACCTTCATCTAAAGCTGGGGTAAAAAGGATTTCCATGTCAGACGGCTCAAGGCAGAGCTCAGCGGAACTTCTCATAGCTCTATATAATAAGCTCATGACCTGCTGGCATCAAGCAGCCAGCCTTATTATATGTACACTAAAGCAGAGATTACACTGCAGTGTCTACTTCACATGCCAACGAAACAAAGTCCAGATGAGAAGTACAGTTCATGTAAACATCACATAAAAGCAACATATTATGTAGGGTTTATCCATAATCATTCTCAGAAATGTAACATTTTTTGTGTTGGTAAACAAGTAATTGTTTGTTATTCTTCAGTACTATATTAGGTTCTTCAATAAAATGAAAGCGATTTTTCTCATTTCCACAACCATTTCCATTTTAGGGCATATGAGTATCCTAGAACCAGAGATCAGAGCCGCTAACAGTCAGAGAACCGTATATCGCACTAATAGACCTTGCCTGCCCATGAATTAATTAATGGTCAGCCTTTCATTGGGTATATGGCCAGGGGTAGCATACTCTGGTGACAAAAGCTAATTGGCTATGTGTTTCTAAAGTTGGACCTATGTGCATCACAAACCTATTAAAAATATTACAATAAATGAGTCAGAAATTGTAGAAAGGAAAGAAATAGATTAGAATAGCACAGACCAGAGGAGAACAGAAAATACAATAAAAACCATTCCCCTGTTTTCTGAAGAAGGGTCCTTTTTACACAGAACTGTGTAACGAGTGCCAATCATAGAGATTGGCCTTTGTTTGCCAGGCCTTCACTAGGCCGATCCAGTATTTATGAGGGCGGAATCGCTTACTGTTTCCTCTGTCAGCAGCTCATCCCCTATTTGCTGCTGACCGTGGAGATTTTTGGTGCCAGATAAGGATGAGCGAGTATACTCGCTAAGGCACTACTCGTCCGAGTAATGTGCCTTAGCCGAGTATCTCCCTGCTCGTCCTTAAAGATTCGGGGGCCGCTGCGGAGCATGGAGCTGCGGGGGAGAGCGGGGAGGAACGGAGGGGAGATCTCTCTCTCCCTCTCTCCCGCCCGCTCTCCCCTGCTCCCCGCCGCGACTCACCTGTCAGCCGCAGCGGTCTCTGAATCTTTATGGACGAGCAGGGAGATACTCGTCTAAGGCACATTACTCGGACGAGTAGTGCCTTAGCGAGTATACTCGCTCATCCTTAGTGCCAAATCAAAGATATGATCACCTGCTGAACAAGTGTTATCTCTTTTGTTGTGTGATCAGCAGCACATTCACACAGCCCAATCATCAAGGGAACTAATGTTACTATGAAAGTTCTTTCCCAATCATCAGGCCATGTACAAGGCCCTTAAAGGGGTTTGGCCAAAGTTGGCTTTTATCACTTATCTATAGGATAAACTGTTGAGAGCTTCACCGATGCTGAGAATGGGGGTCTTATGTTCCCTCTCTTCTCCTCTCTGCACACCACGCACTGACCTGAAGACTGAATGGAGTGATGGCCAAGCATGCACAGTGCCACTCCATTCATTTCAATGGGGCTGATGGAAATAGCTGAGCTCTTACGCTCGAATATCTACATGCCAGAGCCCGTAGCGGAATCCGACCCTGTACCCAGCCGGTGTCCATGCGTACCTCTTATATCTTCTTCTTTTCTGTACTGCAGATAGTCCGCACGGCTTGTCGTTGGACATGTGCAGTACAGATTTTTTTTTTTTAAAACACTGCTTTTTCCACGTAATCGCCTAGCAATGACACAGAGTCCACGTCCTTTCCGTAATGTCAATTGCAAACGGACCCCATGCCGGACGGTTTCTGTTAACTTCAATGGAAGCTTTCCATGTGGAGCACACACAAAAATAGAACATGCTGTGATTTTTCTTCTGTGAGAGGAAAATCGCAATTGATTTACGCCGTGTGCAGGAAAAAGCATTTTTCCATAGCATGTTATGGGCGTTATTTGCTGCGGAATCCGGAGGCGGATGCTTGCTTCGGATTCTGCAGTGCAAATATGCCTGTGTGCAGTTGGCCTAAGACTTCAAGTAGCCCTTCTACTATATAGGATTCCAAGTAGCTTCTTAATATATGGAATTGTTTGCCTATTCTTCAACAACCAGAAAATGACCATGAGACATAGCATTTCTGCATATTACCAAACTGCAAACATTTTGCTTTTAGCTTACTTGTAGCTACTTTGCAATCCATATACAGTATATGACTGTAACAGCTCATTCTTCAACCGATCCATCATGTGATGGATACACAAGGCAAAAAAAAGCAGATGTTAATGAGTACAGTTTCCACCGTAGTTGTGCAGCATTTCTGATGTATTTTGCTTTTACATGTTTTTTTTTGCGTCTGCGAACAGTGCAAAATATACATATACACGAACTCATCTTGTACTTTTTAGAACGCTGCAGCAGTGACAGGCCATATACTATACATACTAACATCACTGTCATTTATTTATCATGTCTGTACAGCACAAACTTAAACAGTGACTGGCCAAGGACCACTGAGCTATTGAGAACCATTGGTGTTGGAGTATTGGGGGGGTATAAAATGCCAGCATGCACCCATTTGTTATTTCGAACCATAAATAGCTGCCAGTTTCTTTTATTAAAGCTGAAAAACTCATATGAAGACGTCTATCATATAATTCCTCTAAAGATGAGAGATGCTTTTGCTAGCACTTGTAAAAACGGTGATCATGGTTTTTTATACGCTATGGAAGTTGGCAGAAAAAAAGCAAGGAATAGGACATGCGATAATAATAAAAATATATATAAAAAATATATCAAATTGTAGCTTGCCTAGCAGTATCTTGGGTGTATGCTGAATTGGGTGAGCAGAGGTTCTTAAAATGTAAATATAAAACGCGCAGCAAGCGATCCCTTCACTGGCATTACTGCTACATGAGAATGCCACCATATAGCTTTAGAGATGCGAGCTAAAGAACTGTATGGAGAACAATATTCCTGGTACAGCCATAATTTTCCTTCCAGTTTTATTTAAGACTGTCCAGCCTTTGCATTTTGTCTGTCTAGTTTCTATCTAATTAATATATGTAAAAAAAAAAAGTCTTCAGACCGGGTATTGAACATAATAAATGGGAATAAAATGAATCTGGTAATGGCTTAATAAAACAGGTGAGGTATCTCAGTCTGTCTGCCTGGAACCTTGGAGCGGAGCCAGATTGATTTGTCAAAGAGAGATGTGCTTGTATTGTTGCATTGATGATTTCATCCATTAAAAGCTTTGGATTTCAGCATTGTTTATTTTTATAATATGGGATGAATACTGTGAAGTGTGCTGTAGGGATGTTTGCAGCCTCTAGCATCATGATTGCACTATAGCTACTTGGTAGGAATGCTCTGATTCTACATGTAGCCATTCTGTGTTATTGTGGTGGTAAGTTTCTTATAGGAAACCCAATCCTTATGGTCCTTTTACATGGGCAAATCATTGGGCACAAAGATTGATTTTAGGGCTTTCTATCCTAACATTCTATGGGCCTTAATACCGTATCTTTTTAACATTTTTCATTGATATTGTGCTACAGGAATTTGTTTATGCAAGGAAGTTGTTTTTAGACATTTTGAGATATATGTTTATTATTAATTTTTTATTTTCATTAAAACAAAAATCTCATGTGTCATTTCATTTCTTGTACAAAAGGTATCCATTCAGCTCCTCCTGCTTTTGGATGCAAAGGCACAAAATATGCCCACATACCCACAGGGTCTTACATGTATGTCATTCCCGTTTTCACTTTCACTTACTTTGAACTCCCTGCTAAAATCCATACATTTGGCTACATAGAGAGATCAGGTTATAGCTACTGCCCATAGAAGTCCAAGTAGATGGGAGGAAGATGAGAGATATACAGAGGAAGATACAAATAAACTGCTGCTGTTGCTCCTACAGCTTCCAGTAAGTGCTTTAAGGCTAAATTCACAACTGCACTGCTCAGTATTGATGTATAATGTCTTCCACTTTGCTGGTGCTTCTATGCATGTGAGGGAAATATAGGGGATCAGAATCTCCTTAATATGTGGGAGACATCCTAGCAGTTAGTTTCCACTTACTAGCCTAGGGAAAAAATGACAATGAAAGATGCAGCCTGCAGAGGGGTAATCTGGTGAAAAATGCAAGATATAAGTCATACAATGACCAGATAAGTATTATATCTCATGTACACATGAGAGCTTTCTGAGACATCACCTGAAACAATGATGACACTTTAGAGGGGTTGTACCAAGATTATGCAGGATAGGGAATAACCTTCTACTTGGTAGAAATCTCACCGGTGTCCTCTGCCCTCCTCAACGCAACCCCTGCAGTGAGGAGGAGACTGAATAGAGCGCTGGTCAAACAAGCATGGTGACGCTCCATTCACTTTCAATGGGACTGGAGATAGCCAAGTGGCAAGTGCTTGGGCATTTTCATCAACCCCATTGAAACGAGTGGAACATTGACCATGCATGCTTTGCCAGTGCGCCATTCCTTTTGTTGAAAAAGCGACCCCCGCAGTGACGGGCAGTGGGGGACATGGGACCCCTCGTTCTCAAAATCAGCCAGGGGTCTCACTGCAGAGACCCCAACGGATCAGCAAATTATCCCCTAGCCACAGGATAGGGGATAACTTGTAATCTTGATACAACCCCTTTAAGGGAGTTCTACTGTACATCTAGGAGTACATATGTTGGCTGATTAGCAGATCCCGAGAAATATGTTTATCACTGTCAGTCTGTACTAAGTGAAGCAGAGCTCTTATTTCTCCTTTGTAGGAGAATTATATGCAAATGTCAGAGGTGACATACATGTGATGTGCATGTGAATGAACGCTCCCATCTTTTACAGAGTGATGGCATTTTTGCACGGCGTCTTCCATGTTGTCATGGATACTAACGCATAGGGCCCCAGAGATTGGAGTCTGGAATTAATGGCTGTCCCGTGTAAAGGATTCCTGTCTTGGCTAAATTGATGGATTACCGTGATGTGCCATTTGTCATACTGTAATTGTTCTGGCAAATGGTATACCCACTAGTATAAACATTGTGCTGCTTTGCTAATAAAACTGAAAATAGGAAGAGAAAAGATGATGTAGTATTACACACTGTTAAAGGGGCATGCCTTATTCGCTTCTGCTTGGGGATTTTACTTCCTATCAATAAAAGACATTTCTTTCACTAGGATAGCGGGATGTTTATCGAATTCTTATATGAATATAGATGACATTGGCCGGCTCCGTTCTGACCTGTTTATGCGGCAACAGGGATAACGGTTATTATTTGTGGAGGAAGCTTCGCTTTGGGTGATTACAGGATGTATTTGCTTTAGCCACAATTCAATATTTCTTATGGTTTTTTTATGGACACTCCTCAGAGATTACCAACAAGGAGGGGCTGATAAATAATCTTTTTTGATCAGTATCAGCCGTCGGATTTCTAAAGCACATTTCTGAGTTTTGTCATAATGACCATCCGCACATCGCAGCTGTCTGTCTCCTCTTTCCATTCAGACAGACAATACAGGAAACATAAATGGCTGTGTATTCTGATGACAGGGCTGGCGGGCAGGAGGAATTACATATCCTTGCTGGTAAGGTCAATCATTTGGGTAATAGTTATATACTATGCTATTTACAGAGGTTCACACTCTACATTTTTGTCGGTTAGAATCTGATTAAGGCGCTCTCACACATACGTTCAGAAAACGTAGCTCGAAATCATGGCGTTTTTTTATCATGATTTCGAGCGGCGTCTTTGAGCGCACGTCACAGCGTTTGACAGCACTTTTAAAGCATCCCATCATTGTGATGAGTGATGAGGTGTGGAAAAAAAATGTGAAAACGCTCAAAAAATAGAACAGACAGTGCGCAAAAATCACGGCGTTAGAAATGCTGTGTTTAAGCACAGGTCTGCGAGGCCCCATTGAAATCAGTAGGAGTATTGTACCGCGATTAGAGCGGCACTCAGAACGCCAAGTTGATCGCGGTAGAAAGCGGCCGGTATGTGATACATGGGTATTCGTAGTACAGTCGTAGCCATACACAGTCTCTGCCGGTAGACCCGGTATTTGCAAACACTGGTAAAACGCTGCAAGGAGACCCGCAGCCATGGACGTGAAGCCTAAACGGATCAGGGTGACTGATTTTTTCACAAATCTGTTTTTTTGGAATGATGAAATTAGTGTTATGTGTCCACTTCGCACCAGCAGTGCTTCTTCTAAACACTCAACAAATAATGGTTGTTCTCATCTATATCACATCAGTTTTCTTAGGTAGGCAGATGTGACTCCATCTTGCCACACACCGGTTTGACTTTGAGCTATCTATAGAGGCAGCACCTGTGGAACCCCCCGGCTTTCAATCTTGACACCTCCGAGGGGGATACAGTCTTTGCTGTGGGGTCCCCAAGCCATTATTCTTCCAAATAGTCCCAGTAGTGTAGCTGTTGGCACTGCACTGAGCTGAGGTGCAGTACCTGATGATGTAAACAGGAGTCCTGCAGGAATACAGGCTATGGTCAGGTCAGGCAGCAAAGGTGCAATAACAAGGTCCAGGCTGAAAGTCAGGACAGGCGGCAAGCCATAACAAGGTCCAGAATACAGAGCCAAGGTCAGGGAGCACAAAAGTCAGAATAGTCAGAGTCAGGGTCAGAACCAGAAAATAAACAAATAGTGGTTTTGTCACAAATGGCCGTAGGAGACCAATTGCTTAGAGATCCAATGTAGGGATGCCCAATATAGCAGGTGCAGGAATGGGATTGGGGGGGATAGGTTTAGCGAGCATGGGCTGATACCAGGGATGCAGAGGAGGACAAAGCATGAAATGCTGGATGGCAGCACATCGGTGAAAGATGAAGCAGGGGATTGGCGGTGACGCGCCATGAAATGTTTTTTTAAACTTCCTTTTCATTGGCACTACAAGCATACAATATAGAACAAAAGAGAGTATATCACCCAACCAACAAATTATTAAACAACCAGCAAAGAAGAGATATATAATAGCTAAGGATCTTTTCAAATTACGGTTTTGCCTCCATAGCAGGTTCCTTCTCAAATGATGAAAATGATTGGAACCACAGATTTTATTGTGTGACCTTTTATACATTTTCCCATCACTTTCCTGCTTTTGAGGAGGACAGAAAAGCATAATTCAAATGCTCAGTTATCTCTGGCTGTTCCATTGAAATGACCGGTAACATGCATATGTCCATTCATTCCTGGATGCATCATATCACATTCTCAGTATTGATGAGGATCCCAGTGGTTGGACCCACGGAACTCAACAAGTTAATCATTATCCCATGCATAGGGAATTACTTGCTTTAAATAGAGAGTTTTTAAATGGAGCCTGTCATGTCCTCACTGTCAGGGCTCGAGCCCACAACCTCTTGTGTTCCATTCGTCAGTTCTCTCCGCTAGGCTATCCAGAAGTTGGACAGTTCCCTTGCTGAAACTTAGCCTTGTTCTGTATTTCTCAGTTACCTAGTTCCTGCCTCCTGGTCCTGACTCCGCCCCTGTTTTTGATTGCACTTCCTATATAGCCCTAGCTCTGCCACTCCTCCAGTGCATGATTATTGTGTTCCACCGCTTCGATCAAGCTTCTCTTCCTCTTGCTCCTCTACAAGCATACCAATATCTCCTGCTGCTGACCTTTTGGCTTCCATTGACTACGCTTCTATCTCATCCCATCTGTACTGCATACTGTGACTTCCCGATAACGACTCCTGGCTATTCTGACTACTCTCCAGGGACTTCGGCTACTACACCTGCGGCTCCAATCCAGCATTGGTAAGACGCGACACTCACAGCCCCATAAGCTAAATTATGGTGCTGTTAGGGGACGTGACAGAGACAGTTGATATATTTTTTAAACTCAACCGCTGCTCTGTTCCAGCAGTGTCCTCCTCCAAAGTCCTTGCAGTGCACAAAAAGCTGACTTTACTCAGAGTATTGTGCATACTCTCTCCTACACAAGTCTATTGGAGAACATGCACACGGGATTCTGAAAAGAATCAGATTTTCGGGCTGCTCGCCAACTTCAGGGAGGTACATTGCTGGATTGCGGGAGCCACTAAGTATAAAAAATACATCACCTGGCTCTCTGTCACCTCCCCTAACCAATATCAAAGAAGTTTTGAACAGCACCAAGCTGGGTATACAAGGACCGGATCTGACATACGACATTTAGGGCAAGAGGATTAATTCCTCTATTTGAAAAAAGAATTTCAGTGTATGAATTATCTGTTGATTTAACATAAATTGTGAATAATGTCAAGCATGATTTACTGAGTCTTTGTTCACCCCTTTATAAATACATGAAAATTGACAAGGTTATCATTACACACACTAGATCACTTTCCTATTTTTCTTGAGTGTTAAATATTTCCTCTACAAAACTCTAGATAATAAGCACTTATAAATTAGACATGATCTTCTTTCTACGAACATGAGTAATCAAAATATCAGTTTTATGAAAAGACTGCATTTTAATCCTTTAATTCTTCCTCAAATGTAGCACCTCAAGCCAAGCATCCCATCACAGTTACTTAGCTTATGCTGAAAGTAGTCCTGCAGTGGGACATCACATTTTTGTCCTAAAATGTAAAGCCATTTAACATTAGCATTAATAAATATGAAACCCAAAATATGCCCTACTTGTCCCAGTAATTAGTATGTAAATCATCTTAAACTGAGGGATAAGCCAATTATTCCAAAACAGTTGTTATGCTGTAGGGATGCAACCCGACAACTCTTCTCACCTCCTTCTCCTGGTGGTGACATCTCTTGTCCCTTTATTCCTATCAGGCACTACATTTTGTCCTGCAACATGGCTGCTGTCATGGCCACCCAAAAGGTGCTTGCACTCGCCATCTGTTAAAGGGCCAGCATGCACCCAGGTTTTTAATTTCCAGCCAACCTAGATAAGGTCTAGTCTGTTTAATGCAACCCCTCCCACTGGAGGATATCTAAGCAATTAGTCCGGCAGTGTGCAAAGATGCTAAAGGATTTTCTTTCTGCTTTCTTGGTTCTGATTCATGCCTATTCCATTCCGTTTTCCTGACTTCTCTTATTCTGACCTTGGCTTATTAATTGACCACGATTATTCTGTCTGCTGCCTGTCTAGGCCTTTGGCCTGATTCTTCATTTCAAAACTATTCCACCTGCCCTGACCTCGGCTCTGTTTTCTGACCACATCTCTGTCTGCAACTACCAGTACCACATTACAGTAAACCTGACCAAGTTGCATCAGCTGCCTCTTAGCCAAGACTATTTCTGGAATAATGGTCTGTGGTCCCTTGTAGTGAAGACTATATCCCAGTTGGTAGGGATTAAGGGTGAAAACCGGGGAATCCCTGGTGCAGCCTGTGGATCTAGCCCTAAGTCAAATCTGTTTTGAGGCACAATGGATGCACATGCTGTACAATGTGCATGCAAGTGTTATGTTTCCCATTGAAATCAAATCTGGGTAGAATACACAAAATTCAAATGGGATTCCAGCCAAGTCTGGAGACCTATTCCTTGGAGATTGTTTTAGAATTTCTTTGAATAAATCCCTAGTTAAAGGTGCATCTAAATCTCTATTCTTCTGAAAGGACAGGTAACAGTATTGTGTAGGTTGAGATTTGAGATAAGATAGGGAGCTTCAGATGTGTATTAGAAAATAAGGTTGATTCAGTCAGGTGATAATGCTTTGTGATTATATCATACAAAGTCTCCAAGCACTCACCATCACATGAATCCTTTCTTCTTCTTATGATCTGCACATGGACTTTTCCAACAGCAGATTAATCTGGTTTATACATGTTTGCACAAAGAGCATCTCTTGCACTGTATAAACTAACATGTCTTTGTATTATATGTACAACCCAAGAGCTGCAGGGAAAATGAACACTTGCAGTCAAACTTTCAGCAGTAGGATAACTTGTGATCAGCTTATCTTCAGGGGATTGTTCTAATACAAATAGATTTTCCAAGGTAGACCACCCCTCTTAGAAAAAGATTCGCCAATGGTTCATCAAGCTAAAAATGTAAGGCTCGCTAAGAAAAAGAACTACTAGTGCACCTATCAACAAGCTTCAGGAGTGAAGTATATACGAACTATTAATTACTGCTGATTGTTAAGGCCAGCATAGCTAATGTATATAGAGAATCCATGGTTGTTCATAATGAGAAGAAACCTTGTCTTGGTGGAATAGTCAACCACAATCTGAGATGGAGAAGTGTATACCAAACAACTTCATTTAAGCATATTGTTTATTTTAAGTTTAAGACTATATTAGAGATGAGCGAACGTACTCGTTAAGGGCGATTTCGGAATCGAGCATCGCTATTTTCGAGTACCTGGCTACTCGGTGAAAAGATTCGGGGGGCGGCGTGGTGGAGCGGGGGTAGTAGTGGGGAACAGGGGGGAGCTCTCTCTCCCCCCCTCCCCTCTGCAACCCCCCGCTCACCCCTGGCGCCCGCCGAATATTTTCACCCGAGTAGTCAGGTACTCGAAAATAGCGATGCTCAATTGCGAAATCGCCCTTAACGAGTACGTTCGCTCATCTCTAGACTATATGTATCCATCTATGAAATTGGACTTGATGTGTGTGAAGGATTCCCAAATGTAGCACATCAGAATGTAAAGTCCACTAGGAAAAGGGGTCTGTATAATTGTATTATATTTACAGGACTGGGGCCAGAAACACTATCTTTTCTCCTTAGGGAGAGCACCTTGACAGTGAATAAGGAGACTCAAAAGGCCATTTATGCTCCTCTGGGTAATATGTAAATAAGGGAGATGGAATAATTTTGCAAATAAATTTGCTTTGAAGTCCCAGTCATTGTTGCAAGGCTTGTATAAAGAGTCTGATTTTGGCTTGAAGGAATGCTGCCTTACAATAGGTGGCTCTGTGGAGGTGTTATTCCATCTCCATAATTTGCATTTACAGGACTGTGATGGTTGTACTTTGATAAATCATTTTTTTTAAAGAGGACCAGTCAGCTTCCTAACTTATGTGTCTGTTTTAGTAGCTACTTGTATTCCTCCATGAAATCACAATTCTGGCACATCATTTCTTAGAATTCTACTTTGTGCCATTCCTCTGTCATTACTTCTAGAAATGTATTAATAGATTGACAACTGGGTGTTGCTGTTCCCAATGACAAAGAGGTGTGTCCATACACAGTTTACTCTGATTGAACAGTATCAGATTGGGTAGGAACACCTCTCCCACGTTTGGCACCCATTCTTCATTTAGTCATACATTTTTGGAAGGAATAACAGAAATACGGCACAACACTAAGAAAAGATGATCCAGACTTGTTTTTCTTACGGGGAACACAAGTATTTACAAAAACAGACGTGCCATGAGAGCCGTCATATATTTTTTTACCTACCACCACAAAATTGCGTTCTTTTTTATTTGAAAGTCTATTGATTCCACCAAAAATAAGTACCCCTCCGAAATAGCTGTCTTTAAAAATATTTGAAAAAAGGCTGCATACTTCAAAGTACATAATCTGAGATCTTGCGTCCTGACAGTATGTGGTGCCATCATGGGTTGTGCTGTGCATGTCAGGAATCCCATAACCCAGAGGTTTGGACCTAAGTTCTATAGAGATTTGGGTCATTCACTATAAAGAATGCGGCACTTGAGATATTTTTTAAAGACATCTACTTAGCAAAGTATTTATTTGGGGAATATCTAATACATTTTCAAATATGAAGGAAATATAATTTGTGGTGATGGGTCCCCTTTAAGCATGCACTTGTAGGCCTACAGTTTAATTTATATATAGGCTTGTTTTAGGAATGGCTGCTTTAACAGCTAGGCCGCAGAAGCTCGGGGCTGGAGAGGATGGATAAAAATGCGAGGAAGCAGCAAATATAAATAAAGGGAAGGTCGTCTTTGTGCAGAGAGCGGGGCGGTGTAAATACTATCCATTCTGATATGACACACCATCAGATTGAATTCCAAATGTTTTCATGCTTACAGCTGACCTGATTTGCAGGGAAAGACAAATACCTTCCCCGTGTTTGCAGTCATATGTAATTTCTATCTCTCGACCTTTAGCTCGAGCAGCAGTAAAATGAAGAACTATTGCAGTCATTTAACACCCTGCCTTCTTCTAACTGGTCTCTGCCTGTGAGCCGTGCTTTTTAAATTGGCTAATGCAGAATACTTGCCGAGCTAATAATAATTCCGATTACTCTTGTCAGCTATTCTGGTTTCATGGGTAATTTAGTAGTTGAATACATTTAAGTTAACAAAAAAAAAGTCATTTGTTAGCCGGCATTGTTATGAATCAGGAGATGGTTTACCATTGGCAGCAGTAACTGTATGAAGATTTAAATTGCTACTGAAAAGGATTTGAGTGAAGGTAATGTTTTATAATGTTCTGAGCCATATGCACTACTTTCAGGCCTCATCAGTTTTACATTGATTCCTAGTGAAGTGTTTAATTGCATCATGAATGCAATATAATTCAGTTCTTTTTGCTAATATGGTCTATAGCTCAGAGTGATATACAGCACTGACAATGCAGATGCAGAATTATCATTGTCAGGCTCCTTGGCTTAACCCTCGGCGTACCAGTTGTTTCTTCCTGGCGTTAAGGCGTTAAAGCAATCCTCCTCGCCAAGTGGAAACATTATCGTTGCTGGAGACGGCTGTGAACAGCAGGAACGTAGTTGTCTGTTTTAATATTTTACATCCTCTATTTCTTCTTAATTCAAATTAAAGGCACTTTGTAATGTGTAAGCACATAAATGGATTTTTTTTTTTTACTTTACAAGTTTGTTAGCAATAAAGAGGCAGCTTTATTTTCTTTTCAGTCGCTTCAGCAAAATTATTACTTAGCAGCACAGGGCAAATTGTCAGCGGCTCAGCATGGCTAAACCCGCGCACGCTGTGCTATAAATACAGAAGATATTTTAGGCATTAGGTCTGTGAACGCATGCTGCTTTATGCAGACAATCCTCCAGGGGTAAGGTAACCTCTTTCCATAGACTGATGTTATCCTAAGTTATAGTGTTCTCTGGGGTGTATAGACTACTTAAAACACGCATAGAAGTGCATATACAGTAGTTGATTGTTTTTTTATGCTGCCATAGTGTTGCTGTATGCGCACACTTGGCTGCTGGCATGTTAGCTTCTGTGTGCGTTTAGGGTACCTATCTGATGTTTCCGGTTGGAGAGTAGTGTGGAAAAAACTCTAAGAACTCTAAATATTAAAACAATAAGACTTCCTTCACACTTAAAGGGATATTCCCATCTCAGCTTTTCAAGGCTGAGATGCACAGACCCGGCCGCTCTATTCGACCCCCTGTCGGAAAAGCCCAAGCGCTTAGTGCGACACTGTTTCTGTAGCTTTTATTAAAGTGAATGGGAGCTTTGGAAATGGTGTAGCACAACACACTATTCTGTTTCCATAACTCCCTGAATTACAGAAATAATAGAGCACACTGTGTTTTACTGCTTCCTTAGCTCCAGAGTTACAGAAACAGTGCTGCTCTAAGTGTTTTCCTAAGTTCTCGCCAGGTCACCAGTAGCCATGGTTTCCCATCTCGGCTATGAAATGCTGAAACGGGAATACCCCTTTAAGCAATGATTTATCAAGACTGACATTTCTTATGCCTTGTTTTTGAAAAATAATTCAAAAGTGTAGGAAGTTACACAAACACACAGGCTGTTTTCTGACATTTCTTTTCCTATAGAGAAGCATATGGGAAAATGCCGAAAAAAAACACCTGCCGTTGTAAATGAAGTGTGAAGTTGGTCATAGGTGATGAAATATATCAACGTGGACACAGTGGGACAGACATACAAACAAGTTCAGTCTATTAACTTTACAGAAGTCTTATTCACTAAAGTTTGTAGCATAATCCTAGTGTCAAGCGATGTGAACTTTCTGCTCTTGTGCTTTGCCTTGCTAACGGCATCTTTCCAATCTCCATTGACAGTATATAGGAGTTGTTTAGAGCACCTGTGTATTGCTTATGGCACCAAGGAGAATGGTTTTGGTTATTTGATTTATCCTTACCTTCTGCCTCCCTTTATCCAATTTGCTACCACTCTTGTAAGGAAAACTTCCAGAGGTTATAAAGTATATCAAACATTTTATTATTTTACTATTTCAGGCCATAGAATCCCATTTAAAGTAGCTTTTCATTGAGTTTCTTCTATTTTCATCACCTTTAATGGAGATTTCCAGAGATTCTGTTTCACTTGATGGAAAAAATAGCACTGCATGCAGCATATTTTTTCTTTCTAGCATGATGGACACCATAATGGAACCCAACGGACCATATTAATCAATGGGAGTTCATTCAGCACCTTTGTTGTCCATAATGTGACATATATGCCATAATGTCCATAATGCTCCTATAGTTAAACAGACAAAGTGAATTCACAACGCATATACGAACTCAGACTAACATTTAAAGATTGATGTAGTCATACATAGGGTTTCTTTCAAATGACCAACTTGCTGAATTTCAGAAATAAATATGTTAAGCATGTATATATAGTTTAAACTATGGATATTCGAATATGAATATTCTTACTGATATTGTTTGGATTGCACACTCACAAAAGTCCTTTAATGATCAAGACAAGAAAAATGTTTGCAGGCACTCTGCATATTCCTATTAAACACTGTTATGAGCTGGATGTGTAATTAATCATTGACCCACTAAGGAAGGCTGTAAAGAACAGTATTATTAATAAACAAGGGCTGACTTCCCGGAATACAAAGTAATGGATTTTGGGTAGCGTTTAAGAGCAGGCAGTTGATGGTGCTTGGAAATGTACTTTGACATTATTGGAGGTTTGGGAAGCAGGAGGTAACTATTGCATTTGTCTAAAGCTTAATATTAAGAAATTTTAGAAAAGTGATTTATTTTTTAGTGCATTGTGAATTATTTCATATTCGATAAGCCTACTCTATAAATTGCAGACTGCTTGATATTCTCATATCAGGTGTGCTACTTTAGTGACTGTTACTTTGTTTAAATTTACTATAGGTGGGACACCAAACATTTCATTCAAAGCCTACTGTTATTTGACCCTAACCCTCTATGTTTTGAAGTCAATCTGTAGCTTTCTCCAAAGTTTTTGCCCCTCAAATTTCCCGCTTGAATTTTTTTTTCGGAAATAATAAAAATCTTTATATAATGCCAACATATTTTGCTTCCATTTGTTATTAAGAGGTTACATATATAGTTAAAATCAGCCATTAAAGAGTAACAAACATACTATTCAAACAAGAAAAGGGAGGTCCCTGCTTGCAAGAGCTTACAGTCTAAGTGGAAATACTGATAAAAGAGGTATGTTTTGTTTTCCAGCAGTAGTTTGACATCAGGCCATTGGAAGGTTGAAAAACTCAGTGCAAGTAAGCAGTACTCCAAAGTGTCAATAGTGAATGCCATGAATTCATATTCTGTAGCTGTGCTTTATGTATAAAAAATATTTGGATTGTACTTAAGGGGGTTCTCCAAATTTGAAAGCTGCTCCAACTGATGGAAAAATCTAATCTAAAAAAGCCTAGACGTTTTTCTTGCACAACACTATGACCATTTTGGTGGATGATTTTGGTGTTATTAGATTTGTTACATACTCACCACTGCTGTAAAATCATAAAATTTGAGTTTGATACATTGAGTGACTGTCAGGCAAGGTCATAGTTCCTATGTTAAGTCTAGCGGTGCTGCTGTGCTTCAGCTAACCCCGCCGCTAGGAAGAGTCAAGCGTTGCTAAGCGACAATCATATCAAGTGCTTACCAGTTTGAGTGTTGTCATGTCCACAAAACTGGGAAGACCAAGCCGTGGACGGCCAACAGTTCAAGACGAATCCTTGAGTTGAGAATTCTTAAAACATTTACAACCATCTTCCCAAACATTTTATGTTCTCATAGCGAACAATGTGTCAATCTTGTATATTATAAAAAGCTCACTCACCTCACCTCACCTGATCCCCGCTGCTTCCTTTTCAATGGTGCCCAATGCCCCTACTATGTTCTTGCTGCAGCCAATCATCAGACAAAGTGGTAACGTTCTCTTGTTTGGACATCATTGTTGCTGCAGTGGGAAGTAGAGGGCAGTGGGGTACCAGACACTGTCAGAATGAAATCAGCAGGAGATCCAGTGAATTGAGTTAACCTTTTTATATGTTTTTACAGCATGTCCCTTCAAAAAGAATACATTTTGGATTCATTATGCAGTACAATAGGTGATGTTTATAACAACAAGTGCAAAAATTCTGAATACCAGATTGTAAAACCTTTGAGAACGAGAGAAGCTGTTAAAGTGGAAAAGAGATGATAGGCAAGTGAAGAGTGAATGGACAGATCCAACAGAAGAAGAGCAAATAGAGCAAGAGCCTAACCAGTTGTTGTTTAAGATGTCTACAGCAAAATGCAAAGGAAGTAGATTTGAAGAAAAGGGCAATGGAAAAGACAAACATACCTGGTTTTGTAGCCTACATGTGGAAAGGGTTACAGTAACATTGTTATTGAAGTACCATATCACTCAGCTAGGATATTCATAAGATCACTTGGCCCCCATCAACCTCAGTGTGTGATTATTTTAAAGTATATTTGATGGTGATTTAAAAGCTGATGGGGTTTTAAGTCTCCTACATTAAATTACGACCAGAAATATGTTCTAGAAAGAACCCAATTAACTTTAGGATAGCCCTTTAGAATAACTCGGACTTTTGATAAATTATACTTTGCAGTTGATCTATAATTCTGTATATAATGATATAATAGAATGTTAATAAAATATAACCTACTTCATTTATAGCGCTTCTGAAAATTCATAGCTGGAAATGGCAGTTTATGTATATTGCATGGCCAATATTTCATCTTCTTCTATACTTAGCTGCTGATTATTTTAATGTAAAGATGGAGTAGACTTTATTACTCAGAAACTTGCTTGTGTACCCATGTACCCATGAAACTTGCTTGAGGTATCCATGGAATTTGGAATGTTTTCTTCTTCCGTTTGTGCCTTTGGCTTAGACCTCATTCACATAGCATTTTGCACTCCATCTATGGTGTCTGTCACAGGGTTCCATCTGAAATGCTGAAATCGGCATTGAGACAGAACCCTGTACATAGGCAGTCATTACTGAAATGGAGACCAAAGCTACAAGCCTTGGTCTCCATTTCAGCAGGTTTTAGTTTGTTTGCAGCTTTTCAGTGTAGTCAATTATGCTATTCTGTCCAGCTCCGGGCTAGAAATGAATGGAGACCTAGTCTCCTGGTCTTGCAGGGACTTTGGTTAACCAAATGACTAAATCTGCTAACTGAAATGTGCAGTCACTGTCCCCTGAAAAAATTATTAGCACAATACCTTTCACGAGGCTGTACAGTGATTAAGTCAAAATAATCCATTATTGGTCATGAGCCTGGGTGACTGTACTAATAATTACATACTACCAAAACTTGAATATCCAGATACCTACGGTCAGTGTATCAGCCCTCACAAATGGTCTCTGTAATGGTGATGGTTCTGTACTTGTGATTAGTAATTGCAGATGACATTACTTTGGATGATTAGTAGACCTCCCTCTGACACTTGTGTTGCAACAGCTGGCTGATGCCACTCCAGGAATTCGAGCTGCACTCTTTTTCTCTTGGGGGGCGGCAGGGGGGGGGGATAATGGGGGGAGATCTCTCTCTCTCTGCCCTCCCCCCCATCCCCCGCTCACGCCTGCTCACTTCTGCAACCCACCGCTCACCCCTGCCGGCACCTGAATCTTTTCTGACGAGCAGGCAGGTACTCGAAAAGGAAGATACTCGCTCGAGTATTGTCCCTTAACGAATATGCTCGCTCATCTCTATCTAGTTGTCATTACAGTGGAATGGCTGTTTTTTCTTGTTTTGTTTTTTTAAGAAAAAACATGGAACAATAGTCATATCCTTTGCTTTGATAATGTTGCCCATGCAGTTCAATGCTGAACTATAGCAGGACAACACATGTGATTTCTATAATTGCACTATAAAAAATGCCAGTACAGATTTTACAAAGAACTATTAGTAAAATTAGGCTTTCGACCCAGCAATGACTGTGCTGCTTTTGCAGAGTACAGAGTAGTTGTATAGACCTTTTTAATGACAAGGGGAACATTTGGCAAGCAGGCGCTTTTTATTGACAGTGCTTGCACTGCCATGTCTTTGTCAGACAGCCACTGAATAGAGGGATGAACGGAGGCAGGTGATTGAGCAGACAACATTCTCAGTCAGAAAGAGCAGCCGTTGGTAATCAAACATTTTTCAAGCGTCTGCGTTCTGTATTTATAGACTTTTACCTGGTTGCAGGTTAAAAATTGGAGCCACAATGAATCCAGCTGAATCATGTATTCCCTGAGCAGAACAGCCACAGCATTGAATATTCTTCTGTAAGATACATAAATAGAGTAGATCTCAGGTCTGATTTCCTTCTACAGGGTGACCACGGGAAAATCGGCGCCACACACTTATGAAAGCTGTCTTAAAGAAAATATGTCTTTGTTGTCCATAGCAACCAATCACAGCACAGCTTTCATTTTACCTCCGCAGTACAGGAAATGAAAGCTGAGCTGTGATTGCTTGTTATGGACAACAAAGAGATTTTCTTTTTGACAGCTTTTATAAGAGTGTGGTGCGGGGCTACTTTTTCCATGGCCCACCCTGTACTTTGTCGCAACAGATTTTTAGGATACATGTTTACTTTTGTCTTAAATAAACCCATTTACTGCAACAAATCAACTCAAATTCACCCCGATCTATACTATTGCCTCTTTGGCACACATAGTACAGATAGTCCCCGACTTGCGAACATTCGACTTACGAATTTCGCTAGATACGAACTATCTGTACAGCACAGTATGATGTAATGCTATGGCATTACATCATGCTGTGCAGGGACCGGACAAGCTTCTATCAAGCCTGATAGAAGCCTGTCCAGTCAGATCGCGGTTGCTAGGCAGCCGGGGGCCTTCTGAAAGGCTTTAGGGCTGTCTATGCAGAGCGCCTAGCAAGCCGTGCGCTTGATGGGCACTCTGCATAGGCAGCCCTGGGGCCTTTCAGGAGGTCCCCGGCTGCCTAGCAACCGCACAGCGTCCCGCGATCTCATCGTGGGACACTGTACGGGCCCCCTGAACGTCGGGTGCAGGCTGTTTCTTACAGCGGGCACCCGGCGGCAACAGTTCCGACGAGCCGCTCCGTGCCGCTCGGCGGAACTGTTAACACTTTAAATACCGCTGTCAGAGCGGTATTTAAAGTGTTAACAGTTCTGACAAGCGGCGCGGCTCGTCGGAACTGCTGCCGCCGGGTGCCCGCTGTAAGAACAGCCGGCACCCGACGTTGTATGGAGCGGGATCCACCCGCTCCATACCATTTGTTCGACTTGCGAACAAAACGGACTTGCGAACGGGCTCCCGGAACGGAACCTGTTCGCAAGTCGGGGACCATCTGTACTAATATCAGATACAATGAAAAGGGGAATATGTTGGTTTATGACTCCTAACATTTCATGATATTGTTGTTTGAGTGTAGAAAATATTTAGTTTGTGCAATGAAGTAAAAGTAATGACATTCAAAAGCTCAAGTAAGAAATCTTGTCCATTTCAAGGTCTAATGTTGCATGAAACTCAAGAAGAATGTGTAAATTCACGCAATCTTAGACTTTCAATAAATGAAGGCCAATGTGTCTGAATCATTAGAACCACAAATCTCACAGTCACAATTGAAAGTAAAGGCCCATTTACAGGCAAAGATAATCTTTTAAAACGACTGAAAGAATTTGGAATCTATTTGCAACAAGTGTTAATGGCCATTAACACTTTATCATCTTCATTTGTATGTAAAAGGGCCTCCATGAGCTGTTTGCAGAGCCCAGTGTGTGATTAATCACACAACCAGCTATGCACACAGCTGCATTGTTCTGCTCAGGGTTGCCAGCAAATTACAATGTTATCTGATGGCTCCCGTGGCGATAACAGCATAAGGTCTATTGAGAGAGAATTTATCTCTCAGTGTCTGAATGATGGATTTTAAGTACACCTTAAAATCATCATTCAAACGAAAAGTTCATGATGCCCGCTCTTACATATAACGATTATCGCTCATTTTTGGTCGTTTGAACGAATTTTGAGCCATAATTATTAAGTGTAAATGGGCCTTAAGTAGCACATTACATGGAGTACAGCTCGAATTGCAGAGAGGTTGGGATTCTCAATCTATCTCCTTTTAAAGAACAGCATATATCACCTTACAGCTTCGGCTTATCACCATAGAGGGTGCAGAAACAGCGGTTGCACTCTGGCCAAGGTGTATGGTAGGTAGGGTTCCTATTAAAGATTTTACGTTGGAGTCTAGGAGCTTCAAGTTATATTTTTTCCAGGTATGATTTTATTTTTGAAATTGATACAAAACTGTGATTTACAAAAATGAATGATAGATCTGCATTACTAATATCCACTTACAGGCCCACTTTAAGAGAGGTCTGACCCGGAGACCATTTTCACATCATATTGATGCTGCTCCCAAAACTGGTATTGGCACCAGTCCACACGAAAAAAAAAGAACATTATTATAATAGAAAAGAAAGCCGTTTTCTGTAGTGTCCGCGCCTGTTCATTAGAGAGGCATGCTTGTCTGTATCCCCTTACTATTCCTGTTCCAGTAAATTACAGACCTCTATCAAATTAGCATTCATTCTCTAGGATATGATATAAAAGGAGAACTAATTGTATTAGTGGCTTTTATATCACATTAGAGCATACATTTGCAATACACTTTTGCTCTAAATAGCTTTCAAGAAGGCACAGTGCATGAAGAGTCTCTACATTACAGAAGCCCCTTGGAAGCCCCAAAAATCAAAGCTATTTAACACAAAGGTCTGGGTATGTGTTTTTATGTAGTGTATGCCATGAGGCCCTGTATAACGTGTGCTGCTAACCAGCTCAGGTTTGTACATGGTTAGACAATATTGATGCTTTATTATTGGTTTTCCATTTGTGTATAGCACTTAGTATTTCGAATATGAAAGCATTAGATCAGATATTAATATAATCTGAAGTTAAAGATTATTTCACCTTTAAGGAAGGCCACTGTGAAGAGTCTAGAAAGGAGATATATTAGGTAAATTCACAAAAATATTAGGAAATTACTTTACATACAGAAACTTGGCTATTTCACCCTTACTATCCAAATGCAGTCATGCAAAAGCAAATGAAATTGAAAAAGGTGTTTAGGGTAAGCAGGGTTGACAACTGTCCCTAAATTCCTGGACAGTACATACGAATAGGGCATTTTTTTCTCTTGTCCATAAAAAATTAAATATGTTCATGATTTTTTTTGAAGCTGGAGGAGTTTGTTCAGGTTATTGTGATTGTAATTATCATTATTATACAGCTGCCGGTGGATGCTACTAACGTATCCATAACCATATTCAGGGCTGTAGACATATACCACTTATAATCTTCAGGATTTATTAGAGTTTCCCAATGTGTCTGCAAAAAAATGTGAATTTTTTTTGAATGAGTTGTCCATAAAAAGGTAACCTTGATGGCAGGATGCAGGCTGCATATAGCACACAGACTATGAACCATTGTATAGAAGATAAAAGTAATTCTGTATATCAGTGAAGTCACTATGGGTTAAGACCTTATAAATGGAGTCTGTACGGTAGCACATGGAGTCTCTGAAGTTCAGTATTATGGAGCTGTAGGCGCTCCATATATCACCATATGGTTCTTCCATGCTACTCTCACCTAGTAGTAATTACTTGGAGTTGGAGCTCCATTCTCCTTTCTGCAAAGCCAACACAAGCGTGCATATTAATTGCTACAGAGAGAGGAGGATAAGTAGACAAATTGGCTACAGTTCTCTTCAGATTTCTTTTTCTCTTTTTCTTTGTCAAACACCAGGATATATAGGGAGTTTGAAACTGATAGACATTTGTCTTTTTTCACCCTGTATGTCTATGTCAAAGCCAAAGGAGTCAAGATGAGATGTGGGATAGTCTTGTGGATTTTCATACTAAGGGGTTCTTTAGCTGCCCCTATGCCTCCCTGTGAGGATACATTGCGGATTTCTAGGCAGATATCGCTCTGGCTGCTTGGAGACCAAGCAGGGAGGAGGGGGAAGGCAGTCACTTTGGGCTTGCGTTTTTTTTTCGCACCGTGATTGCCGGTAAGCATTTAAAAATCATTTCCACACTGACTCTCAGGTCTTCCACTGTGGAAATCTGTGTGCGGAATCCACGCTTGCCATGGGCATGCTTTAAGTGCAAATTAATCACCCCATGTCTGTGCCTTGTTATATGTATGTGTGTATGTATATATATAGATGCCTCTTCTGATCCATTCCATTTAAGCCCGAGGATGAACCCTGTGTAGGTTTGAAAGCTTGCTGTAACATCATTTATTTTTGTTAGCCATTAAAAGGTATCATATCTATAAGATTACTTGATTTCTTATACTGAGAACAATCACATTTTGCTCTACTCGCTAACATGGTACCAAACTTTTTTCGTGTCCCAGCTCCTGCTCTGTGCTGATCTGCGGGAGTCCTGAATGATAGATCCCCACTGATCAAACATTGATGGCTGTGTAAAGCATAGACATCAAGTCCCAAAGAGCGCTTTTAAGTTTTTCTTTAACTTGTTAACTTTGCAGAGTTGCAGTTTTATTAGTCTAGCAGAGCTAGTATGATGACCAATTTGTTGTGTCTCTTACAAGAAGGTGTAACGTATCAGACTGCAGTGAATGTTATAAAGGAATTATTTGAATGACGTTGTAATATTTCTTCTCAACAATCATGAAACAATAATTTGCAATCAGCATAATAACAGGTTTGCAGGATCTTAGTCACTTTATGAGCACTCCTGTGGTTTGAACAGTTCCCAAATATTTTATGTGAAGTAGCGGTGGAGATAGGTGATATACACTCATAAGACTATGAGCATTGTTGAGATAGGATGCTAGCAGCTGTCTAGTGCTTTCTCTTGGGCTTTCAAATCTCTGGCAGTCAGGCTTCGCCTCTGCAGCTGCATATTTTTTTGTACAGCTGTAAATCTTATGCGTATTTTGTGTACATTTAAAGCCCCTTTCTATGTGACATAGGAGAAATTATTGCCCAGCTGCTAACAGGTTAAATCTCCATGATTGTGTAGTCTCATGCTTCCAACATCATCATTTGAAGATTTCGGATTTCCATGTGTTCTGTGGGGCTGCCAGCTTAACACTGTAATTAAACTGACTGGACAGAAATATGTCACATTGTAAGCAAACAGCCATTTGTGGTTCACAGGTTTCCAAATCCTTATGATTAAGTGTAATTTGGTAAATGGCAGATACAGTAATTTGGGACAGCTATAGGGAGTCATAATGCAGTTCTGCCGCCAAATCATTCTTCAGTTACAAAACATTTGGTAGTGTTGGACAAACAGTTGGTGCCGCCTGCCAGGAAGAAGTTGGCATCTAACTGCTGCACAATGTTTGATTACTGGACGTCCTAAATACTGCTCAGTGACATGGAGTGTCTATGAGCAGAGTTAATGGCGATCTCGCATGCCTCCATATAACTCCTCTTATAAATTTGTCGACTTTATTGTGCAGTCTTACATTAACTACATACTAAAAGCTAGACGTTTATCTACTCTCCACATCCTTCAGATGCAATATTAAAAAGTTTTGTTGACAAAAAGTAACTGCACTTCAAAAAGTTTGACATGTCAAAAGTTTTTTTTAATCAGTGGGAGTCCGGTGCCGAGAACCCTGCTGAGCATCGCCTGTCAACTCTGCTTGGCAGCTGAAGACAGATGCATAAATGTATATAGAAGTCTATACTTTATTTTCTGTTGCCAAGAGGAGCTGAAGGCAATGATGACAGCCAAAGGGTCACAGCGCTCAGATGAGTGCTGCAGCCCCTTCATTTCAGTGAATAGTGGGGGTCTAAACACCCAGACCCACTGTGATCAAAACTTTTAACACTTTACTCCGATGTCAAAAGTTTTTTAAAAGTGCAGTTACTCCTTAACGCTTATGATTTGCACGTTATGCATTTTACACAAGTCACATTGGTAGAGCCCTTCTGTTGTCTTGAACAGAATTCCCAGTTGCCATTTTTTCGCGAGAGTGTACATGGATTTCTTCAGCTTTTACAATATTAAAGGGTCTTCCTTTTTTTAGTACAGACGTAGATGGTGGTGGCTTTTTCTGGCGTGTTTTATTCTTTTTGATTAAAACTTCATGTGGCAGCAAATTCTCTTCTAATACCTACTTCTAGCATGATAATGTGCCATGTCGCAAAGCACGCGTTATGTCAGGATGGCAATGCCAAACTGAATTCACATGAAAAGTCACTTTATGAAAATTACTTAAATCTCTAGTAATATAATGCTTTTGGTTAGCCAATAAAATATCATTTTTCTTATAATACGTTTGTCTTTTTTTAAATACAGAAGTATTTATTAACACATAAAAATTAATTGAATAGCCTATCCAATAAAATACAGCTTTTAAGCCGTCTGTTCTGTTCATGTAGGGTGCAAGTACAGTGCTCCTTAAAGACGTCACCAATACATCAGACCAAGATGTAATTAATGTCCACAGTGTACCAATATAGACATATTTCATCAAAACACAGGGAACACAAAATAAAGCAAATAACGGTAACAGACATGCAGTGATGGGAACGTTATCTCCAACCAACTTTGGTAAGGCAGACCTTGCCTAGAGGCAGAGTGATCATCCCAATAGGAGCGGCCTTACGTCATGAACCTAGGGGGCCAGGGTCAGACTGGGATTAAAAAGCAGCCCTGGCAGACAAGCCCCAGCAACCTACATACAATACTGCCCCCTCCACATTGCAAAATGATAGTGTCATACAACACATGCAATTGTTGATGAGCTGTTAAGGACTTTGTGCTGTAACTATATGGTCTTGGTCCTGGGCTTTAATTCAATACAATAGTGAAAATATAGCATGGGATTAAAGCTCCTGTACTCTGGTAGTAGCAGGTTGGGTGTTCTGCTGTCAGAGACAGCCTAGGACCCAAAGGAGAAGACAGAAGCGGTTTGTAGTTGCTTCTTCCTTCTCTTCCACAGGCTACATAGCACTCAAGTCTGTGATGATCTTCTGGCTGACCAAGATCTCTGTAGATAGAAAGAGCAATGTATATAACACAGTATTTGGTAGAAGTTAAAAAGTCTCACACAGAGTAAATAACCACAGGTACTTAGTTGACAGGAGTGCACAGCCTCACCAAACATCTTAGGTAGGACAATAACCAGCGCCTATGTAGAGGCGGACCCGGAATAAATACACTGACATTATGGCTGATTGGCCAGCTAAGGGAAACGCTTCCCTCCTGCCAATCAGTCCATGTACCATAGGAGATATAGCAGGGCTATGAAGAATGGACACATTATACGCTGAGCCCACTGTGGCATTTCCAATAGATGACACCTCACGGATCTCTGAAGTGACAGGAAGAAGGCAACACAAATGTCTCTCATTTGTAAATTCATGTGAGCTTTTCTTACAGGGAAGTGAGAAGCTTGTATGCCACTGTTTATAACATTCACTCCAAATCATAGGTTGTAAAAGAGGATAAAAAACCTGAAATATGAAGTGAAGGCATGCAACGGCACCCAGCGCCGAATAACAAGGCACATGTGCCGAAGCATGGTGATATAAGCTGGGCCTAACATCGGGATGTGCACTTCCATATTGTGGCTGGCGCAGCAACACTGTCATATACCAAAATTGTTAAATAATGTCTGGTTAAAAGTTCCTTAGTCTTCAGTTGGTGACATTTGTTTTCAAGTATTTCATTTGCAATGGATCCATTAATACAATCACAATGTGCATGTAGAGTAAAACCTGTGCATTCTGTGGAGAGCATGGAGTCTGGGAACTTTTTCTTGCGGTGACTATGACAATCTTTTGGTATTCCAAGGAACCACTAAATTATGGTTACGTACTGCGATACTTAATAAGAAGCTTCATTAAATGTATTCTCTACTGGGAAACTAGGTAAATATTTTTTGAGCAATTTAGAGTTAACATTAAGATTTTAAAGGCAAAAACCTAATGTTCCCTGAAGCATTGAAGAGCTTTATCCGTAATCGGGCACATTTCCCTAAAACGAAATATGCAAAGTTTTATTGTCCCCTGCTGCTTGGTGCTGTTCACAGCTGAGATTTAAGCTGATATACAACAGGCGGGTAAGCAGCATTCTCCTCATTGTGCTGCATTAACTTTTCTCTGTCATAGCTTGTCATTTTTATGCTTTTACATTTGCAGTAATGCAATGTGAAAATTGCTCATTGGGAACAGTTGTAACTTTGCATTAGTGGAAACTAATAATAATAGGGATGTAAATCTACCGTATACAGCAGCAATGACTAATCTGATGTGATGGCTATGACAGGTGGATTAAAAGTACTTAGAGTATTTTATTTAAATATTCTAGATATTTGTTCTACTCTTGGAAATTTCCTTTTTGAAAGTTGAGGAAATTGATAGTACTGGCAAAACCCAAGAAAATGAATTAAACAAGAACGGTATCAATGTCATGCTTAGCAAACAGTGGTTGGCAGGCCAAAAATGACTCCTGGGCCCATCGTATATTGTCTGCCATCTGCAGTAGTAGCATACATCTCGATTTAACTCATCTGCCTTAGGGCTCATTCACATGAATGTAAATAAGCAGTGAATGAAACACATTATTTCTAATGGGTTAATTCTCAGCTGCGTAGTTTTCACAAGATGTTTGGTTGTGAGAAAAAAAAGCAGCATGTATTATTTTGGTGTGTATTACGCACCAAGATAGCCCATTGAAATCAATGGGCTTGCGTAAATACGCAAGAAGCCTGTGTATTTACTGCATATTTACACAAGGAATCAATGGGAATCAGCTTTTTTTGGTCTGTATATCACAAACCGAAACACACACTACGCCCCTGTGAATGAGTCCTTGTAGTGAGATGCTGAGAGTTAGAGTAGCATGAGAGAAGTGAGCTGCGTAAATGAAATGGAGTGTAGCTCTAATGTCTCTAAAGCCAAAAGCAGACCATACAAATGAAGTCATCATCTCCACCAGAGAAGACCTGGTTTGAGAACCAGTCCCGAAACAAAGTTATTTTCATGAACCAGGCCTTGTACAATGTTGTTCCTTCTTATACTTTCTTATCAGATTCTTTAAAGAGAAGTAGGAAGTGGCACAGAGTCATGCGAGCCACTTTCATCAGGTATATTGTCACTGTCTCTGGTCACCAGGTTTAGAGTAGCACCACTAAAATATGAATCTATAGTCTGCACCAGAGGCATAACTTGAAGCTCCTGGGCCCCGATGCAAAACCTGTAATAGGGCCCCCAACTATAATGCTTTATTCATAGTACTGGGTTCCCTGTATGGAGAAGAGAGGCCTTATGGGCCCCCTAAGGCTCCTGGGCCTGGGTGCAACCGCATCTGCTGCATCCTCTATAGTTACGCCCCTGGTCTGCACAGTATGCAGCATTGGCAGATGGTACTACTCATCATAGTATTATTGACATTAAGAATGTCAACTGTCCCTGGCTAAGTCACACCTTATGATTGCCATTTGTAGACTTCCCATAAGGACAATGTACTACAATTCCATAATGCAATCTTCTGTTTGGTTGAATCATTTGTTCTTATTTTCAGTTGTACCCTCTGTTTGATTTTGGGTCATTTCAGTGAACTGTTAATATTTTAATGGACTTTTTCCTTTCATTTCTTTTGTGGGTCAACGCCAGTTGCTGTATAGTAGCTCTCAAGTTAAACACAGTTGACAACATGTGCTGCAAAGTCTATATAAGAGTTGATGTCCCATAATAACCAAAACAAAGGCTGTCAAAGAGCCCAAATTTGATGGCAAATGATCTCCATGCATCTTATGACAGTTTTGCCTCTTTGCATTCCTTCCCAAAGACAAAAGTTAAAACATTTTGGATCATTGGGTGCATCAAAAGCAGTATAGGGGCACATGACAAGAGCATTGTTCTTCCTCTTCTACAAATCAGTGGTCAGACCACACATGTTTCGGGCACCGGTACTCAAGAAGGACACCTCGGAGCTTGAGTATGTTCAAAGACTGGCAACTAAATGAATAAATGAAATGGGCGGACTACAATACGCAGAGAGGATATCAAAATTGGGTTCATTTAGTTTAGAAAAAAAGATGGCTGAGGGGCGATGGCCTAATAACTATGTATAAATATATCAGGGGACAATGCAGAGATATTTCCTATGATCTATTTGTAACAAGGACTGTGACTGTAGCAAGGGATCATCCTTAAAGGGGTTGTCCCGCGCCGAAACGTTTTTTTTTTTTTTTCAATAGCCCCCCCGTTCGGCGCGAGACAAACCCGATGCAGGGGTTTAAAAAAAAAAACGGATAGTACTTACCCGAATCCCCGCGCTCCGGTGACTTCTTACTTACCTTGCGAAAATGGCCGCCGGGATCTTCACCCACGGTGGACCGCAGGTCTTCTCCCATGGTGCACCGTGGGCTCTGTGCGTTCCATTGCCGATTCCAGCCTCCTGATTGGCTGGAATCGGCACACGTGACGGGGCGGAGCTACGAGGAGCAGCTCTCCGGCACGAGCGGCCCTATTCAGAAGGGAGAAGACCGGACTGCGCAAGCGCGTCTAATCGGGCGATTAGACGCTGAAATTAGACGGCTCCATGGAGACGAGGACGCTAGCAACGGAACAGGTAAGTGAATAACTTCTGTATGGCTCATAATTAATGCACGATGTACATTACAAAGTGCATTAATATGGCCATACAGAAGTGTATACCCCCACTTGCTTTCGCGGGACAACCCCTTTAACGTCTAGAAGGAAGAAGACTTCTAAACCAACACAGACAGGGGTTTTTTTACTGTAAGAGCAGTGAGATTATGGAACCCTCTGTATGAGAACATGGTGATGGTGAATGCTTTAAAAGAGTTAAAGAGGGGCCTGGATGCATTTCTTGAGTGCATCAGTATTACATGTGATAGTCACTGATTATTTCAGAAGGGTTGTTGATCCAGGGATTATTCTGATTGCCAGATTGGAGTCGAGAAGGAATTTTTCCCCCTAAAATGAGGAAAATTGGCTTCTACCTCATTGAGATTTGCTTTGCCATCCTCATAATCAACATTGGGGGGTAATAGGCTAAACAGGATTTTTTTCAGCCTTACACGCTATGTTACTACTTACTATGTTAAATGTTATGTAATAAAAAACAACCCAAATGAGAAGCCAGAAGGAGGTATTATGGAGGAGCATTGAGTGAAGTTTTTTCTGTAGCTTAGAATTACATGTAAGTTTCAAGGTGCCAATAAATTCGAAGTAAAATAAGGAAATTCTACAGTATATGTCTGTGATTTAAAGCCTTGAACTTTTCTAAGAGTAGCAAACAAGAAATTCTATATTTTAGAATTGCATGATTATTTTAGCTCTATTGAATTGCTACTTTGTGGGCTGAATCAAATATTAAAGCAAGACATCCAAAGTATGTATTACCTGAAACTGCTTTTCATAGATGAACGGGTGACAATACTCTATAACACAGTCCAGGTCTGCTCAGTAGCTGTTGAAAGTATTTATTACAGGGTTTTACAATTACAGGGGGTTATGACTGTTAAAAACATAAAATAAAGGCAATGTACAGTATATTTTTGTCTTATCTTTTTCAGCACGTTTGTTAAGATGGAAACACAAGATTGCCAGTGTCCATAAATTCACTTGGTCTGCAAAAATATAGTGGGAATTATTTTAGAAGCTGGAGGGTTCTACAGAACTCTCTACTAGATTGGTATTAAAGAGAGAGCTATGTCTTCTTTGTGGCTTCTGGCCAGTGTGGTGTTCTTTAGGCTGCCTGCAGACGGCCGGGTCGGATCCCCTGCCAGAAATCTCGCAGCGGGACCCGACCCGCACTCCTGCAGGGACCAGTGTGGCTCTCACCTTCTCCCGCGGTTCCGGCTCTGTGATGTGCCGGCTGCCGGCTGGCCAGCCGGCGCATGCGCAGAGCAGAGCAGAGTCGGAAGTAACATTTCAGTGCGGGCCTCTGCGAGACCCGCACAGAAATAGAACATGCCGCGATTTGTTTTCTGCTCGTGTTTTGGCGCAGACAAATCGCGGCCGTCTGCATAGGATTGCATTATATAATGCAATCCGATGCAGGCGGGCAGGGGTGGAAATTCTGCAGGAAGTCCCGCCGCAGAATTTCCGCCGACTGTGTACAGGGGGCCTTAGTTACAGGCTATTTTCAATATAGAGGGTAGATATGAAACTTTTCATGGGCACTGTAGATAGCAATGTCCTAGTAAGGTAAATTTGCAGGCCTGCCAAATGATCAACTGGAAATGTTTTGCCCTCTTGTTTCCTAACCTAGCTTATTATCCTACCAATGATGAGCAAAATCTACCACCGTACTAATAGGCATACATGCATGAAGTATTAACGGAGTTAAGCAACTCAGTAATGACCACACATGACATGGAAGTGTTTGTTAAAGATCTTACTTACTTTATGTATTATACAAGTAAAAAACATCCCTACTATGCGCTTGACTCCTGCATTCACAGAGGACTCACCGACTCTAAACCAGGCATGCTTTCTTATCCTCCTCAAAATTGTCAAGGCAATTATTATAAAATATGCTCCCCTTATTGTCATGTTAGTGGAACACATAATCATATGCCAAGACATATAATCTATGCCAAGGCTATCATTTCTAAAAGATCCATGACAGAAATGACAATTCCGTTTTGTTATGGATCTCACTGTCATACAATGAGATTTGTCAGGTTTTGATTCTTTTTAACTGAGTAGAACAGCACACTAGATTACACTATTCTACCTGTCAAATGCAACAGACCCTAATAGTTCTTAACCCTAATGGGATTTTTCAGGGTAAGTGAATGTCTCGCTTTTCCCCACAAACATCACTACTTAGGTCTATAGGCTGTGATGGGCGTTACAGCTCATCCTATTAAGGGGAAGTGTAATCACCTAAGAGTACAATAAACTACATCATAATGCTCCGAGAAGTCCTGGGATGTAGTTTTTATACTTGCCCAGCTCCCTTTTTTCGCACTGTCACACGTGGAAGTTGGCTCCAGTGGACTCATCTCTGCAGCTGAGTAAATAGTATGTGTGCGCACGCAGTCTGCAGTGGTAAGTTTGCTGTGCACGCAGTCTGCAGTGGTAAGTTTGCTGTGCACGCAGTGTGCAGAGGTGAGTTTGCTGTGCACGCAGTCTGCAGAGGTGAGTTTGCTGTGCACGCAGTCTGCAGAGGTGAGTTTGCTGTGCACACAGTCTGCAGAGGTGAGTTTGCTGTGCATGCAGTCTGCAGAGGTGAGTTTGCTGTGCACGCAGTCTGCAGAGGTGAGTTTGCTGTGCACGCACGCACACAGTGTTCTCTATGGGAGCTGCAGAGATGAGGCCTCTGGTCCTGATTTTCACAGGTGACAGCACAAGATCAAGGGGAGTGGGTGCTCATCGGTGATGACAGGTTCTGGTTAATTAAATTGAGATGAACTGCAAAACCATATAAATCTAATGGACTAGAGTGGGGCTATTTCTGGTATAAATGTTGATTCTTTTTTTTCTAATTCCACAGAACCCTTCTGTAATGCCTTAGCAAACATAGCCTTAAAGGGGTTGTCTCGTGAAATCAAGTGGGGTTCAGCACTTCTGTATGGCCATATTAATGCACTTTGTAATATACATCGTGCATTAATTATGAGCCATACAGAAGTTATTCACTTACCTGCTCCGTTGCTAGCGTCCCCGTCGCCATGGATCCATCTAAATTCGCTGTCTTCTGGCGTTTTTAGACGCGCTTGCGCAGTCTGGTCTTCTCCCTGGTGAATGGGGCCGCTCGTGCCGGAGAGCTGGTCCTCGTAGCTCCGCCCCGTCACGTGTGCCGATTCCAGCCAATCAGGAGGCTGGAATCGGCAATGGACCGCACAGAGCCCACGGTGCACCATGGGAGAAGACCCGCGGTGCATCGTGGGTGAATATCCCGGTGGCCATCTTGGTAAAGGAAGAAAGAAGTCGCCGCAGCGCGGGGATTCGGGTAAGTAATAAACTTTTTTTTTTTTTTTTTTTAACCCATCCCTTGGGTTTGTCTCGCGCCGAACGGGGGGCCTATTGAATAAAAAAAAAACAGTTTCGGCGTGAGACAACCCCTTTAAAGGGGTTATCCAGATTTACAACATTGATGGCCTATCCTTAGGATAGGCCATCAAAGTGCTAACAACCACTTGTCCGTCATTCCGTGTGTGAAGTGGGAGTTACATGCAGAGCCTGACAGTACCTGTGATGTCAGTTACCGGCTCTTAGCTTCACCCCTTGATCACATGCCTGTGACGTTATCACAGGTCCTTTATCCTCCTTGTGCAGTGAATGAGGGATTATGGGCAGACTACATCCCCCACAACCCCCCACGGCCTCACTTGCTATAGATACAGCAGTACTCAGTCTGGAAGTTTGTAGCTTGTTGTGAGACTGCTGCACACCTGTGTGGAGACTCCAATAAATAACACCTCACAAATTTACACATACATAGCTGGTATGCTGACAGGACCTGTGATGATGTCTCTGTCGTTTGATCAGTCACATGGTCTCTGAGCTGAATGAGGGATTATGGGCAGACTACATCCCCCACAAACCCCTGTGGCCTCAGTTGCTATGGATCCAGCAGTACTCAGTCTGGCAGTTTGTAGTTGGTTGTAAGACAGCTGGACAGCTGTGTGAAACTTCAATAAATGACACCTCATAAATGTACACATACATAGCTGGTGGTGCATACTGACCAACAACATTGAAGCATAGTCCGGTAAGATTGTACCTTGTCACCACCGGAAGCTAGGGGCTGACAGCCTTAGCTTCACTAGACGCCCCTAGCTTCCCATTGGCTCATGGTATAGCACTAACTTTGTTAACCCAGTGTGCAAGACACGGCGGCTGTACGGAGGACAAAGGGGGAGACCGAGATCAGCGTTAGCGGCGCGATGGAGGGTGACTGCGGCCACACCAAGGACACTGACAGCAGAGCTGCAGGGGGCCCATGGGCGGAGATACTGCAGCTCCCACAGTGAGACAGAGAGCGGGGGCAGCGGCGCAGCTGCACAGAGCAGATCATGCAGTAGTGATGTGAGGTAGTTCCTGGGCTGAGGAACCGACCAGGACTCCGAGCACTGCTAGTGAGTGGCAGCCGCTCAATGTCCCCATCCGCCTCACAGCGCTGCCGCTGTGGGATACACAGTGTGCTGCTCACTCCCCAGGGCGTTACTGCTGAATCGTGTCTTCCAATTGGCATCTAGGGGCATGACAGGGGCATTCACTCCTGATAACACCTGTCACACCCCTAGCTTCTGGTGGTGACATACAACAGTACCGCATAGTCCTTCACCACTATCTTCACATCTCCATGAACGTGATATCATGTCATCTCTAGTGCAAATGCCACCAACACCAGTCCAGGCTTCATCTAATTGTCAACTGTTATCCAGTGTTGAAACTAACCACCGCTGTCGTGCAAACATGTCACCACAGAGTTCAACACCACTGTGAATCTAATGCAGCTTACATGATACAGCGACAAGCCATGATTTCACCTCAGCCACCTGCTGAGGTTTGTAAATCTCATACAGCAGATATGCAAAAGCTACGAACATGTCTCCTTAGCGAGCAGCTGAAGTTCGTAAATCACGTGCAGCTCGAATGCAAAAGCAATGTAGCAGAGACGTGTGTGTGACGTGCATGTAGCAGAGCTGTGTGGTGCATTGCATCACCAGAAACACTGGTACTATAATTTCCCAATAATTACTAGTCAATATTAGATTGGTGGCTGTTGGGATTGGAGTGGCAGGAAGATTTTTTCATAAATCCTGGTGCATTCTGGGAAGAGTGAAGAGTTGCTGTGAGTAGAATGATCACTGGGTTTAGCCAGTTCTAGCTGCTAATGTTAGAACTTAGTAACATCTTATAGGTTAAATTGTATTAGGAGAATTTTTAGCTATTGCAAGTTTGGAAGTGGACATCAACTCACTATGTGCAACATGGAAGGGCAGAGTAGCCATATAGTGAGCTGCAATGTATACTATATGTTTACAGACCCATCAGAGGAAGAGCCAAACTTCACCTGCCAGAAATGCAAGCTTGTGTCTCTATTGCAGGAAAAGGTGCAAAGTCTTCAGGAGAAAATAGCTACATTGAAACTTATTAAGGAGGATGAGGATTTCCTTGGCAGCGCAGAAGTAACTCTTCAGAATGTTGAAGGAAAATACATTGTCAGTGTACCTGCAGAAGTAGAAGAATGGAAGCATGTGACCTAAAGAAGCAGGAGGATCAGGAGTCAGCCAGCACACATACTGCTCAGGAATCAGTACCAGGCTCTCACCCAGGATAGCAATGAAATGATATATCAAAAAAATTACTTTGCCCACAAAGAATAGTCTGATAAGCACTCAGAAACCTCTTGGATGGAAAAAAAGAAGTGTTGTTGTGAAGAAAAGGAGAGTGGTAGTTGTGGGGGATTCCCCGTTGAAAGGAAGAGTCGCTGTCTGCAGACCTCACATAACATCCCAAGAGGTGTGCTGTCTTCCAGGTACACTTTAACAGGGAGAAATGCAAAGTCCTACATCCAGAAAAATGAAAAAAGCACATTTAGAGTGAGAGGAATTGGGCTAAGCAGCACATGTGGAAAAGCCTTGGGTATACTAATATTCACAGACTGAACATGAGTCAATAGTGTGATACAGCAGCAAAAATGCACAATTCTAAGATATATTTAGAGAAACATAGAATCTAGATCATGTGAGGTAATTATCTCCCTCTGCTCTTCTGGGCACCTCATTTAAAAAAAGACATCCACAAACTGGAGCAAGTTCAGAAAAGAGCTACTAGGATGGTGAGCAGTCTGCAAACCATGTCCTATGAGAAACAGTTAACATATCTGGGAATGTTTAGCTTGCAAAGAAGAAGGCTGGGAGGAGACTTAATAGCTGTCTACAAATATCTGAAGGGCTGTCACAGTGCAGAGGGATCAGCCCAATTCTCGTTTGCACAAGGAAAGACTAGAAGCAATGGGATGAAACTGAAAGGAAGGAGACACAGATAAGATATTAGAAAAAAACTTTCCTACAGTGAGGGTGATCAATGAGTGGAACAGCTTGCCATAGGAGGTGGTGAATTATCCTTCAATGGATGTATTCAAACATAGGCGGGACAGACATCTATCTGGGATGATTTAGTCAATCCTGCATTGAGTAGCCGATTGGACCCGATGACCTTGGAGGTCCCTTCCAACTGTATTATTCTATGATTCTTAACTCTTCACATCACGGCTGATCAGCTGTTTGAGGGGTCTGCAGTACTCTTGCAAGCGCTAGAGCCCCTTCATTGTTTTAGAGAGGTTTGTACTTGCAATTGACCTACCTTTTGCACTGGTGGCACATACTATTGCAGAATTGTCCCATTCACTTGAGTAGCACCATATTGATAGCCTATACTAAGGGCAGGCCATCAATTTTTAGAAGGCTATATAACCACTTTAAAACCCTCTAATTCTCATATTAGTGTTGTGTAATTGCATTTTCTTTTATGTTTACTTTGTAATGGATTGTGGGAAACTAGTGTTGCTGTTTTCTAAAAGAAAAAACCCAAACAAATAAGCAAATTTATCCCAATACTCCTGCGTGTTGCAGTAGATTTAGGTTTTAGTATTAAGAAGCGCATTGTTTTTCACATTCATGGGGATATGTTTACCATTGTGTTACATTTAGATGATATTAATCAGTTTGCTAAAAGATTAGTGTTTGAAAAGGTATTTATACCTTAAATAGAACATCGTAAATGAATTCCCACTGCGCAGTTTCAGCTAGGATTTTATATGAGCCTCCTGGAGAACAGTAAACTCTCTGTCTAAATGACTTTATAATAAATATATTCCAACTGCTTTGAGATAAAATAAACCATTTCCTGATTTACAACCTTCGCAAAATATCAATTTCTGTCATACGGAGGCAAGTGATTTGAACCAGAACAAAACAGAAATAAACATTAAACAATTATTGGAATTTAGGTTTATTTAAAAAAACAGCAGGGTCGAGGGAACAGGCCACCCATTAGCGAGAAAGAGCTATTGGACTTTTTAACAACCTGCTGTTTCTTGGCTCAGAATCCAATGTGGACGCTACGAGAGGTGGCAGGCCCGGATGCTATTGATTACAGATGATGCAGCAACGGTGCAATTATATCTCAGTTTGTGCTTGCAATGATCGTAGCAGAGGCTTTTCTCGATGGCTCTACAGCAATGACTTTGCTAATTTTGAAGTTTTTATATGCACACTGTATATATTTGGTTTTCCAAAGCACAAATAAGGGTTACTATGTCATGAGTGTTATATGACTCTACATCTGTAGTATCAGAAGTTGTGATGTGATAAATGGGGGTACGTTTTTTATTTGTCAAGGTGGCATCTACATTTTTAAATCTTGCGTAGTTTTGAGAAGCCATGTTTTTAATGTAATACGTAGCCTTTCATTTATTACATTCTTGAAAATAACACCTTATTGCTTTGGACACTCTTGGCATTCTCCCAATCAGCTTCATGAGGTAGTCACCTGGAATGGCTTTCAGTTAACAGGTATGCCTTGTCAAGAGTTAATTTGTGGAGTTTTTTGGCTCCTTATTGTGTTTGAAACTATTAGTTGTGTTGTGCAGAGGTAGGGTTGGTACACAGTTCCATACAATGTTTAGCCCTATTCAACTACTGTTCTAATCCACATTATGGCAAGAACCACTCAAGTGAGAGATGCAACAGTCCATCATTACTTTAAGACAAGAAGGTCTATCAATCCAGAAAATTTCAACAACTTTGAAGGTATCAAGTGTAGTCAAGAAATAGTTCAAAAGCAATGATGAAACTGGCTCTCCTGTGGACTGCCCCAGGAAAGTAAGACCAAGAGTTACCTCTGCTGCAAAGGATACGTTCAAGATGTCCTTTTACACATGGTAACTGTTGGGTGCTTCAGCATCCAATAGTCAGCGCAGCGATAATCACTTCTGTGTTTTCATACGGGAACAATGATGGCTCAGTGAATGGAGGTGAAGCGGGCTTGACATTGTTTCAGCCTTCTGCCTTCATTCTCATAGTTGAATGACTGCGTGCTTATACAGGCCGAATGACATCTGATTTTTATGCCTGCAGAAACCAAACTATGAATTATCGTTCATTGTTCAGTTTCTGCCGGCATTTACACTGAATGATATCGTTCAGATTTCCGAGATCCAGCACGAATCTAAATGATTGTTATTTGGTGTAAAATGGTCCTTAGAGTTACCAGCTTCAGTAAATACAAATTAATAGCACATCAGATTGAAGCCCACATAACTGCTTCCCAGATGTCAAGTACCAGGCACACCTCAATATCAATTCTTCAGAGGAGACTATGAGAATCAGGCCTTTATGGTTGAATTGCTGCAAAGAAGCCACTACTGAGGAACATCAACAAGAAGTAAAGAATTGTTTGGGTCAAGAAAGACAGAGAATGGACATAAACCTGTGGAAATCTGTACTTTGGTTTGATGAGTCAAAATTTGATTGAGATTCCTGGTTCCAACCACTGTGTCTTTGGTTCCCACCATGAAGCATGGAGAAGGAAATAGAATGGGGGTAACACTATTGGTGACTTATTCAAAATTCATGCCACACTCAACAAGCATGGCTACTACTATTCTGCAACAACATGCCATTTCATCTGGTTTGTGCTTAGTGGGACCATCATTTGTTTTTTAACAGAACAATAACCCCAAACATACCTCCAGACTTTGTAAGGGCATTCTGACAAAAAAGGGGAATGATGGAGTCCTGCATCTGTTGATATGGCCTCCACAATCACCTGACCTAAACCCAAATGAGATGGTTTGGGATGAGTAGGAGAGCAAAGTTAAGGAAAAGCAGCCAACAAGTGCTCAGTATCTCTTGAACTCCTTCAAGACTGTTGGAAAACCATTCCAGGTGACTTCTTCATCAAGCTGATTGAGAGAATGCTAAGAGTGTCTAATGTTGTCAGCAAATCAAAATGGTGCTATTTTGAAGAATGTAATATATAAAATATATTCAGATTTTTTAACACTTTTTTGTGCACTATTTAATTCCATATGTGTTCCCTCATAGTTTTCATATATTCTGAATCTACGGTGTAGAACCGAAAACTATGGGATTAAAAGGTATGTCCAAACTTTTGACTTGTACTGTAGATAATAATAAGTTATCCTTAGGATAGGTCATCGATCTAAAGGGAATGTCTCATCAGAAAATAATTTACCATGTAAATCACATTTTTGTGTTAAACATATTTTCAAATACTTTTTGGTGATTTTTTTTAAATTTTCTATCACAATATATATATTTTTAAAAATCCTAAAATCTAGCATTTTTCACACAAACCGCAGAGCCTAATATACTCATTGTAAAAAAAAAATTTTTTTTGAAAAGTACCTAGAACTTATTGTCAGACCCTGTTGGGCCACCTCTAGCTTGGATGCAATATGTAATACAGGCGGGCATGAAGGCATATAGGATGCATATAGTATCCTGTGGCATATTGGTCCACATTTGCTGTAACTGAGCCTCTAGATTGTGTAAAATCATAGGCTGTCAAAGTTGGCGTCCCAGATGGTCCCATACATGTTCTATTGGCGATAAATCTAGCAAACGGGCAGGTCACAGAATGGTAGCCATGTTGTGGAGGCTTCCTGTGACACCCTTTGACACCCTTACTATGTGCATCCTAGAATTATCCTGCTGGAAGATGCCTCTTGGAAGCCCTGCCATGAGAGGAACACATGTGATTGCGGGATGTCCTGCACGTATCACTGAGCTGTTATTGTAGCTTATACCACTACTAGACCATTACACTAGCAGTGGGGGCAGTGTGCCACTCCATAGCGAAGGCAGGATTGAGGTGCTCACCCCTAGGTCTCCAGTTCTTCAGATACAAAAGCGGCCATCGTCAGTGCCCAAACAAAATCTGCATTCTTTGCTGGAGACAACCCTGTTTCACTTTGTAGCTGTCCAGTTTCATCATTTATGACACCACTGCAAAAGGAGGTGATAGTGGGTGGGTGTCAAAGGCAGTATGTAATAGGCACTATGAGACTAAATGTCCTTCAGCTAAGTGCCTGGAAATCATTCAGACAGACACAGGGGCCTGTAACGATGGTGTCACCTGTCAGTGGATGGCAGACAATCAAATAGTTGGAACTGCTTGTGCTTGTTGAACAATCAGACAATCATCTCCACTGGTGGTCTGTCGAGGGGGTCCGAGCACGGTTACCTTGTGTGTGTGCATTCACACATCTGCTGATCGCAACACCTCCTAACAGTCTGGTCCAAACGGTCCAGATGGCGGCAATTCATTGATACGGCCATCCAGCTTCTCGCATTCAAACTCTGTTAACTGGGCAAAATCTCTTCAATAGTGTCGTCGAGGCGTCTAGTGGTCAACAAGCTCTACACAAATGGAAAAAAGGTCCAATACACACAAGTAATCTCTGAAAGCCTTCTTATAGGTCAAAGGGGGAACTACTTTTAGGGCCTCAGGGGGCAGGACTGTTCATCCAGTCATGCTATAACTCTAATCATTTGCATATCTGTCTGAGCTATAACTGCATGCTGAGTTTTGCAGCCAGATGACAACTCCTTCTAGGGGCTTGATTATTTATTTTTAACAAAAACTGTAATAGACAGATACTTCCTGTTCTGTATAGAAAGCTTTGCAGTAGTCACCTCACTAACATCACAGGTAGGAACACCTATATATAGATAACACAGGATTCACCATTCACAATAGATGATCAGCTGATCTACTCCCCCACCCTGCAAACAGCCCACTGCATGGGTCACAGAGCACACCTAGAACAGTCTCCCATACAAGTCAATGGATCAGCTCTTGTCCATTGCATGAATGGCCCATGAAGCTGCTGTAAAGCACATCTCTAAATGCTGTTAAATGTAGCTGAGACAAGATATCAGCTCCCATAATCATATGTAGACAGCAGAATAAAAAAATCTACACTAAGAAAATAAAAATTGAAAAATGAAATAAGTTTCTCTGGTTTCAATTAATATAAACAAATTTTGGTGATATAGTCCCTTTAAGATTGGTGGGGGTCTAACACTTGGCACCCCCGCCGATCACCTGTTCATAGGGATTATGCACTGCAATGGTGCTATAATCTCTTCATTCTATCCCAGGAACAGCACCCTATATTTTGTGTGCCTGGTATTGAAGCTCAATCCAATTCACTTGAATGGACCTGAACTGCAGAAAGGCAATTTGACCAATGGACTTGATGTCACAGGCCAAGGAAGAGGCCACAGCACTTGCATGAGCAGCTCCTTCAAACAGCTGATCTGCAGCAGTGCCCCAAGTCGAATCAAATCTATTCTATCCTATCTTCCACTGTTGTAGAAACTGTTTTATTGGATACATAGTTTATATATGGAAACGCAATGGCTTTTTACTGCTAAACAGGACTTTGTACTGTAGCTCTCAAGAGTGGTAGCTTGAGGGTGCACAGCATTTCAGATATAACACAATCAGTTTTGAACATCCCTTGTGAGACAGCAGCATTTGTTTAATGTCTTTTATGGAACAGCTGAGAGTTATCTGAATTGCATCATTCCACTTTTATTCCTTAGAGATCCCTAGAAGGCAAACATGCACTTAGTTTTCTCCAAGGAAATATAGTAAAATCCACAATAAAGACTCATTTGCTCATGTAAAACTGTCACATTTACTCATCATTAGCCTTCTTCATGCACTTTACCAAGTGCCCATATTCTACAGTGCTTAGGAATGTGTCTGACTGCGTGGAAAAGTTGAAGATGATGATATAATTTACAAATTGGTTTACCATGGAAATTGCATATTAAAGCATTCAACAGAGTCAATGAAATTTTAAAATGAGAGAACACACTTGGTGACTTTGAATCTCCAACCAGAAAACAACATCACTAGACACAAAAATATGTCTTACTCTGCTGGAACAATTGTATTTGGCACCAACTTCTAGAAAGCCACCTTCACGCGTAAATGTGTAAGGTCTGCATCATTTACAGTACAACCTCCCCTCCAAACCATGTGGAGGAGATTTTAAAAAAATTCCTTTAAATGGAGCAGAAAATTTCTGTACGGAATCTACAGCATTTTTAAGGGTCCTTTTACATGGGACAATCTGTCGGGCGCAGATGCCAGATAGGTTATCCCAGCGATAATCGTTCCTGTGCTTTTACACAGAAATTAACATCGTTCAGTGGATGGAGGCGGAGCGGGCAGAAGATCGTTCTGGGGCGTTCACCTCCATTCACAAAAACAGGCAGTTTTTCATAAGTGAATAACTGCCTGTTTACGCAGGCCGATCCATTGTTTAGTTTTCTTCATGTAGAAACTGAATGGCAAGTGGGAAGCGAACGAATTCTTGATAATCATTCAGATTCCCACTGAATGCCCGTGTAAAAGGGCTCTAAATCTGCAGCATGCCAACTTATGCTGCAAATTTTCCCACGGTTTTCAACCCTCAAAATACTAAGATTAAAATCTGCAGCAGATCCGCAACAAAATCTGTAACAAGTGGTATGGATTTGGCTACTGCAGGTTTGTAGCATATTTTCTCCAGGTTTTCCTGGTTTCTTTTCCCATTTTCTTTTTCATTTAATTTCCGCATGGAATCCGCAATTCAAGTCCACGTACATCCGCATACACCAGTGCAGAAAAAGAACAGAATCCGCAACCACCCGCAATCATTAAAAAATCATTTTCTAATACGATCTGCAGTGCACCCGCTGCAGATCTGAAGCTTAGATCCGCAGCGGGTGCACGGTGGATGCACTACGTGCCGTGGACATTAGGCCTATTAATAGTTTATTTTGTCAAGTAATGAAATGTAAAGTCAAATGAACAAAAGTGAAAATTAAATCAAATATTAATATTCGGTGTGACCACTGTTTGCCTTCAAAATAGCACCAATTCTTTTAGGTATACTTGCAGAATTTTTGAAGGAACTCAGCTGGGAGGATTTTCTAAGCATTTGGAGAATTAACCACATATCTTCTGTGGATGCAGGCTTGCTCAAATCCTTCTGTCTCTTCATGTAAGCCCAGACAGACTGAATGATGTTGAGCTCAGGGCTTTGAGGGAGCCATATCATCACTTCCAGGACTGCAAAGCCGATGTCCCGCAGCATAAATTGGTATAAATTTCCAATCCTAACAAGGATAATCTTTATTATCTTCACCGAGTAAACTGGAAAGCAGCTGCTTTGCTGTTATAGGACTTAGTGATCTTGGTCGGATCATTCTATACTGGCGTGCATATATTGACAGCTCCAGCCCTGTTGGTTTAGCTGGTGAGTGCTGGGGATTTAGCACTTCCAGGACTCCTTGTTCTTCTTTACACTGAAGACACTTGTTAGTGACTTTGACTGTATGTTTGGGGTTGTTGTCCTGCTGTAGAATACATTTGAAGTCAATCAGGCACCTTCTAATTTTGAAAAAAAATTCTTATTTTGCAGCATTTTTTCACACCTGCCTAAAACCTTTGCAGAGCACTCTATATGTAGACCCTCAACCAATACAGCAGTTTGGCTGGTTCTTTTTGGATCATGTTTCTTTTGTGGCCACACAATTAGTTTTATTTAACCCCTCTGTTACACACATACAGATAGATACGTCCTAACTGCACACAGTATATAGCTGTACACTGCATATGCTGTGTATGGAGCAGGCTCAGGAGCCAAAGCCATTTCTTACACAGCAGGTATTGGCTGGCTTTCACAGCTGACACCTGCCCTCAACAGCTGCAATCGGAGATGATTCTGATTGCGGCTGTTAGCCATTTAAATGCCACTGTCAGTTCTGCACTGGCATTTAAATATCCCGATCAGAATTTAAATGTCACAATCAGGATTTAAATGTATTGAACGCCCCCCTACTCCCGCGATAAGATCGTGGGAGTGCACACCGGTTATCATGCCAGCCTAGGGACTTCTTCGCAATGATTCTCCGCTCGTGGGCAGGGGGCAGTGCTTTCCATAGCAACACTATGGAAAGCGTGCATTGCGTTTCACGCGGCCGGATTGTCGCCGTGAGGAACGCAATTCAAAAACACCTGTGGACAGACGGCCTTACTGTCAGCAGTCTCTATCAAATAATAAAGCTGTAAGTATAAAAGGTCTTTTTAAACTGCAGTCTCCAAGTATACTGTTGCAAGCCATTTCCGTAAATTAAGATAATGAGTATAAAGTCAATGAAACAAATTTCATTTGTCACCGGCTTTTTATTGTAAATCAATTTCTAGCCAAATAGGTCCCTGCACTTTTCACTTTTACTTTTCTTATTGTATACTGGACTATAGTAGAAACTAGTCTTTCACTGCAGTGTTCTGGCTACCTGGTCTAAAGTAAAAAATACATAGCACCTTTGCTTGGCTTTGTGGGATTCGCAACCTGCTTAAAATGTCGTGTTGATAAACAAAAATATAAACCTTATAAGATAATCATATAGCTATTAAGAAGCCTAATGTGCGGCATGAAAACTCTTTCCAAGCCCATCAGCACTACTATTCTAACTAGCTGGCAGCATAGATCCTTCATTAGTTTTAGGCCAAATTATAGCTCTACCGTCTGCATGGTGCAGCAGAAATCTAAATTCATCAAGCCAAGTGACATTGTTCCAATCTTCATCCATTCTTGCTAGTTTGTGTCCACTATAGCTTGACTTACAGTGGGGTCAGTTATGATCCACCAGGAGGTACATTGTTTTCAATTCCTAAACGTTTTTGAGATCTGTGTTTATTGTCAGTAAATGGTTATGCTCCTGTTCACTTTCTACCCCATCTGTGGGGTAAAAAAAAGTAAAGTTACCTAGTGCAAGCACCGAGTCATGACTGACTCCTAGGTTGACGTCACATCGTGAAGTTTTCTTGGCAGACTGTTTTTGCGGAGTGGTTTGCCATTGCCTTCCTCAGTCATCTTTACCCCCCCCCCCCCCAGCAAGCTGGGTACTCATTTTACTAACCTCAGAAGGATGGAAGGACGAGTCAACCTTATGCCGGCTGCCTGAACCATGTGGGGATTGGACCCACAACCCTCAGGTCGTGAGTGAGAGCTTAGGACTGCATTCTGCCGCCCTAACACTCTGCACCACATGAGGCTCTATCTGTGGGGTAGATAAGTCTATAAGAAAAGTCTTGACAGAAGTTATTTCTTCAGTATTTTAGTTTGGTATTTAAAGGGGTTGTCCCGCGAAACAAAGTGGGGGTATACACTTCTGTATGGCCATATTAATGCACTTTGTAATGTACATCGTGCAATAATTATGAGCCATACAGAAGTTATTCACTTACCTGTTCCGTTGCTAGCGTCCCCGTCTCCATAGTGCCGTCTAATCTTCAGCGTCTAATCGACCGATTAGACGCGCTTGCGCAGTCCGGTCTTCTCCCTTCTGAATGGGGCCGCTCGTGCCAGAGAGCGGCTCCTCGTAGCTCCGCCCCGTCACGTGTGCCGATTCCAGCCAATCAGGAGGCTGGAATCGGCAATGGACCGCACAGAAGACCTGCGGTCCACCGAGGGTGAAGATCCCGGCGGCCATCTTCACAAGGTAAGTAAGAAGTCACCGGAGCGCGGGGATTCGGGTAAGTGCTACCCGTTTTGTTTTTTTATCCCTGCATCGGGTTTGTCTCGCGCCGAACGGGGGGGCTATTGAAGAAAAAAAAAAAAACGTTTCGGCGCGGGACAACCTCTTTAAGTCAGTGCCTATAGTAGCGATTATAAAATAAGCAAGCTCTTTCATTTACCGTATATACCGGCGTATAAGACGACTTTTGAACCCCGAAAAATCTGCTCTGCAGTCGGGGGTCGTCTTATGCGCCGGTAATACAAAAAAAAAAAAGTGTAAAAAAAAAAAATTTTATTACTCACCTCCCACGGCGTTCTGTCGCGCTCCGGCAGGATGTCGCTCGCTCCGGCAGGCTGTCGCTCGCTCCTCGTCCCCGCCGCAGCATAGCTTTCTGAATGCGGGGCTTGAAATCCCCGCTTCCAGAAAGCTAATACACACGCCGGCAGCCATGACAGCATTGAATGGCTGTGATTGGCTAAAGCACACGTGGCTTCAGCCAATCACACTATTCAATGACATCATTGAATGGCTGTGATTGGCTGAAGGCGCACGTGTTAGCAATCACACCCATTCAATGATGTCATTGAATAGTGTGATTGGCTGAAGCCACGTGTGCTTTAGCCAATCACAGCCATTCAATGATGTCATGGCTGCCGGCGTGTGTATTAGCTTTCTGGAAGCGGGGATTTCAAGCCCCACATTCAGAAAGCTATGCTGCGGCGGGGACGAGGAGCGGGCGACAGCCTGCCGGACCGAGCGACATCCTGCCGGAGCGCGACAGAACGCCGTGGGAGGTGAGTAATAAATTTTTTTTTTTTTCTCCACTGAATACCGGCGTATAAGGTGACAGTTGGGGGGTCGTCTTATACGCCCCGTCGCCTTATACGCCGGTATATACGGTATACATTTTGTATACGCCACCATTAGTTAAACTGTTCTTACTCATTTCATATACATTACTTTTTTGGTGTTGAGATGTTTTGCGTTCAAGTGTAAAACATCTGGAAGTGCAGATAAGTTTTCTAGTTGCTGTTTTTATGTATGTGCTGTTGTGTTGGAGCAGGAGCATTATTAACATAATGAGATCAGATTTTTCCTGTATGAAATACAAGTGAACAGTACTTTTATTTATTAGCTGCTCCTCACACTGGCGCTCGCTCCATGAGGTAGCACAAGCTGCAGGGAATCCGTACGGTCCCATTTGAAGCTCCAGCTGTAGTCACAGGCTGCTGTCAATATTCAAAATTAGCATTTCCAGCTTCAAGCCATAGATTATGCAGTTAACAGGGTGATGAGAATACGTAAGGCTTTGTGTGGGGTATACAATTCCTGCCATTTCCCTACTTGTCCTTATAAACTACTTCTGGCACACAAAACACCTTCAAGTATACGTATAAAACTCAAGGCCCGTGGACCAAGTCAGGTACACCACCTAATTTTATGTGGCCCTCAATGAGGTTTGGACAGAGAAGGACCGCCTCTTCACTGTCCCCGGATGACGCAGCCAGCGTACATTTAGGGCTCATTCACATGGGCATATGCAGTTTCGGTCTATTAAATATGAAGCATTTTCAGAGACTGAAACTGTGTGTAATCACTGCATATTTGGACCATCTTCCATATTTTTGCACACATATTTACTGCATTTTACACAAAAATCCACAAGAAGATCCCATAGATTTCTCCTGCCTTCACGCATAAATATGCAGCGAATACGCATGTATCATGTGTATTTACTGCATATTTACACAATCCCATCGGCTTTAATGCGGAATTTTGATCCGTAATGCAGACCAAAGTAGGACATGCTGCGATTTTGTTCACACATGTAAAATACACATGTGAAAAACATATGTCTGAATGCCGCAATGCAAATCAGTGGGGATTAGGCTGTCTGTATTATATGTGTAAAAAATACACTCGTAATACGGCGCACATATATATTCCTGTGTGAATGAGCCCTTATAAACTGCCTTTTAAAGGTAACCATAATGCTAATTTGGCCCCCGGAGAAGCTGCCATGAAAAGACACAATTAGATGGATGGGTCTGATAGTGAGAGGTTGATGTGATGTAATATAGCAGTCCTCAAGTAACCCCAGCAAAAGGCCATGATTTCAAGATATTCCAAAGAATGAGTGTTTTTCCCAACAAGAAATGATTTGAGTATAACTCAGAGAACAACACTTTTCTATCCAGTGTAAAAGACTGACCGGGACGGAAACTATGCGAAGCGAAGACCCACGTCCGTCATGCTTTCTTTCCCTATGCTGTTTTCTGCATGCAAGACAGAAAGCCAGGACAGAACCTGCACTTGATAGGACAGGTCAGTGTAAATAGAGCCTATCCTGATGTACTAATGATAATTATATCAACTGTGCAATAGTAAGAAAATCCCAAAACGTAAGGCCCATTTAGACCCAACGATTCTCACTCCAAATTCGCCCAAAGCCGTTTTTTGAGCGAGAATCGTTGGGTCTAAATGCACGGACATCGTGCAGTTTTTGTTCCTCGCTCAATTCTAGTTTTCTTGAATTGAGCGCTGAACTCTTATCAGTGATGCAGGCGACTATCACAGTCAGCAGCGCTGATTAGATTCTTTCAGCTCGCGTCCTGCTGGCATTGTTCGCTGAGCGATAGCGGCGGTGTCCCGCTCTGCCTGCATAATCCTTAAGTAGCTACTTAGCTACTGTAGACTATGCAAAGATGATTGCTCGAAACCGTCACTCAAACTATCATTTAGCGACTTTTGAGCGATCATCTGTTAGTGTAAATGGGGTCTAAGTTGGAGGTAATTGAGGACCTGAGTTGATAAAAATGAATCTACAGTGATCATAGTGATTGGTTCCAACTAGAGATGAGCGAGTATACTCGCTAAGGCACATTACTCGAGCGAGTAGTGCCTTAGCCGAGTATCTCCCCGCTCGTCTCTAAAGATTCGGGGGGCGGTGGGGGAGAGCGGGGAGGAATGGAGGGGAGCTTAGAGACGAGCGGGGAGATACTCGGCTAAGGCACTACTCGCTCGAGTAATGTGGCTTAGCGAGTATACTCGCTCATCTCTAGTTCAAACTTATATTATTAGTCAGAAATATGTTCAGAGCTAAATTATTTTAGTAACTAAACTGATGTTTAGTAATGATCAACTAAAACCTTTCTATTTATGGCAATGCCAATGATTGGCTTGCTGACCCTACTAAAATCAGTTTGACCATTGAAATGCTCAGGTTTCATTTCTCCAATTCGCAGTGCATTTAGGATATCGATGAACGTTTTGTCACCCTGCTGCTCCATGTTTTCAGTGAGCTTGTATAATGCGAACAGCCGCCATAGATATGTTGCTGGCTGAAGCTGTTTGTAAACTGGAGTTCCTAATCTCTTAATTGGTGGCAGTTGCATCAGATCGCCATTGAACAGCAGATGCATGCCACCAAAGAACTCGTTGTCTTCATGCTTTAACTGTCTGAGTCGGGAATCAATCATGCATAATATCTGGTAGAAGACCAGAGATATTTCATCGATTATGATGAACTCTATGTTTCTGCATTGTTGTCACATGAATCGTAAGTAGTTTCCAGTCGTATGGGCCAGAATTTTGGACAGGTAGTTTCGAGGTGGTATGAATTGTTGAGGCATTTACTAGATGTGCTGCAATTCCAGTTAATGCGCACACATTTTGACTGTGTCCTTCATACAACATCTGTTGATTTGATTTGATTTCTTAGAAGGTTCAACAGGATTATCTTGCCCATACCAGATCCACCAGTAGGAATACCCTTAAAGTACTTTTACACGGAGTGATTTATCGCTTAAATGAGTGAATGATTCCAGAGTTCGCTCATTCGTTTGTGCAGCCTGTTTAAACAGGCAGATAAATCATTCATCGGTTTGGTTGTAAATCATTCAGTCATTGACATTCACTGTGCCAGTGAATGTGAATTACTAAGCAATCCCTGTTCACACGCAAAGAGGTGCGAATGCGTGAACGATTTTTATGCCTGCATAAAATGAACGACGAACGAGAGTCAATAGTTGGCCGAGTTTACACTGAATGATATCATTCAAATTCACACAATCCAATATTTTTTTTTCCGTATGATAATCGTTCAATGCTAAACTGCACTTAGTCTTTTGTTGGCACTGGTCATGTGATTTTTGTATACTTTGCGTGACCATTGTAAACATTTCTCTCTGTCTTGTGTTCACGGCAATCGTGCTGTCTGGAATTGATATTCATCCATTGCCCAATGTAAAGGTTCTTCTTCTTCCTCCGACGCAATTGGCTCTGCTTGTTCAACAATTTGAAATGCACTGTCACAGTTCATCAGCTGTGACAGTGTCGTGGCATGACAGCCGTGACACGGAAACAGACTGGCATTACTATGCCAGTCCAAGCCACATGATGATGCAATCGGCACAGGCGTCCTGTTGCTGCAGTAGTTACTTTTGTCGTCGTATGACTGACATCCTTCAGGGTCTCCCATTCCTTGGGTGTCATCTGTTGAAAATCCCTTAAGTGTTGTATGTTTCCACTGGCTGGCCAATCAATGATAATGGAAGTTTATGTATTCTAGCCCCTACTTTTGTAAAGTGCCAACTATTCATCTGATGTTGGTGAGGTTTGGTGTGGTTCACATCCTCCTGGGTTCAACCATCTTGTCAGATATGTTGCTGGTGCACTTTTTTATACTGTGATGTTATATCTGCCAAATCTACTGCTGTGTCAATAGTGATTACTCAATAGGGATTACTATCTGTTTATTGGCAATCCCTGTTTTCATCTAGTGACAATTTAGGTGGCTCAGATTTGAGACGCGGGGCAGTTCTTATCAGGACGATCGCCCAGCTGTAGACAGAGGTTTTCCTATGTTTGCGTTGTAGGGGTAGATTTCCCTTTTTCCCTTGTTGTGTTTTGTTTGTGTTTATAGTGTTCAGCGCGGATGTCTGATCTGAGCATGGTGGATTAACGCTTAGTGTGGACATAATATGTATACACTTGATGCATTTTTAAGCTGTTTATCTCATTCACGGTACAATTTCATGTCTGCACTCACTTCCTTGAGTTGCTTTTCACGTGCTAGAAATGCCTCTTGTGGGCTACTGAACTCTCCGAACAGCTTCATTCCGGTATCGCATATATTGCAGCAGTAGGCTGTAAAAGTAACCTTCCAGATTAGTTGCTGCAGCAATGTTTGGAACATGCATCACTGCAGTAGTGTGTATACTGTGACTATCTTTGTATTGTTTGCAAGTGTTATAAGGCGTCTTTTTGTTGGTGGTTCTATCTCATATGCATCCTCATCGATGTTTTCTTCATTTTCTTTGGACTGCTTTGCATAACATGGCTCAACAACATTGCAATTCTTTCAAGTTCATAATGTTGAAGTCATAATGGGGATGTTCTGTTGGACACTTTTCTTTTCTCTTAAACATGCTTGCACAGTATCCAGTAACTTGACCGGCTTCACCAAATTTCAGCACTTTGTAGCGTAGCTCAGGCTTATGGGTGTTGACGAATTCTGTTTATTTTGAGCTGTCATGTAAGTTGAGAGAAAATGGCACCTCCTTTAGAGTTTCAGTATTTCCATTCAAAATCAATGAAGTATTGTATTGTCATCAACACTGAATATGTATGCAAAATTAAAGAGAATCAGTTCGGCGGAAGTCAGATAAAAATCAGTTGCAAGATTTGACCCAAAAAACAGAGGGGGAAGTTAAATAAAATTGTTTACTACTGCTAATATCAATAAAATAAAATGCTTTCAACTGATTATATGCAGTCACCTATATCTACGGCCACATATAATTCCATAGTTGCTAAAAAAAGGTTAGCAAATCTTGCTAATGTGTACTTGAGAGTGATGCTTCCAGAGGAGAATACGTCTGTAGTGTGGTATGTGGTGTTGCACCAAGCACTTACTTTTAGCTCACTAGGAACAGTATAGGTCGATGGCAGATTAGGGGCGACACAACATTGAATGACAGCTGAGTGCTGCCTCTGATTGGCCATAGCGCTAAGCCAATCAGAGGCAGCACTTTCTGGAGGTGGGGATTTTTCAATATCCGGCCTCCAGAACACAGAAGACGACTTATATTTTAAACCCTTCCCCCAAAATCATTGCCGCAGTGGTAGCCTTCATTGCATTGCTTTCAATAGGGCTGCAGCAGTGTCGGCTCCATTGAAAGCAATGGGATAGCATCACTGACTTCTGCCACAGCTATGACAGGGCATTCCTTCATTCTCACAGTCCCTGCGGGGATGAAGGAATCCCCTGCCATAGCTGTAACAGCTGTGTCAGGGGAGCGCAATGTACTCCCTATGTTTTCAATGGGGCTAGCGCCGCTGCCGCTGGCCTCATTGAAGACAATGGACAATATAGCAGATTTTTCTTTGGGATGCGAGGTTACAGTGAAAACATCGCTAACGATAATGAAACCATTGAAAATCATTGGTTTTATCATCATACGTTTTCACTCACTCTCACATCGCAAGGATATCGTATCGCCAGTGGGTGTGAGCCCTAATGTAGCCATGTACATGATGCCTAAGGTTTGTAGACATGTGAATGTATTTTGGGATTATAATATGGGTTCTTACTCAGGATTAGTACACAATGACTAAAGTTTTTTATAGACATACTTTTTATAGACACTAGAGCAGATTTTCTAAGTTAAACACACTTGAATTCTAATTCAATTTGCACCGAAAAACTGGCTTACATCCCTCGTACCATATATGTTGTCTTTTATACATTTTCTCTCTATCACTCAGCAAGGGTCCTGGCTTATTATAAACTGGATGTGACTATATGTAAAGTGGGCATGACCTCAAATGCAACAATGTGCACCAACATTTTTGACAGAAAATTGACGACTAATAGGAGGTGTAAAGTTAGACAAGGCATCTAAAGATGCACCAAAGTTACCATCCAGAGTGAACCATTGACAAATATGGCACATTTTTTAGACTGTCTTAATTAACTATTAGAATTAGTAAATCGGTCCCACTATTTTATGTATATGACTTACTAAAAATGACCCAAATTGCTTTTATGTGTTACACATTTAGGGTATTCTGAAATCGCTATTGCCAATTTTTCAGTGAGTATTGAATATTTTAGCATATTAAATATTAACTGTTCATTAAAATGTTCATCTATCTACTTTTTTTAGAGCCCTGTGTTAATTAACTGCTTGCCCAGATGTGGCCTGTACACTTGGAAGTGTAATTTAGAAACCATAATCATTCTTTAAGCTTTAAATGAAAGTTGACCCTGTGCTCGAGCTTTATTACTTTGCCCTCTTAGTTCAAATGTTGCTTGGAAGGAAAGGCAGGAACTTTGTCACCTACTCCAAGGAGAATTGAGAAATTATTTTTGACCTATCAGTGTGTATGCATTCCTTAGTTTGCAGGTCCCAGATACTGCTTGATATATGGTAAACCTGGCTTTTACGTAGAGTTAGTTGGCATAACATTTATACACAATAAAATAGAGATGATGATTATGACAGCTTAAAATAATTGTGGGTGATTGGGCACATTTTATAATGTGAATGTTTATGCACTTTTGTGGTTGGACATACCAAATGTGGAATTGTTTTTGCAAGGTCTATTCATCTTTCCAAAGTTTGTAATGTATTGTTCATTTCATTGATCTTCACCAAATTTGTTTTTGAGAAGCCTGGCTCAGAACGTGGCAAGACAAGGGAATAGCACTGTGGCTCAGTGGTTAGCACTGTTGTGCTGTGATCCTGAGTTGAAATCCAACCAAGGGCAACATCTGCATTGAGTTTGTATGTTTTCCTTGTGTTTGGTGTTGGTTTCCTCTGGCTTCTTTCCAAAATCCAAAAACATACGAATAGTGTAGATGAATTTAGATTGTGAGCCCTCATGGAGCCCGTGCCCAATGTAAGTGATGATAATCTCTCTACAGCACTGTGGAATATGTATGTGCTATATGAATGAATAACGTACATAATAAATAAATAGCTTGGATGTGAACACAGTGCCAATTCAGCTGTACAGTTGAGTCATTCAAGACTAGTTGTTTGTAATTCTTTATTTTATGGCTACTGTCTCCAGTGAGAGCCATGGCCCCTTCGCTCTTCTGACTGCTGTTGGTTCTGGAGTTGGGACCCACGTCAATGACACATTATCACATTAAAAGACTATTCTATGGATAAGCCATTCATTAAAAAAAAAAGGAAAACCTCTTTAAATAAAAAAAACATTCAAAATCACTTTTTTTTTTTTCAAAATATGCATCTAATTTGGACTACAAATATGGATGCAATACAGCTGCGTTACAGATGTTGTGTGATCCCTATGGTTTTATAGGTGAAGCCGCTATTTACCACCAAATTTTGCAGCCATTTAACAATCCATCTGAAATTATGCTGTGCAATATCTGAACACAGCTTTTGGCTGTACATGCCGCTCCATGGCACTATTCAAAGCCCAGGGGGGACATTCCATTAATAACTTTCCACTTCATCGCTGGATCTTTTAGGTGTTATCCACAGGACAGGGGATAACTGGGTGATCGGTGGGAGTCCAACCACTGGGACCCCCACTGATTACAACAACAGGGGCCTGGTCAGTCCCTGAAAGAAGGAAATGCAGGATGGGCGCACTGTGCCCTATTCATTTCAATGAGAGCCTGGAAGATGCCATAGTGCTTGATTGTGTGCCCTATGCCCACACTGTCCAATCTGCGCTTTCTTCATTCAGGGACCGACCGGACCCCTCTTCTGATGATCATTGGAGGTCACAGTGGTTGGCCCCCCACTGATCAGCTAGTTATTCCCTATCCTGTAAATAGGGGATAACTTGTTGGAACTCGAATACCCCTTTAAATGAAAATCCACATCAGAAATGCGTTCAGTTGCTTCAGATTTCTGACATGGATTTTCATTGGTTAGATTGGCAGATCCATATGCATTTTTAGCACAGTAAGTGGGAGAAATCCACTTGTGATTTTCTGACGCACAATCCCTGTTAAGAAGTGACGTCACTTTTTCTTCCACAAGTGGATTTCAAGTTTGCGTGCAGAAAATTTCCACTGTATACACTGCAGCGCAGACTCTCATTAAAACTAATCCGAGACTTCAAATATAGGTTTGAAATCTACTTCAAATCCACAGTGAAAAATACAATGTGAGCATTGTCTTAGGTGACCCATCAGTGCATGTTAAGGGGTCTTAAAAGATCAGGGGCACAATCCCCAAGATGTATGTTCCCCCTTCTTCCACACAATAATAATCCCCTTTTGTGTCCCTCTACAGTGATGGTGTTCCCTTATGTGTCCCCTCCACAGTTATGATGTCCTCCTATGTGCTCCCTCCACAGTGATGGTGTCCCATGTGCCCCCTCCCCCTTCCCAGTGATGGTCTCTTCCTATGTGCACCCTCCATCACTCCATGGTGTCTTCCTATGTGCCCTCTGCGCAGTGATTAAAGGGGTTGTCCCGCGAAAGCAAGTGGGGTTAAGCACTTCTGTATGGCCATATTAATGCACTTTGTAATATACATCGTGCATTAAATATTGGCCATACAGAAGTTATTCACTTACCCCCTCCGGTGTTGGCGTCCCCGTCTCTATGGCACCGACCGAAGCCTTCTTCTCCCTCGATTAGACGCGCTTGCGCAGTCTGCTCTTCTGTTCTGTTGAATGGGGCCGCTCCGGCGTGCTCGCGCCGCACAGGTCCTCTGCGCATGCGTATATTACAAAGTGCATTTATATGGCCATACAGAAGTGCTTAACCCCACTTGCTTTCGTGGGACAACCCCTTTAAGTCCTCCTATGTGTTCCCTCATAGTGATGGTGCCCTCCTATGTGCCCCCTCCACAGTGTTCGATCTGTTTTATCTGCTCATGACTATCTTCATTTCCTGCACTGTTGCAAAAACTTCAAGACTATCCCGACAGCACAGCCTGGACTCTTCCTACTCATGTGACTGATCATATGCTCATGGCATCAACAAAGGTCATTAAAGGGGTTGTCCCGCGCCGAAACGGGTTTTTTTTTTTTTTCAAACCCCCCCCCCCCCCCCGGAGAGCGCTTACCTGAATCCCCGCGCTCCGGTGACTTCTTACTTACCTGCTGAAGATGGCCGCGGGGATCTTCTCACTCGGTGGACCGCAGGGCTTCTGTGCGGTCCATTGCCGATTCCAGCCTCCTGATTGGCTGGAATCGGCACGTGACGGGGCGGAGCTACACGGAGCCGGCATCCAGCACGAGCAGCCCCATTGAAAAAAGAAGAAGACCGGGACTGCGCGAGCGCGGCTAATTTGGCCATCAGACGGCGAAAATTAGTCGGCTCCATGGAAACGAGGACGCTAGCAACGGAGCAGGTAAGTGAAAAACTTCTTATAACTTCTGTATGGCTCATAATTAATGCACAATGTACATTACAAAGTGCATTAATATGGCCATACAGAAGTGTATAGACCCACTTGCTGCTGTGGGACAACCCCTTTAAGATTCTCCAGCAGCCCTCCAGTACATGCGACTGGTCAACTGATCATCACAACAAAGATCTTTTAGCTCTAAAAGCGATCTCTTCCTTTGCTTTCCTGTAGCAAGCGCCTGATGCCTTCTTTAAGTAGACTGATCTGGCGCTCCCCACCCTAATTGCACCCAGAGCACATGCCCCACCTGCCCCCCCAGCTATGTCCCTAGCTGAAGGGAGTTGTCCCATCCAGACATGCCCTGTCCATACAGCTAGCGAGAGCTCATCACACATGCAAGCTGCAAGTGTTACATTTTTTTTTAAATAAAACTGAAATCTGTTGGTCCTTTTTTATTTTGCTCTTGATATGGTATTAATAAGATGCCCACAATTGTGTCATTTACATATACAATACTTGCTTATAGTGCGGAACAATTACTAATCTGTACATGATCTGTTGCAGCTATGATCTCTACTGCACAGCAGATTTTTTTTTTTTTGCTTCTCTTTTATTACTCAACTTTAGCATTTCAGATGTCCAACAAAAGACATATATTTGTGGTGCTTTAAAGGTTACAGAGACGACAGCCGTAACCATCAGTCAGATGACTGTAAAAATCTTCAAGCGCTTAGCTGTTAAATAAAGCACAGCAATTTCATGTCTTGCTGAAAAAGACATATTGCAAGGAAATTCTCTTTAAAAGAAAGGCTTTCTCGGTCTCGGGTCTTCAGGAAGACTATCCTTCATGGCTGAGGGATAGTAGTTTACAATGCTTAGAGGGAATAAACAGCTTTTAATGAAGTTGCATTGCCACATAATGGGTATCATAAAATTGCCTTCATAGTATGGGATCCCTGGATGGTTCTTAATATCGACTGAGCCGGAATATGTTTTGATAAAGCTGTAGAGGCAGCTGTGAAGAATACAAAGTCACCTTAAATTAACGGATTGAAATAACTGGCAAATACAAAGAGCCGCACTCAGTGCAAAAGGAGTCTGCCTTTAGGGTGGTCTGTCAGACCTGGTTTGCAGGTAGCATTTTATCCTGAAGAACACAGGGTTTCGTTGCAGCAAAACAGATGTTCATCTTGTCTCTCTATCGGCTGTTTGATGAGAAATTTATTGCTCTTCTGCTGGGATGAAGCTCCACTGCTGTGGGAGTCTATTAGCCAGACCAGCTTCTGGAAAGGAGCCAGAAAAGCAATGTTTTGATGAAAGCTCCTGTTCTGTGGGCGCCACTAATAATGCATTGGCTAGACTCTTCTTATTGGGCCATTGATTGCCCCTGATTTGATTTATTGATCAATACCCCTCAGATTTGGCGTCTGAGAAGCTGAACTAATCTTTAACCGCTGTGAAACATCTCTGGCTGGTGGAGAATTAGAACTGATAAGGAATGTATGAAAAGAATCTGAGCTTATCTTAATCACACAGTGCGTCTGCTCTGTCTTCAGCGGGGAGAGTATGTGTGTGCAGAACACAATCACCAGGCAGAACAGAACAGATCTATACATTGATGGAATTCAAAGCCTCCAGCATCGATTACCATTATAACAAACAGTGGTGCACAGAATGGCTGATTATTTTTAGACAAAGATTCTGTGCTCTCAGCAGCAATTTTGCTGATGCTGTCAATGTGTCAGATGTCTGCTGTTGATTGCAATTAGATGCAAAACAAAAAATATAAAGCCATCTGCATCCGTGCTATTATTTTAAACCTTACAGAGACGCATCTTTTTCATCTTTGCATCTTGCTGCCTCTTTGAGTTCAAGTATCGTTCTGCCTCTGACTGCTTTTATTTAGTGACATTCAATCAATCAATCCATCAAGCATTCCTTGGTGTGTTTTGGATTCTGTTAAACAGTTATTAACAGGATATATTTTTGCCGTTTTTCTGCAGTTATCTCCGTGCCTATAGACAAGCACCAGCCTTGGAATAGGATTTACTAGGGCATTGGGAAGTTGTACTTACAGAAGCCCCATTGCAGTCGACTAAAAATGTTGTGCTTGGCTAGCCACCATGCAGAACAGATGCATATCCATCTAGTTCAGTGGACCTAGTTAAAATCTGCCTTCATTCTTTATTGGGTGGCTTTGATATACCTTTGGGAATAGCTCCGGATTTACCCCTGGTCCACCTGCTGGTTGGTGGTGGAGTGCTCTCCATCTCCCTCCTGGGGTACTGGAGCGGCAATCTTACTGTGGAGCATGCAAGCCATGCCCTGAAGTTACAGCCAAACGTAAGCGAAAAGGGGGCATAGTACAGCGAAAGAAGCTCTGCACCCTGAGGGGTCTGTTTCTGGCAGCCACTTACTGCCGTGGAAGACATTTTTGCCTATGAAGTTGGAGGCCTGTGAGTGCTGGCGCTTGGGGGAGGCTGTTCCATCTAGCATTCAGCGGGAAGTTCAACAGACTGCAGTGCAGCATCTGGCAAGAGTCACATCCCGCTATGACTAGTGGCGGGTGATGTGGGCTCATCTGGAGTCATCTGGTAGTGCTGACATCTCCAAAAATGATATGTAGAAGCAGGGGAACAGGTGTATCCCCCGGGGGGCCCTGAGCTTAGCAGTGGGCCCCCTATCCACCCATACAAACCGCTCATGGTGCTGTAGACCTACTACAATACATACTAATGGACAGAATACAACATCCTAGACAGACAATATCTGCATATAAATGTTCAGTGGGTTGTTAGAAAATCTTTTACTGGTGGGCCCTAGACACTACAGTCCGGCACTGTGTAGGAGACTCATACAAATAGTTAGTCACAGTGGTCCTCCATGTCTCACACTGAGAATTCTTACTGTACATTATGTCAAACTCCTGATGAGGAGTCTACCCTCTAGTGCAGGGGTGGGCAATTAATTTTCCCATGGGGCCACATGAGAAATTGGAATGGTTTTAGAGGGCCAGACCAACATACGAAGGCTCCATGCACATTGCCTTAATGGGGCCGTATTCCAGCCGCCCGATTTGCGGCCAGAATACGGCCGCCATTGAAAATGAATGGCGCTGTAATATCTAGCAAATCTTCAGATACCCGTGCCCGCTCTGCCTCCGTCAAGTTCTTGTATTTCTCTCCGTGTTTAGTCTCATAATGGCGATGCAAATTGTAATCTTTAAATACAGCTATCTGCTCTCCACAAACTAAACACACAGCTTTACCTTTGGTTTCAGTAAATAGATATTTAGAAGTCCATTCTTTGTTAAAAACTCGGCATTCTGCATCAATTTTTCTTTTTTTAATGTTAGCCGCCATATTTAAGGGTTAACCGCTAACCTCGGAAAATAGATTTTTTTAATACACAGTAGTATGCTCCTAGGAGAGGGCACAGAGAGCTGCCCCAAGAAGAGAGATTAAAAAGTGAATATTATTAGTATTATTATTCTAATTACAATGCAAAGGGAAAAGTCCTGACACTTACCAATGACGAGCGTGGAACGATTGTCCTGGCACTCCCCAAGGTCCGCAACGAGCATCCTGGCACTCAGAAGTTACAGTGGCATCACTTACTCAGCATCGGGAAGCAGTGAAACTACAAACTCCGAAGCCTTGTCCATTTTGTTAACTTATGTGCTGTTTAATAAAGTTATTCAAGCCTACGTCATTGGTAGAGGTGCTTGAATAAGTAAGGCCTGAATAACTATTAGCACAGCACAGAAGTGAACAAAATGGACAAGGCTTCGGAGTGCATAGTTTCGCTGCTTCCCGTTGCTGACACCGGACTCATTGGTGAGTCACCAGGACACTCTTTGCGGGCCGGTCCGAGCTATTCAGCGGGCCGGATGTGGCCCACGGGCCGTGCTTTGCCCAGGTCTGCTCTAGTGGGAATTATATCCTCCCCACTTTCTTATTCTCTTACCTGTAAACCTCTATTTTCTATCCTAATGCACATAAATGTATACAATAATGGGTTTTCCAATTTATTTTTTTTAATCCCACTGCACATGTAAAACTGCAAAACAATAAAGCAGCTTATACTCACCCATCCCTGGTCCCTGCAGCTATAGCACTGCCTCTTGGTTCTCCCCACTGTTTCTGTTTACAAGCTGCGGAGCCAACCTATAAACCTAAAGGCCCATTTAGACAACACAATTGTCACTCAAAATTCACTCAAAAGCCATCTTTTGAGTTATAATTGTTGCATGTAAATTTGCCTATCTTTCACTTTTCTCTCAAACGATGGATCTTAGTTCGGCATGAAATCCATAGTTTGGCAGAACATCTGATAAGCAGGACCGCACGCTGTGTTTTGCCGAGGAACTGCTGATAATAGCTGATTACATTGTCTCAGCTGTCAGCCCCATGGCAGAACAAAGGGAATTTGTTTCAGAGAACAGCAGGTGGTCTGTTCTCTGAATACAGCTCCCGGCGACTCACACACTACTAATTGGTACTAATAGGCATTAGTACCAAATAGTAGTTTATGCAAAAATGATCGTTTAAAAGTAGAGATGAGCGAGCATACTTGGCCACGCCCCTTTTCCGCCCGAGTACCGCGATTATCGAGTACTTCCGTACTCGGGCGAAAAGATTCGGGGGGCGCCGTGGGTGAGTGGGGGGTTGCAGCGGGGAGCGGGGGGGAGAGGGAGAGAGAGCGGACTCCCCCCTGTTCCCCGCTGCTACCCCCCGCACCGCCATGCCTCCCCCCGCCCCCCGGCGCCCCCGGAATCTTTTCACCCGAGTACTGAAGTACTCAAAAATCGCGGTGCTCGATCGAGTAATTACTCGAAACGAGTACGTTCGCTCATCTCTATTTAAAAGCCATCCTCTGAGTGATCATCTTTGTGTCTAAATGCACCTTAACATTATAGGCTGACTGTGCTTGTAAACAGAACATCAAAGGGGAGAAAGGAGAGATAGTGCTGGAGCTGCGGGCCCCTGGAACGTATAGGCTGCTTCATTGTTTTGGGGCATGGGTAGCTGGATGAAAAAAAAAAAACTTGGAATCCCCCATTTAGAGGTGCATAGCGGATCTATTGGCATAGATACCTCTACAAACTGTAAAATTCCTTTATCATTGTACATAATTTTTTTATAATCAAGCAGAATCAAATGCATTTAGCGTAACTTTAAAATAATGATGAAAGCCTGAGAAAAATGCCAGCTGTGATAAAGATCTTGTATGACACACGGGTTGTTTTTGTTACAGATTTCTTTCAGGCTTCTCTTACAAAACACAATTCTTTCAAATAGTTATACAGTTCTCTATATTTAATATTGTGTTTTACTTTGTGTAACTCACAGATTGCATAAAGGTAAGAAGACCAAGAAGTGCAATTATACTTCAGAGTCTATTCCACATTTTGTTGTGGGTGAGGAGTCAAACTGAGATCCTTTAGCCTAAACGCGTTGCCTGACTGGTCTGTCACGTTGCCAAATCATGGTCTTTTTATTTATTTTTTGTGTTGTTTACTTAATTATACATATTCTATCTATGTATTAGCTTTTTGCTGATGTTGCTGTGTAAGTTTTTGCCTTTAAACATCTAAAATGTTATAGTAGACCTATATGTTGAATAAAAAGTCTATGAATGCAAATTTAATCTTGAAATAGAAATATATCACACAATTTTAGTGTTAATTTCTCAACTAGTGTCTTAATCTGCTCCTCAGACTTGTCATTGTCAGTACTCCTCAAGGGCACTGTCCAGTTCTGGTGTCATCACTATTAGAGATGAGCGAGCATGCTCGGATAAGGCAGTTACTCGAACGAGCATCGCTCTTCTCGAGTAACTGCATTCTCGTCCGAGCAGGCTCAGAGGGGGCGGTGGGGAGTAGCGGGAGGGAGAGAGAGAGGCATGAAATCCATTGTTTGGCAGAACATCTGATAAGCAGGACCACACGCTGTGTTCTGCCGAGATCTCTCTTACTCTCCCCCCCCCACCGCCCCCACCGCCCCCCCGAGCCTGCTTGGACTAGAATGCAGTTACTCGAGAAGAGCGATGCTCGCTCGAGTAACTGCCTTATCCGAGCGTGCTCGCTCATCTCTAACCACTGTCCAATATCGGACATGTTTACTGTATGAGAAAAAAACAAAGCATAGAGTATATGTTTCATCTATAGCACATTCTTAACAGGGGCTTGCCGGAAAATAAATTAACAAGATAAGTCAGTGCTGCTTTAGACCTTTTGCCAGTCTTATAATAAAAAAATACCTACTGAGTGCATGAGACATTTGTTGCTGGCACTGTTAGGGGACATGGCTGCCAGCACTGCTACGGGGAAATTGTGGCTGTCACTATTTGGAGGATACTGTAGCTGACATTATAATGCATACATCAGCTGTTGTTGAACCTAATAAGATGATGACAATCGATTGTTGTTACATCAGTCTCTCCTTCTACAGTATTCTGTGGCATCTGAAGTGGGAGCTCACTGACCTCTATAAAACACAGAAATAGGATACCTTGTAATTTTCTATGGTCACAGAACTATTCAGTGATTGATAGTTAAATAATGTACTGCAGGTGGGCTTGATTAATTTACATATAATTACTATTTAAAACTTTTTTGAAGACTGAATTGTAGCAAAAAGTGATTATAATAGCAAAGATAATAATCTTTATTTATATAGTGCAACATATTCTGCAGCACATTACAAATCAGCGGGTATATGTACAGACAATATCAGACATACATACAGTATAAAAATAATTAGTGATTTGAACAATAGGAGTGAGGGCCCAGCTCGTGAGCTTTTTTTTAAATTCTTTATTTATAAGTTTTCCATTTTTCCAAAACAACAAGTTAAATCACTGTTAAGTAATGGGAAAAAAATTGACAAGCTGCAACCCAAACAGTGGTACAAAATTCCCCAACCCTTTCCAATCCACTGTCTGACCTCTGAAGACATTATGATTTAAGGCTGTACAGCTCCGATGTTGGAAGACATCTGTCGGGGTTCTCTTACTGTATATTGCCAGCCTCTCTGCTGTCGGAGCCTATCCAATGTGTCACCTCACGCAGTACTGGCTTTAGCCAGCATATAGCGCCATTGTATAACGGCAGAAAAAGAGTAAGCCACCTAGGAAAACCAGGATACAAATTGGATTGGAAAGGGTTAAGACAAAGTACCAAACCTTGAGCACATATAATAAACTCCTGAAGGTGGGGCTATTCAGGTATTACCTATGGTATTGCAAGTGTGAACTGCAATATGCTTGGTCTTGAATTTCCAACCCCTGTGAAGAGGGAAGAAGACCCTCATTAAAGGTCAATCCCCGACCCACTCCTCCCCAAACCTCTGCCCATAGTTATCCCCACCTACCCCCTGTACCCTCTCTATTCCTTTATGCTCTTGGCTCTAGATAGAGAAAAATAACCTCCTATTTTAAATCGACGACTGTGGCGTAACAGAAGAACCATGTAAGAGGGAAAAGCAAACCGTAAAAAGAGAAGAGATAGGAAAGAAAAAAAAAAGGAAAACAAATCTTAAAAGGGGAGGAATGGAAGGGAGGAAGAGTACATCATAATGCATAGTCTTGCATTTGTCCCCATATTGTTTGGCAAGACCTTGGCGTACTGCGGCATCACTTTCTGAACAGTACTAAGAGCCTGATTCAGCTCTCCTGTGCTTTTATGAGTTGTAAATGTTACGGAATTACAAAAAATCCTGGAATTCGATGCAAAACCATGTTTTCCGAAATTTATCGTGTGTACCTTTTACTGAAGCTGTCAAATCTTCAATCCCCATTATCTCTCTAACCATTCTACACCACATCCTAATGGAGGGAGACACATTCTGCCACCATAGCCTAGGAATACATGCTCTTGCTGCATTTACCAGATGGCGCACCACTGACTTTTTGTATGTAGACACAGGTATGTCATTGAGATGCAGCAGGAACAACGCGGGTGATTTGGGTAGAATGAAACTTGTGAATTTGGAGGTGATCCACCATACTTCAGACCAGAAACTGGCCCACATTGGGCATTCCTAAAATATGTGTAGCATTGTACCTTGCTCTCCTTCACCTCTCCAACACTCAGGGGAAACAGAAGGGAACATCACATGCAAGCAAGAGGGCACCCTATACCAGCGTGTAAGGATCTTGAATCCTGATTCCTGAACTTTGCTAGAAATAGAAGATTTTTGTGTGAATGTATAAACCCTATGTCTCTGCTGTGAGTGTAATTGACAGTTCTCTTTCCCAGTGCCGTATGAATAAGGGGGCTAGTGAGTCAGGCTCAGCATTCAATAGATTATAAATACGCTAAAGATTATGTCTCGATGGGTCCTTTCCCAGACATAACTGTTCAAACTGGGTCTTTGGGCGGATTTAACCTCGGAAGTGTTTAAGTTGAAGAATTTGCCACGTTGAAAGGGGGGCTGGATCTGTGACGTTGGCTAGGGATTCGACTGAGAGCCAAGTTTCCTCTTGTATAAAATCAATAGCTTTGAATTTTTGGTTGTCTAGCCATCAGTAGAAACCCCCGTTGTAAGCTTTCAATTTATGAGGAAATAGGGGTGGCACCAGTGGTAAGGGTGCTTGTTGTGTACAATGGTCCTACTATCTTATGTGTAAGTAGGGAAGAGATATACGACAGTGCAGCACTGTGGAGAGATTTATGGATGAGACTGAGGAGTTTAAATTGCATTCTATAGTAAAAGGCAACCAGTGCAGTGACTGGCATAGGGTGGAGGTATTGGTGTATCAGTTGGTCAAAAATATAAGCCTCATTGCTGGGTTAAGGATAAATTGGAGAGGGAAGACTTTAGTGGGGACAAGATCGATCTGTAGCAAGTTACAATAGTCAGGAGGAGAATGGGTCGGGGCTGCAATAAGTTTTTGCTGTTTCTACAGTAAGAAAAGGATGGATTCTAGAAACAGTTTTGAGGTACAGGTGAAATGAGTGAGCAAGTAATTGAATATAGGCAGTAAAGGAAAGATCAGAGTAAAAAATGACCCTGAGACAGCTGGCATGCTGCCTAGGAGTTTTGGTAGAACCATTCACTGCAATGGGAATATCAGACATAGGTAGGTAGGTTATTAGACAGAGAAAACACAAGAAGTTTTTGAAAGATTCAGTTTCAGGTAGAGGGAGGACATGATTGATGTTAAGAACAGTGGGCAGAGAGTCATTGGTGTTTTGTAGTAGTAGAGGTGTGATGTCTCCGCAGAAGCTGTATAATTGGGTGTCATCAGCTTAGAAATGGTACTGAAAGCCAGTTCTTCTGATAGTTTGCAGGTACACCCAAACTTTTTGTTTACTTGCTTGCTGAACTAATTGACTGTGATTATCCGATACATGTTTTCTTTCCTGGTCTCACAGACTCACACACAGATATACCTGCACACAGCAGAAGCCAGCAGTCTATACATGCATGCTGCTGCCATGTGGGAAGCAAAATATGAATCTAAAAAAGTGGCGGTTCATGTGACCAAACATTTTTTAACAATCTCCAATTTCAAAGATTTAATGCTTTTTTAAAATTTTATAAAACTGTATTCGTTTTCATTCGCCCTTTTTTGTACATTTTTTCTTTTTCCCAGGTTTTCTCAGTTTCTGGGTCCTAGGTGCATGCCTAGTTGTTCTAATGGTTAAAGAAGCCCAACTTGTCACTAATATCACAGGATGTGTTGCTAGAACAGGAATCCCCAAAGACTGAATGACTTTGCACAAAGGACAGGTCACCAACAAACCTATATGACAACTCTGAAGGGGTTACATCTTATATGGAAGTGATTGGAGATAATTTTACAAGCTGCACTAGTTGTTTACGTGTTTTATTACCGGTAGTAAGAGTTGTGGTATGCCTTAAGGTTGGTTCTTTACAGAAGACCTTGGAAAGCTTGAGAAGTTAGAGTAAACTGAGCTCCCAAAAATGTATGGACATGTTGAGGAAAACCTGCTGCAGTCTGCAAGGGAACTGCATTTTGTAAAAAGTTTAATTTGCATCTTGACAATGACCCAGAACATAAAGCCAATTCTATAAAGAAATAGTTTAAACACTACAATGTTAATTTCCACGAGTGGACTAAATCCACATGAGGATTTGTGGTCCGACTTTAAAATTTCAGTTCATTCTCATTCCCCATGCAACATCACAGAGGTTGAACAATTTGCTGGCCATTAGGTCACATTCCATTTGCTGGGTTTGAGATTCGCTTTTGATGAATTGAAGAGGATAATAGACAAATCAATTTTCCCATTGTATTCTATTGACTGCCAAATCTGGTGATTTGGCCAGTCATTTGTAACAATTGGTTCACCTTAACATTTAGTTTAACATTATTAGCTAATTATCTTTCTATACACATAACAAATAGACAACGGCTGTCTTTAAAAATCTCTTGCTGGAAAACCTGCTCTATTCCTCCAATGTCCAAGGAAGTTTAGGCGACCCTTCCTCGTGATTCTTTTTGTTCCTTGTGAGGCATCTACATACAGAGCAGCTGTACATATTTGCAAATAAATATCACAATTATTTCACCAATTTATATTGAACACTTGTCAAGTATACTATATCCCATTAGGGTCTCTTCAGAATGTGTTCATTAACAAAGACTGATAATCATATGGAACTGGTAACAGCATGTATTATTTCCTGCTTTCTGCTCATGCCATTTGTTTGATATAAGAGACTGCCAACTTGTCTCTCCATTCCCTCCCTGGAGTCATCTTACATTAGTAGTCTAATGCAGCCAATTATATCTGGAATATTGGTCCTTGTTTTAGCCTCCTTACAACAGGCATCATGATCCTGAGAGTGATACAAAGTGAATGCACGTGATCTGCTTTGATCTTCTCCACTAATTGCTAATGTCCCAATTAGGTTACATTAAACAGCAGACAGATGTGTGAGGCCGTTGTGTGCTGTCTAATGGTCGGTCATAACAACTCACTGTGCCTGCTGCTTTACCTGAGAATTCTTTGGAATCACACAAATACCCTCCAGAAAAGCCTCGCGACAATCTAGAGTTTGCAGAATAATTGAATCAGTGGTTAAAATACATGATTTATCTAAACTGGTTTATGGTGTATAGTCACTGTGCCTTTTATTTGTTTTTAGAAGTGTTCTTAGATTTCTTGTTTTTTTTTTGCACCAAGATATTAATGTTTTATATATTCACATAGGGAACATGGGTATTAGTGTATCTTGATGCCACCAGAAGCGAGGGGTTTGACAGGAGGAGCGCCCCTCTCACACCCCCAGCTCCCAATAGGGTCAAGAAGCAAAGGTCCTGGAAAGATCTAGGAGCTGGGGACAGCACTTACAGCGTGGGGGAGCCGAAGCGGCAGACATGCTGCTGGAGGACTGACACCCAGGGACCTCACTGACAGTGCTCCCGCCTGCTTTGGCTGCAGGGGGAGCCGACATTGGAGGCTACAGTGCAGAACTTCAGCGGGGACACCAGTGACAGCGCTCCCGCTTGCTTGGCCCTTAGGGGGATCGCAAGGGGGAGGCAACTTTTCCGGTGGTGCAGGAGTGGCACCCGGGGACAACAGCGCTGATGCAACTTACACCGCTTCCGGCTGGGGGGGAGCGCCAGTGTCATACTACAGTGCCGGTGCCGGGTGAGCGACTGCAGGCGGGAAAGCCAATCAATGCGCTCCTGCCTGCTTCAGCCGCAGGGGAAGGGGAGGGGAGAATGCTGTCAGCGGTCACGCATGGGAAAATAACGGTACAGCTATTTGTGTCACGGATGGAGGGTTAGGGTGAGGGGTAAGTGTAACAGTTAGCCTTATATTAAAACTGTAAGGTTAACTGTGACACTTACCCCTCACCCTAAACCCCCCATCCCTGACAGAAATCATAAAACTGTGTTGGGTGTAACAGAGGTGAAGGCCTCCATGGATGTTAGCTGCTGCATTAACTTACTGGGATGCAAGGACCCCCCCCTGTCAATCTTGACTCCACCAGGACTTCCTGGTGGCATCAAGATACACTAATACCTGGAACATGTGCATAAAAAGATTCCAAAGCAAAAACTACTTAGTATAGGACACATGCATGATACTTGCTGAGGTTGGATGGTTGCCTTAGGAATTGTCCTGCTCGGCATTCAGCAGCGTCTTTCCATGCTTGATATAATATTGAGTCTGCAGCGCGACTGGACAACCCCTTTAACAGAGAAATAAACAGACAATAGGGAAAAAACAACTGTTTAATAATCCCCTTTTTTAGTTTCCATACCACATGACTGTTGCTGGGGCTTACCTTGAACCAGAGACGTAACTTGAAGCTTCTGGGCCCTGATGCAAAATCTGTAACTGGGCCCCCAACTATAATGCCTTTTTCATAGTACTGGGCTCCCAATATGGAGAAGAGAGGCCTTAGGGGCCCCCTAAGGCTCCTAGGCCTGGGTGCAACCGCATCCCCTGCACCCCTTATAGTTACGCCCCTGCCTTGAACCTTATTGTATTGTTTGTTCCAAGGCAAACACTGTAGCTACCCGTATTCGCTGCAGCTTATCCTTTAAAGACCACAATCTAGGGTGGCTCAGGTTGAGTTCAAGCCCCAGTTTTGTGGGAAGCAACCTGAAAGAAAAATTATCTATAAACGCTTATTATTTTATTAATAAAGTAGCTTCAACGGTCTTATGGGGAAATGGGTGTATGGGGGGAAGGCAACAGTGCAGGAATTATTTATTGTTGCTTCATGTATAAATAAATAATACATTTGTACACATACATGAACTCGGTGGTGTAGCTGTAGGGGGTGGAAAAATAGCAGTCACTACCAGGTCCTGGAGCCTTCGAAGACTCAAAGGCCTCTCTATCACATAAGAAGATATCAGTATTATAAATGGCTCGTGGTTAGAGATGAGCGAGTATACTTGGTAAGGCGATATACTCAAGAGAGCATCGCCTTTCTCGAGTACCTGCTGGCTCGTCCCTGAGTCGGGAACGGCGCGGGGCAGTGAGGGGGAGCAGAGAGGAGAGTAAGAGAGACCCCTCTCGATCCCCTCTGCAACCCCCCGCTCACCCCCGTGGCCCCCCCCAAATCTTCAGGGACGAGCCAGCAGGTACTCGAAAAAGGTGATGCCCTCTCGAATATATCGCCTTACCGAGTATGCTCGCTCATCTCTACTCGTGGTAGGTAGGAAGCCATGTTACATACGTCACAGAAGCCCAAGAGCTTCTAGTTAAACCTCTGCAAGAACTTACATGTAATTGAATGGCAACAAAGGTGAACTTACCCATATGTTGTGTTACGCCAGCATTGTTGGAATGGCTCAAAGAGACAGGGCCATGGGCTCAGCTGCAAGAAAAGTGTCTGTGTTTTGTGGCAATCTCTGTGCGTGTGTGTGATGACGACACAGTGGCTCACTCAGTCCACGTAAAAGTCAGAATAACTTTATTTTCTTAAATATTTAGTAAAAACATGGAAATCCAGTGGAAAAGCAGCATACACTGGCAGCATGTACACTATGTGCTATAAATATTGCAAACACTCGCTCGTCAAGGAGCTAACTAAAGAGTAGTCCCCTCACTCACTACTAACACAGTGGCCTATCGCCACTACACGTACCCAATAAGGTGTCAGTCTGGGCATCCTCCCCTTTCAGAGTCGTGGCGTTACCACAGCCTGGTCTCTCGCAGACATAGGGCTTTCAACCTCTTCTTATCCGCCCTCTCAAGGAGTAGCTCTAGAGGGCGGCTAAAATACTAGTGTGAGTGGGTCAATGAAAACCAATGTACTGTCATTAACTTCATTCACCGCGTATTATGCATGCGTAATATTAAAAGAAATTACGCTCTTGTAGCCTGCCCTTAACATCTTGTGCAACATTTATATGGACATTGTTAATGCTGTTTATCTGGACACTGTAATGCCATAATTTATATGATTGCTGTATTATACAGTACTCTGTATCTGGACTTTGTATGACACCATACATTTGGATGTTTGATGACACTATTCATCTGGATACAATATGACTATTTATCTATGTGCTCTTCCAGTATACACTGCTTATCTGAGCACTGTGTGTACTACACGGTTCACCTTGGCACTCCACATACTTTTGGCAACTCTATAAATATAGCTGATGGAGAATACTATGGAGTTCCAATAGTAAAATGTGTGACACGCCTTATAATATACTTTAGGATCAAAGCATATAGGGAGCTTGAAAAAGTAAAATTGTCTACCTTATGTTCTACAAGTGTGTTCTTTTGTTTGGCTGTAGAGTCGTAATTATTATTATTTGTGCTCTATTTTCGACACATTAAAACTTAAGGTCCTTTAATCCTAAAACACAAGCTGGCTTACATAAAATGGCTACTAATGACTTGCACTTATTTATTTTCTAGTTATTGAGCCGCTCCGTGTAGGCCATCCCGCTTTGAAGTATGAATAATTGCACAAAATCACAAATTGCTTCATAAAGTATTCAGTATTGATTTACAACATCAAATACATGTATATAACATAATAAATCACAAGGAAAATATTAGTGTGAGACATCACAGGGTACAATAGACGAGCAGCATGCATTATAGGGTACAATAAGACTGCAGCATATATTGTAGGGCACTTCAGAGTAGTATCATATGGCACAATGTTTTACATAGACAGATTCTATAGTCGCAGCCTATATATAGGTGCAAATCAATAGTATTGAATAATAGTAAAAAATAGGTTATACAGTAATGTACAATAATAATGGCTTTTTTTCTATGTCCATACACATACGTTATGTGCAAAGAAAATGTATCTGATGGTTGGCGATACTGACAGATACTCTGGTGATTATGGAGTTAGGTATTAATTAGAGATGAGCGAGCACCCAAATGCTCGGGTCCGCGTTATTCGAGTCAAGCTTTTCGTAAAATTTGCGAGTTCTACTCGAGTAACAAACCCCATTGACTACAATGGGATACTCGAGCATTTTTGTATGTGGGACGCCAGGTCCCGAGTTCTCTCTCTCTCCCTCTCCCCCTTTCCCTCCCCCTCTCGCTCTCCCCCTTTCCCTCCCTCTCTCTCTCTCTCTCTCCCTCCCACTCTCTCCCTCTCTCCAAAACATTTGCCATTGACACGCGCTGCGGTGGGGAGGAGCCAAAACAGGCACGTCACAGTGGGGAGGAGCCAAAAAACTGGGGCGGGGTCGAACACGGCTTGATGCTCGTTCACTTTTTTGCATTTCCTCCTCCAAGTTTAGACCTACCGATTTCCTGTTTGGGTAGCCTGTTTACACAGGCAGATACATCGCTAGCTGTTTTAAAGGAGAAATTGTTCAGTTGTTCACATTTGCTATATAAGTGAATCAGAATGACTGAACAATCCGTATTTAAACCGAATGATTAGTGAATAAGCCAATGATGATTTTTATGCCGGCATTAAATGAACTATGAATAAAAAGCGAACGATTTATTGTTCATCGTTCAATTTTTTTTTTTGCTCCATTTAAACTGAACAATATTTATCATTCATTTTTGCTCATTTGAACAATTTTTTGAACAATAATTGTTCTGTGTTAAAATGAATTACAGCTTTCTCGTCTTTCTCAAAGTGTAATAAATACTAAATCTTAGAGTAGAAATGTTTCAACTTCAGGAACTCGAAGCTGATATATATAGGGGTATTGGGTCTTCTGAAAGGATGAAAGACTTTGGCTTTAGGTACAAGGGCATCATGGATTGTTAAGATTGAGAACTTTGGTGATACTTCATATACTGATTCCTTACCCCCAGTCAAAGTTTACTATGATGGATTTTAGCAGATCTAATTAAATAAATTAGCAGATCCGACTCATGAGAATTCATATAGAAAACAACAAACTTGAAAAAATATTGCATGTCCACACAGGAGAGCTATGATGGCATCAGGATACTTTCTTGCGTTGGTAAGGCTTGTTTCAGATTGTTATTCTGCCTCCACCAACAGGGGCATAGCTTGGGGGGGTCAGGCAGGTACATGTTCTGAGTGCAATGACGGCATGCTCAGAGCACAGCTGAGAACCACACTGAGATACTGTTTGGCGCAATTTCAAATTGATTGTTGGAAAACCACACAACCAATAGCAGTCAATTTATATACGGTGCCAACATGCTATTCAACGCATTTTTCAGCTGCATCACCACTGCCCAGATGTTCTTATCATTAGATGTCCAGATCTTGATGCTACAATGTATCAAAAAATAACTAAAGTTACATTGCATTAATCCAGTAATTGATCAGGAAGGTGGTGGTGGTGGTGGTGGGGGGGGGGGGGGGGGGGGGGCAGGAAATTCTAGTTGCACGTTGGCAAATTAATATCGGGACATTTTTCTAGCATTCATTGTGACATAGCATTCAGGATGTTTCCAGCCCTGATATAGCTGGGAGCTTGCACCTATCTGAAACACCAATTAGCAGACATTTCTGCATTGATGGACAACTCTTCATTACTCTTAAACACAATACATGCCAGCAGTTAATTAAGGAGATTGTTTTCATTAAATTGTCTCTAGCCCCGGGTATTAGGAAAAATGTCTTGTTTTGATATATGAAGCCTGTATTTTATAGTATTAGCATATTTGCCAAAAGTTTGGTCTCTATTTTCAATTCTGTGTTAAGCAAGGCATATTCTTGTCATGATAATAGCAGCAGCAAATACAACGATCACCCTCCTCTTTAACCCAGAACAGTCAATAAGGGCGCATCAATTTCGGTCAGAATTCCCACAAAGCTAACTCCTGTAAGCTTGGGCATCCCCTTTAAGAACAAAAAAAGACTGTCCAGCTCTCTTGATATCCATAAAACAAACTTTATTCCATCTCCGTTAAAATCAAGAATAATTTTTGATTCTAACTAAAATTAAATAAAGCTTATGTTTTTATGGATATCAAGAGTGCTGGACAGTCTTTTTGCTTTTCATGCTTGGAATCATTGCTAAAGCAGCTTGTTTGGTTCTCCTGCACCTCATTGAAAGTGGATATACATCGATTGTGACTGGTGGGGGTGAGCTGTTTAAACATATTTCTTTTTACATCCCCTTTAATGATACTTGTAATTTTTTTTGTTGCAATGTCTAATGACATACTGTTGCAGCCGTGCTGAGGTTCCCACCTTGCTTTCAGGCTGGACCAGGGTTTAGCAGCATTCTTACCTCTCCTGGAGCTGAGAGGTGTGGTGGTTGCAAGATTAATGTCAGTCAGCAACTGGTGCTAAGTAGCTTTGCTCCTATTTAAGCAGTGCTAACTGTTACTCCTGTGCTGGTCAATTCACTTCAGTCCTATGTTGGACAGCGTCGGAGCAACACAGAGTGGTGGAAGCTCTTCATTTGAAGCTAAGTTCTTTACTGTTTGGTTTTGTTTCTCCTTTTGTTTTGTGCTAGGGCCCCCAGTGAGGGACTGGTCAGTGGCCCAGGTTCGAGTGCAGGCTCGCACTTGTCAGCGCGGTCGGTCTGCCGAGTAGGCAGGACCCCCTCCCGGGTTAGGGGACAATAGGGAGAGCATTCACCTTTAGTTTTTGTTTCCTTTTGCACGGTTGTGCCTTTGATTTGTGTTATTGAGGTTGCACGTTCTTAGGATGCAACAGATTGACCAGCCCTTACCTACTCAGGGAGATTCTGTGCTGTTACTATGAATCCCCTTAAGGTTTTGTTGCACCAGCTTGGCACGCTGGCTGCTGAGCTCGCTGAGATAAAACAGCGACAAACTGCGCTGCAGGTTCCCGGCAAGGAACCAAAAATTGAGCTACCTGACCGATTTCCCGGTTAAAGGCAGAAATTCGGATCCTTTCGGGATGCCTGTAAGCTCTATTTCAGACTGCGTCCTGTGTCTTCAGGGGACGATGCCCAGAGGGTGGGCATTGTCATGTCCAGACTGCAGGGGGCGCCACAGGCATGGGCTTTTTCATTGCCCCCAATGTCTGAGGCCTTCGACTCGGTGGATGACTTTTTTGCTGCATTGGGTCTTATCTATGACGACCCAGACAAGATATCGGTGGCTGAAGGGAATATCAGACGTTTATGACAGGGAGACTCCTCTGTCGAAGATTATTGTGCTGGGTTTTGACGTTGGGCAGCAGAAACCCAGTGGAATGACCCTGCTTTAAAGAGCCAGTTCCATTGGGGTCTATCCAATAAAATCAAGAATGTACTGTTAGGTTATCCAGTACCCCGCAGTCTAGATGAGGCCATGTCTCTGGCTATCAAGGCTGGGAGACGGATCAGGGAGAGGCATCAGGAACTCTCCATAGATTCTGGCTTCTTATCTGCGGATGTGGAGGAGCCCATGCAGTTGGGGTCTCTGGCTGCCTGGGCTAAGAATGGGAACAAAGTACAGTGTAAAGGTCGATGCTTTTCCTGTAACCGCATTGGTCGCATGGCTCAGTGTTGTCCCCGTCATAATTGCCAGCCAGGACTTGATGACCGGGAGATTACTGAGGGGGCCCCTCTAGGCCATCAAATTGCCTGGATATCACCCTCCAGACTGGTGCTTCCTGCTGAGATCCTGTCTGATAGTGTGGACAGCCCCATAAGAGTCCTTCTGGATTGTGGAGTTAGTATTAATTTAATACATCGGGAGACGGTCAGACATTTAGGCTTAGAGATGAAGGCTCTGGAGTTTCGCATTCCCGTATCCGCCATTGATGCTGCTCCACTATCGCAGAGAAGTCTGAGGTTTTGTGTGCCTAACGTCCGTTTAAAAATTGGGCTGTTCCACAGGGAGATTATAACATTATATGTCATAGAATCCCTCCCTTCGCAAGTAGTCTTGGGGCTGCCTTGGCTACGTCTACACTACCCGGTAGTAGACTGGGAGAAGGGGAACATTGTTGAATGGAGCCCTGGTTGTCTGTCCGGTTGCGTTTCTGTTGATATAGCTTCTACTCAGACAGAAGAGCTGCCGGAAGTCATCGCCGACCTCTCTGAGGGGCTTCCCCCAGTGGGGGCAGACAAATTACCACTGCACAGACAGGGAGATTTTGCTATTAAACTTCTCCCTGACTACGAGTTCCCCAGGAGCCGCATACCCCCTCCTGAGAGACTGACGCTCAAAGCTTACCCAGGAGGGTTTTAAGATGGATCCTGAGAGGGTTCAGAAATTGAAGAAGTGTGTTGCTCCGGCTCCGGCACTGGAGCAGCCGGATTCTTCTGGGCCTATTATGGCCGAGGTCCAGAGAGAGTTACGGCGAGCAGTTCAGCAGAGAAAGCAAGTTGCTAACAGTCACCACCCAGAGGGGGCGGAATTCCGTGTTGGAGACTTGCTTTGGTTGTCTACCAGAAATATAAAACTCAAACAACCATCCGCTAAACTGGGCCCGCGATTTATCGGTCCGCTTAAAATAATTGAGAAGATTAACGCGGTGGCCTTCTGGTTAGAAATTCCCAGAGCGATGAAAATGAACAATGTTTTCCACAAATCTCTGCTCAAAAGATTGATCGATCCTGGGAATGACCCTCCAGCCCGGCTCCTGTGCTAGCGGATGGGGAGGAGCAGTGGGTCGAGTCAAAAAATGTCACAGATCAAACCCTGGTCATCCTGATCTTAGGGGGCCTGGGGCCCCTCCTAGAAGGGGAGGTACTGTTGTAGCCGTGCTGAGGTTCCCACCTTGCTTTCAGGCTAGACCAGGGTTTAGCAGCATTCCTACCTCTCCTAGAGCTGAGAGGTGTGGTGGTTGCAAGATTAATGTCAGTCAGCACCTGGTGCTAAGTAGCTCTGGTCCTATTCAAGCAGTGCTAACTGTTACTCCTGTGCTGGTCAATTCACTTCAGTCCTATATTGGACAGCGTCGGAGCAACACAGAGTGGTGGAAGCTCTTCATTTGAAGCTAAGTTCTTTACTGTTTGGTTTTGTTTCTCCTTTTGTTTTGTGCTAGGGCCCCCAGTGAGGGACTGGTCAGTGGCCCAGGTTCGAGTGCAGGCTCGCACTTGTCAGCGCGGTCGGTCTGCTGAGTAGGCAGGGCCCCCTCCCGATTAGGGGACGATAGGGAGAGCATTCCCCTTTAGTTTTTGTTTCCTTTTGCACGGTTGTGCCTTTGATTTGTGTTATTGAGGTTGCACGTTCTTAGGACGCAACACATACATCTTCTGACATACATCTTCTGAAAATTCTGGCAATCTCTAAGCTTGAGGGTCCTAGATTCAAATTTAAGGGCAACATATGTATGGATTTTGTATCTTCTTTCTGTATTTGTGTGGGTTTTCTCCGGGTGCTGCGATTTCCTCCCACACTTCAAAAACATACAGATAGGTGAATATAGACTGTGAGCTCCAATGGGGACAAAACCCAACATCAAGCGATGTAAAGTGTTGTGTAATATGTATGCACTATATAAATAAAGGGGATTATTATTATTAATAATAAATTTGCATACAGGCTTAGATATGGTATTTCAGCCATTACAACCTTACCAATGAGGTAAATGTCCATCTAGTATAAACTATGCAGTCTTGATCCAATATAAAGCAAAGAACCTCTACAAAGTATTTGCCATTTGTCTGTCCTTTTTAGGTTTGGTATAAAAGCTCCCTATGCCAAGTTCACGCTGCATTTTGATACAGATTCTGTGCATGTTTTCCTTTAGCGAAAAGTAGTTAATAAATACTGTTACAGAACCAATCTCATAACGTAAATGCAGCACTAAAACCAAGCTCATAACATAAAAACAGCACCAGAAGCAATCTCATTACATAAATACAGCACCAGAACCAACCTTGGTACATAGATACAATACAGTACCAGAATCAAACCTATAACAAATACAGGCCCAGAATTACACTTATAACATAAACACAAGAGCAAGACTAAGCAACTATGTTGTGGGATTTTTGATAGTCTGACAGCAGCACATCAGGACATCAGATGGGGGGAGACAGAGGCAGGAGGAGTATAATTCGTGTAGCTGCAAATAAAATTCTTTTACACAGTGGAAGATCATCTGGTAGAGTCAACCTAAAGCCTCATGTCCACCAGTGGATCGGAGTCGGCATGCGGGAGCCCGCAGCGGAATCTGACCCTGCCCCCGGCCGAGGACACGGCGGGTCTTCTGCTTACCCGTCCGGGTCTTGTCTTCTTCACTGCGGATGTGTGCAGAGTTTTTTAAACTTCTGCTTTCCCACGGAATCCACGGCCCATCCGCAATTCAATTGCGGATGGGCCGGGGATCAGACAGCTTCCATTGACTTCAATAGAAGCCGTCCGCGCAGGATCCGCACTTAAATGGAGCGGCGTGGTGTGTTTTATTTTCCGGACCAAAAGGTCTGCAAATCAAATCCACATGCTTTATTTTATTTGTGGACGCCCATGCTTTACTATGGGTGGCTTGATTTATGGATCTTTGATTCCGCAAATCAAACCCGTCAGTGGACATTGGGCCTAAGAGGTGCAAGTGCCCCAAGCCTAAATTTGCCTCCCTTACAACCTGGTTGCCAACGCTCCATGCGAATGCAAACTTAGCATATAGCTAAAGTTGCCATGCATAACACTGCACCAAAAAGCCATACTGTTTGTGAACCTGGCCTGGACGTTGTAGGCAGCAATTGGTCTTGGCATATTAACTGCACTTGTCTTACAGTCGGTGTGCTGCTGGCACAGTCTGACCTATTGCTGTACGACATCATATAGAAGTATCCACTTTATATTTGCGAGTGGCTTTTCAAAGTGATCTGGGCAGGGTTGTTGGAAACTATCCTGGTATCTAAGAGCATGACTTGCACTTACAGTGAACTGCTTATGATTTAATCTACAGTGCTCAGAGGTCAGCCTGCTGTATGTGGGCACATTCATTTTCCCATATTGTGCTGAAATTAAAAAGCCATATATATGTTTAACTGCCTTATTTATGAACACTTAAGCATAAGTAAGTCTAGCCTGGATCCATTCCCTCCTGTTGATATATATTAGCTGGCAGCAAAGTTTTCTTTACATTAAATCCCCGAGAACATGTTACTGTATCCCGCAATGCTTCAGAAAAGTTACTAGTGAACTAAGGCCCTTGAAACCCTTTGAAAGAAACTTCACTGAGGGGTATTGATTATAGCAGCGTCTCATTATCTAAAAGCTGTCCTGATTTTGCATTGAATACATACTTTTCTTCCTTAAATAATTCATGCTTGTAGTCAATATTGCAGCTGTCTCCACGAATTGGAAGTGTGCAAACTTGGACATGATATGAGTTATGTATGGTATTAAAAATCAAAAAGCCCCTTCCTTTCTTGTTGCAGAAAGAGCTGAACTCACTTGCATCGGAACTGGCTGCGCGGCAGGAAGAGAGCGAGCATTCCCACAAGCGTCTTATTGAACTCAGCCGGGATTTCAAGAAGAATGTCCCTGAGGTATAGCATATTACACTACAGGTCTTGCTTAACCTATCAACTGCAGATGAAATTTGTTTTTAGGTAGAAAAATGGCAAATACGTTTTTTACCCTGTGGCAGTGAATTCAATTTTATTAGAGGGGTTATCTGACACCAAAAATGACAAAATGCAGTGGTGTCAAAATCTAAAATAAAGAATTTACTAATAGACTGTCATTTTCTAAACTTAATGGACAGTACGAAGGGGTTCAGATCACTAATGAAGTTAGCCCCTTCTTGGCCGTTGCTATGTCTGTGATGGAAAAGAGGCTGGCTAATGAACTGAGCTAATCCGTTGTTTTATTAGATTTTGACACACAGTGGTGTTTTAGTGTCAGATAACCCCTTTAAATATTGGTTGAATCAATAGTTTAAATGGTCCTGAAGTATAGTAGGATTCTTTACATTGACTGCTGTCTTAAAGGGGTTGTGTACAATTTACTTTTATCACCTTTCCATAGGATAGGTGATAAAGTCCCATCAGTGGGAGTCTCACCAGTGCGGCCTCCACTGATCCCATAAACAGGGGTCCTGTGTCCCCCCTCCTCTTCACTGCGGGCTTACTGTACCCCTGCAGTGCGGAGGAGATCAAATGGAGCAGCGATCGCGCTTGCGTGTTACTGCTCCATTAATCTTTAATGGGACTGCCAGAGATAGCCAACTGCTTGTACGTGGCTATTTCCCTCAGCCCCTTTGAAACCAATGGAGCGGCACTGCGTAACCATCGCTCTGTTCAACCTCCATGTCACTGACCCCCCCCCACCTTCCCCGTTCTCTGGATTGGTAGGGGTCTTAGCGGTGAGGCCCCTACTGATCAGACTTTCCAAAGAAGGATCAAGTCTTTGCATGTAGCATGTTTCCATTGCCTACAAGCTGTCATATTGATAGTTGATGCATTGTTCTATACCACCTCAAGAGTGTGTCCAAGCCAGTTGCTTTGAAAACGATTGTAGGAAAATAATAAGGTGTGATATTATCTCTGGTGTGCTGATCAAATATGTCTGGTACAGAAACATTCCACCTATTGCCACAGTGTAAGGCATTGTATATCTTCATGTTAGCCTCTCCATATGCTAGGACCACCCAGCTTCTAAACCTAGACAATTTTGTCTATACATATTAGAAAAAGCTCATCTGATCCCGAGGGTTTTTTTGGTATCGGCTAGCAATCTAGTATGTATAGAGGCCTCTTGATTTCATCATGTGCGCTTCTTTGTCTTCCATGGGAGATATGTTGTTTCCTTTTCCTTAATAAGATCAGTCAACCTGAGTATGAATGTTCATGGTGGAGCTGGGAGAAAAGACTATCAATAAAATATGCATTTAGCCTACAGTGATTTCATTGTTATGGCTATCAAAGTCATATGAACATTTTGCCACTTAGCAAGCATTATGGGGAAAACAATAATTAATATTAGGACTAAAGAACAACTAAGAGGACTGTGGAATACAGATACAGAATAACACTTAAAGTGACTTTAAGGCTTTACTGTCTGATCTTTTCAATAATGAGTTGAATGATATCCATTGGGACCAGAAAAGCAGCCATGTTGGGCAAGAGAGAATCTAACTGTATTCTTCCTCAATGGGATTAGTAAGGGAAAACTGCCTGTCCTCTCCTTGCTACTTTATTGCATCTTCAGTGCCACGAACCCCAAAATATTTATAGCGTGAATACATTGAACTTAGGCTCTGTTCACATCTTACTTTGGCTGTCTAAAATATATATCAAGAATATTCATCCACATGTCCCTCTAACAGAAGCCTCTGATGTATCCCACTGTATAGGCATGTAATGGCATTGGTTGGCCATACGCTTCCATCAAATGAAAATGTATACCAGGCAGTAAATATTTTCTACTGTGTCCCTCTACATATGGAAACCTAATAGACTAGAAAAGGATGCTCTTTTAGCACATTTTGGATGAAAAAGGGCCTATGGACTTGTCTAGTGTGTTCCTTGGGGAATATTCCCAACATATACTTCTGATGTAGCCAAAAGTTAAATGTCAACATAGCCTTACAGAGCAAAAACTTTAATACTGTGACGACAGTGTTTCGTTTTTTTTTATGTGATGTTGGAGTCTGGAAACCTATACAAGGAATTCAATAGCAAGATGACTTATGGGACTCTATAAGGATGTTCATGTTATAGTGTCCTTTAGTTTATTGTCCTAGTAATATTTTTATTTTATTTTTAGGAAATCCGAGAAGTTGTGGCTCCAGTTTTGAAGAGTTTTCAAGCTGAGGTAAGAATACATTAAACATGTTTTTTCTCTAAAGCAGTCATATGACTTAACATTGGCATTTGTGCAAATTGTTGTGGAGATATTTATGTAATTTAGAAATCATAAAGATGGTTTAAGTCTTGTGTAGAGTCTAAGTTCTTAGCTCTGAGCAATTGTGGAAAACCATTGGAATTTAAATTGCTTTTGGTCCTAATACCGATAATGACGGGAATGGGTACATTTTAGCATTTCGTTCATGATGGTTAAAAATGAACTTTGATGCTTTGTTATTATTTAAAGGGGTTTTCCATGATATTACATTTCTTAGTCTATTGTTAAGTTGGGTCATCGATGTATGATCAGAAGAAGTCCCACTCCCAGACCCCCAGCATTTTGCAGAAGGAAAGGGCATTGGTGTTCCAATCCCTTGATGGCAGTACCTGGCTGCACAAAGTCTTACAAGTGTGGGCTGCAGTACTAGTCAAAGCCACACAACTATGGATGGCACTTTGCAGTGAAAGAGACAATCCTACTTTCACTCTACTGATAAGTGGGGACATAGGGGTAAGACCACCACTGATCAAACATTGATTCTATGTCCTAAGGAAAGGCCATAAATATGATATTTTGGAAAACTGCTTTACCGAAATCTCTCATGCTTGAATTTTCAATACATAACTAGTTGCTAGTAAATTTTAGTTAAATCCTAAAGCTAAATTTGAATGAAATAGTGACGATGATTTTACTTTTGATTATATTTTCCATCTAGTTAATCATTAGAGATGAGTGAGCATACTCGGTAAGGCGATTTACTCGAGAGAACATCGCCTTTTTCGAGTAACCGCTGGCTTGTCCCTGAAGATTTGGGGGGCCGTTGGGGTGAGCGGGGGTTGCGAAAGGGATCGGGAGGGAGAGAGAGAGATCACTCTCCTCCCCGCTCCCTCCCGCCACCCCACTCCCCCGCGCTGCCCCCCTGCGGCCCCCTCGAATCTTCAGGGATGAGCCAGCAGTTACTCGAAAAAGGCGATGCTCTCTCGAGTAAATTGCCTTACCGAGTATGCTCACTCATCTCTATTAATCATCTTTAAAGCCATGTCCTACAGTCTGGTTGTATACTGTACATCTTTTTTCTGTTTTGATTCAATAGGAGAAACCATGATGTTAGTGTGAATAGAGACGTATAACAGAATGGTAGAACAGCCGGTTGGAATCCGTTCAGTTGAAATAAACAATGCTAAACATTGGCTCAGTATCAAAATTTGGGACAATTTATATCTAATGATACACAATTTCCATGACTGCTCAGTTAGACTTCTATTTGTATGTGCTTTGTTAAAAGTTCAACACTGTAGTCAGTAATAGGGTATTTAAGATATAAAACTGAATTTCTAGTCTTTCTATACCATTCTATAACTGCGGGACTGACATGCCTATAATATGCAATAAAAGTCAAATTGTTTGATTTAATAAAAGGATATTTTACAACAATCTTTTAAGATATTTTAAAGTACTGAAATACTGATTGAAACCAAGGAATTTACCAAGATCTATATGACCTACTATGTGTCAAATAGAATTGTTTGGATTGAAAGAAGCAGAGTAGCAAATGCTGTATTCTCAGCATGATGCTAATAGAAGTCATTGGATATGTGGAGCCATTAGCACACAGATCCCAGTGTTTGCACTGACACACAAGCTCACCAAGTCGCCTTTTACTTTTACCCAGATTGTCAAAATAAAGGAGAAGTGTGTATTTTTCCTGGCACCGAAGAAAAGAACACTCTGCATCTGTATAATTGACAGAATAAATGAAGTCTGCTTGAAATGGACAAACTTTGAATATCCTTGTATAGAAAAACCAGAGCAAGATGTGAGCCCAGCTAATTACAAAAGTTGCTTTACAAAAGATAATTCAAAGCAATAATTTAGCAAACATAATCAAGTAGCACAGATGGGAATTTTGATGAATGGTTTGCAACATGCAATTAGCAGCTCTTGCAGTTACATATCATTAACCCCCAGAGCACAAAAATTATTTTCTCATTATTAGCTGAAAAGGTAAAATTAAGCTGACTAGACTGTAAAGGAAAAAAAGTACAATTAATTACCGCTATTTATTATAATCATTATTTTAAATATACTTTTTTTAGTTTGATACATGGTTGAAAACATCAGAATTACAGGTTTTGTTATGTTAATTCACTGATGAAAATTTGAGAAAATGCCCAGAAGAAATATAAAAAGGGTTGTTTTCCCAGTGTGAATATGTTGCTTTTTATTTGCTATATAATTGCATAATGCCATTAAATCTGCTCTTTTAATAGCTTTAAGTAAGCTCTAGCTTCAATTAAATCATTGCTTGCTGAACATACAGTAAGATCTTCATTGGTACTGGGCATTGCTTAAAAATAGAAAATGCAGTTTGATCAATGGCAAGAGATAAAAATCTGAAAAGCAAAGTTGCAGAATCTACCGATCAGACCCCGGTTGGTTTCTACTGGGAACACTTAGCTTTGAAAACATATGAAATATTCTGTTTATTACTGCCTCATTAGAATATACCTACAATTGAAGTTTGAAGTCCCCTTCAAAAAGCCACCCCTCAGTCATTCCTCTCTGTCCATCCACTGCCCCAACTCAGTGCTCCTATTTGCATGCAAATTCCTGAAAACGGTACGTCCACCTTGAACTCTCCTCCCACCTCTCATCCAACCCACTATTTGACCAACTGCAATCTGGCTTCTGACCCCACCACACTACTGAAACGACCTTAACAAAGTTGCTAACAATCTCCTAACTGCAAAACCCACAAAATCGTGGCATTACAAACTTGGCTCTTTTTCGGATCTTCTCGTACCTCTCTGACCAAACATTTAGTGTCTCACACTCACACACCACATCTTTGCCTCCCTTTCTCTGTTGGTGCCCCCCAAGGCTCTGTGCAGCATGCTAGAGGGAGCTATGGCTGATGAGAGTGGCAATGGGTAACTTGGATCACAGTGGTTATCACCAACACTTTCCTCAACCAATAGCACCTGCAGCAGTTGAAATGGGTGTTTATGCTTTTGACTGTAAATGATAATCGTGACGCCAGTGCTGTGTAGCACAATGATTTAATTAATAGGAATAATGAAAAAGCAGAGAGAGTAAGGTTGAATCAGTAAGTATCATTTTCACTTATGGTTCCGGATTCAGATTTAGTTGCCTCAGGTCCTGAGGCTTGGCAGAGGACTCCGGATACCTTCGGATCCACTTTACATGCTTCTCCTCACCTTTTCCCACTCTGTTCTGGTAATATGGCGTTTCCTGCCGCAACTTTCCTATAATAAGATTGCTTACGGGATCTTTTGTTGCCACTCACACTCTGGCAGCAGCAGATGTCTCTGCTATCACTTGCTTGTAGCTTAGACTGCTCACAGGATTCACTTTAGGTCTCTCAGCTCGGCTGAGGCACTGCTTTAACCGATTCCTGGACCTGGAGTAAGTGCCAAAACTACATCAGTTTTTCATTAGAGATTTGTAGTACCCCTCTGGGTCACTACATTTTTCCTTGGACCCCTTTAAGCTCGGAGCAGGTGGTCACCCTACATTCATTTGGGCTCTTCCATTGTTAGTACATATTCCTATAAATATATAAGCAAGTAAAAAAAAGACTGTCTAGGTATATACGGTAGGGGTAGAGTATAATGGGAAAAAAGCGCTTCACAAGAGTGTCGCTTTAATTAGTTTGAATTAAAAAATCAACAAAAAAGATAAATCCTCTCACATTACTGAGTGCTGATGTGTACAGTGATGATCTCATGTTATTTAGACTTCTTTAGTAGAAGTAATTAACCCCTCAAGAGTCACATTAAATTTGGAAAAACCCAATCCGAAAATGTCACAATTTTTATTGTATATTTAGAATTTGTCTCATATAAATATATTTGGCACAGAACTCAGTCGCCTTAAGTGCAATTTTAACCCCTTAATGACATTACTAATTTTAGCCTTAAAAAACAGTAAATCATGTCCTCTGCGCTGTTTCAGTGATCATGACTCTTTCGGTTTTTTGTCAATGTAGCTGCATGACGCTTTTTACTTTGCGGGACGAGTTCCAGTCCTAATAGCAACCAATTTTGGGTACATATAATGAAGAACTTTTATTTATTTTGTAGCTACAGGGCAATTGAAAATAAGCTATTTCACCATTGTTTTAGGTGTGGTTAGATGAGCAAGTCCTAATTTTTCACTCCTTTTCTGAGAAAAACCCCATATGAGACAACCGGAGAGCAAATATGCTCTATGATTGATTGGGGAAGAGTGGGGAAAACAATGAACAAAAATTTGTCACCCCTCTACTGGTACAGGGAGAGAGAGACAGGAGAATTCTAGAGCTTCTCTGTTGCTGGTCTCCTTTCCCCCTCCATCTCTGCTTTGTACACCCACTGAAAAGTGACAGCTGTTAATTAAGTATTCCCAGACCCATTTCAAATGGCTGTAGCTCTGGTTCTGTAAGTGCTACTGACATGCTTTTGGTGTCTATAAAATGACACTAAAAGCATGTCAGCAGCACTGATAGAACTAGAGCTGTATTTGTCCAAAACTTGTGGGGGTTAAAATGTGAGTGTTAGTTCCTCAAATATTTGTCTTTTACCTAACCTGCACCATTTTACAAATTCAGATGGGCCTCCGTACTGGTCTGAATATGATGATGTACTGAATTACTATTTTTATAGGACATCTGCTGTTAGAGGAATTTGATTGATTTGATTGATTGATTGGCAGCCATTAATCTTTGCTAAGTCCTTTCTTGTTTATTGGAAGTTTCAAGTTTAAGCGAGTAATGGAGCTGGCAGAACACATTCCCATTAGACAGCATCTCTACTTAATACCTTTAATAGAGGAAACTGTTTCCAAAGTGCACTGTTTGTGCCTATATGCTGAAGTAACATTGTCGCAAGTCAAGAAATGCATATTGCTTTCTAATTTGTGTCAAATTAATGTTGCTTAGTATATCAGACTCTGGAAGTATAATCTATGAGATCAAGTGAGTGATTGATCTGTCTCAGTACCTAAAACCTCAATATATATAAATGGGCTTTCAAAAAGGATTAACTGCTTAAACTACCAGATGCATTAAAGGCTTAAAGGGTTTGTCTACTTATACTGTACTACATGGTATACAAGATTACATCGGGCCATACATAATGGGGTATATGGGTCATTTTTAAGTTGGGAAGCAGGCATATATACTGTGTATGTGTGTCTATTATACACACAGGTATATTATGGGGAACTGGAGTATTAACAATTCCTTAATATTTCACCTTTAGAATTATTCTTCTTACAATTCGTAACAATGTTATTAATAAATCTGCAGGGTTGTGAGGAAATCAAAATCTCCGCTTCTGCTTGTAGGCACTTTCAGCAATACACAAGTGCCCTGTAGTCATAGACCAGGCAATAGAAATAATACACAATCTATGTTGCTTCAAAATCAGTTTAGTATAATGATCATCTCTACAACCTCACAAACTGCTCTCAAATGTAATATATAGTACAAGGCCACACATTATATTAAGAAGCCTATTAGAGATATGACCACTTCATATGGCTCTTACCCTAATGTTACTGCCAGTGAGATAGTTTTGATTTTAGTTCCAAATTGAGATAGTACTATGATACCCCTGGTCCCAGTAGAGCACAACACTACTTGGGCTTTCTAGCTTCCTGAGAGACAATTGCAGGTCAACAAGTCACCCAAGACACTAATTAGAGAACACTAACCTATATTATGACAACAATAATCTTCATATCTTTCTTCACATTGCGTTTCCTTTATTATCCTATTCACATGAATGGACATATGTTTATACACCCAAGAAGCGGAAAAGCCAGAGTAACTAAAATGGAGCAGAATTGCAGTATATAATGTGGGAGATTAGTATCTAAATGATTATTCTGATAAACCATGCATCTTGATGTATTGGTAGATGTGAAGAAATGCTGTATAAGCCAACAATCATCTAGCCTGTGTCAGGGCAGTGGATGTAGATCCTCTATGTCTCTAAACCAATTTAGCTTTCTAGTAGATCGGAGGACTGCAACTGGGAGTCCCTGCTTTTCACCTTTTAACTTCACCAATTGAGATGGATGATCACTGCAGGGAACTCTGGACCGTTACCACATAAATAGTTATGGTTGAGAGACAGTTGAAATAATTTGGTCCGCGTTACCGTTAACATGTTATCAGATGGTGTAAACAGAGATGTGGTCATGGAGCAGAACTAAAGTCATGATAGGAAAACTTCTTGTGTAATCAAGAAACAGGCCTAGGGTCTGGGCATAGACAAGCTGAGGTCGGAGTGGAAAATTGAGGAAAAACTGGTCAAGATAGATATGGATCAAAACCAGGAGGACAGAGCAGTAAACAGCTTTGCACACTGTAAGACTGATTGCTTAGGCAGCCTTTGATGGAACAGGGAGCCTAAAATAGAGCTGAACTCATCAGGATAGTCTGAGGACTGAAAAAGTGGGTGCATGCGCTGGTCCTTTAAGAGCTAGATCAAGGCACACGCACCCTCCAAGTGGCAGAGAGAGGACAGATGACACAACTTCCCGATACATCAGCCCAGGGGCGTAACTATAGGGGATGCAGGGGATGCGGTTGCACCCGGGCCCAGGAGCCTTAAGGGGCCCATAAGGCCTCTCTTCTCCACATAGGGAGCCCAGTACTATGAATAAAGCATTATAGTTGGGGGCCCTGTTACAGATTTTGCATTGGGGCCCAGAAGATTCAAGTTACGCCTCTGCATCAGCCTGTTGATTTTTTGGGAATGTTTTAGTGCAGGCAGCAACCTTCATCTTCACATTAGGGACCGTGTACTTTTCTTCATTACTTTTGTTCACATCTCTCCACATATAATCTTTGTGATTCTGACCACAAAGGTCAGTTTTGCTTTTATCACTAAACATTTTCTTCCTGAAATCTTGAAGCTTCTTTAGGTGTTGGCCGTTGTATTGTAGACTATTTTTTGTAACTTAATCATATAGCCCATTTTATTCAAGCATTTCCTTATTGTACATACTGAAACAACCTCACCACTTTGTTTCAGAGAACACCATCTTGCCAGTTATATTTTAAATCTTTTTAATCTACCAGGCGGTAGCTTGGTGTAAACAGAACCCATCAGTTTAGATCAAAGATTTGAGAATGCCAATCACTTCTTTTAAAACTCTGCATACCTTTTTTCTGGTTTGTAAAGTTGAACTACTTTTGTCACAGGTTTCCAAAACGAAAAAGAGCCCCAAGCTTGAAGAGGGCGGCTGAGACCGCCGAAACGCGTAGTTAACGTCTATAATAATAAAAATATAATTATATTATATGGGCATTTGGGTCCGTTAATATCCTGGGAATCCGCGAGCGCCGGGGCTCTTTTTCGTTTTGGGAACGTGTGCATGCAAACAGCCGGAATTGGGCTGTCTCCCAGATGATCGCTCTCCGGTGAACAGCGGATAGGAAACCGCAGGATAATAATACAAGCGAACAAGGACATAGGTGTCGGTGGATCCTCTGGGCAGTGGATCACACCGAGCACCAGGTGAGTGCTTTCAGTATCCAGCTGAAAATTTGATTTTACTTGACCGAGTAGGCGCTGATTTTGTTTTGTTTTATTTACTTTTGTCACAGATTATTTGACAGTTCTTTTGAATTACCCATGTTTCAGTAACCAATAAAGTTAGTTAAAAAACACTCCAGTCCTAAGATATCTCCATCCAATTCAGCCTATTACCACCCCCCCCCCCCCAATGTTGATACAGAGGAAAGCAAAATAATGGCAATAGGGTAGAAGCAAATTTTCCCCATTTAAGGAAAAAAGTTCATATCCAACTCCAGTCTGGCAGCCCTTCTGAATTAATTATTGACTATGACCTGTAATATTGTAACGCTCATGAAAGGCATGAAGGCCCCTCTTGTACTCTTTTAGCAAGTTTGCCATCACCACATCCTCAGGCAGAGAGTTACATATTCTCAATGATGTTACAGTAAAGAACCCCATTTTATGTTGGTGTAGAAACCTTCTTTCCTCTAGACGTAGAGGATGCCCCCTTGTTACAGTGACAGTCCTGGGTATAAATAGATGATGGTGAGATCTCTGTTTTGTCCTTTGATATATTTATACATAGTTATTAGGTCGCCCCTCAATCGTCTTTTGTTTCTAAACTAAATAAATCTCATCATTTGCCTCTATACCTCTTTTGATGCACCCCATGTTCTTGTTTGCCTTGGCAGCAGCTGCCTGACACTGGTTGCTCCAGTTCAGTTTATAGTTAACTAAAATCCCCAAGTCATTTTCCATCTCAGTGTTACCCAGTGGTTTCCCATGTAGTATGTAATGGTGACATGCATTTCCCCTGCCCATGTACATAACCTTACATTTATCAGCGTTAAACCTCATTTGCCACACTTCTGCCCAAGCCCCCAGCTTATCCAGATCCTCTTGCAACCACATTCTGTTCTTGTGTTAATTTCTTTACATAGTTTTGTATCATCTGCAAACATTGATATTTTACTGTGCAATCCTTCTACAAGGTCATTAATAAATCTATTAAAAACAATAGGTCCCAATACTGCCCCTGTGGTACCCCACTAGTAATGGTGATCCAATCAGAGTATGTACCATTAATAACCCCCCTCTGCTTTCTATCAATGGGCCAGTTACTTACCCACTTACACACATTCACACCCAGACCAAGCATTCTCATGCTATAGACCAACCTTTTATGCAGCACAGTATCAAACGCTTTGGAAAAGTCCAAATACACAAGATCCAGTGACTCCAGTCTAGAACTTACCTCCTCGTAAAAGCTTATCCAACTGGTTTGATAGGAGCGGTATCTCATAATCCCATGCAGATATCGAGTTATACAGGTATTTTCCCTGAGGTACTCCAGGATAGCATCTCATAGAAACCCTTCAAACATTTTACCTATAGTAGATTTGACTGTCAGTCAGCACTGTCCAGTCAAAGCAGCATGTAGTGTCTAAAGGACCATTTACACGGGATGATTAACTTTCAAAATTTGTTCAAACGAATTAAATTGAGCAATAATCGTCCCATGTAAATGCAAAAAAAACATTTACTATTTGTTCACTTCTAATTATCGCTGACTTTCAGTCAGCAGAAAAAACCTCACTGGGTCGCGGGCTTCTTGCTGTAACTGCTGTAAATGCTCCCCGCTCAGCGCTTCATATAGAATGTGAGGCATTGACTGATAAGCCAGTGAAGAGGCCCACAATCCAGCAGTGAAGTCTACCAACCTAAACACTCTTCACAAGCGCTAATGACCTTAGTGGTGACATCAGCGCTCATGCAGTCGTTTAGATAACTTTCGTCTCTTCTAAGTGGGACGTAAGACTACCAATGCATACTAATGCACAGTGTGCATCAGGTAGTCAGAGAAGCAATTCATTTAACTTTGTTGTCCAGGGCCGGATGCTTTAAGCTTGGATGAAATGCAGATGGTTTCTCAAGAGCTAAGAACCTCGTTGACTGTTTACACACACAAGTTAGATGTAAATACTTATCCTTCATTGCCTTCTCAACCTGTGTGTGTCACTTTGGCTGTATCAGCCCAAACATTTAAGATTATGTAAACTTTTGGTCAAGGCAATCTGCGTGATTTGCTGGGATCCACCGCTTGGGACCCCGACCAATTAGCTGTTCAGTCACCCGCTGACAGCGCCATAACACAGTTTATGGACTGGAAGCAAATGGCTCGAGACCCCAGCTCTCAATGATTTTAATGGGAGCTGTGGCTGCAATTACCAGCACTGGCCACTGCTATCTGCTTCTACTCCGTACCTTGTGTGTTTTGACGGTGACAGTCAGTGCCTGAGCAGCTGATCGGTTGGCGTCCCGAGGATAGGTCATCAATAAAAATTGCCTAGGAAAGCCTTTTAAGACACTCAATATACAGTATATAACAAGGAATACTTTTTATGGGATATCTAACAAACACCTAAACACTACAATCCAACTGTTGAAAGTGCTCATTTACTGTAAGCACCCATATCTAATCATGTTGTGAATCATACTCAACCACACTGCAATAACTTCAAAAACAGTGTAAATCTAATATAACATTAGCCTATACCACTATTTGGTCTCTTTTCTGTGTCTACCACTTGCAGAACAAAATTGCAAATGCCACATCTGTGTGATGCTGCAAATCCTGATATGAGGTTCTTTGTCTCATACATTGTAAGCTCTTGCAAGCAGGTCTGCATTTCTATTGCCTGATTTGTTGGATAGTTTGTTAAAGGGGTTCTGTCATTAAAAAAATAAAATCCTGTGTGAAAGGAGCCTAAGGCCACCATCACACAGGCGTTGGTAAAAGCGCTGCATCTGTAAACATAGCGTTTTTAGTAGGGCAGAGCTGCTTTGTACAGCGTTCAATGTGACCGTTTGCCTGTATTGTTACTGTGTTTATAGCGCAGTAACAGCACAGGCAAAGAAAGCCGATGACGTCACCACTTTCCCTTTCAGTGGCGTAGAATGCTGTGTTTAAAAATGTGGTAAAACGCTGTACGCAGCCTTCTACCACATTTTTGACAGCATTGAAAACGCTCCCCATTGACTTCAATGGGTGACGCATCGCAGTCAAAAACGCTTATATGCCGAAAATAGAACAGATAAGTGCTTGAAAATCAATTGGAACGCGAGTCTGAGATGCCCATTGAAATCAATGGAGGGGTTTAAAACGCTGTTCTAAACGCTGTAAACAGTGGGTTGTGTGAGAGCGGCCATAGACTCCATAATGTGGAATGAAAGTTGGAGACACAAACAGTTATAGTTTTACAACATCACAGGAAAGTTAGGAGGGCACATTTATTTGCAGAAGAAATCTGTTTATACGGTTAGTTTGTCTCATATACACAATTCTATATTTATGCGATGAATTATAAATGTGTTCTTCTCCATTCAGCCCTTATTTGCACGGCGCTTGTTGTATTTATTTGAAATAACTTGATCTAAAAAAAAAGTATTGATTTTTTTTCCTTATACATCCTCAAATAATGAACGTGGAAGGCATACTTATATTGCATTTCATTTTAACTAGCGTTGTGTCCTTTATTTTAATAATATTGATTTCCTTGATGTATATTGCTTTCTGTCCTTGTGAATCTGATTCCAATGTTGTGCCTGCAGAGATGGCTGCAACTGGAGGACTTTTATGAATTATGAAAAGTTTCCACTGCGGCGCCTAAATAATAGAGTATAATGTCTGTTACTTCTGTATTTCATGGGCTATAACGCTGCGCTATTAATGTATCTATAGCCTTTATTGTGAAATACAAGTGTTTATAAATGGCCTTTTAGTACATATAACTTAAGAGTCTTGTTATATTGATAGCAGCACTTTATCTGTAGTCTTGAGTTACTATTACTATTAGAGCTTGGATCAATGCAATATACCTTATCAGACAAATATAGTCAGTAATCCATATCTGAATAGACAACTATTGGGGTGACAACTTTTTGCGCAAGTTATTTGTGCGTAGCATTATTAGAATAACATCATTTTTTCCTGAGCATGTAACAGTGATGGCGCCTTCACACTTGCGAAAAAAATCGCACAGTTTTTGAGCGATGCGAGAGTGAGTGAAAACGCAGAATTATGTAACCAATGATTTTCCCATGTCTCTCTATGGAGCCCCCTTTTTACCGCATTGCAAAGCACGAACTTACGATTTTCATGCAGTGCGTTTTTAACAATAGAAAGCTCTATTGACTTTTGCGTAAAAAAAATCACAGCAAAATCTCGCGATAAAAACGTGCGAGAAAATTGCAAGTGGCAGTGATGTTTTTGTGAAAAAAAACAGTGACGCTCAAAAATCGTGGAAAAAAATCACGATTTTCTCGTGGTTATATCACGATCGCCAGTGGGAAGGAACCCTAAGAAGGTGTCCTGTGGTCATTGGTCCTTGTTTCATCTTTGCAAACGGTAACAGCTGAGCATATGAAAACACTGCAATACCTGTCTCATGCCAACTGCACTAATGAGTATATAAAAATGATTAGTGTTGGTGATAATTTCCCTGATAGAACTGCATGAATAATTACTCATCATTGTGGTGCTTGTGATCCTTCCTACTCTGAACCATTGTCTTCCCGGGTAGAAACGTTCAGGGACAGAGTTGTTTCTTGCTTCAGTGAACTCTTACCCTGGGATGGCAAGGGCAGTTTCATCTCTGCTGTAACCATCCGCAGTTTCCCTTGGTCACCACTGGAAATAAACAGTTTATATTCAGTTTTATAAACTATGTATAGCAAGCATATGATACGTAATGTAATATGTCTTCACAGATCTACAGATCTACACGCACAAGTGTCATAAATTGAAATACGAAATATACCGAGATTTGTACTGCAGAATTGCCAGTTTGCTCGGGTCACAAAGTCAACTGCAATTCATAGTTTCTGCCACAGATGTGTGATTAGCTTGTGACTGCCAAGTTAATCTTCTTGGGAGTCAGGAGCCACTGATTTCATTGCCTTCCTCATGATTAAATATTCAATTTTTCTGACATGAGGATTTTCTAGTGAAGAAAACCTGACCACTGCTATCAGCACCTCTTCATATCTCCTTCCTGCTTCCCTCAGGCAAGGTACAGTGTCTGTAAAACCCACCGCTTAGGAAGAAGACTGAAGCTTATTTACATTTAACTGCTTAGAACTTGGTGTGTCTTGGGCAAAGCTGCTGTTAAACATAGGAGTCGATCGTAGAAAAAACTGACACAATGTTACTTCAACTGCTGCTGCATGGGCATACTGGAGGAGTAAGGGCAGGAGGGGCATTTGCCCTAGGTGCAGTAAGGAAAGGATGTGGGGAGGGGTGCAGGATAAGGGTGTCTTATGATCCTGTTTTTCCCTCCTTGTCCGTCCTATATTGCTTTAAATTAAAACAGCTGGAGTTTCTGATTGATTGTTGTAATTTGATCTAAGCAACTGAGGGAGCTATAAAATCTAAGGTGTCAAAACATTTTAAAGGAGGATGCAAGGGTAGTCAATGACCGACAAGACTTACCCAAAGCACACAAGTAAATTAACTAAAGAATGGTTGAAAAAGATGACATTTTTTTTTCGAATGACTAATTCAGAGTCCTCAAGTTAATCCCATGAAGATGTTGAAGGATGACTTGAAGAAGCCTGTACATGCAAGGCATCCCAGAAATCTTGATGAACTGCAGATTGTTTTCCATTGCATGTGAACAGGGTTACAAAAACGCCGTTTACGTGCATTTGATGTGGTTTATTAGCAGATGTGACAAGTATCTGAGTATGTTGAGTTACATTTTATTGGGTAGGTTGTGGCACCACACTGTATCTTTGCCCCAGTGGTGAAGAAAAGCCTAGCTACAGCGTTATAGAGGTGGTCTATGCAGTTGTTAATTTTAATGTCGAACAGGAAGCTTGCTACTCGGTTCAGTTCGTCTAAAATAATGAGATTTCCTATTAGTTAAGTCAGGGAGATGCTGAATGCATCTAAAGACGCTTGTACACAGGTAGACTTTTGAATGCACCAACGAACCATTAGGGGTTCTTAAAATTATGAGGATGACTGTTGGCCTTTCCATGCTACAATCCCCACACACCGGATTGGGAGGAAACTCCTTGCCACTACTAGCAATATTTGGTACAAAAAGAATTATATTTAACAATTATGCTGCCAATAACGATGATTTTTACACTGGCATGATTAATCATGAAAAAACAACATCGATTGTTAATCGTTACTTGTATTTATGCTGCTCAATTATTGTCACAATCAATCAGAAACCAGTGTATTGTGGCAATCATTGGCCCATGTTAATTGGCCTTTGGTTGTTATATAGAGGTGAAGAGTTAGATTTACTAGTGAAGGGTTTTTACTTATAAAGTACTGAGCCCAGGAAAGACAAGCAATAAGTTGTGCGGAATGTTATTAACACTACTAGGTGCCATCCTGCCGCAGCACTTCACCCTTCCACCCTTCAGTGCCCCATAATGACAAAGTGAAAACAGAATGTTCAAAATCTTTGTAAATTTTAAAAACTGAAGAACTAACGATTTGCATTGTTATAAGTATTCACACAATGTGCTCAGTACTTAGTTGAAGCATCTTTGGTAGTGATTACAGCAGTCAGTTTTCTTGGGTATGATGCCACACCATGACAAACATGAATTTGGGCATTTTCTGCTATTCTTCTCTCCAGATTCTCTCAAGCTCTATCAGGTTGGATGGGTACCAGCTGTGGACGGTGTGGAAAATCATTTTTGGCTCTCTCCAGAGATGTTCAGTTGGGTTCAAGTCAGGGCTCTGCCTGAGCCACTCAAGGACACTCACAGAGTTGTCCTTAAGCCACTCCTATATTGTCTTGCCCGTGTGCTTAGGGCTATTGTCTTGTTGGAAGTTGAACAATGTCTGAGGTCCCTTGCACTCTGGATCAGGTTTTCATTAGGAATATCTCTGCAGCTCCGCTTTCCATTGACACTGACCAGTTTTTCTGTCCCAGCCACTGATAAACAGGCCTACAGCAAGATGCGTCATCACCATGCTTCACTGTAGGGATGGTAATGGTCAGGTAATGAACCGTGTCTGGTTTCCTGCAGAAATAACACTTAGAATTGAGGCCAAAAAGTACTACATTGGTTTCATCAGTCCAGAGAATTTTTGAATTTTTGGTTCTCACAGTCTGAGAGTCCTTTAGGTGCTTTTTGGCAAACTCCAGACAGTTTTTCTTGTGTTTTTTTTTTTTTTTTACTGAGGAGGGGCTTCTTTCTGGCCACTCTGCTATAAAGCCCAGATTGGTGGAGTGTTGCAGTGATGGTTGACCTTCTGTTAGTTTCTCCCATCTGCACATAGGGTCTTTGCAGCTCAGCCAGAGTTACCATTGTGTTCTTGGTCACCTCTCTTACCAAGGCCCTTCTACCCCAGGTGCTTTTAGATGGAACAATTATTATTCAAGAAATTGTTCAAATGAGCAAAAATGAACGTTAATTGTCGAGTCTAAACGCGAGCCAACAACTGGACAAACAAGAATCGGTCGCTTTGTGGTCATCATTCATTTTATGCAGGCAGAACAATCATCGCTGGTTTGTTCACATATTGTTCTGTTTAATCAGTGCTTGTTCAGTTTTTCACATTCACTTATACAGTGAATGTGAAAGACTGAACGATACTGAACATTTCTCATTTCAACCAGCCAATGATGTATCTGCCTGTCTAAACAGGCTGCTCGAGAGCCAACGACTTAGCGCTGACGTCACTAGCTTGTTCAAACGGGAGTCGTCTCATCTATAAGCACTCTAACTCTATGAAGGCAAACATGCCCTTGGAGTTCTGTTACCTGTATAAATGCACTCAGCACATGTATGCTTCAGAGGGTTAACCCCCACAAGTCCAGTGAGCACACTTATCAAGGGTAGTGTTAATGGTAGTGATATCAGGGGAGAATACAGTTAGTAAGGAGTGGGAGAGAGATAGTTGACGTCCGTCACGGTCTAGAACTACAATCCTGGTTTCTATGTTTTCCATGCTCCAGGCATGCTTGAAATGCTATGATGAATACCCCCATAATGAAACTGATCCACGGTAAACTTGCTCACTTGATTTTATTCTGAACTCTGGTATCACAGATTTACTTTCCATAGTAAAGTAAGAGAATTTCATCAAAAAAAACAATGGTGTGCTTCATTTGTAACATAACTTTACTTACATGTTAACACTGCGAATTTTCTTCATTACAAACAATGTGCATGATGGTGTTTTCTCAGGCCGAACATGTTACGATTGTCCTTAAGTCACGTGAAAGAAGCACACGTCATCATAGAAGAAATCAATCAATGCCACCCAACCAGACCTCCCATTACCCACAGTGCAGATGCCAAACGTCTTTCCAAATCTGCCTCACTTGCAAACAACATCTGATAGGGAATATGAGGGTTTTACTTAAGTTGTATTCTGCAAATCTTATCCAGCGCTCTGGATTGTCCTTCGTCAGGTGTTGCAATACCTGCAATTTGTAAGGATGACATTTATGCGTAGACAAAATTTGCTGTATGAAGGCACGGCTAACCCCAAATTCTTAAAGCAGATGACAAGTGCTACATTGTGGGCTCTTGCTGAATGAGGCCAGAACAGTGATTTCTGTTGCTATATCCAAAGTGGTTTCTGGTCATCCATCTTTTGGTTATTGGCGATATAACCTGCTTCTTAGCGTTTGGCAAAAGTTTTGGCCACTGCAATGTGTAGTGGGAGTTCTAGTTGGGTGACATTGCTTGAAATCTTTTACGATGATGTGTGCGTTGTTCACCTGACATAAGAACAACCTCAGTACATTCTGCTCGAGAGAACGCCAGAAATTGCCTGTTATGAAGGAAAATCACTGTGTTAGGGTGAACACCCACTGGCGATACGATATCCTTGCAATGTGAGAGTGAGTGAAAACGCATGATAATGAAACCAATGATTTTCAATGGTTTCATTCTCATTAGTGTTGTTTTCACTGTAACCTCGCATCGCAAAGAAGAATCTGCGATATCGCCCATTGTCTTCAATGGGGCTAGTGGTAGCAGCGCTAGCCTCATTGAAAACATATGGAGTACATTGTGCTCCCCTGACACAGCTGTGACAGCTATGGCAGGGAATTCCTTCATCCCCACGGGGACTGCGAGGATGAAGGAATGCCCTGTCACAGCTGTGGCAGAGTTCCGCGATGCTAACCCATTGCATTCAACGGGGCCGGCGCTGCGGCAGCCCCATTAAAAGCAATGGAAAGAAGCCACCGCGGCAATGATTTTCGGAGAAGGGCATGAAATATAAGCCCTTTCCTGAAAATGATGGCTAGCTGTAAAAAAAAAAGGAAAAAAAAAAAAGATTAACTCACCTAGAAGAGCCGCCCGACTCTTCTCTCTGGCCCGGCTGTCGTCTTCTGAGTTCTGGAGGCCGAGGATTGAAAAATCCCTGCCTCCAGAAAACGCTGCCTCTGATTGGCTGAGCACTGTGGCAAATCAGAGGCAGCCCCCAGCCGTCATTCAATGACAGCTGATTGGGGCCTCTGATTGGCTGAGCACTCAGCCATTCAGAAGCAGCGCTTTCTGGAGGTGGGAATTTTTCAATTCCCGGCCTCTAGAACACAGAAGACGACTGCCAGGGCCGGAGAGAAGAGCCAGATGGCTCTTCTAGGTGAGTTTGTTTTTTTTACAGCTAGCCATGATTTTCAGGAAAGGGCTTATATTTCACAAGCCAATCAGGAGGCAGTATAGGGGTGAGGTCAGAGCCACTTTAAATGTCTATGCACAAGAGCTTCAGCAGCCATTTCAGCCAGGGATAGAGGAAGATGACAACCTTTTTACATCCAATTTGCAGACCTGACAAACATCATCATCGCCAAAGGGATGTTCACCACCACCTAAGCAACTAGGTTTAGTCGTACCTGGACTGTGCCCTTTCTCCAGCAGATATCCTGAGCTTAGACCCCATGGACTCCTGCGTAAGCAGAGTGGAACACTGGAAAGAACTGGCCCAGTTTGCAATGGGCATCTTATCTTATACACCATCCAGTGTAGCATGAGATGGTATTCAGCGTGGCATGTTGTCGTCACACCTAAGCAAATAAGATTGTCTTCCAAAAGCTTGGAAAAACTCACGTTTGTGAAAATGAATCAGGCATGATGCCACTGATTAGATCTGCCATTGCTGCGGTCAACTCACTACTATTACCACCCTGCTGTCGATTCGCTACTACCACTAGTCCAATACCTATAGCCGCCCACTACTGCCAGGCCTAAACAACCACAGTCCATTGTTTAATACTGTGTTGCTGTTGATGCAGCTACTTCTACCACCACTACCACTGCTGCTGCTTCCAGACCTACACAATTGCTGATCAACCAGATGATCCCCCCCCCCCAAAATTTTTTAATCTTCTGCTTTTCATTTGTAAAAAAAAAAGCCATTTCTTCTTCACTTTCCTGAATGCAATTCCTTTTGCTACTACCGACAATGGGATAATTTTTTTGACAGTTTATAAAAAGCCATTGCTTCGTCTTCATTTTCCAGGCACAAAACATGTTGCCACCTAGAAAAAGAGATCATTTTTGGACCGCTTGGAAAAAGCCATTGCTCTTTTGGACCTTTTTAAGCCTTTAAAAAGTATTAAAAAATCCACTAGTGCAATGTATTTTTAAACAAGCTGTTAGCCACTTTTAGCCATACATTTTGTCGTAACTGTGCATTAACTTTGCCATATAAACCGCTCAAAAGTATTTAGATACACTAGGTGACCCAAGAATGTTATACAGGACTTTTATGGCTCTGAGGCCTTAGTCAGACGGGCGTTTTTTCGTGCGATTTGCGGATCGCATGACGGATGCGCATCCGCAAATCGCGTGACCGGTGCCCGAAAATCGCCCGAAAATCTGCTCCTAGCCGCGTTTCATTAGAAACGGGCCGGAGCTGTCCAGCGCATTGCATTCAATGGAGCGGCAATACAGCCCGCTCCATTGAAAGCAATGCGCTGCGGGCGAGTGTGGGATGAATTGTCGGGAAGGGCTTAAATATATAAGCCCTTCCCTGCAATTCATCCAGAAAAGTGTTAAAATAAAGAATATATATATACTTACCTGCTCCCGGCAGCCGGAGTTCCGCGCGGCCGGCCTGCAGTGGGTGTGAAGGGGATGTGAGTCAGACCTGCCCCCTGATTGGCTCAGCGCTGAGCCAATCAGGGGGCATGCCTCACTCACACCCCCTTCACACCCACTGCAGTACGGCCGCACGGAACTCCGGCTGCCGGGAGCAGGTGAGTATGTATATATTTTTTATTTTAACACTTTTCTGGATGAATTGCAGGGAAGGGCTTATATATTTAAGCCCTTCCCGACAATTCATCCTGCGCTCGCCGGCAGCCCATTGCTTTCAATGGAGTCGGCTGTATTGCCGGCTCCATTGAATTCAATGGGCAAACATCGTTCTTCTCTGCCACAGCTGTTACAGCTGTGGCAGAGAAGAATGATTTGTCTTCTATATGTTCTCAATGGGGTCGGCGCTGCTGCCGCCGGCCCCATTGAGCGCATATAGAGAAGAGAACAGGAATCGCAGATCGCAGATAGGTGCGATCTGCGATTTCTGTTCTATAATTTATCGGACGAGCGCATAAAAAGCGCTCATGTGTCCGATACCATTGCAAAGCAATGGTTTTATAAAATCGCCGGACGCATGCGCATGCGCAAATCGCGGCAAAAAACGCCCGTCTGACTAAGGCCTGAGTGTTGTACACCAGTTTTAGGGGTACTGTTCGGATCAACTAATTCAGACAAAACCAAGCCTTTTTGCCAAAATTTGACATATTGGCTGAAGCGAATTTTTGAAAAATTCACTCGTTACTACAAAGATGCACTAAATTTATTAAGATGTGTGCGACAATATATTTTGGTGTTAGACTGGCATATGAAACGTCTAAGTAAATATCCCCATTTGTTTTCTGGTATCTCCACTCTACTGATTCTCTGTGGCCGACTATTGACTATAATTGGCCAATGATGCAGCCTCTGGAGAAAGCCAAACAGAGTCATCAGGAGACAAGTGGTGTGGTGCTTTCCCAGTGCAGCTGCCCCTTCATTCTAGCTATTGACACATTGACGGCTTCTTCTATCAATATGTCAGCAGTCTCTATACTTAGAAAACCCATTTAATGCCCAACATCCTAATTGGACAATTATGGAGCATTTTCTAATTTTTATATACAGATCTTTATTTAATTCATGTATAAGCAGACTTTATTTCCTCTATTTTTTTATTAAAAAATAATATGTTTATATACATTTTCTTTGGGGACTCTCAGCAGTTTTTATATTGTTGAAAACCAGAAAATAGACATACAGCAGGTGGTACATTTTATATCTGCCATTTCTTAAAAATCAACTTATTACTACAGATCTGAAGTTTACATATGTAATCCTACCTACCAGCAGAGTATTGGTTATATCAGAAAAAAATATAACAAATATTGGTGGTATACCCTTTTTGAAGGTTTTCCAGAGAATTGTCAGATAGGTCATGCTAATGACTGAGCTGTTTACCTATTCACCGGTGCTTATTCATACCGGTCTGTTATTTGTCTCTTTGGTCCTGTTTTCTAAACCAGTGAGGTAGAAAACGAATCAAAGCAGTGTGCATTTGGCAGAACTCATTACTCCTTGACATTGTGAATGCAAATGGTATTTAATTAAGAGTTAGAAATGTTCACTCATGAGTGGATATTGAAGCTGAATAGAAATGTGATCTCTGTCTTTCCAACCCAAATTTACATTATGAACAGAGGAGAAAATTACCATTACCACTAAAGTTGGTATGTCATAATAGCAGAAAGTTTACCATATATTGTTTTTCCATTATTTGTGTGACACCTATTCCAAGGACATCCAGTATTAAAGTTTCAGTTGTTGTTTTGGAGTTTTGTGAGCATTCTAAGCAAATATTTCAGCATTCCTGCATGTCTCATGTGACTGTTCTAATTATAAGCTATGTACACCTCTGGGATCCATTTTTGTTTTATCATTTCACACAGCTAAAATGAAAATAGAAGAAACTTTACTTTATTCTAAATTACTGAAAAAAACTCTCCTTTTGCTTCTGCAACTCTTATAAAAACCGACATGTTTTTATAGTAACAGAGAAGAAACAACCCTTTACAGTCTGCTATTGTCTTTTCTCTGTCCTCTCCTTCATGCTAAGCTACTAAATTGTTTTGGCCGCTGATCATGGTTGACGGTGGCTCTTATCTCCTCTTTCCACTGGTCATAGCCAGCGCTGTGCCCTTCGTGTTAGCTCAACTGCAGCAGACCCAACGTCCTTTCTCCTTGCACCCTGTCTGTAACTGCTGTCTAAAAGTTGCCCACCCTCAACTCGTATCAGCTAGTGCCTGACCAGTCCAGATAGGTTCCAGTCTATTTAAAGCACCCTTCCCCAATGGAGGGTGCCTGAGCTATTAGTGTCCTACTGTGCAAAGGTGCTAAAGTGTTTCTACCTGATCTTTTGGCTTTTGACCCATGCTTGTCCTACTTTGCTTTCCTGGTTTCTCCTCTCCTGACTTCGGCTAACTTATTGACCTCTATTCTGCTGCCTGCCCTGACCTTTGGCCTGCTTCATGAATCTGCATGAAATCTGCCAGTCTTGACCTTAGTCCTGTTCCTTCACTACATCTTTGTCTACACCCTTCGGTACTGCATTACTCAAGAGTTCTGGCAGTCCTGATCTTGACTCTATACTTCGACCACGACAGTCTCTGATACTGTCTTATGGTATGCTTGACCAAGTTGCATCAGCTGCCTCTTAACCAAGACTATTTCTATGGATAGCGGTGTAGGGTTTCTCGCAGCAAAGACCATATTCCAATTGGTGGGTTAAAAGGTGAAACCCGGAGATCCCAGGTGCAGCCTTCAGATCTAGTCCTAAGTCACATCAGTTTAGAGGCACAGCGGGTCCGTGTCCGCTGCTGTAACAAATATATGTTTTAGTATTTACGTGACCAATGGAAGGCAATATGATTTCAGGATCAGGCTAAAACAAAGTTTGCTTTTTAGTCTATCATGGAAACATGTAGATCTGTATTTTTAAATAAGACACACAAAATTGTTGTGAAGGAGAAAATAGACTTTAAAGGGGTTGTACCTTAAGATAGGGGATAATGTGCTGATCAGTGAGGGTCTCACTGCTGAGAGCCCATTGAGATCAAGAACAGGGATCCCATGTACCCCTCTGCATGCCACTGTTGCTTCTCCCTCCACAGTGATGTCAGAATGGCCAAGCATACACAGTCAGAGCTCCATTGATTTCTTTGGGGCTCAAGCAGTTGACTACATTTAATTGGCAATTATAGTCAGCTGATTCGACAAAGACAGTGTTAGCTGCAGCCAGTGGTGTTGAATCTACTCTATACTGAACCTTACTATGAGTGCAGGCAAGATGGGAAAAAAATTGCAAATATACTGTATCGGTCTACAGGCTTTGGAAATCTATGAACTGCATTAAATCACAGTGAATAGTATCTTCTTAATGAAAAAGACTTTGAAGAATAATGATTGACTTGCTTGCTGAACTTTCTACAACTCATCCAAGTCAAGAAGAATTCAGGAATTTTTAAAATGTACCACGAGACAACATGTGGGACACGAGCAACAACATTGGGAGGAGAGAAGAGATTTCCAGAATGATTGATCTAATACATGTATGGTCACAGTATGACATGAGGGAATTGTAATGAAATAGTTGGAAAAGACGTACTCCATTTTCTCAAAAGTATTAGTTGCTTGAATTATTCTTATTTTGACCAAAGTGTTATTAATTACTACTACTTGACATTCATACCTATCATAGAGAAGGTTTCCAGGTAGTGTGTATATTACTATATTGTCAATTTATTCCATTATTTGCTACACACTTTCAACTTATACCTAGCTGTTACATTTTTGCCCTTAAGGGTATGGCCACAAAAATCAGCTCCGACTCCACACAATTGAAATGGCTGCTTAGTATTGTAGGTAAACCAGCTATTTTGCATGAAAACCACATGGCCACTCAACAACATGTTTAAAGTCCACAGCGGTTTTCAGACGCATTGCAACATCATCAGTACCTCCCCATGTGACACTATTCTTATTAAATATAATAATTGAAATCACACAGATAATCCTGATCAAAAGTTTACATACCCTTGAATGTTTGGGCTTATAATATACTCTCAAGTTGACATATGTATACACTATCCTGCCAAAAGTGATGGCTGTCCCCCTAGTTGGGTGCTGTACAAGTTGGGTGAGGTAATTATCTTTGGTAATTGACAGAAAGTTGTTACCTTTCTGAGATCTGCAGGTTTCGGCTTCCCAGTTTATATACGGATAGTTAAAGTCTCTCATAATAATTACTTCATTGTGATTTGTTGCTTCAGCAATTTGTTTCAATAATAGAGTTTTTTAATAGCTTCTGTTATATTTGGCGGCATATAAAAAACCCCTCTGAGGATTTTATTGTTTTTTCCTCCATGTATTTCTACCCATAGAGATGGCACATGTTCATCTCCCTCACATATATCTTCCTGTAATGTGGAGTTTAAACAGGATTTTACAAAAAGACAACCCCTCCCCTTTCCGATTTTTATAATCCCTTCTGAACAGACTGTAGCCTTGTAAGCTCACCGCCCAGTCACAGCTTTCATCCAACCAGTTCTCAGTTATTCCCGCTATGTCGTAGTTTTCCTCAGCCATTGTTACTTCCAGTTCATCAACCTTATTGGTCAGACGTCTAACATTAGTCACCATACAGTTTAGAAAGATTTGGTTATTTTTTTATTTTAAGTGTATCCCCACTAACTATTTTGACAGTTTTAACTGCACTAACCCCTGCCACCACTCCATACCCATTGTCATTACTTAGAGGGGATGATAATATAGACAGGGGTGATCTGGGACTATCTCTCTGGTTGCCCTATGCCCCAGTCCCTAGTTTAAACACTCTTTCAACCTTCTAGCCATCTTCTTCCCCAGCACAGCAGCAACCTCCCCATTGAGAAGCCACCAACCCTTACGGTATGACCTGTAGCCAACAGCTAAGTCGATCCAGTTCTCCAGGAACTTAGACCCTTGTTTCCTACACATTTTGAGCCTCTTGTTTACCTCCCTAATCTCCCTCTGCCTTTCTGATGTGGCACGTGGTACAGGTAATATTTCAGTATGATTGCTTGGTCCTCACCAGCCACCAGCCCCTTCCAGTAATCTGTCAACCCGATCCATGATGTGTCCAACTGAAGTGCCAGGAAGTCAACACATTGCTCGACGACCCTGGTCTTTGTAGCAGATTTCCCTGTCTGTCCTCCTAATAATTGAGTTTCCTACTACCAGGAACTGTGTACCTTGCCCTTACTAGAGTAGACATCGCCTTGGCATTCAGAGACCATGTAGTGCTGCAGAAGTGCTAATCCTGTAATGGCATTCCCCTCATCTGCCAACTTTGCAAACTTATTGGGGTGTGCAGTTCAGGCCTAGCCTCCCTGGATCTCTTCTCTCTACCCCTTCTAACTGTCACCCAGCTAGCTGCCTGATCATCTTGCAATGCTCCCATACTGCCATCCACCCCCACATCTACACCAGCGAGTGTCTGCTCAGTGAGCAGCAAATTCCTTTCCATGGTGCCAATGTATCTGCGTTGCAAGCCGTGCATTTAAATCCACGATCTGCGCTTCCAAATGCACAAGTTGCTTACATATCGCACAGCAGTATGCACCCTCCATGGGCTGTTCAGAGACTGCATACATGGCACAAGATGTACACTGGATGGCATTGTCAGTCATGGAGCAAATTCTAAATGGCTTTGTACAGATAGATTTGATAAGAATAGTATATGTAAAAATTCTAATAGATAAACAGTAATTAAATACAAGTCCAAAGTCACTAATCCCAAGTCACACACTTGAGAAACAGCACCCTTTAGACTACAGTACACTTAGAATACAACACACATTCACTTATGTTTGCTTTATGTAGAACTTATCTATAATACTTTTGCCCCTCATTTATTTGGAAAGCACTGATGGCAAAAACAGTGTGGGAATGATAGATACTGCGTTGCTATTGGTTAACTGGGCTAAAAACTAGTGATGTGTTGCCTTTAACTTTCATTTCCACTTTGCTTTAATTCTACTGGAACATGTAAAGTGAAACTTCCTAAATGCCATCTTAAAGGGGTTCTGACATGAATAATGTTTTTATGCTTTAGCAGCCATTGTTCCCTGGTGTGCCTAATGGACCCAGGGAACCCATGGTTTAATGGCTGCTAAAGCATAAAAAGATAATACTTACCTTGTCTTCTGTTGTTGTTGACATCGGGGGGTCATCTCCCGGCAGGTGCTGCTCCTCTTCTTTTGTCTGCACGAGCCGCGCCGCTCCGGGATCGTGCGCATGCGCAGTGGAGAGGTGCCCTCTGACAGGAGTCAGGACGGGCTGCGTCTCCACTGCGCATGCGCAGCACTCCGGAGTTCAGCCGGACGGACGGGCTGCCCACAGCAAGCACTGCTTGTGACGTGCTTGCTGTGGCGGTCCGTCCGTTGACCTCGGAAGTGCCTGACGGACGGACCAGAGCAGGAAGTGGTCTTTTTGACCGCTCCTGCTCTGCTTTAAAGGCACAGAAGAAGATGCCGGCTGGAGGGGACATGCCTGGCGATCGGGCCAGGCCAGGCAAGGTGACTCCATTTTTTTTTTTTTGATGTCAGAACCCCTTTAAATACAGTAGAGTAATTTCTGGGGTGTTTCTAGTATATAAGCCTCTCAAAGCCACTTCAAAACTGAAATAGTCCAAAGTCTTGTAATAGCCTAAAAAATAATGTCAACATAAAGTAAATCTAGGGTAAATGTACTTTATGTACCATTTAATGTGGTATGACTGTGGTATCTGTCTTATAAGCAGAAATGTTCAAATCTTGAAAAATGTAAATTTTTCCAAATGTTCTCAAAAACTCAGATTTTTAAAACATAAATAAACACAAAACATATTGTCCAAAAGTTACCACAACGTGTCAGGAAAAGATTTTCTCCGAATCACTTGGATAAGTAAAAGCATTCGAAAGTTATTATCACATAAAGTGACACATGTCAGATTTGAAAAATCAGGCTGTGTCCACAAGGCAAAAACTAGCTGTGACTCCAAGAGGTTAAACACAATAGACGTGTTTCTGAAAGATCACTCATATTTTTAAAAAAATGGTACAGTACCAATCTTATGAATTCTGCCTAGGGTACAGTATACAAACTTATGAGCATAACTCTACATCAACAGCTGCCGGAGAAATGAGTGGGATTTATATTTGCAACCGCAGGTACACATTGAAGCCCGTTATAAGTTGATCTTTGAGAAATCCCGCATACATGTCCTTCAATGACTGGACGGTCTCTAAATGCAAAAATGGATGTCTAATAGAGATGAGCGAGCATACTTGCTAAGGGCAATTACTCGAGCGAGCATTGCCCTTAGCAAGTACCTGCCCGCTTGTAAGAAAAGATTCGGCTGCCGGCGGGGAGCTGCGGGGGAGAGCGCGGGGGAACGGAGGGGAGATCTCTCTCTCCCTCTCTCCCCCCTGCTCCCTCCTGCTTACTCCCGCAGCTCACCGCTCCCCCGCGTCGGCAGCCGAATCTTTTCTTCCGAGCTGGCAGGTACTCACTAAGGGCAATGCTCACTCGAGTAATTGTCCTTAGCGAGTATGCTCGCTCATCTCTAATGTCTACATATAAAATCACACCTCCATGCAACGGTGGTCCTTGAGATGCAAATCAAAAAGCGCTGAAACAAATAGTGATTTGTAGATCCTGGAGAAGCCCTTTAGTGAAGTAACTTTTATAAAGTAACAGCTGCTCATATTGACCAGTTGATGATATTATTATAATAAAGAGAGCAGGTCTCTCAGTAGGTGCTTTAGCAGGGACACATTATTATTTCATTGTTTACTTTTTAAGAGGAAACACTTGTTTCTAATTACAGCCATCTCTTCTCAGATATTCTGTGAATGTGATTAAAGAGAGGATAGCTTGACAATTTTACTGGTCAATGGGGATAATACTTCACAAAGAAATGTTTGAAAAGCAGGCTTTACAAGAAGGTATGATCATTGCAGAGAGGCCGGCCTGACAATAGTAATTAATTAGGCCATTATGCATTCAGCTGTGATAATTGCTTTGCTGGAAAGTCACCAGCCATGAAACAGATCCAGCACATAAATGTAATTTATCAATCTGAATTGCTAAAGCTAAGCTGCATTTTTTCACCTTGAGTCTATGAACAGTATGGTGAGAAATAAGAAAAATAAAGAGGAAATGATCCATGCATCTCATAAATATATAATTTGCAACTCTCTGTCTTGCACATCTCATCACTAGATGTTCATTCATGGTCTCATTATTCCAGACAAATCTTCCAGAGATCTTTCCAGGAAATTTGTTGGATGTCAAAAGATCTTCAGCTACAGTAGGTTGTTAGAAGCTGATGGCAGAAGTCTATTGGCTATTTATTTTCTGCTCTTGTCAGCCATAAACAGTGATGAAAGCATATTTTATACTGAAAATATATTCCAATAGAAGGCACATTCATAAAAATGAATCCTATCAGTTCTATATAAGCATTAAAGTTAGATTTGTTAGTGTTAAGAGAAATCTGTCAACAGTATTTACCACCATAAAACAATCCCAGTCATTAGTGGGCAATATAAAGAGCAGTACAGTGATACCTTGGGGTAACCCTTTCCAATCCAATTTGTATCCTGGTTTTCCTAGGGGGCTTACTCTTTTTCTGCCGTTATACAATGGTGCTATATGCTGGCTAAAGCCAGTACTGCATGAGGTGACATGTTGGATAGGCTCCGACAGCAGAGAGCAACATCGGAGCTGTACAGCCTTAAAGGGGTTGTCCCGCGGCAGCAAGTGGATCTATACACTTCTGTATGGCCATATTAATGCACTCTGTAATGTACATTGTGCATTAATTATGAGCCATACAGAAGTTATAAAAAGTTTTTCACTTACCTGCTCCGTTGCTAGCGTCCTCGTCTCCATGGTTGCCGTCTAATTTTCGCCGTCTAATGGCCAAATTAGACGCGCTTGCGCAGTCCGGGTTTTCTTATCTTCTCAATGGGGCTCCGTGTAGCTCCGCCCCGTCACGTGCCGATTCCAGCCAATCAGGAGGCTGGAATCGGCAATGGACCGCACAGAAGCCCTGCGGTCCACGGAGGGAGAAGTCACCGGAGCGCGGGGATTAAGGTAAGCGCTGTCCGGTGATCTTTTTTAACCCCTGCATCGGGGTTGTCTCGCGCCGAACGGGGGGGGGGGGGGGGGGGGTTGAAAAAAAAACAAAACCCGTTTCGGCGCGGGACAACCCCTTTAAATCATAATGTCTTCAGATGTCAGACAGTGGATTGGAAAAGGTTTTAAGAGTGCCTCAGTTTACAAGCTTTTTGACTTGAGAGCAGTCTCTCTCCCAAATTTTTGCTCTGATTTAAGAGCAACAACTTGGGTTACAAGTCTTGCTCTCAATGGGGCCGCTGCTGCTGCTGCTGGTGACTCCATTGAAAGCAATGGCCTGCTGGCAACCCCTGCAGTGATTTTCAGGGAAGGGCTTTAAATATAAGCCCTTCCCTGAAAAATCATTCCTAGCTGTAGTAAAAAATATATACTCAATAGAGTTGAGCGAACATACTCTGCCAAGCTTGATGCTCGTTCGAGTATTAGCGTACTCAATGGTGCTCGTTACTCAAACGAGCATCAAGCCGTGTTCGACCCCGCCCCCGTTTTTGGCTCTTCGGCGCTCTGACTTGCCTGTTTGGCCCCTCCCAGAGAGAGAGAGAGAGAGAGAAAAGCTTCAGAGCAGTGCAGGGAGAACAAGTGGCGGCTTGACGAACCTGAGCCCCGGCAGATACGTGAATACATATTTTTTAATTTTTTTTACTATAGCTAGAGATGATTTTTCAGGGAAGGGCTTATATTTAAAGCCCTTCCCCATAAATGACTGCGGAGGTGTCGGCGTCCTATTGTCTTCAATGAGGCAACACCATCCCCATTGAAATCAGTGGGAGAGTTCCGCGATCCGGAATGGATTAATAGCTTTTCCATTCATATCAATGGGGAAAATTGATTTGACTTACGAGTGTTTTGGGTTAAGAGCTCCGTCACGGAACTAATTAAACTCTTAACCCAAGGCATCACTGTATATGAATATTTAATTTTCTCTTCAAACAACAAACTGTAGCCACCAAATCACAATTTTTCCCCAGTGTGCACGATTTGTAAATCAGCTCCAGACTTTCTGATGGTCGGTCCACTGGCAGGGATTGGATTGGTCTGGCGCTCTCCCGTGAGCCCTATAAAACACCACCCCTTGATGAGTGACTGAGGTCTTCTGCTTGTGATGCATAGTCAGGACTAGGCACATGAGTAGTGACATTGGAGGGGCCGATGCCCATAGCATGGCAAGTCTTTGCATATATGCCTAGTCCCAGCTATGCATCGCAAACAGGAGTTGACTAAGGGGCATAGTTTAGGAAGACAGAGGAGGGAGAGCCTGGACCAGTGCACTGCCAATCATAATGCCTGGAACTGATTTTTATATAGTAGTTTGAACATATAATGAAGTGCTTGGGATTGCTTTATTGTGGTAATACTGATGATATAGCTCATTTAATACAAATTGCATGTCCTCAAAGGAGTCTTTGGAAGATTTATATTTATAATGGCTCTTTAAAGAAATATAGATTCATATAAGTAGATAATGAAATATGCAAGGCTTTCTCTGAAAGAGACGTTGTCTGCATGGGACCATATGATGATCAAAAACCTTTATATACTGCTCAGCATTGGTAGTGCTTGACAAGATGAGTAAGCTGCCCAAGCCACAGACACTAATGCAACCCCGTACCATCAGAAATACAGGCTCTTGACCTGTGCGCTAATGACTAGCTGGACGGTCCTTCTACTCGAGTCCATAGGACTCCATGGTGTCCATGGTTTCCCAGAAAGAATTTCAAACTTTGATTCATCTGGTGACAGAACAGGTTTCCATTTGTCTCAGTCCATTTTAAATTACCTGAGAAGATACCGGCATTTCTGGATTGTGTTGATATATGGCTATTTCTTTGCATGCTACAGCTTTAACTTGCATTTGTGGATTGCATTGCAAACTTGGTTCACAGACAATGATTTCTGGAAATATTGCTGAGACCATGCAGTGATGTGCATTACAGAATCATGCCTGTTTTTAATGCAGTGACGTCTGGGGGCCCGTAGATCTCGAGCATTCAATATTGCCCGTTGGCCTTGTCCCTTGTGCGCATCAATTTCTCCAGATTCTCTCAATCTTTTCATTTTATATACTGTAGATAGTGGGTATTCAAAGTCTTCACAATTTTACATTGAGAAACATTTTTCTGAAATTGTTCCACAATTTTTGTAGACGCAGTTTTTCACAGATTGGTGAACCTCTGACTATCTTTGCTTCTGAGAGACTCTGCCTCTCTAAGATGCTCTTTTTATACACAGTCATGTGACTTAGTAAAAATGTGGCCCTCCTGCTCTTTTTCATTAGCCCCACTAACTTTTCCAGCCTTTTGTTACCCCTGTCCCAACTTTTGTGAGATGTGTTGCTGCCATCAATTTCTAAATACGTTTTTTTTAATGAAATGGAAAATTGTTTCACTTTTAACTTATGTGTCTTATGTTCTATTGTGAATAAAATATGGTTATATGAGATTTCCAAATCATTGCATTCTTTTTTTCTTTACAATTATTAACATTTTATACAGTGCAATTTACTGCAAAATCGCGATTTTGTGCGCTCGCGATTTTAACATTACAAGTCCCATAGACCCCTGCTGAAAAAAAAGCTGTGAATTTCGCAGTGAAAAAAATGTAGTGGGTAGTCACCCTTACACAGTAATAATGCCCCCTTGTATTGTGATCATGTCACCATCATAATGTAATAATGCCACCTTTACTGATAATGCAACCATTTATACTGTAATGTAATATTTTAGGATGTAGTGATACTGCCCCTTTTTTGCAATAGTTTTTTGTAATCAGCGCCTCAGGGAAAAAATAAACATTGTATTCACTTATCCATGATTGGCACAGCGTTTTCTGTACCCTCTGCAGTTATGCACTGCCACTGTCCCAGCACAGGAGGCGTGATGACTTCACGACAGCACACCATCTGAGCATGGCCAACAACAGTGCATGTCTGCAGGGGGCAAGGTAGACCTGTGCTGGGCATGGATAGTTGAGTATAATGTTTATCTTTTTTGTTTATATATTACAGTGTTCCGGTCATGGAAAACGGTAGAGCCGGGGGCTTCTGACTCTCTGCTCTACCATAGTTATCAACTATCCTGCGGACAGTGACACTAGCCTGGGGGATTCAGGGCACAGGGCTAGAGGTACAGGGTATATGCTTAGATTTCCAGTGCTAGAGATGCCCTGCTTCTGCAGTTGATGACAGGGACTGTAGAGTCAAACACTCATTTAATCAGACTGTCATGTGTCCTGGGCTGGAATACTCGGACGTGAACTAAGGCAGTGATATTCAACAGTCTTAAGCCTGAAATCCCAGAGACATTGTTATTTATCTAAAACTGCATTCCTGAATTACCTAACTGCAAGAAACAACGTTATTCCTCTATATACAAACTGGGCATTATATTACATAGGTTATCTTTCTGTCTAACAGGGTTGCTTCTTGGACTGTATTACTGATACTGTTTATCGGCATTGATATCATTTCATATTGAGTACAGAGTATTATCATTTTCCTATTGTGCATAAAGTCTCAATAGTCCCAGGTTTTATTTAGTTGTAGTCAGGTGCTTGCTTGGTATTACACATTTTCATTTCCTTGTTTGTCAATAAATATAGTATATTTTGTAACTCCTTCGGCTGTATCGTATCCTGATACCACCACCAATGACATCGACACAGCACTCTAAAGCAATCAGATATCTTCTGATCTCACAGCATACAATGTCATACATCAAGAATAAGTAACCAAAGCATTCATTTATTGGCTTTCTGTGCTTATTCTATTTGCCTTTAGGATGCTATTACATGTAGTGTTTGCGGGGTGGAAGTGTGCCCCTAACTACTTTTGTAGTTGTACCGTAATAGAATAGCAATTTGATTTTACCATTCTGAAACTTACAAAAGTTACCATTTACTGTTCCGAGTTGTTTTATATGTTGGTTCTGTATAATATGCTCTATGAGAATATCACCTATAAGAGCTCATTTTAGGTACAGGGTTGGATCCAATTAATTATTTGCAGCTCCAAGCAAATCTGGACAGAAGCATCATTTCTTCTGTCACTGCCTATATTTCATTACATTTTGCTCAAAATATTGCTTACCTAAGAGAGTTCTTTGTTACTTTGCACCCACTCTCTTCAATCCTGGCTGCTGCTTACTTAGAGAATATTATCAGGATAAGAGCAAATACATGCATGGAACAGAACCATGGGCACTGCCAAATTTAGGAAAGCTTTTAATAGATGAACGGTCCATGCTCTGTATCATTAAAAATGGAAAACCGTATGAAAAAGCGCAAAGTATTAACCCATTAATGAAGTGGCCTTTTTTTTCCCATTTTTGTTTTTTCCTCCCCCCTTTAAAAAAATCGTAACTCCTTTATTTATCCATCGACGTAGCTGTATGAGGGCTTATTTTTTGCAGGTTGAGTTGTATTTTTCAATGGTGCTATTTAATGTACTGAAAAACTTAAAAAAAAATTCTAAGTGGAGTAAAATGAAAAAAAAAAAAGACATTCCGCCATCTTTCAGTGCTTCTTGTTTTTATGGCGCACAAACTACAACAAAAATAACGTGCTAACTTTATTCTATGGGTCAGTACGATTACTACGATACCAAACATGTATAGTTTTTTTTCCGCTGTAATACTTTTATTTTTTTTCAAAGACATTTAATTTTTGACAATTATTTTCTACTGCACAATAACTTTTTTATTTTTCCATTGACGTCGTTGTGCGTGGACTCTGTGGGATTTTTTATGGAATATCCTGTAGTTTGTGTTGGTACCATTTTGGAATACATATGACTTTTTGATCACTTTTTATTGCAGTTTTTCTAGGAGACAGGGTGACTGAAAAAGTGCATTTCTGGGGGGTTTTTTTTTTCAGATGACATTCACCGTACAGAGTATACAATGCACTACTTTGTTGGATCGGACTTTTATGGAAGCGGCGATACCAAATATGTATTTTTGTAATATGAGTTAGATTTTTTATTATAGATATGGAAAAGTGGGGTGATTTAAACTTTTAATACCTTTTTTTTTTCACAATTAGTAAAACGTTAGTAATTTTATTTTTACTTTTGTTTTTAGCCCCTCTGTGGGACCACAACTAGCGATGCTTTGTAATGCCATAGCTTTACATCATATTGCAATCTAGCAGGCAGTCTATTAGACCACCCCACGGGGATGGCTTGGTAGGCAGTCTGCTAAGGCAGTCCTGGGGTCTTTTAGAATTGACAGCAGGATTTAAAGTGGCATTAGCTGCGATCGGCTGTGCGGCCGATTGCAGCTATTGCCTGCAGATGTCAGCTGTAATAAACAGCTGACGCCAGCGCTGTACAATCAGAAGTTGTCGCGATCTCTCTTTATACATAACCCGATGCTGCTGGACGTGAATGTACGCTCTGGAGCGGGAAGGTGTTAAAAAAGGCTTAAAACGAAACTTTGAGAATCAGTTGTCTGAATAATAAATATTCTTTATATAACTCCAACTAATGCTGAATGCACATGGGCAGAAATTACGCAGCGAGATTCCTTGCAGAATTTCTGCCGTTGCACATTGCCATAGACTAATGCAATCCTATGCCGACAGCCGCAATTTGACCTCGTAACAAATTTGCAGCATGTCATATTTCAGTGCGAGCCTTGCACTGCCGCGTCATCGCTGACACGCCGACTCAGCACTGCGCATGTGCGGCTGTGCGCCAGCAGGCACATTGCAGAGCAGAGAGATAAGACGCTGATCGGGTAAGCGAGAGGTCAATGCAGGGGCACAGGTCGCATCCCTTTGAGAATCTCGCAGTCGGAATGCGACCCGGCCGTCTGCATTCACCCTTATTGCACGGCCCTTTACAAATCAGTAGGTCCATGTACAGACAAAGCTAGACAATAAACATAGTATTACACACTTTGAACAAAAGTTGTGAGGGCCCTGCATCTATGGGGCAATAGGGGAGACACAAGAGGTAGCAGAGCTTTTTCTGTGCAATGGTCCAGCCGTCTTTTATATAAATAGGGTGATATACATAAAGCTGTATGAATTCTGGCTCAGTTCACATAAAAATGGCATGTATGCCTTAAATCACATTTATTAGGTGTTTTAGACACACTTTACATCATTCTCGACAAAGGTGTACGGCTTATCAAGAAAAGGGCATGTCTTTAAATAAAACATACACAAAAATTGCAATTGGTTCAAAATTTTACTGCAGAGTAAGCCAACCGAAAAGTGATGTAAGGTTGGACAAAAGTGTCTAAAAAGTTAATAAATTTATTACCTGGCATTCGCCACTGTGATACATTTGGCACATGTTTAGACTGTCTGGTCTAAGTTTACGCTGCCTGAGTATTAGACAGGATTAGTAAATCTGCCCCAATGAATTTTTGAGGCTTTTAAATGGCTTTGAAAATTCTAATAGAAGAATACAGTAATTGGACAGACAGTAAATACCCAGCAGAAAGAGGTGCACTAAGACCATTTTAGTAGCCTCTAAGAGCTTTCAGTGGTTGATGTCTGAGAGCAGGTCGGTTCCGTATTATTGAAAGTGATATTGCTCCAATATGTTTAATATAAAATAGGAGCAACTTTGCAGACAGTATCGATTAAATATATCCAAACATTTTTGTGCTTACAGTTCTACGAAGAACTACAGTGACTCTTTGGTTACTGAGTACAAACAGACCCCTTCCCTTTATAGTCTTATCTTGCAGTCTAGATGTTCCCCAGCTCTTGCTTACCTACAAAATATATGTCAGCAAGAAATAAGGTACGGATGAAAAGGAGTATGACTACAGGATCAGATTACACACACTTTGTAGTCTGTAACCATAGAGACACGTAAGTCTACCTAGGACTCAAAAGGGGGGATTTATTAGGACCAGCGTTTCAAATGCAGGTAATATGATTCTCACGGAGCGAGATGTGTCTAATGTATAAAGAGGTGCCCAGCGCTTCGTGCATTAAGTACATCTCAAGCTGTCTGTGTGCCTAAAAGGAATCTATGCCAACTATGATCTGAAGTAGACTTCTGGTATAATTTACGATAGTTTCTGGCGTAAATTGTGCATCAATCTGTTGGGTGGTGGTGGTGGCTACACCTCTTCCTCCATGAGTGATGTAAATGTTAGAAAGACGCAAATTTTTTGTGCAAGCTAGGCCTGCACCAAAAGTAAATTCCTCCCGTAATGTTAGGATATTTTTAATCAAGACTGTTTTACAAGTTGCGTCATTAATCATAGATGCTTTGAAGGAATACAAAAATTTGAGGTAGTGATGGATATAACTTTTTATTTTTGCCCTAAAGGAGCACTTGATAGCAAGTTCTCTGAAAGACTACATCCTCTTTAGGAAATCATCTATTTCCATGTGAGTCAGGGTGCATTGACTTGGGTAAGTGTAATATCAGTCTGATATTGCACTTGTAAACCCACAATTTCTTTAGGCGAATGCGATGCATTTTGTGAAAAATAGTGAAAATACAAAAAAAACAAAATCGCACTTGCATGAAACTCACATGTACGGGCGATTTAATTTTTTTTTGCTCTTATAGAGAAGAATGAGCAGTTGTCAAGCAAAATTGCCCAAAAAAAGGACAAGCTGCCATTTTTCTTTCACCCATGTAAAATAACAGGTTCTTTTCTGTGCCTCTCACAACCCACAGAAATCGCGTGTGAAAATCACCAATGTGAATGCACCCTCACAGATGTATGTGAGACTTTTGAAAGTAAGTAAATTGTATTTGGTAGAAAATAAAGCAGATACGCTTCAGTGCGTATATAAATATATAGAGAGGCTGATAGGATTGGCTCTGCTCAAGAGGTATGTGAATTACAAATGTCTATATTGTGTTTGGCTTGACTGACATGCAATTTAAATGCAGCCCAGGGCAGACTTTAAGAATGACTCTGCCATAGAGAATTACTTTTTGCTTTGTTTTATTTTAAGGAACTTCAGTTGTTACATTTCATTGTTTTTCAAAATGTAACACCTGCTATCTAAATAATGGGTTATGCAACTCTTATATTAGGGTGATGATGCGTCGGAATAGCACAGCGTGGATGAAGGAATATATCTTCTATATGTGAGACATGCTAACATAATTGCCTTACATGTCTTCCTGTTTTAGAGGCATGCATCTTCTCTCTGTGGAGCTTGAGGATATTCCTATAGCTTTGAGTAAGAATCAATGCAATCTATGTGTGCGTTCCAAGCTTGCTAAATCATCTACTCAGTGTTGTCTATTTTGTTGGTACTACAAATTATTATAAGTGGTAAAAGCACATTACCTTAGCAAGTTTGGAATATATGTTTCCAATGTTTGTTGCTAAGGTTTCATATAGAGATGAGCGAGCACACAAATGCTCGGGTCCGCGTTATTCGAGTCGAGCTCTTCGGAAAATTCGAGAGCTCTACTGGAGTAACGAACCCCATTGACTACATTTTTGTATGTGGGATGCCGGGTGCCGAGCTTTTTTTTCTTGGTTCATTCTCTCTCTCTCCCCTTCCTGCCAGACGAAAAAATTTGCCAATGACGCACGCTGCGTCGCGGCGGGGAGGGGCCAAAACGGGCGCGTCACAGCGGGCAGGAGCCAAAAGCTGGGGCAGGGTCGAATACGATTTGATGCTTGTTCGAGTAACGAGCACCATCGAGTACGCTAATACTCGAACGAGCATCAAGCTCGGCAGAGTACGTTCGCTCAACTCTAGTTTCATAGGGAGTTATATCTTGTCTCCTTTCAGGGCCAGAGAGGGATATATAGGACAACTCAATAGTACTAGTACACAGTCCTGTGTGAACCTGGATCAATGAATATTATTTTGCTTGTATATCACCATATACTATGGGCTATTGAAAATTAAACCGCTTTCTGGCACAAATTGCACCAGAAAATTTGAACATGCTTGGCATCACATTTACTATGTGTTTTAGAAACTCTTTACGATTCATCGGACAAAGGGGTAGAAAAAGGGCCGTAACCTAAATGCAACATTGTGCGCCAAAATTTGTGAAAAAAATTGTGCCAAATTAACTATGAATCTAACTATCAGACAATATTAGTAAATCTGCTCCAGTATGTTTTGACATATATTTATATACATAAACCAGCTGGAATTTGTGAAATATCATACTGGTTCGTCTGTGCCGCTAATGACTAGTTTAAGGGCTTAAAGGCATAATGACAGTCAGTGTAATTATGTCCTGCAGGGAAGTATTCTCTCCCTGCTACAGAGGAATTCCCCCATAGAGGAAAGAGAGGGCGGGGTTAGAGAGAGGGTGGGGCTAAAGAGGTTCTCCCAGGGATTCCCCCATAGCAAGAAGAGAGAGAGGGTGGGTCTAGATAGAGGGTGGGGCAAGAGAGTGGTTCTCTCTATCCCCGCCCTCTCTCCCCACTCTCAGGGAAGCCCTGTAGCCCTGCCCCCCTCTCTCTCCCCACTGCTACTGCTGTTCGGAATTCAGGAACAGCTGCACAGTGAGTTTAAAATGTCTCACTGTAAACTCCTGTTAGTCCCCACTGGGAAGAGGGCAAGCCCCGTGGAGTAACAGGAACTTACAGCGGGACATTTGTGTGTTTAGCATCGCGGCAGCACTTCCTCCCCGTTATCTCCCTTCTTTTCCCATTGTTTAGAAGTTTTATGTAAACATTCAGAATGTTTACCTAATCAATGTTTACTTATGGAAACTCCTGTGTACCAAAGATAGGTCAGGTCCTATCTTTTCACGCAGCTGGTAATTTAAGTTGTGGGATTTCATTCACGCATATCCTATTATTTTAGGCATGAGTTTCCATTCACTTTAGTGGGAACTTGGCTTGTAATACCAAGCCTGGCCACTGCAGTGAGAACGGAGCTGTCTACTTCTTGTAGAAATCATCTCAGTTTACAAGCACACTGACCTGGCAAACAGCTGCTCTGCGGGAACCCTGGTGGCAGACATCTGCTGCTCTACTACTGATGACCTATCCTATCTGACCATTAATAAATTACAACTGGATAACCCCTTTCTAATACATGTGAATGTGAACCTTATATGAGTGCAGCTCCCATAACTTCTTAATGAAATTAGACGAACTAGATAGGATTTGCAAATGCCTTTACTTCTTTTTATCAAACGGATCACAGCTGGCTGATCATCAAAGCAACTATAGATCCTGAGGAAATATCCCATGATCTCTGGCTGATTGCTTCTCATGCACTGCTGATTTTCAAGGTTTGCAAAGAAAAGACTACCTGCGAGCATCAGGACACACCTGCTTCAGAGGCCGGCAGACAGCAGGGATCATGTCTAAGAGAAGTATTAGGGCCCTTTGGTCTTTAAAATCTCATTTCCAGAGAATAGAGTGATCTTTAGAACATTTCTCTCATGGCTCTCTAGCAAATCCCTCAGCAGTGTGTTAATCTATCAGTAATTGATGAGGTGATTTCCAAAGTGACTTCTATCTATCTTCCAAAGACAGTGAGGCAAGAGTGCTTACATACTTGTCATCATATCTGCTGTATCATTAGCCGCCTGTTATAACCAAAATCATTCAAATACCTACAAAACATTCTCTGCAAAGATCACGTTTTATCCCAAAGCGTCCAACGTCACACCGCAGAAAATTCTGTTTTATGGAAAATGGCACTTGTTGGATTTAAATCACCTCTTCAATTGTGAGTAGAGATGAGCGAGCATACTCGGAAAAGCACTACTCGCTCGAGTAATTTGCTTTATCCGAGTATCGCTGTGCTCGTCCTTGAAGATTCGGGTGACGCTGCGGCTGACAGGTGAGTCACAGCGGGGAGCAGGGGAGAGCGGGAGAGAGGGAGAGAAAGATCCTCCCACTCTCCCCTGCAGCTCCCCGCTCCGTGCCGGCACCCGAATCTTCAGGGACGAGCACAGCGATACTCGGATAAAGCAAATTACTCGAGCGAGTAGTGCTTTTCCGAGTACGCTCGCTCATCCCTAATTCTGAGTCAATTGTATGAAATCAAGTAGACAGTAGTATCTACATTTTAACCCTTTCCAATCCACTGTCTGACGTCTGAAGACATTATGATTTAGGGCTGTACAGCTCCGATGTTGGAAGACATCCGTCAGGGTTCTCTTACTGTATATTGCCAGCCTCTCTGCTGTCAGAGCCTATCCAACGTGTCACATCATGCAGTACTGACTTTAGCCAGCATATAGCGCCGTTGTATAACGGCAGAAAAAGAGTAAGCCCCCTAGGAAAACCAGGATACAAATTGGATTGGAAAGGGTTAAAGTAACAAAGGGTCGCATTGCTTACAGAGCACCTGAGCAGCTGTACGTATGGGATGTCTGCCCCTACTATTCTTTTTTTAATGAAGAGCAAGGATATACATATGTATATATTTCAGCCTACTGAATTAAAAAAAAAACAATCTAGATCATCTGAAAAGACTTGAAAAAAAATGGTAGAAAACTAAAGCAAACGGTTCCAACACCACAAAATATGGAAGCTTTATTGAGGAATTATGTTAAAAAGAAGGAAATCTGCACAAGACAAAGAAAAAAAAAAGACAACGCTTTTCTAGCCTTGTGCACATTTCCTTCTTTTTTACACGATGGTTCAATAAGGCTTCCATATTTTGTATTGTTGGAGCGTTTTGTTTTTCACTTGGACCTACCTGGGATCCAGCCTGCTGTTTCCATTTCTGTACACCTTTCATTCTGTCATTGGAGGATTGCCTGCATGCCTGTTGTACTGCAGAATTGGCGCTGAGTTGACCTCATTTACCTTTCCTCATTTGGTTTCCTCATGAGCAAGTGACACATAATGATGACAGAAACACTATTTTTAAAAAAATAGTGTTTCATTCGGGGATCAATCTGCATTAAAGATCAAATTTGTCAGTTAGATTCCAGCTAGAGTTAGAAATATGTCTTGTATATGTCTTTTATGTCCTATTAGGGCATATGAACACCGCAGAGACTCTCCACAGACCAGCTCTTTTAGCCATAGTGGAGAGCGTTAATAAAAAGCAGTTCTCACTCTTAAGGTGCATTTAGACACAAAGATAATCGCTCAAAAGATGGCTTTTGAGCAATTATTTTTGCATAAACTACTACTTGGTACTAATGCCTAATAGTACCAATTAGTAGCATGTGAGCGGCCAGGAGCTGTATTCAGGGAACAGACCACCCGCTGTTCTCTGAATACATTCCCTTTGTTCTGCTGCGGGGCTGGCAACTGAGACAATGTAATCAGCTGTAATCAGCGCTCCCCAGGCAGAACACAGCGTGCGGTCCATCTTATAAGCTGTTCTGCTGAATGATGGTTTTCATGCCGAACTGATACCCATCGTTCGGCAGAAAAGTGAAAGGTGGACACATTTACATGCAACGATTATTGCTCAAAAGATGGCTTTTGAGGGAATTTTGAGCGATAATCATTGTGTCTAAATGGGCCTTTACCATGGCTACGTAAAGACTGAGAGAGTGCAAGAAGCAAGCAAACACATGCTAGCACTCAAATAATGATAATAATTCCACCTTTATTAAACATGGTTCATAAACACATTACCACACACAAAAAACGAAAAACATTTAACACATGCAGACGAAACCTTGCCCCCCTAAATTGCACTATAGACCGCTAAAAAATAATATATTAACATACAAATATATTCAATATTGAAAGTGCTGTGTGCATTACAGGCTAAGGATATATATATCCATAATGTCATATAAGGCCAATGATCCCTTCTGTATTGTATATCTTGCAGCAAAAATACACCTGCAAAACGAATGATATAAACACAATACAACCCCCCACGGCCTCAGTTGCTATGGAATAGGACCTGTGATGGCATCACCGTCATGTGTTCAGGGGCAGGGCCTGTAACTCACTCACAGATGGACAAGTGGTCGTTAGTAGTTTGATTGCAGTGTCAAGCTGCAGGTTAAGAGCAAAGCACAAAACACTTCCCTGCTTTCCCCTCTGCATCCCAAACTAACAAATTAATAAATTTTCATGGTTGTATCCTATACCCCAAATATGGTATCCCCTCTCATGTTTCGCATAGAGTTCACAGTGTAATATTCTGCATTCGGTCCCAGGTTCACATTGCTGCATAAGATCAAGTCCAAATACCATAGAGCTAAGGGAAAAGAAACGAAGGTTAATACATAGTAATATAGTATACAAGGCTGAAAAAAGACAAATGTCCATCCAATTCAGCCTGTTTCCGCCCTCTTCCCCCTTGTTGATCCAGAGGAAAGCAAACAAAAAACGACAAAAGCAATTTACCCCATTTCTGGGGGGAAAAAATCCTTCCTGACTCCATAATGGCAGTCAGAATAATCCCTGGATTTAAAATAAATATGTAAGCACTTTGCTATGCGATTGCATCAATCTGAGCAACCATAGGTAACCTTTTATGTACATCAAAGATCCTATTGGTCGGGAGGTAGGTGCTCATTATTAATGTCACGTGCCCTGCTCACTATCCCAATCTAGTATACCCGCACATTTGACTCGTCAACAAAACTGTAATGTTTCCATTGTCTTTTCTTTTCCTCCTTTTATTCCTAGGGGGACCCCTTATTAATTATCATAGATATGTTTACTTATAACCCAAAGGAAAAAAAAAACCCTACTAAACTATTCATATACATAATTTGAAGGTGAATTTCCATCTATCTAGTACATATAGGTGTACCTAGTGACAAAAAGGTTTGTCCATTTACAATCTTTACCATCAAGGATACTGTTCTAAAGTGAACATGAATCCCCAGAAAAATTCTCTCATTCGTCAATTCTAATCGAATATAAAAAAGCCTACAGACTTTTTCTTGCACTACACTTTGACCCCTTTGCGTGACCTTTGGTGGATGATTTTAGTGGCATTAGGGTTATGACATCCTCACCACTGGCCAAAAAAGTAGTGATCTCTAAAGAGAGACCAGATGTAAGATACATACTCAAATATTGACATTCAGATCTTTGACAAAGTCCTCAGCTTGTTGTATAGACCCTGACCAAAAGATTAAAATATCATCAATGTAACAGTGTTAATAAAGTACAAAATCTTGGTAATTACACACAGGTAAATGACCACCACTTCCCACCAACCAAAAAAGATATTGGCATAAGAGGGGGCACAGTGCGCACCCATCGTGGTCCCCGATATCTGTCTAGAAAATGTCTGATCAAATGTAAAGATATTGTGTCGTAATATGAAATCTAACAATTCCATAATAAATAAATCATGTCTCTCATCCACTGATTTTTGTTTCAGCAAGTACAGCACCACGTTGGTTCCAATTTCATGCCGAATGTTGGTATATAGGGACTTCACAACAAGGGTGATCATAATGACCCCTGCTGGTAATGTCAATGTTTCAAAACGTTCCACTAGATGTAATGAGTCCCTAATGTAAGATAGTAATGTAACTACAAATCTGTCTAAGAAATAGTCCAAATATTCACTTGTTTTTTTGCAAAGACTACCTGTTCCCGACACGATCGACCTGCCTGGAGGAATATCCATAGATTGATGGACCTTAGGTAGCATATAAAAGGGGGGGGGTGACTGGGTTATTGACCAATAGGAACTTATGTTCTATTTGGTAATGATTCCTTCTCCCAGTGCCACATCCAGGAGTCTGTCCATTTTATCCTTAAAGACCTGGTTGGGATCTGAGGGCAATGGACTGTAATATTGTTTACTATGAAGTTGCCATTGGGCTTCCCACAAATATTGTTGAGTTTGCCACATGACAACATTGCCCTCCTTATCTGCCCTCCTTAATTACGATGTCTTTATTATTTTTTAACGTCTGGATGTGTGATTTTTCTATGGGTGTTAAATTCTTAGACTTGTGTCTATCAATTTTCAATGAACATACCTCGTTGAGCACACATTCAAAGAAAGCCTTGATGGCTGGTGAGAGTGTTAAACTGGCAGGTAGCTTGAGACGGGCCAGTTTGTGGAAATTTTTGTCGTATCCCATTATCTTCATTATCTTCCAATAACTCCAAGAGGTCAGCCAGTGCTTGTCGTTCCACTTCAACAGGGGTTAAAGTAGTAAGGGCCTGTTGATAAAGAAGCTTAAAGGTAAGGCTATGGCAGAACATATACACATCTTTAAGAAACACAAACTTGACAAGTGTGTTCATAGGTGCAAATGTCAGGTCCTGACGGAGAACCAACAACTCCACCTCATCAATCCCATGATTGGACAAATTAATGACTTATAGTTGTAGTTTTCTCCCCTCTGTCACCCCCTCTAACAGCGCCAATGTTTTCGCCGATTCTGTTGGAACGTTAGAGAGAGAGGTCTCAATTATAATCCCCTTCTTCTTACATTTTCATCTTCTGTTCCGCCCTCGATTCCACTTGTGTCCAAGGAAAAAAAAATCACTAGACATAATATCACTGGCTTTGGAGTTTTGGACTGTAGTATCTTTTGCAGAGTTGAGCTTTCTACCATTGCCCTTATGGGCCCATTTAAAGGCCTTCCTTTTTTCAAAGTCAATTCTGGCTGTATGATATTTTTGTTTCTTTCCGCGTATGATCTACTTTTAAAACGGCTGGTATGACAGACCCAGCCAAACTGATTGTAATCCAAACAAAAAAAAGATAGTGGGCACAGCCCCAATCAATTTCAAATAACGGGGCACCATCTACTGACTAAACCTTACTTATAACTTTTGCAAAAAGTCTGCTCATGGACATTGGGCCTAAAAGAGAGAGAAAGAAACCCCTCACCCTGTGACTGGGATTCCAGCACTGATACAGAGGAAGAGGTGTCCCCTGTATGGTGCAATCACATAGTATGGCGTTCATATGTCTGCAACAGCCTACTGCTGCCTCCCCTGCTAAGTATAAGCTACACACACGTGTTTCCATCTAAATGGGATGAGGACATGACTTAAGCATCGCCTACAACCAGTTTCCTTATGCTTCTGATGAAGCTAGGTTCACACTAGCGTAACACATAAGTTTGAAGGGCCAGGGACCTTGCTACCATGAGACAGGCTAAAGGGTGACACCTCCATGCAGGTTAAGTATTGTGTTTATATCATTGCATTTGTTTTGCAGGTGTATTCTTGCTGCAAGATACACAATACAGAAGGGATCATTGGCCTTATATGAGCACCGCCACTTATTTGAGATTGATTGGGGCTGTTCTTGCTGTCTGTCTTTTGTTTGGATTACTTTGGCTATGTACTACAGCAGTGATTCCCAACCAGGGCGCTATGGTACCTTGGTATTGCGTGAGCTCCTGGGGGTGGAAAGAGAAGTGAAAGGGGCAGGGCTACCACAAGATGAAAAATTCTTGACGAGGTATGCTGTGAGATGAAAAACCTTGGGAAACACTGCATGACAGAGTCATTCCTTCAGTTGAATTTTTGTGACTGGGTTCAGCTTTCAGAAGCCAAACCTAGAACTATATGCCTTATTTTTAAAAAAAGAGTTGCTGAAGTGAGATATGCAATATATATATATATATATGTGAAAATATATAAAAAAAACAGGAATGGAAAAAGTCCACAGGATTTTAAAAAATGCATTTTCTTAGTTGTCCATGCCCGGAGGTTGGCACTAAACCACATCAAATATGAGCAGTATGAAATTAATTCTTTTTGGTCTCTTTAACATGGAAATCTTTATTTTATTACATGACTCATGTTTTGAAATTGAATTTTTCAGACCTCATGGCCAAGGGGCTTAAAATGTCAGATAAGACCCCACAGTACATTGCCAAGGTATTCATGAGATGGCTAGCTATCTGCATTACAGATATCACCTGCTAACTGAAGCTATCATTTTATGGCTTACTGAAGTATAGAGGACCTTTTATAGGTACAATGCATCAGCATGGAAGGCCGGGCTAGTATGACATTGCAATTCTCAGCAGAATATCTGTCATATCTAGACTGGCACATCGGAATACATCTCTATGCAATAGGAAATTAGTACATTCAAAGTGCTGCATTTTGTCATTAAAATCTTGGAATTTCCTACACTAATGCTGACATTGTATTTTATACCCTAATTATTCATCTGTAAATTGCCAGTGTGCTGTGCTAGGACTCATTTTGTGTACTTAATGTTTTTTAATGTTTCTCTTTTTTCTCATTTAATGTTGCCGTTTAATCTCTTATATAGAACAAATTTTTTTTTGTGCAAATTATAAAATGTATGAAATATCCACTCTGACTATTCGCAAAGTATGTTAATGTATTTTTTACTGATTTCAGCCAAATAATGAGTCATTATGAAATTATCCATTGCTATGGAGCTAGCTGTCAGATTAACACTCTTAAAGTGTATGTGTAGCTGCGGTTCTGAAAAGGATACAGGAGTCACCGGTTTTGGATATTACTTACCTCCTATTTATTTTCCTTATTAATGCTTGCTACGCTGCTTTTAACTCTGCTCCATTAGGGCATATAATGCATGAATGTACCTATTCCTCCCAAGGGCTTTCGTACCATAGAGACAGACCATGTGGCTACAATGGGGCCCATGGAGAAAGGGGGCCCAGCAATGTTTGTTTTCCCACCCCCTTTTTTGCTGGGTGCTTAGATCCAGTAGAGAACTCACTTCTCTGGAAAAACTAAATTACTCACAATCAAAAGGGTTGCAAATTATCTAAAGGTGACACAGCACAACTATCATTCGAATATTCACTCAATTGAGCAAATGTAAATGACAGTTGTTCAGTGTAAACACCACCCCCAACTGGGTGGGAAGCAAGAATTCATTATTTAGGAGTCACTTTGTTCCAGCTCTCCTAATAATAATCTCTGGTTGATGAGTTATTGTCTAGTGTAAACGGGTATCGTTGTCTTTGAACGACTAGCCAACAACTTTGCAAGGAGGTGTTCGCTAGTTTGGGGTGTGCTCCCTCTAATGGCTGATTGGCTCCCACCTTTTTCTGAACGTTTTGCCTCCCTACTTAATGCTCATTAGTTCCCGAAAACATGTAAAAACATGCAAAACAACATTGAAACCTCTGAGGAACCACAGCAGTGAGTGCTAACCCAAAGACTAATGGCACGTATCTGTGTGCATTCAATGGACTCTGCAACCAATGAGTGTGCATTGGGAAGAAGTCGAAAGTTCAAATGCATGCCCGCCAAAGAACCTCACACCCCCTAACTAGTTGATGAACGATATTTTAGTCCATATACCGGTAAATGCTCTCAAATGCTCATTTGTTTAGTGATTGTGAAATGGAAGAAGTAAATGCAACTACTCTGTGTAGAAGCACACAATCAACAGTTATTTGTATGCTTTAGCAACTATACAGATGATAGTCGTCACATATATAAAGCCATTCATAAGGGCAATGGAAACAGAGTGGAAAGGAAAACAGCAGATCCTTCTATCCCGGATACCAAAATCCAGCATCCAGGGGCACATTTTGAACTGCTGTGGGGCCCCCTCTCTTCTACATATACCACTGGTTCTTCCAGAGTTACAGCTGGTCTTTCATAGCAGGTCTTAGTTCAAGATTATAGAAGTGGGCTCCACAGTGGGGAGCCCCCTCCGTGATGTCCATGTGCCCATATGGGCTTAAAACTCTCATTTAATTTTCTGTATCAGAGCATTACACAATTTGCATACTAGAAGAATTCTCAATAAAGTGTCACTCTGGTTAAGATGCAATGTTCGGGCAAATTACATAATCTATTATTCTCTTTCTAAATCCAGAATATGTTCTTATTATTCATTAAAGAAGAAGAAGAGAATTCAAAAATGACAAATGTAGTTTGTAGAATGGTTTTCTAAGCTGGAATTTAATTTGGCATTGAATTGGAATTTATTGGTAACTGCTACCGTGTTTCCCCAAAAATAAGACCCTGTCTTATGGTAATTTTTGGCACTAGGTCTTATTTTCAGGGGATATATTATTATACTTAACCTAGCAGGCTCGGTTCGGGTCCTCCCGCTACTCTCCACAGCTCCGATGTGCTTCCCGCAGTCCTCAGCTGCTCATACAACATCAATTGCTGGTTATGGTATTCAGAAATCCCGCCTCTTGGAAATGATAGCTGTGATTTGTTCTTCAACCACTGCTCAGCCAATCAATGTGATCGCTGTTATTGGTTCATCCAGCGCTGTATTGATTGGCTGAGGTGGGAATTATGAATCCCATAACCAGGAAGTGATGTTCTACGAGTGGCTGAGGACTGCAGGAACCACGCCGAACTTCTAGAGAGCAGTGGGAGGGACCTGGACCAAACCTGCTAGGTAATGTATTCTTTTTTTTTTTATGTAGTATAACTGGGGGTTATTTCTGGAGTAAGGCTTATATTTCAAACCTCCCCAAAAATTTGGTTAGGGCTTATTTTTGGGGTAGGTCTTATTTTCGCGGTAGGTCTTATTTTTGCGGAAACGGGGTAGTTATGTAACTCGGTAATGCATCTGAAATGCTGCCCTAAAGGAACCCAACATGTCATGAGTTCTGTAACTGCCTTAATATTTTCCACAGGAAACCCTATTAAGAGCTAGAATTGCATATTTTATCTAATTAAAATTTATATTTAAAGGGGTTACCCAGAGTAGAAAACCCATTTCCATATATCAGGAAACCCTATGGAGTTAATAGGAAGGAATCCTCTGTTCTGATCGTCATCTCATTGCCATAGTGAAGAGTGGATAGAAAGAGTATCACCTGCTCTGGAGGACCTGTCCTGTCCTACACAAACACTGGACACTGTGTAATGCAGGCACAGCTCCCATTGAAGTGAATGGGGAGGTGCTGTACCTGCATTAGTATGACTGGCAACCACACAATGTGCTAAGCTATCTGTTCTGTACACTGTGATAGCTACCTGGCAAACAGCTGATTGGTGGGAATCCTGGGCGGTAGACCTTGTAATCAGCTATCAACTTTTTAGAGTTCATGCAGGCCACAGTATTTTTTTTATTGTAAGGATGTTTTACATTTTCCCATGTTTGCAAATGGAATGATTTATGCTCAACGGGTGATATTCACAGACTACCACTTATACACTGCAGTATATTGATTATGAAAGAGGAAAAGCAAATTCAATACATCCAATAATTTCTTTTTATATACAAGTTTTCCTTACGCAATCATTTTTAAATAATATTTAATTGAATCGTCCGAAGTATGTCTCTGTGTGCAAATTTATACTCTAGACATGGCCTATTCTTAGTTTAGTCAGGGGATTAACAACAGATGTCAGGTGCCTCCATAATAGTAATGGATAAAATGTTAGAAAAATTGACCATATCCATTACTGGCAGCTATTGAAGAAGCAGAGGGTATGACAAAGAATTCCTTTAGTGACTGCGTAGGGCATAACGTGTTTCAGAATGGGATTGGTTCCTTCATCAGGTATGCATCAAACATGACGAAGCTGTTCCTCCATTCTACCCTACGCTATAGTATATATTCCCCGTTAGGGAGTGTGTGAGAGCCACACTAGCTAAGCTTTTCCCTAAACAAAAATGCCTGTGACAGACACACTAACAAACTACGAAGAGGTAGTTTTACTACTTTCTTCGGGAACAATTACAATCTACTGGTCCGCACTGTGAGGGGTAAGGGTAGCGTTAGCCCCAAAGTCCTTACCATTGTCCTCAACTTTACATGTAATTGATGGTACTTGTATCCTCTTATGTAGCAAAGACACTGTTGAACCAACTCGGGCAACAAATCTGCTAATGTACTTATGCCTCTGAAAATGCACACAGTGATATAATTGCACAGGAGTAATCCTGACAATGATGTCACAGAATTTGGATAATACACCCAATGATATCCCACCACAACTATAGTAAACACAGCAGTGTGACAATACTGGTGTAATAAACATAGTGATGTCACAGCATGCTGATAATAATTAAAGTGAAGTAACAGCACAGGAATGTTACAGCAAATGAAAAAAGTTTGGTACGGTGTTAGCAAGTAGAGCAAAGTGTGATTGTTCATAGTGAGAGAAACCAAGTAATCTTGTAGATATGATACCTTTTAATGGCTAACAAAAATACATGATGTTATGGCGAGCTTTTGAACCTCTCAGGATTCTTCCTCAGGCATAATGAGTAATGACTGCCCTGAGGTTATACAAGGGGTTATTTCAAACAGTGCTGTGACAATACAGTAACCATAGTCAGTGTATCACAGTATTGCGATGGCACACAAAGTGATTTTACAAGAGAATATACACAGCATCGTAGTACAAGGATAGTGCACATAGCGATGCCATGGTACAGAGGCTATGGACACAGTGAAGTCAAAAGAAAGGCGTAATTGCACACTGGGATAAATTCTAAAGACCACAGCACAGGTATAATAAACACAGCATCATAGTAGAAGGATAAGGCACAGTATCGACACAGTGCAGAGATACTGTAATAAACACTTGTATTACGTTTTGTGACCAAGTGGTCATTAGCCCCCTATAGGGTCCAAGTGTAATAGTTTGTAGTCTAAGGCTGCTTTCACATGGGACAATCTGTTGGGCACAGATGCCCAGCAGTTCATCCCAGCGATAATCATTCCTGTGCTATTACACAGGAACAAGCATTGCTGATTGAATGGAGATGGACGGGGATCATTCCAGTCTGCCCGCCTCAATCCACAGTAATGACTGTTTACCCGCCTCAATTCCATAAGTGAATGACTGTTTACACGGAATGATCCGTCATTCAGTTTTACGCATGCATAAACTGAATGATGAGTGAAAAAGTTCTTGTTCATTGTTAAGTTGCTGTATGTATTTACGCAGAACGATAATCGTTCAGATTCTCACTGGATCATGGGAATCCAAACTATAAACATTCCGTGTAATAGCACATTAGTTAGCTTTTGGTCAAACACTCATTTGGTTGACCATTTTCTTGTCTGACATCCCATACAAATGCACACTTGGCTTGGCCGGGTGTGCATGTGCTCTGAATGTAGAGACAGGAGAAAGCCACTGCCAAACACCTTTGGTAGCGGCTCATCTTCCCAAGAACAAAGGACCAGTTGCCTGATCCTTGTCTCTCCCGACATCTGCCATTGGAGAAGAGTTGGTAGGCACTCATACACATTGAACAGAATTGGTGGGATAAGACCGTATGCATCTAATGTGTATGGCCACCCTAAATGTAAAATGGCTTGCCTCAGTTTTTTCTTTATGTGCATATTGATGCCCCGTTTCTGCCAACATCAACTTTGTAACTTACTTACAGTCCTGACAACACACCATTCTGTCTGAGGGTGGGTCATGTGACCTATAGCATTACCATTTCATCCACACAAGCCAGGAGTTGAAGTACTTGGTCATTTTTTTTATGTTTGAGCATTCCTTGCCTTAGCTCTATAAGCCCCTACCATCTACTGCTTGACAAGCTGAACTCTCTTATTTCTAAGCATTTCAGATTTTTGCTACTTTTTAAATTTTCCATAAATTATGCTAGATAAAAAGAATGCTGTCCATATTGTAGGGGTTACTGGGGTTACTGAGTACACCAAGGGTTACTTTTACTTCTCTGTTAGTTTATTCAACGTAAGTTTTAGCAGAACAGAAATGTCTGGGTCTCCAGAAAAATGATAACATTTGCAAAGTCCTTTCAATTTAATCCTCCACAGTCCCCAGGAGGAGCAATTAAGTCCACAGCTGCCAAACAGTAACAAGTCCGTTCACCTTCACAGACCTGCAGTAGTCTAGAAGCGCAGCTCATCGCCATGCCATAGCGTCTCCAGACCTCAATCCCAGGGCCAGAGTTCCCCAAGCATCCCGCCGGAGCAATGTAGCTCTCCGCCTAGTCACAGTGTCTCTCTCTGCTTACAACAGGAGTCAGTTTAACCAGAAGTCTGGTCACAACACAAGTCTGGCTCTCCCAGACACACACACCTCTCTCCTCACTTCCACCTGTTTCTTTACATAGCTTGCTGGTTTAGGTGTAAGATCTGGCGTGGAGTAATATTGGACCGATCTATATCACAGAAGCTAACAACCTCTGTGACATATATCTTCCATACCATACCTGTGGGTGTTTTTCCTTTTTGTCCGGCACCAGAATGCCTGTGTGTTGCCATATACAGGCCATTCTCTATAGTGCACCTCTACAATATATTGTGACTAAGGATGGCTGCACACAATCGGGTCGGATTCCAGATGCGGGATCCCGTGCCAGAATTCGACCCTGTGCCCGGCCGGTACCTGTCATTCCTCTTTTCTTCTGTTCAGAGGATGTGCCGGCCATTGCACCTCCGCACATGTGCAGTACAGATTTACCTGCGCTGTCACTAGGCGATGATACGGGTCCCGTGACCTTTCTACAATGATGATTGTGGAGGGGCCGCAGGACAGACTGCTTCCGTTGACTTCATCGGAAGCCGTCCGTTGGTAGCGCGCACATGAATAGAGCATGCTGTGATTTTTTTCCCTGCCAGCAGAAATCGCAATTGATTTCTGCTTGTGGCAGGAAAAAGCGCTTTTCCACAGCATACTGTGGAAGGTATTTGCTATGGAACCCAGGGGTGGACCCCGGCCCTGGATTCCGCAATGCAAATACAGCTGTGTGCAGGCGGCCTAAAAATTCAGGTAACCATACATTCCTGCAGTAGATGACTTCCAATATTTGGACAAACTTGCACTTCTTTCTGCAACTGTCTATTGGAGGTGGTTCACAATGGCTGTTTATAAAATGTAATTTGTGGCCCCTCATGGGAGTTTAGGCTGGTTGTTGGACCTCTGAAATATATGTAGACAATCTCCTCTGGAGATAACATACTCTTTATCTAGAAAAGGAAGTATTGTAGAGTAATGAGTTCATTCATTTGATCCACTTGCATTATGATGCCGTCTAGCCGTAAAGAGGCTCAGATAACATGCAATTACTCCTTTTAACTACATCGCATTGAGTAACTAAATTTAGGATGGAGTGCCTGCTAAATGTTGTTACATCAACAACCCTTTCGTTACCCTAACTGCCTCCTCTTCTCGTAGCAGGAGCTGAGCCCCTTCTTCCCTTCTCCATGGCGTCTATTAGTCTGTGCTGCCAATGATCTAACCTCCCACTCTGGCTATTGTCTGTGCAAGTGTGGAGTTTGCCCCTCCGCACATCTCCTGCTTTCTTGTAAGCCCTGTGCCAGATCTGCAGCCTAACAAATTAATTAAATTCTTTATGATTATATTCGCTGTCCTTCCTCCCAGATGGAAAGCTGCTGTCTCCGAGCATAAATAGACAGGGGGAGTGGGAAGATTTTCATGGGAGTTGGGGCAGACAGCTTATCAACACAATATACAATCAATAGCGCTGAAGTCAGCCGTCATTTTAAGACTAAATAAAACAGGACAGCTGATCATAAGTGTTCTTTATATCCTTCTGCAGGAAACCATTTCAAGTGAAACAAATTTTCAGTGTCTGACTGTAATGACCATGTGTTCTGCTGCCTCTACAACATCAATTATTGAGAATTGTCTGAGAAGTGTAGTGTTTGCCAGGGGCCATATTTGTGAACCGACCATCAATGAGGCATGGCTTGAACATGATTTGTTATACATATCTGGCTCCATCTAGAGTTGTGCTCTGAAGTTTACACATCCCAGGAAGAATTTGTAAGTTGTGTTCCATTTTTGGAAAACTGTGAATTTGTATTCATCGCCTAGGGAGCTGTTCATGGGAAAACACTTGGACTGTCCAACATGACAGTGATCCAAAGCAGAAAGCTAAATTGACCCCTCAGTGCTTGCAGCAGAGGAAATTGAAGGTTCTGGAATAGCCATCACAGTCTCCTGAGCGCGGCACCATTGATCCATTCTGAGGTGAACTAAACATGCAGTTCGGGCTGCATGAGAAAGGGAGCAGACTCATCATCTTGTTGCTTTGCCATGTACTGGGGGAACTCACAGCTACCTCCTATCTAATTGCCGCCTGTGCCCCACTACAGTAACCGCTAGACCCTGTACACATCCTACAGGTCTGCTGGATAACTCTTCTGTCCGGATCAGAGTTGTCTGATGGTGCAATCTGTTCCTTTGTGACTGCCATAATCTCCTGTGGTTCCATCAGTCAAGTCACCCCCTGAGGCATTTAGACAGCTGCCCTCACATCTGCAGTTAGACCGGGTTTTCTCTTGTGCCTGCCTACTGGGGCCAGTGACGTTGCAGCCGAGTGCAGCTGGCCACACAGGTTGAGAAAGGAGGTCTGTTCACAGCCTATGTACCTCTGAAACGTGTTACTCTGTTGTAGCCCCTATCCATTTATTGTGGCTCTCATTGAAATAAAAAGATAGGATTTGCTTAGAATTTGGGCGAATGTCTGGACTCTATTTTGAGCACTATATTGTGGAGTAAACCTGGAAGGGATCTATGGTGAGATTTTTCTCCTCTGCCCCCTTCGAGAAGTGTTTTTCATTGTTAACTCACTTACTACAACTATCATTAGATACACCCCTGGTTTTCTCTTTCATCATTTTATTTGGCTGACACTATACTGAGGCTTGGAGTCCTTCGGGTATGTTTACTGGCACACTGGATGTCCTGGATTGGTGGGTATCCCTTGTGCTGACTATACCTTATGTGGTTTTCATTATAAGCTAACCGCCATGTCGAGTAAGTTTTTAATTTATCACGCCTTTATTCCTCGTTTCACCTGAAGTGCTGTCTCTTTTTTACTGTTTGACTTCCTGTGCAGTCTGTCATCCTGGGCTTCTGAAACAGGGGTTGTCATCAAGTCATCCACTGCAGTCTTCTACTGGACTGGGCCCCTCATGCTTAGTGAAAGTCAGAGGGGAAAAGATCTGCCTAGTGCTCTTCTGCCCATGTCCCTGCTCTGTGGTGACCCCTGCTGGACCTTTTCTGTTTGAAAGGGCAACTGCTGGACAATTATTTGCGGCCTAGATGTGAGTGAGGAGCTGGCGTCTTATTAGTCCTTGCGGACCGTGATGTGGTCCCTAGTGGCCCTTGTAATGATGTGTTGAAATTCTCTACGGAGCTCCTCCATGATAATATATAAGCTCCAGCAAGCTAGTAAGTAATTTTCTACATAATTGACCCTCTGCAGCAACTTGCATGGTTGAACCTACTTCCATCTTAAGCATATGGCAACTACTAAGCAAACCAAAATTACCAATAAGCTACAACAATTTACAAACGCTATCTTTTCTCCTTAGGGAGAGCACCTAGACTGTGAGTGAGGAGACTTAAAAGGCCTTTCATGCTCCTCTGGGTAATATGCAAATAAAGGATATGGAGCAATACCTCCACAGTGCCACCTATTGCAAGGCAGCATTCCTTCAAGTCAATGTTAGACTCTTTATACAAGACTTGTAACAATGACCGGGAATTGAAAGCAAAGCCAGACTCTATGCACAGATCGCTGGTTCAGGGTGTGTTTGCTCCTCATCAGTGTGCAGCAGGATTCTGACTTTGCTAGAGAGAGGCCTGTGAAACATCATTGTTAGAAGGCTTGTATAAAGAGTCTAACATTGTTACAAGGCTTGTATAAAAAGTCTAACTTTGTTACAAGGCTTGTATAAAGAGTCTAACATTGTTATAAGGCTTGTATAAAGAGTCTAATATTGCCTTGAAGGACTGTTGCCTTCCAATAGGTGGCATTGTGGAGGTATTGTTCCATCTCCCTTATTAACAGTTTACCAGACATGGTGCTATGCTGGACCCATAATCTAGCATCCCAGATGACCCTGAGACAACTCCCTCTGAGCCTAATGTGCTAGTACATGTGCCAGAGAGCAGCCCTACCATCATGGATGTCATTAAGGCAATAACAGAGTGTGTTTATTGATTCATGGTATTTACAATATAAACTGTAACAGGGATATAAACTATGTGAGATGGAGAACAAAGAGGTCAGGTGCTCCCATTGAAATGAATGGAGTGGCGATGCACATTCTTGACCACCACTCCATTCATTTGGGAATCTTCAGAAATACTTTTTATGTACAATAGGATTGTTTTTGTACTTTCGTATACTTTTATTTATTATGGTGCATTTTTTTAATCCCAGTAGGGTACTTGAAGCTGTAATCATTTGATTACTCTTTTAATGATGTGATGCACTGACAGACAATCTATTGAACCTCTCTCTGGTGTAGCCTAAGAGATGTCTAACAATAACAGACATGGGGACTTTCTTGGGCCCCCTGCTGCTATGATGACACCCCGCAATTGAGTTGGAGGCGATGATAGGAGTAGAAGGAGCCTCTTCTCATGAAGCAGGTAAATCCTATTCCTTCACTACATATACGGCAGTGGTGGTCACCTAGGTCCTATATGGGACCTTGGAAATAAAAACTAACATTTTAATTGAGGTACATACTATCAAATCAGTAATGTGGCGCAATTCATAACTACCGTATACCCACAATATTACCCTGTTTCACTGTTTTACTGGAGAATGGGTGGAGGGTTTCCTACTTACAGCCCTTGGATCAAAGTATAAGATTTTTCTTTTTACTGTTTAGACATTACCAGATTTTAGGTGCGTTCATATATATATAAATGTGCAGTGACTATGTTATATTTTTATTAATTACAGTCATTTATTAACTATTTATTAGTTTCATGGATTGATGTAGTATGACTTTAAGAAGTATTCATTGTATTGTCATTCCTGATACAGACAGTTGTAACTCATCGTTGTTGCCACTCTAAATCATGTTTTCATCTGTCTATGTATTTATTTCTTTTTAATAAACTGTATTTTATACTTCAACTGAGTTTTATGTATACTGTAAATCTCCGATAACGGCTATTTATGCAACTGCTAAAATTACAGCAAATATTTAGGTAAGTTTATTAGCAGTATTATCCACTTAGTTGCTTATTTTGTAAATGTTTACTATTAAGAAATGATGATGATGACTATAATGTCCCTGTCACATATCTCTCAGCATATCATCTAGTTTAGAATATGCATTTGTACATTTATGTTTATACTGCAATTTACACGCTTTCAGCATTTTCATTGTATTTCTATTTAGAATATTTTAGCTATATTATAATTAGTTTTCAGTGAATCGATTTAATGGTGACTGATGACGTCTGTTCGTATGATAGCTAATAGGATAACTAGGAAAAATGCAAATTATTTTATTTACCTAAAATTGAATTTATGTGCTAAATAACACCTCCTGTATTTACACTGAGGAACTCGGACCGATAACGCACTCCTAAACCTGCAGTTTTTTCTGCAATTGTGATGCATTTTGCAAGAAAAATGCATCACATTTCTACATATGCAATTTTTGTATGCATTTTTCACGTAAATGAAAACTGCATGTTGTTTCAATAGTAAAAATAGAAAAAACACATTGCACTCGCATGCAAATTGCATGTACATGCGAGTGCGATGAAATCTTTTTTGGCTCCCATAGGAAATAATGGAGGATTCCTGAACAGTATTGGCCAAAAATAGGACATGCTGTGATTTTTTTTTGTTCTCGCATTATTGGTGCAAGCAAAAAAAAAATCACTTATGTAAATTTTTTTAAGATGCCATTTCTGTGCATCTCTCAATTCTCAGGAATTGCACATGAAACTTGCCTGTGTAAATACACTCTAAAGTGCTGACCACTAGAGGCTTCTCTTCCCTCTGATTTGCGGTCCACTGCTTGTCTACATTTGAAGCCTATCTCTGTTGTAGCATCAGAGATAACAAGATGGAGAACAGCAAATGGAGAGGGGTGATGACTCATGCTGCCCATGGAAGTCTATGGAGAGGAAAGGGGGAGAGAGACTCACACAGATGCTGCAGTAACTAACTGAAAATTAGATATAAGGCAAGCAAGGGGGGGGGGGGGGGGATGGACTGGTGAAAAATTCAAGATACAAGTCACTTGATGACCAGATATAGTGTATTCCTCATGCACACACATGGCAGCTTATTCTGAACAATCATATGAAAGTGCAGACATACTTTAAGAAAGAAATAGTGTTGGAAAGTCACAGCAACATTTGAAGGTTTTGCCTTTTTCATTTTTTGTATATGTATGAATTATTAGGTTGATTTTTTTATGTATTATCTGGGAAAATTAATACAATTTTGGGTACTTGAAAAAAGGCTGACATATCGTTAGAGACACTTTAGGCTTCAGTCCATAATTCTGTTCTATTCTTAGTGGAAATTGGTGGAAATACCTGTGACATAAAACATTGGGCTCTTTCCTGCACGTGATGGACATTTAAATCTACTACTGTATCATAGCCAACTAGTGGGCTGATGAAAGAGGCAGTCAGGCTCAGAAACGCGTAAGCTAATAAAGGATTTTCTCATCTTGCAAGCCTAGTCCTCATAACAGCAGCGCCAATCTGCCCCTTGTTGCTCCTGACACTTCTGTATTATACCGGACACAACCCCCGCAGTCCAATGGGTGGAGGGCTGCAGGTGTCCTCTGTCTGTGTTTGCTATGTGCTGCTAATTTCACTGCAGGTGAGAGTTATTAATACGTTTTAAATTCTCCCCCTTGTCTTCGGAGGTCTGCACCATGGATACGCTGTTTTTACCTTTCATATACAGAATACTGGTAAAGTAACATTTGGAACAAAACTGAACACTTGTGTTGTGGCTTGTGCATGCTATGAGGTGGTGGTACTAGACACAGGAATTCAAATGATACCAAGATGGAAACCCTGTACTGTTTTTCTATTTAACCTGCACAGCTGTATTTTTCCACTCAATTTTTAACAACCTTATTTTACTTTATTGTATACAAAAGTTACCGTTGGCAATAACAGTGCACTGCTGCACCAGTGCTACATGATAAAGAATGCAGCAAAACACTAAGGGGCATATTTACTTGCAGCACCAAGCTTAGCATGATTTGCCCTGGCATATGGGGCATTAAATACACGAAGAGGCGCATTCAACGAATCCTAGCCCCTCTGTGCACCTTCTCAGAAATGCATGCCAGGTCCGACCTATTGGTCTGGGTGGTCATGCACCCTCCCAGGAAGCTGCACCCACTTTTTGCAAAAAGTAGCAGGGCTGGTACAAATGGGAAAAATGACACAAATTAAGCACAATTATCTGCTTGCAAGGAAATTTGTAGTTTTTTAATGCCAAAAACTGGTGTTTAAAACCGAGGGACACATTTACAAAAGGTTTTATCGTGTTTTTGTTCCTTCAAATATAGATTAGATAAAAATGTTCCTAGAACTTTATGATTTGTGAACCTATAACGGCTCATTACAATTGAGGGGAGTAAAACACCAAAGACGTGATATTTGATAAAACTGCAGGGTCTTCTATCAAATGTGTAGTATTTAAAGGGAACCTGTCATCATCTTCGAGTTCTATAAACTAAGTTATGGGGCTCAAAGATGAGGCGGATAGGGATATCTGGGGAGCTGCTTTGTATACCCACCGGGTGCCCCATTGCAGCTCTGTGTCCACATGAAGTTGCCGTTCCTACACAGCCTGACACAATGCATACTCTCCCCTAGTGTGTATACACAATCTTGTGAGAAGAGTCAAGCTGTGTGTGCATTAATGTTGCGGAGATACAGAGCTGTAATAGAGTATAAAAAGCAGCTCCCCAGAAACCCCGTCCACTTACCTTTGAGTCCCATAACGTAGTTTATGGGGCGCAAAGGTGGTAACAGGTTCCTTTTAAAGTCTGGCTCACCAACATATCATGTAGCCACTTTGAAGACTTGGAGAAAACTTGATCTGTGCCCAAATGTATTGTTCTCTGGCACCATGGCATTAACATTGGATCAGTAATATTAATGCCATGGTGCATTAAAGTAGCACTGATAAGAATGCTATAAGTTCTGAGAGTCAGAAGAAACAATGATGGTTACATCTAAGTATTCTACTATATACAGTGTTTAGAGCATAAACATTTGTAGAACTCGCTAAGTAATCTTCTGTCATGGCATTGTTTAATCTGTGTTCTCTTTTGGCTCTCCACCAGGTTGTTGCTCTTAGCAAAAGAAGCAAAGAAGCAGAAGCCGCCTTCCTCAGTGTCTACAAGCAACTCATTGAAGCACCAGGTGATTTTTCTTTTCACTGCCCTTGCTTTGTGTTCATTTCGTTTGAGGATATAATTTACAATCCAGACATTAAGGACAATTTAACTGGGAGTTCTTCCATAGTGTTTATTGGAGAAAGTGTAATTAGGCTATAACCCCCTAAATCAAATTACCAATAAATGTTATATGTTGCATTTTTTTTTGTAAATTGTTCAAACTCTATATCACCTCCTAGTTCATCTTGTTTGTTTAAAAGCAATTCCCGGCCATTGTAACAAGGCTTGTATAAAAAGTTTGACTTTGGCTTGAAGGAATGCTGCCTTTCAATAGGTGGCACTGTGGAGGATTTATTCCATCTCCCTTATTTGCATATTACCCAGAGGAGCGTGCTTGGCCATTTGAGTCTCCTCACTTAGTTTATAGTATAGTTGCTCTTCCTAAGGAGAAAAGATAGCATTTCTGACCCCTGAAGTTTGGGATGACACCGCACAGGCCTCTCCCCACCCATATTGCCTAGAGTCACACTTCTCTCCCTGTAGACAAGCAGGGAGAGAGCTGTCACTCTAGATGCTGAAGAGGCCAGCGTGGTGTTGCCCTCATGACTTTAAGTGCCCTTATGAGTCAAAATATATTGGTCTATGAAAACTATGCAAAATGTCTTTCTATGCTATAGCGTTATCATTACTCTTCACTAGAATCAAGGGGTCCAACTCAAACCCTCCAAACTGTCCACATACGTTTAGTCATATATGGTTGTTACATAATTAAATCATTATTATAACTTGTGTGGCGATAAAAGAAATATACAGAAAACATTATTCTTCCAATTTATAAGGCATTCATATGGAATACTGTGTACAGTTCTGGACACCGGTACTCAGGAAAGACATTGCAAGTGCTTGAGAGGGTTCAAAGAAGAGCAACTAAATTAATAAATGGAATGGGAAGACTGGAATACCCAGAGCGGCTATCAAAATTAGGATTATTCACCCTGGAAAAAAGACGGCTAAGGGGCGATCAAATAACTATGTATAAATACATGAGGGGACAATACAAGGATCTCTCTGTTTATACCCAGGACTGCGTCGGTAACAAGAGGGCATCCGCTGCGTTTAGAAGAAAGCAGGTTTCATCACTAACACAGAAGGGGGTTCTTTACTTTAAGAGCAGTGAGACTGTGGAACTCTCTGCCTGAGGATGTGGTGATGGCAAAAACGATAAAAGAGTTTAAGAGGTGACTAGACGTTTCATTAGAGCACTATGATATTACAGGCTATAGACATTAAATAACCAGTGGGGTTGTTGATCTGGGTCTTGGAGTTAGGTAGGAACTTTTCAAATGTTGATCCAGGGATTATTCTGACTACCATTACGGAGTCAGGAAGGATTTTTTTCCTCCAAGAAGGGCTAAATTGGCTTCTACCTCATAGGGGCTTTTTTTTGCCTTCCTCTGGATCAACAAGGATGGGGAGAGTGGAAACAGGCTGAACTATATGGACATTGTCTTCTTTCAGCCTTACAAACTGTTACTATGTTACAGTATTTATTAGTTTGTAATACTCCATCTTGAATGGTGATCAGAGACAGTCATCAGTGTATGGAGAACAGATTAGACTGTGGACAAGACAATCTATCCATGCTACAATATTTAGATTCAATAATCTGTCAAAGCAGTTGTCCAGGGCCCAAAACTTTTATGCTGGTCTCAGTCACTGACTGCAAAGCAATAAACAAGTCTATACTTACTTAGCTATCCAAGCTGCTTTGGTCCTCGACGCTTTGATCCCTACTATCTCACTTTTGGGTAGCACAGTCATGTGCTGTCTAAGCTTGTGACTGCTGCTTACAATCCCTGGCTACACTGTTGGTACCATTGAGGCCAACGTTTGGCTGCAGCGGTCATACACATAGATGACACATGACCATTCTCACTGAAAGTGAGTGAAGGCCAGGTGGTCCAAAAAGCAGCTGGAGGAGCGAAATACATGAGTATAGGCTTGTTTATTATTTTCTAACCATAACCAGTCAATGAGACTAGAGTAAAAGTTTTAGTGGAAAACCCCTTTAATTTTATGTTATTTTATATACACTAGTTATTAGGTGTTGTTATTGGCAGCTTAAAAATAAAAAAGAAGCCACACAGCCAAGCAGAGAATGCATATTATAAGACAAATTGTGAAAATACCATCTAAATTATTAAGCTGTACCTGCTGTATTCTGTAGCTCTCTGAGATTTCTGGGGTCTACAGAATTCTGTCAACACAAATTTTCTGCAGATCAAGCTTGGCTGATGTGATTGCTCAGCAAGAATGTTGATTGGCATCCTCACTGCGCCTGTAATTAGACAAGGGAGAAAACCGTAAATCTTTTTGATATTGTTCACACAGATGTGATGTGAAGGGAATGGGAAAAAGAGCAGCAAAATGTGTTAAAAAGCATAATTAATGTCGGTGTTATGGTGGATGGTTTCATTTAAATTTCCCTGTGACTCTGATGTTGACGGCAGATTCTTACACCTTTATGTGAGCATTTGTCTGCTTTCCATTAATAAAGTGTTTATTAACACTTTGTCTGCCAACATCCAGATGAGAGTAGTTGAGTAGTAGCAACATCCGCGAAGAATCTCCCCAGACTGATTGTTTCATCTGCCCCTGACATAGAAGACCTGGTGTTTGTGTTGTCATTTTTATTTATTTAAAATTTTCCGTAAAATATAAGAAATGACTACGTTGTCTTTTTTGCAGAAGTGATATAATGCCACTGAACAGAGACAAATGCAAAACAAGGCCGTCATAAATTATCAGGCAAAGTGCAGCTAAGGTTTCATAGATGAAAGACTGCTTCAGCAGTATATTGAGTCATTTGCTTTCCATCCAATCTTGTGTGACAGAATAAATCTACACAGATACGGCCTCTTCTGCCTCAGATTCATTCAAGTTTTCATCTGATGCTCCGTTCACTATGTATTCAGTGCATGATGTGTCTAGGAAGCATGGCATTATCATATACCTCTGGTGAAATGTATTTCATTCTGCTCTCCATGACCATGTCCACACCTTCATATAGTAATGTAAATAGCGCTCGCTTGCTCTGGAGTTGCCATGGTAGCATTAACCAATTAAAGGTGCCCATACACAATTAGACTAATAGATCAATGGATCATTTCAACCATTCAGCAGATGAATTTTAACCCCGAACGATGAGCCGATGAATGACAGACTGTCATCGTCTGAAAAAAGCATGTTTGAAATATTTGTCCGATAGTTGGGCGAAAGATATTTCATTCAAGACTGTCCTTTCTTTGAAGGAACATTACAAGAAAGATCTTCCTTTGAACGACCAATCCAAATAGAGCGTTTGTCTGTTGACCCATTTCACGGAATATGTTTGGCCATTTTGAACAACTGTAGCAAACAATAAAGACTAAAATGTGTATTTTTGGGTCTGCAAAACGATCCTTCATTCAGTCCTTATTCAATCATCACCCTGCTTCTGTCTAATGTGTATAGCCACCTTAACACTCCATGTACATCCTGTCATATACACATTTTATTAGATTTTAGTGCATGTTGTTTTTGGCCCCCAATTTTTTAAAATTTTACTTAACGCTTGCTGATATTTTAAAAAGCGGGTGAGACTTGGTGTGATGGGCTGTGAACGCCCATTGTTCAACAGATTTACCATGATTTATACCAGAAACTTGAGAAAGATTTGATTTTCTGACACAAAGACTGCCAAAGGATGTACCATATTTTTTTCAAAGAGTGTACACCTCTTCATCAATATGGCAGATTGTACTTCAGCACAATATGACTGATATATAAACTGCCAGTCTTAATAAATTGGGGGCTTTGTTGATGCAAGCCTAGAACAAGAAATGATGTAACCAATATTTCTAGAGGAAAACAAAACTGTAGATGACATTGTTGAGATCATCTGCATCTGTTGCTGAACTTCACATCTTGATCCTATGTACTTGACCTTTTTGCAGGGCAATCATTTTTCTATGTCTGATCTTGATACATGCTCTGCTTAATTGTAAATTCCAACCTCCCCTAACAACAACAAAACAACAACACTAGAATTACTACTTTTAACCCTTTCCAATCCACTGTCTGATGTCTGAAGACATTATGATTTAAGGCTGTACAGCTCCGATGTTGGAAGACAACCGCCGGGGTTCTCTTACTGTATATTGCCAGCCTCTTTGCTGTTGGAGCCTATCCCATGTGTCACATTATGCAGTACTGGCTTTAGCCAGTATATAGCGCCGCTGTATAATGGCAGAAAAAGAGTAAGCCCCCTAGGAAAACCAGGATACAAATTGGATTGGAAAGGATTAAAGGGAAAATTATTTCAACGATAGGAGAGATGGGGTATTTGTAGCGAATATGAGCGGAAGTCAGATTCCCTGTCGATGTTCTCCCCAGCACACAGATGCCAAGAAGAAAGTAGTTTTGGATCTTACATAGTGGAGTCCCTAAAAGCTTTTTCCTACTTTGGGCTTCATAGATTTTGTAGGGTAAATATGACTTCCCTTCATGAAAAACACGGGCTCCTCTCATCTGAGAAAAAAGAAAAATGAATGAATTGTCTGGTAAAAGCTGCATATTTGTTGCCATGCCTTCAAAATTATATATATTTTTTAGTTTTTTTTCTGCTTTTGCACAAAGGAAACTAATCGAAAAAAATTGTTTTTGGCATTGCTGCATTCAAAGACCCAGATTTATTTTAAAATTTTCCATGAACGGAGGTGAATAAGGTCTTTTTTGTGTTAGATAGATAATAGGAGATGCGCCACAAGGTCCGTTTTCAAATTCTTGACCATCAATATCCAATCCCTTGGGATTAGGGAAAATACAAAAGGCCTTTTGTATTAAAGTACTGGGATTTATTTCCGTGGATTTGAGCGTACTTTCCTTGGAAAAGATTTGGAGTCATCACTTCAAGGAGGGGGATTCTGGACACCATACCCCCTCCCACTAAATAAGTGTCTGTTTACTGTTGATCTTGCATCCACTAGACAGATTGCTTCTTATTTCCTACATCACAATATCTGGTAGCGCAGGACCTTGTTTTTTTGTGTGACGTGCTGTAGTTTTTCTTGGTACCATATTGGGGTACATATGACTTTTTAAATCGATTTTATTGCATTTTTGGGAGGCAAAATGAACCAAAAAGCATTTTGACTTAATTTTTCTTTAAATAGCATTTGCTGTGTGGGATAAAAGACATACTTAATTTATCTTTTAGGTCATTACAGATATGGCAATACCAAGTGTATTTTTATTTTATTCTTGTTTATGGCAAAAAAGAAAATGGAAAAGTACACAAAAATTTACAAGGCAAACCCAAAGGCCATTGCAGGCACCAAGTTGCCATGGTAACCAATCGGCATTTCACGATTGAGTGGTAGAAGGCTGATAACCTCACAGAGGAAGCGCACTCCCTCTGTCAACTAATTACAAGACCTGCGTTGAACAGTATAATGGAGACATGGTTAAAGAATTCCTGCACTTTGACCTTCGGAGCACTTCTGCTTCGTCAGCCTTTTTCGGCTCCTTTAGGTAGTTAAAGAATCACCATATGGCGCGTTTTTAGTCAGAAAGGGTCAAAAATGGCCAATGGAGCAGAAGCACTCCAGAAGTGATAGCGCAGGTACTCTTAAACTAATTTTACATCATATTTCAATGCTGAGCATAAAAATGACATTAAAAAAGCAAGATTGGTTCTTGGAAGTTACAGAGGAACAAAGGAAAGAACTCCAAGTTTAATGATACTGATACGCTGGTTAAATGGAAAGAAGTTTGATGCTCACTGAGCAGGCACTCGCTGGGGCAGATGTGGGGGTGGATGGAAATATGGGAGTGCAGGATGAGCATGCAGCTATCTGAGTGACAGATGGAAAGGGGTAGAAGGAAGAGAACCAGGTAGGTTAGTCTTAACTTGGTACACCCCAACAAGTTTGCAAAGTTGGCAGATGAAAGGGATGCCATTACAGAATTAGCACTGCTGCTGCACGACATGGCCCCTGATCGCCAATAAGATATCTGTTGCAGTAAGAAGGGGAATAGGAGCATAGGGCAGGCTAAACAGGTTCTGGTTCTGGGAGACTCAATTATTAGCAGAACAGACAGGGCAATCTGACACAAAGACCAAGATCATCAAATGGTGTGTTGTCTTTGTGGCAATCGAGTTTGACACATCACAGATCAGGTTGACAGACTACTTGAAGGGGCTGATGAGGATCCATGGTACACATAGGCAGCAATTATAGAGTTCAGGTAACTAAAGGCCCATTTACACGGCCGATGATCGCTCAAAGATCACTCAAACGATAGTTTGAGTGACAGCTTTGAGCGATCATTTTGCGTAAACTTTTAAGTAGCTACTCAGCTACTTAAGAGCAATTAAGTGTGCAAATGAAGCCTTAGCTGAAAGCAGTTAATAGCCTAATGGTCAGATCCTTTGCTCTCCAGTGGAAAACAATGCTATCAGCACTCCCGTGGAGAACTGCTGATAAGGCTGACTGACGATTTTTAGGTTGGACTGAATTTAACGATCAGCTAGCAGTGCACGAAATGTGCACGATGGGCGCACATTTAGGTGCAATGATTATCGCTAAAACGATTGCCTTTTAGCGATTTTTTTTTTTAGCGATCATCGCTTAGTGTAAATGGGCCTTAAGATGTAAGATTGGGGCAAGGACTTCTAAAGTAGTATTTTCTGAAATACCACCTGTACAACGTGCCATACTAGAAAAGGCAGATGGAGGTAAACAAGTGGCTCAAGAGTTCATGTGGAAAGGAGGAGTTTGTGTTCCAGGAGAACTAGGCCAACTTTGCTGTTGGCTACAGGTTTTACCGTAGAAATGGGCTGCATCTCAATGAGGAGGATTATAAGGTTGGAGGAGTATTTAAACCAGGGATTGGGGGGAAGGGAAACCAGAGAAATGGAGGGGAAGATAGTGTAGACAGTAACCTGGGAATAAGTAATGGTGATGGCGGAGGAGCAGTGGGAGGGGATAGTACAGTTAGAACTGGCAGAATAGTTAATAAGGATACACTTAAAATAAAAAATATCCAAAACTTTATAAACTATACGGTGAGTAATGCTAGAAGTCTGACCAATAAAGTTGGCGAACTGGAGGTAATAATGTCTGAGAAAAACTGTGACATAGGGGAAATAACTGAGACTTGGTTGGATAAAAGTTGTGACTGTATGGTGAGCCTACATGTTTACAGTCTGTTCAGGAGGTATCGTAAAAACCGGAAAGGGGGAGGGGTTTATCTTTATGTAAAATACTGTTTAAAGCCTATACTACGGGAAGATATATGTAAGAGAGATGAACATGTGGAGTCTGTATGGGTAGAGATACATGGAGGGAAAAACAATAATAAAATCCTCATAGGGGTTTTCTATAGGCCACCAAATACAGCATAATCCACTCAAAATCTATTAATCAGGCAAATAGATGAAGCAGCAAATCACGATGAAGTCATTATTTTGGGAGACTTTAACTATCCGGATATAAACTGAAAAGCTGGAAACTGCGGAACGCATAAAGATAACAACTTTCTGTCAATAATTAAACAGAATTTCCTTACCCAATTTGCTCAAGACCCAGCAAGAGGGATGACCATTTTGGACTTACCGTAATATTAACCAATAGACCTGACAGAATAACAGGGGTGCAGCTTGGAGGGCACCTGGAAAATAGTGACCATGACAAACTGTAGGAAGGCAAAATTCAATCAGCTCAGTGATGCCCTTAAAGGGGTTGTCCCGCGCCGAAACGGGTTTTTTTTTTTTTCAATAGCCCCCCCGTTCGGCGCGAGACAAACCCGATGCAGGGATTAAAAAAAACAACCGGGTAGTACTTACCCGAATCCCCGCGCTCCGGTGACTTCTTACTTACCTTGTGAAGATGGCCGCCGGGATCTTCACCCTCGGTGGACCGCAGGTCTTCTGTGCGGTCCATTGCCGATTCCAGACTCCTGATTGGCTGGAATCGGCACACGTGACGGGGCGGAGCTACGAGGAGCAGCTCTCTGGCACGAGCGGCCCCATTCAGAAGGGAGCAGACCGGACTGCGCAAGCGCGTCTAATCGGGCGATTAGACGCTGAAGATTAGACGGCACCATGGAGACGGGGACGCTAGCAACGGAACAGGTAAGTGAATAATTTCTGTATGGCTCATAATTAATGCACAATGTACATTACAAAGTGCATTGATATGGCCATACAGAAGTGTATACCCCCACTTGCTTTCGCGGGACAACCCCTTTAACCTTACTGACTGGGAAAATGTTCTCAAAAATAAGAGTAGAAACAATAAATGGGAAACTTTTAAAATCATCCTAATTACTTACTGTGAGCAGTTCATTATTTTGCATCCTCAAAAATTCTAGAAAATCATGCTATGTCTTATTTTCAGAGTATGTCTTATTTTCAGGGAAACAGGGTAGTAAAAGAATCACGCTAAAAGTGTTGGCCATTTAATAAATAATGTAGGATAAATTATAGAGGGTGATGAGGACAAAGCAAATCTATAAAATAGTTTTTTCTCCAGTGTATTCACAGAGGAAAATGAAATGACAGATGAGATGCAGAGTGATAACGGAAAGTCTACACTAAATGTCACCAATCTAACCCAGGAAGAAGTGCAGAGCCATCCTAAAAATATTAAAATATACAAATTGCCGGGTTCTGAAGGCATACGCCCTTAGATTTTAAGGGAATTAAATAATGTGATAGACAGACTGTTGTTTCTCATATTTAAAGACTGTATAGTGACAGGGTCTATTCAACTGGATTGGTGCATAGCCAATGTGGTACCAATATTCAAGAGGGGTTCAAAAAGTGAGCCTGGAAACTACTGTGGATAAACGGTTTGAAAGGTTTCTAAGAGATCCTACCCTGCAGTACCTTAAGGAAAATAGCTGTATAACTCCATATCAGCATGAGTTAATGAGAGATCACTCCTATCAAACCAATCTGATCAGATTTTATAAGCAGGTAAGTTCTAGACTGGACTTTTTGGACTTTTCCAAAGCGTTTGATATATATGGCGCATAAAGGGTTGGTATATAAAATGAGAATTCTTGTTCTGGGCGAGAATGTGTGTAAGTGGGTAAGTAACTGGCCTATTGATAGAAAGCAAAGGGTGGTTGTTAATGATACATACTCTGATTGGGTCACCAATACTAGTGGAATACCACAGGGATCAGTATTGAGCCCTATTCTTTTTAATATATTTATTAGTGACCTCATAAAGGGATTGTGCAGCAAAATATCAATATACAAAACTATGTAAAGTAATTAACACAAGATAGGACATAATGCGGTTCCTTTTAGACCAGCTGATCCCCATTTGAACGAGTAAGTGATATCACCAGTAGCTTGTTCACTCTCATGCAGTCTGTTTAAACAGGTAGATGCATTGATGTCTCATTCTAATGATATTCATTCAGTCTTTACATTTGCTGTATAAGTGAATGAGACAGACTGTAAGATTGCTGTTTAAACCGAACGATAAGTGAACAAGTCAACAATGGTTTTTATGCCAGCCTAACATGAACAAATAGTGAATGATTATCTTTCGTCGTTCAGTCGTTGGCTCTCTTTTAGACAAAATGATTGTCAATCACTTTCGCTCATTTGAATGATAAATGTTATGTCTAAAAGCACCTTTTGTTGGGGGCTAAGGCAGAAAAGTGGGAAATGAGGTTTAACACTGATAAATGTAAAGTTATGCACATGGGCAGGGGAAATACGTCACCATTACACACTAAATGAGAAACCACTGGGCAAAACAGACATGGAAAAGGACTTGGGGATTCTATAAACTTAAGTGAAGCAACCAGTGGAGCTGCTGCCCAGGTAAATAGGATCATGGGGTGCATCAAAAGAGGTCTAGGAGCACATAATGAGAACATTGTTCTTCCTCTTTACAAGTCACTGGTCAAACCACACATGTAATATTATGTACAGTTTTTAGCACCAGTACTCAAGAAGGACATATCAGAGCGTGAGCGGGTTCAAAGGCTATTAACTTAATTACTAAAGTAATAAATGGAATGGGTTAACTTCAATACCCAGGGAGTTTATCAAAATTGGGTTTATTTAATAAAAAAAAAAAAGACGTGTAAGGGGCGACCTAATAACTATGTATAAATATATCAGGGGTCAATACAGAGGTCTCTTCCATCATCTATTTATACCTAGGACTGTGAATGTAACAAAGGCGTATCCCCTATGTCTAGAGGAAAAAAGGTTTCTACACCAACATAGAAGGGGGTTCTTTACTGTAAGAGCAGTGAGATTATGGAACTCTGCCTGAGGATGTGGTGATGGCGAACTTGATAAAAAGAACACCTGGACACCTTTCTTGAGCATTGCAATCTTACATGCTACAGTTACTAATTACTTCAAAAGGGTTGTTGATCCAGGGATTATTCTGATGGCAGACTTTGAGTTGGGAAGGAGTTTTTTTCTCTTAAACGAGGAAAATTGGATTCTACCTTATTGTTTTTTTTGCCTTCCTCTGGATCAACATTGAGGGCGTAAACTGGATGGACATATGTATTTTTCATCCCAACATATTCTGTTACTATATAAACAAAACTCCCTTCATTGTGATTGTATGTGATGCCTAAAGCTGCCATAACACAGCTGCCTAGGCATTGTTACAAAAAGTGAGATCACGGTCTTCAGAATAGAACTGTTGTTGGTAGCAAAAGTACGTGACTCCATTGTTTCAACTTCGAGGCCAATAGTTCTGCTTTATTCTTGGGCAATTCCAGATCCCTGATTAGATCATTCAGGTCTTCCTGAGTATATTGTGCCACTCCTCAAAAACATTCAAGAAAAATACACGATTAGTTGATTACAGCCCTGCCAATTCATTTGGTTCATCTATATCACTCTCCAATGTGCATTTTGGAGGTTCAAGAGTGGGCACTTCCTCACTGTGTAGTACAGGCCGCATTACAGAAGGGATGTTAGAGTCATTAATTGTTGTCGTCGTGCTCTTAGTCATGACTGGGTACCATGCAGAAGTAGCAAACTATAACAGTAATACTTGGTCCCCTCCATACCATTGGGACTGCAAAGGGCCTGGCACATCCCTTCCCATGCAGTCATGACCAGAGATTTGTTAAAGAGGTGTTGCAATAAATATAAATAAATAAATAAATATATATATATATATATATATGTGTGTGTGTGTATACATGGGTATTATTACAAATAGTCTTCCAAATTTGAAACACTCATAACTCATGTTTAACGACACTTGAATATGTAAATTTGATATCAATGGAAAAAATTCAAAATGTTTTGTTGCATAACCTCAGAGGCATTCAATGTGAGCCCCCTTTATCACTTGACACACACAGATCCTGTAGTCAAGTTCCTGCCATACACATTGTAGCGTATCATTTTTGACTGATGCAATGGCTTCTGTGATGCGTCCTCGTAGATCATGCATGGTGGGTGGTAAGGGTGGCATGTAGCTAATCTTTAACACTCCACTATATAAAAAAAACAACAAGAAGTAAGGTTCGAGGAACGTGGAAGAAGTTCACTATCACCACGACCTGCATTGGCAATCCATTTGTTTGGTAGTCGCCTATTGAGCTCACTTCTGACTGCATTGTGACATTGAGGGGAAGGAGGTGCCCTATTCTGTTGGAAGATGAAACCTGGGATTTCCTGTTCCAGCTGCAGAAGCCATATCTGTAGGATGTCCAGATACGGATTGTTTCCCTTTAGAAAAAGAAGAGGCCGTACACTTCCCTACAAGTTGTAGCACAAAGCACATTCACCTTGGGGGAAGCCGCACATATGCTCCGTGTGGACATGTACGTTTTCCCTCTCCCAGATTCTGACAAGGTTTAACTGCCTGAAAGGTAGAAGATGGCTTAATCACTAACCACTAAAGATTCCATGAAACCATCTATTTCCATTAGAGTTTGCACACTCACAGAAAAAAACGTCGCCTCGCTTTGTTGTCCGGCTTCCAGGCCAGTCAGGATAACATGGCAGATATAAGCATAAAATTTTCAACACAGTCGGCTGCAGGATGTCCAATTCTCTGCTTGCTCTGATGGTGAATATCTAAGAACTTCATGTGAAACTTGCATGGACACGTTCCACTTGTTTCCTCGCTTATTGGTGGACGGCCGGATGATTTTCGCCTACAGATGCAACCTTTTTCCTTAAAATTGGAGTACCACTTATGAATTGTGTGCCGACTGGGTGGATCTCCACTAAACTTTGTTCATTAAGAAGAAACTGGTAGACATGAAAATCAAGGACACAAAACGCTCTCTTGTCTTCATTGGCAGCCATTTTGTTTCATTTTCTCTAGCGACTACAACAGCATAGGAATATTTTGGGCCTCATTTAGCAAAACTGTCTAACAGTAAGAGGTCCTTGTTGCCCATATCTTTTATTTTACCTCAGAGAAATGAAAGCTGCGCTGTGATTAGTTGTTATGGGAAACAAAGTCAGTCTTAGGGCTCATGCCTACAGCCTTATGTACATCCACTATATATAGTGATATCGAACATGCTGGTATACCCTGGGTATCTCCTGTATATAATTATATATTGTACAGCTTCTGTAAGTTATACATCTGCCTGTATATAGTGTTATGGAGCATGTTGGTATAACCTGGGTATCTCCTGTATATAATTAGATATATACAGCTGGTATAAGCTATGCAGTATAACGTATACGAGCTATACATGTATAACTATATGCAGACGATATCATTATCAGCCTTCACTGGACCAATCACGCGGCTGGAAGTGCACTGATAGACTGTAGTTGTGACCAATCACAACTGCAGTCTCTCAGTGGTGGGAAGCCCACGCGCTCGGGGTAGCTGGCTGCCCCAGGAAGACTGCCCTTTTCCCCTTGAACAACACCCAGAGCCGGCCTGCGGCAAGGACACAACATAATTGCAACCCTAAGGCTGGGTTCCCACGGGTCGGAAATCCCACGGAATTCTCATGGCAACGGAAAAAAAAAAGAATCGACATGTTGCGGTTGTCAATTCTGTGCCACATCGCTGGTTCCGCCCGGCTTTGCCGCGACAGATTGGCCACCCTGTGTAGACGAGACTTTTGCAAAATCTCATCCACATGGCTGGCTATTCCCAGAATTAGGAGCCACGGGGGGATTTGCCGCACAGAAAACCCGCACGGAATTTTCGCAGCAAATCCGTCCCGTGTGAACGTAGCGTTAGTGGTGTGCCAGTGCTTATCACTCTGACTATACTGGTGGCCTCCTACACAACCATCTGTCAAGACCTCAATACAGTCCGCTCAAATACCTCATGTGGTAGCTTCTCTAACAGAGAGGTATGGGCGTTCTGCCTTTCAGCATACCATACACCCATAATAGCCCCTCGACGAGCTGGACAGGCTGTGGGTCACAGGAAAATCCCACATGGGGCCCAGGTAGGAAGGGAACAGACTTGCTAAAAGTTCGCAGCACACTATGTCCTGCTTAGGAAACCACGTTCCTAGAGTCTTTGTATCTCATCCCGCTTCTCAACATTGTTCACGGCATGTAAGAGGTAATCAGTGAGGATCAGAGTTCTTTCCAGTGTCCACCATGTCATCGGGACCCTGACTATCAGTGACAGCCGACTCCCTTTACGCCATCTATATGCCATACATGTTCGGCATTTCCCGCAAACTGATTTCCTCCCATCCATGTACATCCTGGGACGGGACGGGGTTAAATGGATTACTTGGAAGTATTTAAGGAGGTCACTATACACTCTTGGTAACAAGACATTGTAGTGAAGGTTTACTAACTTTGAACAACAATATTATCCCACCACTTTCAGAGCACAGATGGTTGACTGAAAAAGGCTAATATTCTATGCAGCGCTTGCCAAGTTGTAGCGTGTGCTCGGCAATGTGTGCTGAACACGATCAAAGGTTTTTTATATTTGGAGAACATTGCTTGATTACCAATTCCACATCTGTGTGTCCAAACCTGTTAGTATTCTAACACATTACAGGACTAGCTAATTAGACAAAGTGTTCTCTTCTAGTTATGATATCTCTGTATAACTCTAATTGGTGGATTATTTACATGAGAGCCGGGTTGTGAAAGGAGTTTCCCGGCACTCAACTATTAATGACCTACCCTCAGGATAGTTCATCTATAGGTGATCAGCTGTGGTCTGCTGCTTGGGATCCCGAATCAGCTGTTATAGGGCCTGTAATCATTGCGGACAGAGCTGGAAGCTGACAGCTCCGTCCACATTGCAGTGGTCCAAGTTGGTAATACAGGCATGGCTCCTATTGAATTCAGTACACTAGAAATGGAATATATGGTTGATGGTATAATCTACAAGGGGAAACTGCGTTTAGCATGTATAAAACAATATCACCATAAACTTTAAATAGGTTGTTTACAAATGCATGTATGTAAAAATTATATGCCAATACTGTGTAGCTTTGTGTTTTTTTAATCATTTTTTTTGTTATTACTTCTATAGTACCACCATTACTAGCACTTTAGACCCCCTGCACACTGCAGAGCCAGATTCCGCATGTGGAATCCCGCAGCGGAATCCGGCTCTGCCAGCAGCGGAGTCCATGCGTACTTGCTCTGTCACTGGAGAATCTGTACTGCAGATGGACTCGGCGGCTCGCCATCGCACATGCGCAGTACAGATTTTTTTTTTCAATTTTTTTTATCCCGCGCTATCACTAGGGGACATGGAATTTGCGACCTGTTCACAACGTTCATTGCGGATGGGCTGCGGATTGGACGGCTTCCATTGACTTCAATAGAAGCCATCTGTGCGGAATCCACACAAAAATGGAGCATGCTGCGATTTTTCCTCTGCGAGCAGAAATTGTAATTGATTTCTGCTTGTGTGGAGGAAGCAGTGGATCTCCATAGTGAGTAATGGGAGGTACTTACTACGGATTCCGCAGCAAATATCCGCCCGTGAGCAGGAGCCCTTAAGCAGCATGTTAAAAGATTTGTCTCGCAACAACAACCTTTTTTCAGTTTGATACTGGCTCAGTATTCTGCTAATTACTGTAGATCCCTCCATCTATCAGCTGCTAATACCCAGGGGAAGATGTGCAGTGGGCTACCATGTAATATAGAAGTATCAAACTAATTTTCACCGAGGCCACATCGGCTTTATGGTTGCCTTCAAAGGACCAATTGTAATTGTAAAACTGTATAGTAATAATGTCCCCATAGTGGCCACAATAGTAAATGACCCTCATAGTAACCCCAGTAGTAATAGTGACCCCCATAGTGGCACCAGTAGTAAGCGTCCCCTATATTGATGGGCCCTGTAGTAATAATGCCCAACAGACTGTCTTGTGTAAAAGGATCCTTAGGGTACTTTCACTTGCCTGACCATGGGTCGAAAAATCACTCAAATGAGTGATTTTTACTGATCGTTGTTACAGGGTACTGAGCAGAAATCGCTCATTAGTCGCTACTTATTTCATTTCAGCTCACTGAAATGAACTGACTAATGAGTGACTTCTTGCGTAGTATAAACAGGCAATCGTTCCTCTATAAACAATTGCCAATGATTGCCTGTTCATATTGAATAGAGATGGGGGCCAGAAGAGATCTCCGGCATATCCCTCCTCCATTCACTAAACAACTATCGGCCCCTGTAAGAGCACCCTTACTTAAAGAAGAACTGTCATCTCATCTAATCATTGGTTCCAGCTGCAGAACTTTGTAGCCACAGCCCTGCTGACTCCATCACAACTTTTCTTTTGTCTCTACTCTCCTACTCCCCCTTCCCCTGTTTCCCTGTGCTGAGGCCCATTAGATACGGCTACCAGTACTTTGACTTTGTCATTTTGGCGGTCTCCACCACTCAATGTCAATCAAATCTGACAACATTCATTGGCAGTGAGTAGTTGAGGCCACTTACTTGACAGAATCAAAGCTTTGAGAGCCGAATCTGATGAGGCTCTTAGGGGGAGGGTTGGAGACAAAAGAAACACTGCAGCAGAGTCAACAGAGTCACAACTTTAAAGCTATATAGTTGGTCCAAAAGGAAATGTCAGGTCGTCTTTAACCCCCATTCATCTGCTTACATGAAGCACATTCAGACTGAAAAGGCTTAAATGATCAGACATTGAATACAGAACATTGTATTTGAGGAGAAGAATTGCATTATTGGCAGTTTGTGCAAAACCTTGACAAAAGTAGGCTTGTCCTTTTAAACCCGTCTCATTCAGGTTGTTTGTGCCTTTGAAATTACAAGCATATTGACAAAACAAATCTCTGACTGATGTTCACTGAAGCAGTAGATGAGTGGCCGTTCTGAGAATCAGTGACCTGTCCAAATACAGGTGATCATAATGGTAACAATCGGGCTGCAAGTTACAGGAGCTGCTTTGGGATGTGAACAACTAGAAAAACAAAGGCTAAGAATAATCTGTACTAAATAAATGCTATTGATTTAAGCTCATTCTTCAATTCTTATGTATCTGCTTGTTCAGAAATGAAAAAAAAACAACATATTGCATATTATGATTATTATCCATGTTAAACCGCCATGAATTCTAGAAAGGGTACATAACATGAACTAAATGAATGACAGGCTGGTATAGAGGGAGATAGGACTCTGCCAGCAAAGGTTCAATAGCTGTGGGTTGACCAATTGTTTCCCCTTGCTGCCCTGTATACATGAACGCTAGGCTCAGCTGAGTGCTTATGTGTTATGGAGGTAAGTCACAGCCATTAATTCTGGAAAGGGTACATGACTAAGTTATGATGCTGTTAGGGGAGGTGACAGGGAGATGAGTGAGGTATTTTTTATACTCACCCGCCGCTTGGCTCCTGCTGTGCACAGCATTGGAAATCCAACTCTTTCCACAGTGCAGCGTCCAATAGGGTAACTCAGGACACAGGGCACACGCTGAGGAGCTGGGAGGGTAAAGCTGACACTTGTCACAGTGGCACTTACCAGACTCCTCCCCAGAGGGACACCTGCAGCCCCGGCCAGAGCATTACTGGGCCTCTTCCAGACACCCCTAGAAGAGAGATGGCCAATATACATATAACAGGAATACAGGTTGTCATGTGACGCCACCGTTCCTTTACTCCCCGGAAGGACCCTCGGTGCTAATAAAGAGAATTCACACGTTTTTGTGCTTAAGTACCTCAGTCCCTGGGAATGGTCAGGACCTGGCAAAACATTACTTGAAAGTTTAACACTTTACAATTCAAGAACACTGGTGCAGGTAAGACAGAAGAAAAGAGGTCAGGGAGGAGCTCAGGTTGATGCCGGTCCAACAGTCCTCGTTATCTATATGGTACCGCTCCTGGAAGGGAAATTTTCTCAGAGAGTATACTCAGGATGATATCGCCTCTACAGTCCTCGTTATCTGTATGGTACCGCTCCTGGAAGGGGAAGAGGCAAACTCTCCACAGACACTCACTTTTAGAAATACCTCTGCATGGTAGTCTTGACTTTCCACTACTTCTCTCTCACTCTCTCTTTTCTTTTTACTCTCTATTGGCTCCTGGCATCGTGGACTTCAGGAAATCTTTCTTCCTCTTCCATTCTTCACCACATGAGGGTTGAAGGTACCCCCATGTGGCTGGCACTCTCTCTCAGGAACCCAGAAAAACAGAAGACCTTTTCCCGCTCTCAGACACTCATAGTCTCTATCATACCACGTGACGGGACATAAATTGATGCTTTTGCAGACATATCCCAGCCACATGCAGACATTAACCTCTCACTTGCTGCAGCTGTGCAATACACATAACAGGAGACTAGACATTTTGCACAGTGAATCTACACCAAAGACATGACATGTATGACATTTACGGAGGGGCCAGGAATAGGTGTTTCAGGCCACTACAACAGTGCCATGCATGCACTCTCCCATAGACTTGTATGTTGGATTTTCAGTTCCATGTGTGACCTTCAGCAGCTGGCCCTGCAGGAGCCAGGGAGCAGGTGAGTTTATGGTGCTGTGGGGACGTGTCAGGTTTCCTCTAAGACCAAAGGCAAGTATGTTAAACAGGAACTAAATGAGTGACAGACTTGTATAGAGGGAGATTGAACTCTGCCCATGAGGGTTCAACTGCTGTTGCAGCCAGACAGTGGGTTATCTCCTGGGGAACAAAAGGATTGGACACTGAAATTCAACGTCACCAGTCTTTTTCTCCTACCTCATCTGTTGGAATAAAATTGAGTGTCTGCCGTACATGTTAAAGATGAATACAGTTATTGATAGGTTAGGTATTCAGGTATGGAAATGTCCCCACTGGTATGGCACAGCCACCCCCTGCTGCTCTTGTCCTGGAAGCTCCTGTATCGATCACATACCGTTCATCATTTATGTGACCACTGCAGAAGCTTCTGGGACAAGAAGAGCTGTACAGGACCAATGAGAAATTTAAAGGGATTTTTTTGACTTTTACGACTGATGACATAACTGCAGGATAAGTCATAAATAGTTGATCGGTGGGAATCCACCGATCAGGATCTTCAGCAATTAGCTGATTGCTCAGCTCACTGTAAATTCAACAAGGCCAGACGTCGTCATCAGGGTTACAGCAGAAAGTCTAACAGGGGGCTTCGCTCCCACTGAAATCAAGGCTGCCTATTACACTGCTGGCTCTGACCCCAATTCGGAGCTGGAAGAGGAATAGGTGGCTTTGCATCCAGTGATTTCAATGTGGCATTAAGACTCCAGGGGGAGCCCAGGGTGGCAGTACCAATGTGGTTCACTGAAGGAAATGCAGGGCAACCCGCCGAATTATCATGGCGTCATTAATAGGTTGCTGGTCTGCATGGTGAACTAAATATATCAGAATGGTCTGGCACCCTGTATCCACTATGTGTGGGAGTGAACACCAAGCATCCACCCCCCTCATTATCAAGAGGCAGTGTGAGTGGGTGTTATTATCGGTGTCCCGCACAGGTGTTATTGGCTCCTCCATTTGGTAGTCAGCTACCTGCATGGTGAGAGGAGGATGCATCTATATGCACTCCTCAGTCAGTAAGTAACGGCCATTTTTTGTGATTGTTTTTAATTTTTAATTTTTTAAAATGTATTTATTTTTTTTATTTCTCCTTCTGTGATGCAGTGATTTCAATGGGAGCAACGCTTTCTAGCCTTGTTCTGTGCTCCTGTTCAATCTAGTTCCTGTCACCCCACTTCACCCTTAGTCCTGGCCCCGCCTTGCTTCTAATCAGGCTCATTATAAAAGCCTGCAGCAGTGCATGATTATTGTGCTTGCTGCCTTAATTCTAGCTCCTGCTACTACTGCTCCTATCGATACAATACCTGAGACCACCTGATACTGACCTCTGGCTTTCCTCCCGACAACGATACCTGCCTCCTCCCTTTGTACTGTGACCCTAAGACCACCTGATACCAACCTCTGTTTTTTCCCTGACTGCTCTCTGAATCTGCATGGCTATTACAACCATGGCTCCAACTTAGCACCTAAAGGACACAGCTCTCTCCTGGTTCTCCTCCTACCTATCTGACCGCTCTTTCAGTGTCTCCTTTGCTGGCTCTACCTCTCCTTCTCTTCCCCTTGCTGTTGGGGTCCCCCAAGGCTCGGTCCTTGGCCCCCTCCTTTTCTCTATCTACACAGCCCCTGTTGGACAAACCATCAGGAGCTTTGGCCTCCATTACCACCTCTATGCTGATGACACCCAGCTATACACCTCTTCCCGTGACATCTCTGCACCTTTCCTCCAAAACATCACCAACTGTCTGTCTGCTGTCTCTAACACGATGTCCTCTCTCTACCTAAAACTAAATCTCTCTAAAACTGACTTACTGGTGTTTCCTCCTTCCACCAACCGACCTCATCCTGACATCTCCATCTCAGTGTGTGGCGCCACCATAACTCCCAAACAACATGCCCGCTGCCTTGGGGTCATATTCGACTCAGATCTCTCATTTACCCCCTACATCCAATCAGTGGCCCGAACCTGTCAGCTGCACCTCAAGAACATCTCAAGAATCCGCTCTTTTCTCACCATAGACACGCTGAAAACGCTTATTGTTGCCCTCATCCACTCACGGCTCGACTATTGCAACTCATTGCTGATCGGCCTCCCCTGCACCAGACTCTACCCTCTCCAGTCCATCCTGAATGCGGCAGCCAGGCTCATATTCCTGTCCAGCCGCTACTCAGATGCCTCTGCCCTGTGCCGGTCACTGCACTGGCTGCCCGTTAAATATAGAATTCAATTTAAACTTATTACCTTAATCCACAAAGCCCTCCACAGCGCAGCACCCCCCTATATTGCTTCCCTCATCTCCATCCATCACCCAGCCCGGGCTCTCCGCTCTGCAAACGAAACTAGACTGCACACCCCTCTAATTCGAACTTCTCACTCCCGCCTCCAAGACTTCTCCAGAGCAGCACCAGTCCTCTGGAATGCACTACCAAAGAACATCCGGGCAATCCAGGACTCGAAAAACTTCAGGCGTGCTCTAAAAACGCACCTCTTCAGGGATGCATACCGCATTCCCTAAACAAACCTCTCTGTACTCCGCCTGATAACATGCTCCCTGACCTACTGACCGAAATCCCTGCTAGCCATCATAAACCGCTCCTGTAGTCATATTGATCCTGCCGTCGCATAGCTAAATGTCTGAATGTTGTCTGTATATAGCATCCCTCACTCCCCATCACGCGATACTGTGCACACCTCCAGCCATTTTACCTTCTGTATCACCCTATTACTTGTAGTATGTAAGCTCGTTGGAGCAGGACCCTCACCCCTATTGTTTCCACCAACTGATTACAATTGTAACCGTGGTTCTGTAATTTTTTGTACTTTTGTCTTTCTGTATTCCCCCTGTCTATGTAAGCGCTGCGGAATATGTTGGCGCTATACAAATAAAGTTTATTATTATTATTATTATTATTAGCACCTGAAATGCTACACTAATACAGGAAGAACCCTGCCAAAGACAAGCAATCACCCTGTTGAGGGTGACCCCACGTCCAGAACCTGAGGGCTTCCTATACTGTCCTAGATGGAAAAGTGGAGACAACAGATAGATGTTAATATTAATTGTCACAACAATAGAAAAACCAGATGTAACACCACAATACAAATATGAACACCAGGGACTTATCTGAATGCAGGATGACGCCAGGGAGACTTGGACTGGAGTAGAACTCCACCAGCAGAGGAATAGCTGATGCCCTCTGAGAGGAGAGACCGGAATATATATACTATAAAAGTGGCTGATTGGCCTGCCAGGGACGACACCACCCCGCCAACCACTCAGGTCACATACCATCAAATAGATGTAGAGTGGTCAGTGTCTAATGGCAGAATGCATGCGCCAGCATCGTCATCACATGGGCCAGGCTAACCGCAAAATGCCAGCCTGCACCTGCTTCAGAATAGATATTGACATGTCCATCATGACATGACAGCACCCTTTTTTTAATACATTACTAACTTTTCCAGTTCCAGAAAACCATTATAAATAGATTCTGCACATAGTATTTTTATTATTGTTAATATTGGTACCAAGTGCTAAGCCAGACAACGGTCAAGGCAGAGCGACCAAAGCAATGCAAAAATAAATCCTCTGTGTTGTTTATTATGTTTTTGTTTAGATGTAAAGTTTGTAGACTTTTGTGTAGTGTATGTGATCTAACCCCGGTGGTAGAGAGGCTGGCCGGCACAATAAATACCCCATCCATTCTTCACAGGCGTCTCACCGCCTGGGCGAGTTCAGAGTATTTATTGAGTATTTACTCAGTGTGTGTATTGTGAATGTTGTGAGTGTTTGGGATGGAGATGTCTACGATGGATGTGGTTTTGTTATGTTTGTCAATGAGTGTGACGTCTGGTCTGTTGTGGGGGATTGTTTTGTCTCTGTCGTAGTACAATTTGTGAGTGTTGTTTTCTAGGACTGTTTGTGGAGTGTATTTGTAATATGGAATATGAGTATCTGATAGTTTGTGCTCGTCTACGAGCTCTTGGTGGATTAGATTTGCTATTTGATTATGACTGTGTAAATATCTGTCTGTGCCAAGAGCTTGCAACTGGGGTGATGTGTTGTATTGTTTCTGCCAACATGTGGCATTTTCTGCACATGTCATCAGTAAGTGTGGTGTCTTTTAGGATGTGTTTTCTGTAGTTTTTTTGTGTATGGCAATCATGAACCCCTCTGTTTCTCCAAAGAGGTTACGCCGAGTCAGCCCGCAATTTGATGCAGTTTTGTCAACATGATCCCGACTAAGGTCAAAGACATGCCTACCATGGAGCTCCTTGTTGGCCCATGATTGCTTAACGGTGTCAGCATTTTTCATGTGTTGTGCAATGTCTAGATTACAGGAATGTAAGTTTAGTGGGATGTTGTTTCTGTCTGCTAGAGTTACTGCGTTATGTAGCTGTGATGCCTTTCATATTCTGTAAAATTATTATTATTAATAATAAAAATAATAATATAATAATTTAAATATTTATTATTAGATGTAATAGTGAATATTTGAAAAGTCTGATTCGGTCTATCTAATTAGTTTAATTCAGTCAATTAGTTTGAGCTGAACCACAAGTTCACAAAAACGCCTGAAGCTGGGGTACAACACTGTCTAAGATCCATTTAAAGGGGTTGTCTCGCGGCAGCAAGTGGGGTTATACACTTCTGTATGGCCATATTAATGCACTTTGTAATATACATTGTGCATTAAATATGAGCCATACAGAAGTTATTCACTTACCTGCTCCGTTGCTGGCGTCCCCGTCGCCATGGATTCGTCTAATTCTGATGTCTTCTTGCTTTTTTAGATGCGCTTGCGCTGTGCGGTCTTCTTCCTGGTGAATGGGGCCGCTCGTGCCGGAGAGCTGGTCCTCATAGCTCCGCCCCGTCACGTGTGCCGATTCCAGCCAATCAGGAGGCTGGAATCGACAATGGACCGCACAGAGCCCACGGTGCACCATGGGAGAAGACCCGCGGTGCATCGTGGGTGAAGATCCCGGCGGCCATCTTGGTGAAGGAAGAAGAAGGAAGACGTCACAGAGCGGGGATTCTGGTAAGTAATAAAAAAAATTTTTTTTTAACACATCCTTTGGGGTTGTCCTGCGCCGAACGGGGGGCCTATGGAAAAAAAAAAACGTTTCGGTGCGAGACAACCCCTTTAAGCCCTGTTATACAGGGGTTTTATGGCTCTTAGACAGTAGTATACACCAGTGTTCAGAACGAGTGTTAAGTAAACCGAACCAATATATATTTATTTTGGGTAAAACTTCATGCCAAACCAAACTTTCAGCAAAATTCGACCTGAAACAAGGTTCTACTGATCTGCTTCGCTCAACACTAATCATTAGGCCTTAATCAGATGTAGAATATTCCAAAACCTAATAAATTCTGTAAAGCTTGATAAACATGAAGCAGGACTGATGTGAACCATGCGGGCTGCTGATTGTAATGGACAGGAGCACCCCACCTATAAGGACTCTGCCTCAGACGGCACGCCTTCCCAAATGCAAGGGCGGCAAGTCAGGCCCGTACTGGCAGTCTGCCCTATTGGGCAGATTCCCAGTGGGATGCATTGTTGACTGGGCGCAGCCAGCTGATTCTTTGGCTGAATTTGAAGTTAGTTGTATTGATGTCTTTAAGATGCAGATACAATTTACAGAGGCAGCACCGGAGCTGGAAGCCATGCTGGGCTCCATACACTGCTGCCTAGCGTCTTTTATATGAGGCAGGCGGCGCCATCACGTTGCCTGCGTCGTTCCGCAGAATGTCGTCCGGAAGAGGCCTGATGGTGGATGGGAGGTGCCGTGGGACCATGGGGGAGGTGAGTGACTTTATTATTTCACTATGAGGGACAATATTGCTGTTATTACAGATGACATTATGGCTATGACAGGGGACAGTATGGCTACTATTATGTGGGACAGTATGGTTACTACAGTAAATATTTTAGCTACTAAAGGGATGCTATGGCTACCACTGGGAACATTTTGGCTACCACTACAGGGGAGATTGTGGCTACCAGTAAAGGGGACATCATGGATACTATTACAGGGGATATTATGAATACTATTAAAAGGAACATTGTGACTGTTACATGGGACATTATGGATACTATTCCAGGGGACATTATTGCTACTACTACAGAAGACATTATGGCTTTTTATTACTTATAGAGGGACAGTATGGCTTTTAAAGCAAGAGACATTATAGCTATTTATTACTAGAAAATTATGGCTATTAACCCTTTGCAATCCAATTTTGGATTCAGGATTTCCTAGGTGGCTTTCCCTTTCTGCCATTATACAATGGCGCCATCTGCTGGCTAGAGCCAGTACTGCAGCATGGGACGTGCCGAGGCCCCCGACAACAGAGCTGCCAGTAATATACAGTAAGAATACCCTGCCGGACGTCTTCGGACATCAGAGCTGCACAGGCTTCAATCAGAATGTAGGAAAAGACGTCAGACAGTGGATTGGAAAAGGTTAAAGCATGGGTCATTTTGGCTATTTATTACTACAGGGGGACAGTATGGGTATATATTACTAGAGTGAGACAGTACAGCTATTCATTACTACAGGGGAAAAATTATGGCTATATGTTACTATAGGGTGACAGTAGGGATGTTTATTACTACAGGGGACATCATGGCTATTATTACTACAGGAGACATTATGGCTATAAACTACTACAGGGGGACAATATGGCTATATACTACTACAGGGGAACAGTATGGCTATATACTACTACAGTGGAACAGTATGGATATTTATTACTACAGGGGGACAGTACGGTTATATATTCCTAATAATTTAATCAACCAGGTAAGGAACATGCTAAAAATTTGAGTTGCACCCCTGAAAGTACCTCCTCCTAATAATTCTGACACTGACAATTATCAGACGTTCTATGCAAGCTATGAGATCTGAGTAGAAAAAGTTTTAGAAGTCCTCATTTATTGTATTTAGGTTACCAAGTATGGGTATGTATACATTTTTTTAAATTTGTCATCAGTGTAGTAATGCTTTATTTTGTGAGGGGGCACCATTTTGCTATTTGCCCTTAGGCAGCAGAAAGGTTAGGGGCACCTCGTGTAATGGCCACATGGTTCTGCTGGTGAAACAGCTGTTTTTCAGCAGAAAACATGTGGCCACTTAGGCCTCCTGTCCACGGGTGATGTATAATTGCGTTATCTGCACGCGGGTAACGCAATGAACGCTTTCCACATGATAACTATGGAAAGCACAGCCCGATGTACATGAGCAGAAAATCGATGCAATTTTCCGTTTGCGTATAATAATCGTGGCATGCTGTGATTTTCCATAATAAACCTATCATTATTGATGGGTCATTGCGGAAAATCGCTCTGACTTTAGCATTCTCCTGCTGCGGCTCCTGTGGCGGAAATCTGCTGCGGGAAAACACTACACCCACGGACAAGAGGCCTTAAGAATCAGTTTGAATCAGTTGTCTTCCGCATCAGTAACGCTCCATGTATTTCCTCCCTGACCCTTTAAGACTGTTGTGCTTACACTTAATAGCCATTGGCTCCTCAAAGAAGCTGTTTGAGGATCTATAAATAAAAATAACTGACTCTCACAAAGTACAAAAAGGCTGAACATTAGTTAAAGATTTCCTGCTTGCAATCTTGCAAAAGAAGTGGACATTAAGGGAACTGTTGAAGACAAGACATCGTTTATCTTTAATCATCATTCATTGGAAGAACTGCTTAGATTTCTCAGGATTTCTCAAGTTAGTTGTCCAAATCACTGCCAAAAGCCTACGGAAATGTTTAGCTGACACCAGAGTGGTGGTTCACAGTTGCTGTATACTGAGGACCTACATTCAGAACTTACCAGGAGACCTTTTTTGCAGTCTGATTACAAACGTCAGTCAATGTATGCCCCTCAACACTTGGATGAAGCAGAAGTGTATTGAAATGAAGTACTCTGGCTTCAATCACAAAGTTAAATGTGGACAATAATGGAGTAGTATTTTAAGTAAGTAAAGGCCCATTTATACACAAAGATAATCCTTCAAACGATTAAAAGATTGAAAGTTTTAGCGATCTTTTTGCATAAAGTGTTAATGGCCACTAATTGCCATTAACACTTTAGCATCTTCATTTGCATGTAAATGGGCCTCCAGGAGCTGTTTGCAGAGCCCAGTGTGTGATTAATCCCATGCCCAGCTGTGCACACAGCTGCATAGTTCTAGTTGCGGGTCACGGCAGAATACAATGTAATCTCCTGACTCCCATGTAGAACACATCATGCGTTCTATTGAAAGAGACTTTATGTCTCTGCAGCTGAACGATAGATTTTAAGTTCACCTTAAAATCATCGTTTAGACGGAAAGTGCACAATGCCTGCATTTACATGTAACGATTATCGCTCATTTTCGGTTGTTTGAACAAATTTGGAGTGATAATTGTTATGTCTAAGGCCTCATGTCCACAGGGAAAATCAGGCCCGCCGCGGATTCTTCATGCAGAAGCCCGCAGCGGGTCCCTCCTTTCCCGCGGACATGAGGCTAAAAAGAAGATTAAACTTACCTGTCTGGACGCAGCGGATCTTTCCTCCGTCGCGGCCGGATCTTCTTTCTTCTTATGCTTTGGGCTTGTGTGGTAGGTAGAAGAAACATTGGATTCTACTAAATATTAAGACATCCTGGAAGCTAATATGAGTAAAGAAATGGAAGCTTAAAGAGAATTTCTCTCTGAGGACAGTATAAGGCCTTATTCACACGATTAATAATAAAAAGTTAGCCACGGTAAAAAAATTGCGACCTTTTGAAGCATTGGTTTCCAATGTATTCATTCAGATGAGTGATTTTTAGCTGTCATAAAACGTTGTGCTGGGGATAATAGGACATTGGCGACTGAAAACGGTGATCAATTTTATACGCAGCCTAAAAAGATAGGTCTTGCCCTATCTTTTGCCGAGATACGCTGAAGGCTCTCATAGGCTTCTATGGGAGCTGAAAAAAAAGACGGGAGGGAGTTTAGGTTAAAAATAAACTGCCAAACTGCAAGATATGAGGATAATAAACTTGTTTGATCATTTAGAAACTTAATAAGGGAGAAGAGACAAAGACATTTTGGATATGGATGTTTGTCATGACAATTTAGCACATCTGAATTTAAGATTTAAGGTTGTTCTGCTAATAAGATTGAGCTTTGTGGTTTGGTTTTCTGCAGAAATGTTAAAATGAAAAAGTTATCCATCTAATCATTAAGAATAATGTGTAATCCCATGGGTTTAATAATTGAAATAGTGTATTTGCCAAAAAGTGTCACACTGTGTGCAACAGCATCAGCTTGTGGCTGACAGAAGAAATGCACATTACGTTTTGCAGGACTTTCTTTGTATTGTTCTAATGAAACTTAAGGTTTTAATAGGATTTTATTCTACATTACAATAAAAATTGCATCTGTATACAGAAAGATTTCTATCTTGATGACACTAAATAGTTTAAAGGTGGCATTTTTAGAAATTAACCTTTTGCATGCCAGTGTCCACAAATGGGATCATTACTTTTCAATTTTTTTAGTGGCTTATATCTTACCAATTTTGCTAAAAAAAATTCGGCCTGTAAAAGGCTAACTCTGCTCAAAATATGCAATTTCCACACATCATTTTTGTTTTATTCCCATCGTAACTGTGTACTTTTGTTCAAGCATTTATGAGATATTGGTACTTTAATGTATACAGTATCCAGAATACAGTAAAAAAACTTCTATGCTGTTGCACAACTCCCTGACATATGCCAAAAAGACAGTTTTGGAATTTGCTCTTGGTCAGAGCGGCCCTTTGAATATATTTGGTATATTCACTGAGAGCTTTCCTGAACATATAGCCATATAGCACATATAGCCTTGTTCGAGGTTATAGGTTCTTTGTACAACCTGTTCTCCACGCAGTAAAATAACAAATAGTGATATACTCACCTGTTCCTCCTCCCGCTTAGTTCCATGCCGGTGCTTGATCCTCTGTGCCTGTGTTTGTGTACAGGCTGCAGTCCCTCCCAGTTTCTAGGATGCCGCAGGTGCTGCAGCCAATGACAGAGCTCATCAATTAATCACTAAGCTCTACTATTGGCTGCATCACCTGCAGTGATCTGTAAACAGGCTGGGGCAGCTTGTAAACCTAATGTCAGAGAGGAGATCCCGAGCTGCACCGTGGGACACAGTGGGAACAGGGAGGTGTGAGTATATCACTATTTGTTGTGATACTGTGTGGGGAATGGGTTGTACCGAGAACATACAATTCGGAAAACCCCTTTAAGGGGAGTTAACATGGACTATCAATCAAATATTAAGATTGGCACTCAATTAATGTTTTTACAGAGTCTGATGGCGGGTCTATTGGAGACAAACGTTAACTAATATGATCATTTGCCTCAAATATAGTATCTTCAATATCGGCAGCCCATCGCCTGTTCACACAGGGAGATGTGCTGCCGATAATCATTAGTTTTTAAAAAATCCTTTATTTATGTATTTTCAAAGTAAAAATACAATTACACATTGTCCAAAGGCAGCACGAAGAACATGCTTCTGGGTTTCCATATACTTAAATCTGTCAATTGACATGAGCTGATGCCGATTATCTGATTAAGGCCTTAGTCACACGGGCGTTTTTTCCCGCGATTTGCGGATCGCATGACGGATGCGCATCCGCAAATCGCGTGACCGGGGCCAAAAAAAAATCACCCGAAAAAACTGCTCCTAGCCGCGTTTCATTAGAAACGGGCCGGAGCTATCCAGCGCATTGAATTCAATGGAGCCGGCAATACAGCCGGCTCCATTGAAAGCAATGGGCTGTGGGCGATCTCACGATGAATTTTCGGGAAGGGCTTAAAAATATAAGCCCTTCCGGGAAATTCATCCAGAAATGTGTAAAAATAAAAAAAATATATATACTCACCTAGTCCCGGCAGACGGAGTCCAGCCGCGGCCGCCGGCAGTTCTCCTGAACTGCTCTGAGTAGTATTCAGCAGCCGGGGCTTTAAAATCCCCGCCTGCTGAATGAGCTGCCTCTGATTGGTCACAGCCTCACCAATCAGAGGCAGCTCTCACTCACACATTCAAGATTATTGGCCGGTGTAAATAGGCCTTTATTTATCTAACTTAAACTTGTTACTCTACTTACCATGGTCTGCTGAAATGACACCACTATGGCCAGTAAAATAGATAAAATGTCCATGTCGTGAGTTGTGATTGTCCAGCTTGGTCAAGAATGGTGAGAAATCCCAAAAAGCTTTTAAAGTCCACAGAATACCCTTTGCGCATTATTTGAGCTCTCTAGCACAGTTTGAGAAATCTCATCCACACACGGAAAACCTCTGCAGCATAATTTGACCTACTGCTTGTCAAATTATGCTGCGGATTTTAAATGTGGATTTCACCTCCCAATATGAGGGGGTAAAATCCGCACTAAAATCTGTACCAAAATTTACATCAACATTCACATATTACATGCAGATTTTGATTTTGGAGCACAGGAATTAAAGCATGCAGACCTTTTGGTCCAGAAAACAAATCGCAGCATGCTCCATTTCAGTTCGGTTCCCGCACGGACAGCTTCCATCGAAGTCAATGGAAGCCGTTTGATCTATGGCTTATCCGCAGCTGACACTGTGAAGAAAATAGAAGACCTGGACAGGCACGCAAAACACCCGGACAGGTAAGTAGTGTCCTCGACCGCTGGCAGGGTCGGATTCCACTGTGGGCTCCCGCATGTAGATTCCGATCCACCCGTGGATATTAGGCTTTTAGAATAAGTGGCAGAACATGAGGCTAGAATTCAAAAAGAGCCAGAACATCAAAGGCTGCAGAGACCCTATAACAGCATTATGTTCAAATTCAAAAAAGACAGTGCCAGTGCATATAGGTGGCAAGGCATTCCAATGTGTTGCTGGAACGTTGTCAAATTCCTCTCAATTCAGTGATAAAATCCATACACATCAGGCATGATTAATGTAAAAGCTGCAGCCCATAGAAGTCTATGGAAAGGGAATGAAAGGGAGCTGCTGCAGAGAGGCAGAGACACACACAAACACTGTTACTCCTGCTTCTAGTAAATGTTCTACTATCTTACCCCAGTGCTGGTTTCATAGCAATACTGGTCATTACTGCTAAGGATCTCCACTCACTGTATGCTATGTATGGATACATCATAGTAGCTATTCTTATCCTATCTGCCGTTCATGTCCTTGCTTCTTGAGTTGCTGTTGATATATCACTGCACTACCATCAGCTTTTTGAAATATCAGTTTCACTACCACTTACTTGTATAATTGATATATTAGAAGGGGGTACTGATAAGCCCTTGGCTTTGACCACAAAAGATTGATAGAGAACAATGACATTTCACAGTTATTCTATGTAGTTTCCTTGGATATCAATGCACTTCTGACTGTGGTGTTGTAACTTCTTCAGCCCATCTAGAAATAATTTCTTTGGTTGGTCAGCAAACCAAGCTTCAGCTGCTGCAGTTGCCTCAAAAATGGAGGCAAATTTGATTCCCTTGAGGTGTTTCTTCAAATTAAAAACAGATGGTAGTCCAAGGATGCCAGGTGAGATGAATAAGGCGGTTGATCCAGCACCATAAAGTTCAGCTCAGCCAGTTTGTTCTGGGTGATGGCTGATTTGTAGGACGAGACATTGTTGTGCAATAATATGACACCTTTTAGACTTCAATGCCTCCTTCAATTTAACCAGAAGTGTTGTGTGATACACAGTCATGATAGTAGACCCATTTGGATGGTAGTCCATAAGCAGTATCCCATCTTAATCCCAGAAGACAGATGCCATCACCCAGGGGATGTAGCTAAATGCTCATGGGCCCGGGTACAAAAGTTTAACTAGGGGCCCCCCAACTTCTCTTAACCCCTTAATGCAGAGGTGTAACTTGAAGCTCTTGGGCCCCGATGCAAAACCTGTAAAGGGACCCTAACTATAATGCTTTATTCATAGTACTTGGCTCCCTATATGGAGAGGAGAGGCCTTATGGGCCCCCTAAGGCTCCTGGGCCTGGGTGCAACCGCATCCCCTGCATCCCCTATAGTTACGCTAATGCCATCACCTTAGACGATGACTTCTGCATTCTTTGAATGCGGGGAACCACTTTGTCTCCTTTCTATTTACTGTTCTTTTAACTCAGGATCATACATAAACATCTGCGTCTCATTCATCGTCACCAGTGAAGACAGGAAAGCATCAGCATGGTATTGGGTGGTGGCAACACTGTAATGTTCGGTACAAAATAGGTTTAGGTTTTTTTGTCCTCTTTTATTATAGTATTTAAAAAGACTCTGTCAGCTACTTTTAGCCCTATAAGCTAAACTTATGGTCTTAAAGTAGGTGATCCACTGAGTTTGGGGATGTAAGTTTTATATTTACCCCCCCTATCATTCCCCTGGTGTGAGCGCTGAAAGTTGCTGCTGAATGCAGAGTGGTGTGCTAAGTAGTCCACCCCTTGTCAAAATACTAACGACTACCTGTTTGTGAGTGACTTTGTGAGTTGCATGCTTCTCCCCTGATCACATGATGGTGACATCATCAAAGGCCCTTAAACATAAAACATGCAGAGACTGACAGCAGCCGTGTGCTTGCAGATCTGTGATGAAGTCACCATCATGTGATCAGGCACCTGGGCTCTGTGTCCTTGAGTGAGTCAGTTACATTCTCCACCCCTGATCACATGATGACATTATCATAGGTCCTTCATCCTTGTGCAAATTGGGGGCGGACTATATCCCCTGCAAACTGCCATGGCCTCAGTTGCTATGAAATACTAATGACCACCTGTCTGTAAGTGAGTGTGTGAATTACATGTGAAGATGTCATCATCATGTGCTCAGTCACCAGGGCTTTGAGCTCCGCTCTTGATCACATGGTAATGATGTCATCATAGGTCCTTTGTTAAAAACCTGTCAAGCCAGACAGCAGGGGTGTGCTTACAGTACCTGTAATGATGTCACCATCATGTGATCCTTCACCTGTGTGGGAGGAGTCCAGGGTCACATGTCCAGGGGATGATCAGTGTGTGCAGGACTCTGCTATGCTGGTTGTGATCCCTGTTGTATGGGATGAAAAATGTATGTAGCAGGGCTGTGTGTGTGTGTGACACGCATGTAGCAGAGCTGTGTGTATGTGACATGCATGTAGCAGAGCTGTGTGTGTGGCATGCATGTAGCAAAGCTGTGTGTATGTGTGTGACAGCATTTAGCAGCGCTGTGTGTGTTTGACATGCATGTAGCCGAGCTGTGTGTCTGTGACGTGCATGTAGCAGATCTGTGTGTATTTGATGTGCATGTAGACGAGCTGTGTGTGTGGGACGTGCATGTAGCAGAGCTGTGTGTGTGGGTGACATGCATGTAGTAGAGCTGTGTGTGTGACATGCATGTAGTTAAGCTGTGTGTATGACGTGTATGTAGCTGAGCTGTGTGATGTGCACATATCAGAGCTGTGTGTGTGTGACGCGCACATAGCAGAGCTGTGTGTGATGTGCATGTAGCAGAGCTGTGTGTGTGACCTGCATGTATTAGAGCTGTGTGTGCGTGACGTGCATGTAGAAGAGCTGTGTGTGTGACGTGCATGTAGCAGAGCTATGTGTGTGACGTGCATGTAGCAGAGCTGTGTGTATGTGACGTGCATGTAGTAGAGCTGTATGTGTGTGATGTGTATGTAGCAGTGCTGTGTGTGTGACGTACATGTAGCAGAGCTGTGTGGCGTATTGCGCCACCAAAAAAACCCACTGGTGCTATAATTTCCTAATAATTGCTAGTCATTTTATAATTAGCAAACTATTTAGCAGCATCGCTCAATGCATTCAACTGTAGCTTTTAGTGCTCGCACCAGAGGAACGATGGGGAAGGCGAGTATAAAGCCAGGGTCACACAATCATATGGTAAAACCCTGCATAAAAATCACAGCGTGTTACTGGTGTGTGGAGTTGAGTATCACTGCCTTTGTGATCATGTTTGCCTGCGTATGACAGTGTATCACAGGTATGCTGTTATGCACTGATTTCTCGGTTTCTTCTTTTTTTTTTCTTTCCTTGGTTGTTTTCTAGCAACATGCATATAAAACGCCGCACATACACAATATAATTGTGTATGTAAAATGTTTACATATTCACCCATAGAGAACAATAGGGCTTTATCGTGTGTAATACATGGTAAAATAGAAAATGCTGCGTTCTTTTTTTATGCACATATTATACACGATAAATATACGCAAGTGTGAAGGGATTAATGAAAATCAATGTACTTTCATTGACGCCATTTACCACGTATTTTGTGTGCGTACATTGTGCGCCTAATGCTCAATGAAATTAAGCTCGTGTGAGCCTGTCCTAAAACTTAGATCCCTGGACTCAGCAGTTCAGCTACTTTCAGCCCATAACCTTAGCTTATAGGGTTAAAAGTAGCTGACAGTCTCCTTAGGCTGGGTTCACATGGGGCGGATTTATCGCGGATTTGCTGCGGAAATTCTGCAGAATTTCTGCATATGCGGAAAAACCGCTGACAAGCTTAATTTGATCTTGCGTTTATTGTCGTGTATTATGGGCGGTTTTTCTGCACAGAAAAGACGTGCGTTTAAATCTACAGCATTTCTAAACTATTTCCAGCGGTTTTTAGTCGGATTTGTCTGCGTACATGGAGGCCTATGGAGAAAAAAACGCTGCAGAAAAGTCCAAAGAATTGACATTGTGTGTCTTCAAAAACCGCGACGCAACAACAATTCTGCACTGCGGCAGTGCGAAAAAATTCCGTTTTGTGAGAACAACTTTTTGCCAAAACACATTAACTTTGGCTGGCACTGCAAAGGCAGTGGTTTGTCCGTCTTGCGGATCTGCAGCAGCAAAACGCAGCAATTCCGCCCCGTGTGAACCCAGCCTTCAGCTTTACATATATTTAAAAATTCTCTAGAAGCCCTTTAATGAGAAAATAAGTAATGACAATTAGCTATTGTGTGTTGAAAAAACACAACTGTATTTCTTTGATACTAGAAACACTTTAGAAAAGTAATGTATTCAGTGCTAAATTAAAGTTATGCTGATAGTGAAGGGTATACGAGTAAGTACCCCACAGATAATTACAAGCTCATCAAGCTAATTAGGAGTAGGTCATAATTTAACATTCATGGTTTTAGTATACCCAACTGCATCTACTGCAGAAATGTCACGTTTAGCTGGGTAATAAACACAAATACAATTGCATAGTACTGTATTTACATATGATATCATGAACTATGTTAACATTGTCCAGGCATACTAATAACACTATAATAATAATCTATATACCGGTATATAAAATTAAATGTATGTGTGTCTGTGTGTCTGTTTGTCCTTTATGCGCTACTACACCATTCATCCGATCGCCATGAAACTTTGGGAAGTTATTAAGTACACTCCTGGGAAGATTACTGGCATAGTACATCTATCCTATGATAAATGGCACGCGTGCGAGCGTCGTCGACAGTTACGCCCCCCCACGTAGATCGTTCGATTTCCATCATTGCTACTAATTCTCTCACTTCCTGATGTCGTAGAAACATGAAATTTGGCACGAGCATTGATTATGTCATAAATAGGAAAAGCTAATGGGTCTCAACTCGATTATTCAATTCTAAGAATTACCATCCAAATTTTACGTACGGAATGTAATTCTCTCACTTCCCGATATAATTTGGCACGAGCATTGATTATATCATAAATAGGAAAAGTTATCTACACAGCCCCTATTGGACAAACCATCAGGAGTTTTGGCCTCCAATACCACCTCTATGCTGATGACACCCAGCTATACACCTTTTCCCGTGACATCTCTGCACCTTTTCTCCAAAACATCACTGACTGTCTGTCCGCTGTCTCTAACACTATGTCCTCTCTCTACCTAAAACTAAACCTCTCTAAAACTGACTTACTGGTGTTTCTTCTTTCCACTAACCGACCTCATCCTGACATCTCCATCTCAGTGTGTGGCGCCACCAAAATCCCAAACAGCATGCCCACTGCCTTGGGGTCATTTTCGACTCCGATTTCTCATTTACCCCCTACATCCAATTTCTCGCCCGAACATGTCAGCTAAACCTCAAGAACATCGCAAGAATCCACTCTTTTCTCACTGTGGATACGCTGAAAACGCTTATTGTTGCCCTCATCCACTCACGGCTCGATTATTGCAACTCGTTGCTGATCGGCCTGCACCAGACTCTACCCTCTTCAATCCATCCTGAATGCGGCAGCCAGGCTCATATTCCTGTCCAGCCACTACTCGGACGCCTCTGCCCTGTGCCGGTCACTGCACTGGCTGCCCGTTAAATACAGAATGCAATTTAAACTTACTACCTTCATCCACAAAGCCCTCCACAGCGCAGCGCCCCCCTATATTGCCTCCCTCAACTCAATCCATCACCCAGCCCGGGCTCTCCGCTCTGCAAACGAAACTTGACTGCACACCCCTCTAATTCGAACTTCTCACTCCCGCCTCCAAGACTTCTCCAGAGCAGCACCAGTCCTCTGGAACGCACTACCAAAGGCTACCCGGGCAATCCAGGACTCGAAAAACTTCAGGCGTGCTCTAAAAATGCACCTCTTCAGGGAGGCATACCGCATTCTCTAAACAAACTCCTCTATACACCGCCTGATAACATGCTCCCTGACCTACTGACTGTAATCCCTGCTAGCCGTCATAAACCGCTCCTGCAGTCATACTGATCCTGCCGTCACATGGCTAAATGTCTGACCATTGTCTGTATATAGCATCCCTCCCTCTCTACTTCGCCATACTGTGCACATCTCCAGCCCCTTTACCTTCTGTATCACCCCATTACATGTAGTATGTAAGCTCGTTTGGAGCAGGACCCACATCCCTACTGTTTCCATCAACTGATTACTATGTAACCGTGGTTCTGTCATTTTTTGTACTTTTGTCTTTCTGTATTCCCCCTGGCTATGTAAGCGCTGCGGAATGTGTTGGCGCTATACAAACATAGATTACTATTATTATTAGTACACAGATAATGCTCGCAGTAATGTCACAATACTGAAAAATATACACAGTGAAGTAACATCCCAGAAATAATGCGCATTGGGATAGTACAGGGATAATAGTGATGTACAGAATGGTGCTGAGATATTGTTTAAATTGATGGTACGGTACAGGAAGAATGCAAGTTAAGTCATAGCACAGGAATAACGGGCACAACAGTTTCACAGTATACGTATAAGACTGCTCTCACACTCACTGCTTTTTACCACCATTAGCGCAGTGTCCAAAGCACCACGTTAACCACGGTACAACACTGCCAATAATTTCAATGGGGCCTCGCAGATCAGCACTCGAACGCAGCGTTTCTAACGCTGTGATTTGCGGGTACTGTCTGTTCTATTTCTGTGCGTTTTCGCATTTTAAAAAACGCTGGATAAATTAATATCACATATTTATGTCACAGAGCAGATATGAAGCACACAGTGACACTACTAATAAAATGTACATTTTTTCAGAAAATACTTAATTACATATAAGCGATCTGTCCCTACCATATGCTGACTTCAGAGAGGTGGCGACACATTCCCCTTAACAATCTTGTTTACTACTGTCTTAAAACCTGAATAGTAATTTAGCATTTTTTCCCTAGTTTACCAGAGCTATCAACATTATAGGGATCTATAATGCTGTGTAATAGTCCATCAGGGGTATGGGGTTGGCACAGACACACCGGACCATAAAGTAGGATAAAACTTTCTTCAGTTTTATTTCCCAGCACAGCAAACAGAAATAGTCTATTAAAAATCACAGAGACACCATGCAGGGTGCTCAAGTCCATGCAAGAATCACAAAATGAAAGCTGCACCATGCAAGGTGCTCAGAGGTTTCCTCCTCAGGCTGTCAGGCCCTGACTTCCTGCAGCTGCAGTCTTTTATGCTCCAGTACCGGGATCAGTGCCTGCAGCTGCAGGGGAGATATACTCCAACCACAACTTCACCCTTTAACTGCCTACATATTCCCTTCCTCTTCTCCAGACCGGAGGGCTGGGTCTCCTTGGTGATCAGAGAATGCACCCTAGACAGGGCATCAGCATTACCTTGTGACATGCCTGGTCTATACTCGAGAGTGAATTTGAAGTTCTGAAGTTAAAGAAACCACCTCGTCACCCTCGCATTCTTTTCCTTATTTTGCTTCATCCAGGTCAAGGGGGCATGGTCTGACACCAACTTGAACTCTTTCCCCAAGAGATAGTACCTTAATGTTTCTAGTGCCCATTTTACTGCTAAACATTCACATTCAACAATAGCATAATTCTTTTCCGCAGGAGATAGTTTCCAGCTTAAATACAGTACTGGATGTTCTTCCCCATTTATGGTCTGGGACAACACTCCACCCAACCTTACACTAGAAGCGTCTGTCTGCACAATAAACTCTTTTGAGAAATCGGCCGTTATCAACATTGGCTGTTGGCAAAGGGTACACTTTAAATTTTGAAAGGCCTGCTTGGCCTCGGCTGTCCACGCCACCATTACCGACTTGACCCCTTTCGTCAAGTGTGTAAGTGGTGCTGCAATGGAGGCAAAATTAGGCGCAAACCTACGGTAGTACCCGGTCATTCCTGAAAAAGCTCTGACCTGTTTTTTTGTCAAAGGTCTAGGCCATGCCTGTATGGCCTCTACCTTGTTGACCTGGGGTTTAATGAGGCTGTGGCCAATAACATAGCCAAGGTACTTGCCTTCCTCCAGGGCTACTGCACATTTCCCAGGGTTTAAGGTTAAACCTGTCTCTTTTATGGCATCCATGACCGCCTGTACCTTTCGAAGGTGACTCTCCCAGTCGGTACTAAAGATTACGACATTTGTCCAGGTATGCGGCAGAATAGTTATGGTGAGACCTCAAAATCTGATCCATTAACCTTTGGAAGGTAGCACGCACGCAATGTAACCCAAATAGCATGTCTTTGTACTGGAACAAGCCCTCTGGTGTTGAGAAGGCAGTTTTCTCTTTGGCCTTGTCAGTCAGAGGTATTTGCCAGTACCCTTTGGTAAGGTCAAGGGTGGTGATATATCTGGCACTACCCAATCTCTCAATTAATTCATCAACCCTGGGCATGGGATATGCATCAAATTTGGAGATTTCGTTTAATTTCCTGAAATCATTACAAAACCTCCAAGTACTGTTCGGTTTGGGAACTAACACAATGGGGCTTGAAAATTTACTATGCTTGAGGTAGCTAAAGCTTCTCTATCCTTCCAGAGTTTTATTAGATTAACATGGTACACTTGATACGGCTTTCTTTCTCCAGCTGATGCACTCTATAGTTTACATCGCCTACCTTCTCAACGATTTCATAGGGGCCCTGCCACCTAGCGAGAAATTTACTCTCTACAGTAGGTACCAAGATGAGAACCCGGTCACCAGGACTAAAAATTCTCACCCTGGCAGAACGATTGTATACTCTGCTTTGGGCCTCCTGTGCCCTCCGCAAGTGTTCCCGGACAATGGGCATTTCTGTGCTAATGCGATCCTACATCTGAGCCACGTGTTCTATGACGCTCCTATAGGGAGTCCACTCGGCACCCCAAGTTTCTCTGGCTATATCCAGCAACCCTCTGGGGTGCCGACCATATAGCAACTCAAATGGCGAGAAACCTGTGGAAGCCTGTGGTACTTCCCGTATGGAGAACATGAGATAAGGTAACAGATGGTCCCAGTCCCGACCATCTTTCTCTACTACCTGCTTTAGCATTTGCTTCAGGGTCTTATTGAACCTCTCTATCAACCCATCCGTCTGAGGGTGGTATACTGAGGTTCATATGTGATCAATTTTAAAGAGGTGACACAATTCTTTCGTCACTTTGGACATGAACGGGGTCCCTTCGTCCGTGAGGATTTCCATGGGAAGACCTATTCTGGAGAACATAAGGGACAATTCTAGTGCAATGTTTTTGGCTGTACGGCTTCTTAAAGGAATTGCCTCAGGGTACCGAGTGGCATAATCTAACACGACCAAAATGTATTGATGTCCTTTAGCCGACTTGACTAGGGGACCCACTAAATCCATTCCAATTCTCTCAAAGGGAACCTCTATAATCGAGAGAGGCACTAAGGGACTGCGGAAATGCGACACAGGAGCGGTGCTCTGACAGGTGGGGCACAACTCACAGTACTCTTTTATGTCCTTGTACACCCCTGGCCAGAAGAACCTTTGAAGAATTCTATCCTGCGTTTTATCAGTTCCTAAATGTCCTCCTAATACATGATTATGTGCCAAGTCTAGCACCTTGCGACTGTACGGCTTTGGCATGACCAATTGTTCCACCACTTTCTCGCCTATTTTTGTTACTCTATACAACAAGTTATTATTCATGGCAAAATGGGGGAACCATTGGTCAGAACCTGGTTCCTGTGACACACCATTTATTATCACGACATTTTCTTTTGCATTAACAAAAGTGGGTCCCTTAATTAGGCTGTCCCAAAGTTCTCAGGCGCATCCTCCAGATCGGACACATCCTGAACCGAGGGGGGAAATTCCTCTTCAACATTATCTCCAGCCAAGACCAGTAAAGGAAAGGTTACATCTCCAGTTCAATGTCCACATTTACCCCGCTATCCTGCGGAGGGGTAAGGTCAGCAGGGTTTGCGCCAGTCTCTTTAGAAGGGGTTATCATCTTCCCCCACAAGTCCCAGAACACAGGAAAATCACATCCCCAAAGTACACTGTGCATTAACCCTTTGATTACACCTACATCGTAGGTCACAGTTCCGACATTGGTCTCAAAGTTACAATGTGCCATAGGGTATACCCTTGTGTCACCTTGTATACACACCACACTGATGTGCTTACCTAGTAGGAAGCCCTCTGCTACCAGACTAGCATGCACTAAGGTGACCAGGATCCCCGAGTCCAATAGCGCCTCCACAGAATGGTGGTTTACACTTACCGACACAGTTGCGGCTTAGTCTCTAGTCTTTGGGAGGCACCGCAACTAGGCCTTGCGAACAAGTACCGGCGCCAAGCACCGTCACACTCCATGGGCTAATTGGTTATGGGGCACTAAGCCAACACATGCCTGAGCCCCTGGCATCTCCAGTACCTCAAAGGCCCTGGTTTCTTTGGCTTAGGAGACTGGTTGGGGCTATCCCAGCCTTTCAACTCCAGGGGCGGGTGTGCAAATGTTTGGCTCCAGTCATTTTTTAACCAGATGATACAGGTGAAACATCTGCGACCTGGCTGGGTGGTCGGACATGTAGTTCCAATTATGCACTATTAACGCCCGGACCACCGCTGTAACCCCCAGACGAGCCAGGATCTCTGCCTTTAATCTGGCGTAGTCGCTTACCTCGTGGACACTGAGATCATGGTACGCCTTCTGTGGTTCCGCCGTGAGGAACGGTGCTAGAACTTCGACCCACTCAGCTTTGGGGAGGTTCTCTCGTTCAGCGGTTCTTTCAAACATGGTAAGATAGGCCTCAACATCATCATTGGGAGTTATCTCTTGCAGGAACTTCTGCACAGTCTCCCTGGGCCTGGCTGTAGTTGGGGCCCCATCCTTCCTTAAGGCTGGAGGTTTGAGCAGGACATCTGTCAGCCGGTCCATCCACACCAGCAGCTCCTCCATAGCCGAGGTTGGCGCTTACATCGCGGTCGCAGACTTTACCCAGGACAGTCACCGAGTGTATTGCCATTGCCCCAGCGGTCGGGATTGCTGCCCGCATCCTCCACCAAATGTAATAGTCCGTCAGGGGTATGGGGTTGGCACAGACACACCGGACCATAAAGTAGGATAAAACTTTCCTCAGTTTTATTTCCCAGCACAGCAAACAAAAATAGTCTATCAAAAATCACAGAGACACCACGCAGGGTGTTCAAGACCATGCAAGAATCACAAAATGAAAGCTGCACCATGCAAGGTGCTCAGAGGTTTTCTCCTCAGGTTGTCAGGCCCTGACTTCCTGGAGCTGCAGTCTTTTATGCTCCAGTACCGGGATCAGTGCCTGCAGCTGCGCTTCCTGAGAGCTAGGGTGAAGTTGTGGACTGGACCGCCACCCTGTCCAGACTAAAAGCCTGGGAGGGAGATACACGCCATCCACAACTTCACCCTTTAACTGCCTAAAGCTATTATTTTGGGTCATTAGATCCATAGTCAGGCCTGGACTTGAAGCTGTAATATGGGCACAGAAATAAACCTGTATCACTCTAGTGTGAAATTGGCCTTAGGGCTCTTTCACACAAGCGCATATACGGTGCTGAATTTACTTTCAGACAACAATTAGCTAATTAACAGTTAACTGGTCTCAGCAGCGTTCAACATTCAATAATTGTGATATGATGACCAATGGTCCTAGGACATGGCAGGAAAATGTTTCCTAGAGTATGACACCGCTAGCAGCAGGCTGTTGAATCCCAAAGGTGCAGCCATGGGATACGGCTTCATGCCCTCTACACTAGATACCGACCTGGCCATCTGTACAGTTCAGCATAAAATGGGACTCATCACTCCAGACAATCTTCTGCTTTGTGTCAAAGGTCTACTGATGTCTTTCTGTGCTCATTCAAGGTGTTGTTGGTGATGATGTGGGGTTATAATGGACATTCTTGTCAGTCTTTGGCTATTGAACCCTAGTGGATGCAAGGTACACCATATCGTCATTGTGGAAATGTGTCTAACTTCCATGCTGTTGTACTGCTTGGTCAGATGGCCCACTGTAGCGCATCATTGCTGAGATACTTGACATGCCACCCAGTTTTCACCTGTAGGATTAATCACACATGGCTTGCCGCATTGTGTGATCTTCTGTTGGATGTCTGTTCATGGTTTAACCAGTCTTGGTATACTCCTGATACTATGGTTTGGGAACAGCCAACAAGTGTAAGTGTTTCAGAAATACTGGCACCACACCTCTAGGCACCAACAATCTATCCGCGGTCAAAGTTACTTAAGTCACCACGTTCACCCATGTCAGCCAAATGTTGCCTTCTGCTGCACCGAGGAGAGGTAGGCACATTATCTGAGAACAGATCATGATGCAACCATCACATGGCACTGTGTTACTGATCACAAGATGCCAGGAGCCAGCTGTTACTAATGCAATGATCATTCATTGTACATTATTAGTAACACAGATGACAATAGTTAAATATTGAAAGTCTGACAAAATACCATCAATTCCAAAAATCATCAATGATATTTCCTCTAAATGCTATTTTAAATCCACAATTCCCTCATCTTTTTTTTGATAGGTGGGATGCTTAGTTGTCATGCAAATATAATGCAATTGTTCCTCAATAGCTCTTCACTTGTCAAGAAGGTTTGCACATCACTTGAAAACCTTATTGACATTGCCTTTGCAATCACTATTTTTCTTAGTAAAAGTACATCTCCATTGTCATTGATATAATATGTACTAATTCACTTATTCTGTTATGACAGGTGTAGTTTTTATTACTGTAGATTTTTTTCCTAATTGTTTGTACCACAAACTACAACATTACAACTTTGTATAAGGCCTAGTGCCCACGGCCGTGACGGGCTCCGCAAGGGGAATTCCACAGCGGAGTCCGTCACGGCGACCCCCCAGAGACTCCATACTCACCTCTGGATCCGCTGCCCGATGTCCCGCACTCCGTGCCAGCGCGCATGCGCAGTACAGCGCATGACGCACCGGCAGTGTCATGTGACGCGCCGGCAGCGTCATATGACACGCCCACAGCGTCACATGACGCGGGCGTCAGTGGGCGGGAAAGCGTTTTCATGCTATCAACAGCTGTGCTACAGCAGAAGATAGCGTGACGGACTGCTTCCATAGAACATGCCACGGGTGATTACGGGTGATTTTCACGGGGTGGAATTCCGCACCATGAGCATTGCGCTATTAAGTTCAATAGCGTGATATGTGGCGGAATTCCGCCTGTGGGAATTAGGCCTAACTAAAAATCACAAATTGTTAAGTTAGAAAAATTTCTTATATTTCACTAAAAATCTTTTAAACAAATGTGATAAAAAGACAAGTTCTGAGTCCCCCCTCCCCACACACACGCGCACACACACCCACAGGCACCAGTGCCCTCTGGCATGATCATTACGTCTTTGAGGTCAGTCCGCTATACTTTTTCAACGACCTTTCTGTTTGAATTGTTCTTTTTGCCAGGAGAGGGACTCATCCTTTGTTGAACCATCTAGTTACTGCAGTCACTTAAGTCACCTTTACTACAAATACATATGCTCCATTTGACTAATTATATGGCACATAAAACCAACTGGTTGTTCCAGCGGTGATTTAGGAATGTCCTTGCTATGGGATTTAATAGTTACACATACAATTATTTTGAGTTTAATCATTCTAATAAATGTAAATAAGTTGTCACAGCTTTTTTTTCTGTGTGAACTGTATAATGACAAAAAAGTCTAACCAGATGATATAGTGTTACACGGAAAACATACAAAGGCCCAGATGGGGGCTTTATAGGCACTGTTATACAGGCATTGTTCTGAAGGCCACTCTCACACAAGCTGTTTTTTACAGGGCCACGCTAAACACTATAAGACGCCTCCATTGATTTCTAACGCCATGATTTTCTAACACTGTCTATTCACTTTTAGTGTGTTTCAGTGCTTTTTAACGCACCTCATCACCTATTGTAATGATGGGGTGCGTTAAATGCTATTGAATGTTTTTGAACTTGTTTGAAAACACTGGTCAAAAAACACTTTAAAACGCGGCATTTTAACCGGCGGCTGTGTGAGAGCAGCCTTTGTCTCAGTGCTTTAATCAGTTTGGAAACCTACAAATGTAGTAGATTTTAAAGGGCTTTTTTGAAAACCCCAAATATTGATGGCAGTGGGGGAAACGCAATATATTTTTAAAAACCCACAATAGTCAACTTCCTCTGCTGCACTATGCAGCGACCGAGGAGCGGGCCCTAACCTTAGGAGACACTGGGAATAAGCTATAGGCCGTCACGGTGGCACTACTGTCTCCCACCCAAAGGGTAGCCAGGGACACATCCGGGGCACCCGAGGAGAAGGCTTGAGAAAGGGGAAAACTGGAGCATAACTTATGAAATAGTATACCTCTTAGTCCTTGTGTCACTGGTGATGCCACTGTTCCTTCCTCTGGGGTGAAGCTGGATAGTGAAATGATAGTCCTCACGCACAGAGTATAGTTGAAAACAATGCCGGGAACAGTTGGCAATGTTGCTCTACTTGTTAACTCCAACAATAACAGTTCAGCGGTACATACACCAGTATACAGCACAGGTGCAAGTAAAATAGGTAGTGAGACAGGGAGGCAGAACACAGGATGAATATCGGGCCCACAGTCCTAGTTATCTGTTCAGCTCCACTCCTGGAAACGACACACTTCATTTCACTCTCAACCTGTCAACACTCACTCACTCAAACATCTCTCAAGGCTGCATGGCAATCGCCTGAGAGTAGTAGTCCTCAAACAACCATGAGGCCATCCTCTCGGCCTCCTCCTTTCTGGGCTTCAGCAAGGCAAGGCACGGTTTCTCCTAAAGCGTAGTAGGCTCTTGCTGACTTGCACTCACACTCACTAGACCGGACTAGACTTAGACCAGACTAGGCTAGACTACACTCCTCGAACATTAATATATAGCATGATCAGGTGACCACAGACTCACAGCACAAAATGATACATTTCTAGACATAGACAGCTCTCTTGCAGATGTTAACTATTTTAGTGCTGCAGAGGTGCAACACCTACTTCATGCACACAGAAGTTGCTCCGGTCTTCTATTCACTTCCGCTGCAGTGGTCATGTAGGTCGTTTACCCACGTGATAGGCGCATCCAATAGAAGGCTAGACAGGGATGTTATCAGTGACATCTTAAAAACCTGTCTCAGGGCTTCTACATTAGAAGATTACATGACAGGTTTACAGGACATCATCAGGCCTTCTGGCCAAGAATGTCACCTGTCAGATACCGTGGTGCTGGAGTGCCAAAGCGGAAGTCTGGTGCCACGCTGTGTATATTCTCCACGGGGGGACCAAAAACGATATAAAAGGGAAACCCCTTTAACCTGTCAGTGATAACTTGTTGCAGAACGGTATGTTATCTTAACCAGTACCTGCACTTTCACTTCGGAGCGCTCCTGCTCTGTTGGCTCTTTTCGTCCCCTTGCAGCAGCTGAAGACGGCCCTATATCATGCTTATATAGTGCTATATAGAGCCATCTTCAGCTGCAGGAAGGAGATGAAAACTGCCAAAGGAGCAGGAGTGTCCGAAGTTAAAGTGCAGGTACTGTTTTTTCGCTATTAAAGAAACTATTGTTGTTTTGTAATTGAAAGGGCATTGATGCGCTAATAGTCATGTTAAGCTTTGCTGCGTCTGTTCGGATGTCATCGAATTGGTCTTTTTATCTGTTTTTGTCCATTTGACAATAGTCATGGTCTCTGTCTAGGTAGAATAGATAGGATTACCCTCTTATCAAAAAACGGTAACTATACAATACGCTTATATTTCAGTGACAACCAACCGCTATTGTCTATGTCCTGTTAGTATGACCTATGTAAGTGCACTAAATCAGCATGTGTGCATTCATTTTGCATAATTTCCAGACTATTTTGTTGGTAAAGTTGTCATTAAAGTAGATATAGGAGTATACTCTGGTTACTCACAATATTCTGCTTGTAACTGACAGTATAAGTTACATGTGGTATATTTATTATATTAATATGTTACAAGTATTATATTTCCAACCAGGCGCTGACTCCAATTTTAACCCTAGAGTGTAACGCTCAGCATCGTGTGTCATATACGCTTTAATTGTTAATTAATGATCATTAGGTGTCTGTTACTGTAGAACGCCCACACATGCGCATACCTGTCCACTTTTTTTTGCTCATTGCATACTTTTAAACAAAAGCAACAATTTCTCCTGAACTTATTAAAAAATCCAGACTTGTAAATTAATTTGTTCGTGTTGTACAATGGCAGTACAGATGGACTCATTAGCATGCACACAACAAATAATTATAGATGAATTTTTCGCCGGGCTGCCTAATGGGCTTGCTGGGTTAATTATGTCAATGTATAATTACACCAGCCCTGGGAGACATAATGACACACCCTGCTGAGCAGACACTAGCTAATGATGGTGTAATGCTGACAGAGGGAAGACATACTGTTCTGCATGCACCTGCTTACCTCCGCATAAACTGCTTGTGCCCGTGTTTCTTCTTTTGCTTAAATAAACAGACATTACTCAAAATTGGTGTATACAAATACTGTGGAAGCAGTGCCAGATGCATGTGAATGATTCTATCAGCATCTCTCCTGTTGTTTTATTATACCAATGCCTTATTTGTAAAGAATTATAATGGAAACGCTGCAATAAGTATGGTATGGTGGGTTCTTAATGTGTCTACTCCTAGGTTGTCCTCAGTCCGCCTTTTCTAATGATTGTGTGTACCGGTTATAAAGGAACTCTCAGCAAAACGTATCCACTGTGTTATACCTAGTGAAGGGCCTGAGGGGGCAGACCGTAATACAGGAATGCAATTAACAGCAAAGAGGATCCCTCAGTCATTTTTCGCCCCCTTAGGCCCTGCACCAGACATAACATTACTTTTACCCAGAATGTTTCTTTAAGTAGAAACAAAACCTTCTGCATCTTGTAGCTTCATTATTAAGTCTGGGTATAATAATGTTCCACCTGCCGTGTCTGAATGTATGCCCTTTATTATAGTTCTTTTGTGTTTTCTCGCACCACTCTTTTTTACATATCTAACTAAATGTGAGTATCAATGCAGATACATAGTATTGAAGAGAGAACAGAGATTATAATGGCATGCAATATGGTTGTTAAACCACTGGTTGACGTTCAAGAGTTAAAGCTTACTTTGAAGTTTCTGAAAAGCCAAAATGTGCCACACTTATTGTTGGTTCCACAGCAATGGATCATTGACATTTGTGGCCCTTGGTATGAAAAGGTTCATGTAGTAATCTAGATTGCTATTTTTCACAAATCATTGTTACTCAACTCCATTGCAAATTAGGCCTACTTGACAAATTTACAAACTTTCAGCGATTTTAAAAATATTTATCAAACTAGAGCTATTTAAGTAGCTCAAACAAAAATATAACAAGTAGTGTCTTCAAATGCAATACAAAATGCCACTTTTAAGGTGCTAGTCGGGGCTCTTTTCAACTGATGATCTATTCCCTGGATAGGCCATCAGCAGATAATGGACAGCGGTCAGCCACTGAAGCCCCCATCCATCTGGTGATCGTCAGGTCTGCTGTCCAGTGCAGCAGGCCGGATGTCATCAGTGGTCAGGGGAGGATGTGGGAGCGCCATGCTGCTAATCCACTTCCTGTCCAGGATGTCAGGAACAGGAAGTAGAATAGCATTTATTTCAAAGGGAGTGAAGCGGACGCTCCCACTTCCTCCCCTGTCTGCTGATGATAGCGTCTGGCCCTCTGTCCCGAACAGTCATCAGTAAAAAAAAAAAAAAAGAGTCTAAACTTCCCCTTTAATGACTACTGCAGTCTCAAAATTATTCAACCCTATGAAAAGAATGTCTCATAAAAGCACACATCTGCAAATCAGGTGTTGTCTCAAGCACACCTAATGCAACTAACTAAGGGCTTCATTAGTTGCATCAGGTGTGCTTGAGATAAAATATATCAAATACCTGAAACGGCTAGTGATTTGTTGACTGTGATGATTGATTGCATGTTAGAAATATAGCTAAGGGTCCTTTTGCAGGGGACAATTGTCAGGAGCGTAAGTGCCCAACAGTCATCTCAACAATCATCTCTTCCTTGCTTTCACACTGGAGCATTAACCACTCACTAAATGGAGGTGGAGCGCACTGGAGATCGCCTTCCAGCCATCAGCCTCCATTCAGAGTAAACAGGCAGTCATTCAGTTTTACATAATCCAGTGATTAACTGAACAATAATTGTTCCATGTTCTTAGTCAGGAGAGTGGTCTAAAAAGTTACGAGAAGAGATAGAAAGTTAAGAGAAAGAGGAGGCTATCATCTGCTGCCACTAGATTCCTGAGGAAGTAGGTTGTCAGAATCCCTCAAATAACTGCAAAAGACCTACAGCAAGATTTGGTGGCAGCAGGCACTGAGGTTTCTGTTTTCACATCATGGTGTATACTAAGGGGGAAATTTACTAAGCCCGGCATTTCCTGTGCCGGCTTAGTACAATTTGCACGGACACGCGGCGTGCTGAAAACGTGAAGAGGCGTAGGCCTCTTCATTCATTCAGCACATTCCCCGTACCTCTGTGCACCTTCACTGAAATATACACCTGGTCCCAACCAGGCCTACAATTCTGACATAATAATTTACACCGGTTTCTGGGGTAAATTATACATAAATCTGTCAGTCTGGGCTGGCACGTCTCCTCCCACCAAGCTCTGCTCACTTCTTCAGAAAAATGCCAGAGCCAGTGCAGGAGGAAGAAGAGTACTCCTGCACCACACAATTTTTGCATAAGCAGCCATAGCACAAAAAGTTTTGACTTTTCTTCAGCAGAAAACTGGCGTAAAGCCATTAATTAATGTCCCCCTAAATGTGCAGAAATTTCGGCTTTAATATGCTTAAAACCATTTAAATAAGCCACAGAGGTTTTTGGATTTTGTTCTGGGGACTTTTTGTACCTATGGATCAGTGGTATGTCTGGAGGAGGAAGCATACACTAAATAGAACGCCCTGCCTATAGTGAAGCATGGTGGTGGCTCGGTGGTGTTCTCGGGTTGTTTTGCTTCATCTAGCACTGGAAACCTGTAGCGCATAGAGGGCAAGATGGATTCAATCAAGTATCAGGAAATCCTAGGACAAACTGTTATACTTTATGGGAAGAAGATGAAGTTTGGATGTCATTGGACTTTCCAACGGGACTATGATTCCAAGCATATCTCAAAATCCACCAAAGCTTGATTTCAGAAGAAGTTCAGGAAGATTCTGAAGTTGCTGTCACAGCCGCCTGACTTGAACCAAGTTGAAAATCTTTAGTGGGATTTGAAGAAGATGGTTGTAACATGCAAACTCAAGAATGCTGATCAATTGTGAGCTATAGTCCATGAGGAATGGGCTAAAATTTCTCAGGAATGCTGTCAAAAGCTGGTGCGCATCACCCTTCCAGCAGGACATAGCAGCAAAATGGTTATTTACTAAGTACCAAAGACAGTTGTCATGAAGGGGTTGAATAACTCTGAGACTGCTGTAGCAAACTATGTCTTTGTTCCAGTGAAAAAAATGAAAGCAAAACGGACTGAAAGCCTTCAAAAAAACATTGAAATCAATGGGGAAAAAAAAGACGGTTCAGTTCATTGCAGTTTTACATCCTCCAAAACTGAGCAGAGAGATGGAAACCCTGAGCTGAGCCCTAATGCAGGTGTGAACCTGCCCTAATATCATTTTGAAGAATTATCGTTATAATGTGAATTGTACAGTCCAGTAGTATTGGAAGTAATCTCGATTGAGTGTATCATAACTTACAGTGGAAACACTGGACCATCTTCAGCAGGACACTTATTCTATAGCTATTTCCTAAATGGGGCTACATTTGATTACCAATTACTTTGTGAAATACATAAAAACATCTTTTAAGTCCCTTAGTAATTTTGAACCTAGCTCCAAAGCTCCAACAACAGCTCATATTGTTTTGGAGTTTGCTGTTTCCATTTCAATTTAAAATATAATTTTGACTAGCAGAATCATAAGCCAAGTTCCTGATTCAGCTGCTCTACCACCTTCCCGCAAAGTGGTGATTTATTTTCCTGGGTTTAGCTCTGGTCTTCAGGGTTCATTTGATCCTCTCCCATCCATCTGGTCCTGTGCAACAATCTGAATGTTCGAATCTTTTGCAATACAGTGAACCTTAAAGCATCTTTTTATTTTGATGTAGGGCCCTTGCCAGTAGTTTAGCAGCTTCACACTCTGATTAGCTGGAAACAGCCACCATAAATATTCCATCCATCTGTGCAGATAAATCCAGCGCACGGAAAAGTAATATGTAGATGCTCTTCATTGACTTTTATTACTCAGCAACGAAAGACAAATAAATATCTGCAAAATGTGAAGAACAATTACTTTGTGATGTTTGTTTTAAAGAGATTAGAGACAGCTAAATATGTCTGAAAAATGCCTGGAATTCCAGCGAGAAAGCCAGGGAAGCAATTTAGAATCTTAAATATATTTGCATCTGTTTACAGGGCTACAATGGTTTGATCATTATGTTATACGTTATTTACTTTTTCTTTCTGAACAGATTGGGTTAAAAGCAGTTTAGTGTCAGTGTTCCTTAATTAATCCATATTCACTGCATCATATGTTGCGGTGTCAGATGGTGTGAGATTTGAGATATTAATACTGACACTTCTTCGGTTCTGTTGTAAGACACCTTGAGAATTTTAAAGCACATTTTCCCTAAAATATTGCAAAAAAAACTTGATATTTATGTCCTTGTTTTATCCTTTTCTGTCAAGTTCTTAAAAATTCTAACCAGTCATTTCGTACTGTTATCTTTTTTTTTTCTGAGAGGGGTGGGAGAAAACCAGTGAAATTATATATTGCTATGCTTCCATATCAGCAGCCCTGTAAAGCTGGGCGGCAACCTCAGTTCGAAATGGCTGTACAGAATTTGTAAAATTTTGCGCCACCTGAAAATATTTTGTGTTCCATTAATATTTTTCATATATGGGTATGGGGCTGCTGCACAATGTCAGCTGCCGTCGATGAGCCACTATCAAGAAACATGGTCTCCATGAGCCAGATGTTATGTTCACTCATAGGGCTTATTCACCTTGCCTGCGGAAGCATACATGTGGCATCCCAAGTGAGCATAAATGGACAAAACTTGGATATACAACACATATGATACTTTATTAAAACGGACAAGTGTACAACATAAATATGGTATATTGTTATACTAACAAAAGGGAAACCTCTGATGCTGGACTACACAAGAGGGTAATCGTCTCGAAAAGGATGTCCCCACTTCAGGAACCTAAAATTGAACTGGCTACCGCTGAAAGGCAGCAGTGGGCAGTGGCAAAGATGGCAAATAAAAATAAACTCCAGCTAATAGAGTAAAATGAATAACACACACAGGCAAACCCCAAAGACAAGGGAAGAGCTCCAAAGTCAGACAGGACACAGTCCACACACATACAGATGGAAGAGATTGAAACAGGACATAGTTCAGACACGACGTCTGCACACATACAGACAGAGAAGAATTCAGGCGTCCTCACACTTAAGGATGGAAAGGGAATACAATCAGAACCACATGCATGCAGAATTAATCACCAACGAGCACACAGAAATCTGTACAGCACGCATCCTATCACCAAGGTTCAGTTAGGAGATGATGAGGTATAATGACCAGCCCCCTCTAGCAAGAGGGGCTGGTATATATGTGCACAGACCCCAGGTGATTGGCTGACTGGAGCAATCCACACACACAGCCAGCCAAAATCAGCCAACACCTGCAGCAGTGTGCTCCTGAAAATGCATAGCACCACAAGACCCAGGAGCACAAACTATCACAATATGACACCAGAGCAGACAGACAGTAGAAAACAATTCTGCTCTGTTCTGGTGGACTCTTTCTGGCCATGTCTTGTACAGTATGTTTGCATATTCATTTGAATTGGCAACATGCTCCATTTTACAACCCCAATTCCAAAAAAGTTGGGACGCTGTGAATATAGAACACATATCTGAAGATGAAATTGAGACATATTTTCATTTAATTAAATAAAAATTAACTGATATAGAAATTGATGGCAGCAACACATCTTGCAAAAGTTGAAACAGGGGTAGCAAAAGGCTGGAAAAATAAGCAGTACTATTGAAAAACAGCTGGAAGGTCAATTTCTACTCAGTTACATGACTTGTATAAATAGAGCATGTTAGAGAGGCAGAGTCTCTCAGAAGCAAAGATGCTCAGAGGTGCACCAATCTGTGAAAAACTGCATCTAAAAATAGTGGAACAATTTCAGAAAAGTGTAAAACTGTGAAGACTTTGAACACCCCACCATCTACAGTATATAATATCATGAGAAGATTCAGAGAATCTGGAGAAATTCATGTGAACAAAAGAACAAGGCTGACGGGCAATATTGGATGCTCGCAATCTACCGGCGCTCAGGTGGCACTACTTTGAAAGCAGGCCTGATTCTGTAATGCAAATCACAGCATGGGCTCAGTAATACTTCCAGAAATCATTATCTGTGTACACAGTTTGCTGTGTAATCCACAAATGTAAGTTAAAGCTGTATCATGCAAAGAAGAAACCATATAGCAACACAATGCAGAAACGCCAATGTCTTCTTGTGGCCAAAACTTATTTTAAATGGACTGGGGCAAAATGGAAACTTGTTCTGTGGGCATATAAATTAAAATTTGAAATTCTTTTTGGAAACCACGGACACTGGGTCCTGTGGACTGAAGAGTAGAGGGACCATGCAGCTTGTTAGCCAAAAGTTTAAAAGCCTGCATCTCAGATGGTATGGGGTTGCATTATGGCATGTGCGGCTTACACATCTTGTAAGGCACTACCAATGCTGAGCATTATATAGAGGTTTTAGAACAACATATGGTCCCATGCAGGCAACATCTCCTTCAGCGAAGAACTGGCATATTTCAACAAGACAATGCTAAACCACATACTGCATCCACCACATCAGCATCGCTTAGCAGAAGAGTCTGGGTGCGGAACTGGCCTGTCTGCAGTGTAGACCTATCGCTGATAGAAATCATTTGGAGCATTATGAAACAAAAAATTCGTCAAAGACGACCCAGAACTATTGAGCAGTTAGAAACCTACACCAGACAAGAATAGGGCAACATTCCTCTCCCAAAACTCCAGCAATTGGTCCCCTTATTTACCCCGATGTTTACAGACTGTTATATAAAGAAAAGAGGATGCTACATAATGTAGACATTGCTTTTTCATAACTTCTTTGATGTGTTGCTGCCGTTATTTCTAAGTTAGTTTAAAATGAAATGATACTTTAGAACTGTGTTTCAGGGATTGTTTTCATCATAGGGAGCATTATCTTGTTGAGACAACACTTCTAATACACTGATTTAACAAAATATTTTGGCCAAAAGCAGTGCAACACTTATACCTATTTTCATTTTACTTCTATGGTTCCAGCATAAGGAAGGGTAAAAAAGATATAAAATTTACTTTTATCAAAAATCCTAAAATCTCAATAAACATATATTAACCAAAATAATGCAAAACAATGAGCCTGTAATGTAATGGCCAAGCATAAATAAACCAGAGGTATACACAGAACTAAAGAACAAAGGTTAGTAGCCAACCTCTGAAAAGCTCCTATTCGGGCTCTTGCACATAAATAAACAGTTTATATGACATATATAAAAGAAACATTCTTACTAATTTCCTGAAGCTCGCCAAACAGTTTAAAGGACAATCTCAGGGAGCCTTCCTGTAGGCCATAGTGAAATTTAGTGTATGTGGAGATAATCATTTTGCTCTAATAGAATGGCTATTGTGCCCTGAAGAACTGAAAACACTAGGTTACCACCCCAATAAAGACAACCCTGTCTGGAAACTATCCCTAATGATGGGTAACGCCCTAAAGATGTCCCTAATTCTGGTCATCGTAAAGATAAAGTTAAGAGCTCTACACATTTCATCTGGAAAACTGATCAGACTTGGCAGTGAATAGCTCAAAGTTCAAATAGTTTGCACTAGTGAGTGTCGAGTGATTACCGAAAGTCTCTGCAAAAAGATAAAGGTAACTGTGTATGGCTAGGTATATTACTGTATAGGTTGCTTGTTTTTTGTATTATTTATGGTTGATGTATTTGTATTGAGGATGTAGGATCTGTAATAAGAGCTATATTGTACTTGTTTTTCACCCTTTTTATGCTGTGGTTTTGTATTTTAGTGAAATATTCAAGATTCACAGTTATTGAATGGTTTTAATCATAGTGAGGCAATTTGATGAACCTTTTGGTTGCAATTCGAACATCCCAGCCCTAAAAGCTATTTGAGTCCTTTTGGGGTTAGTGGCTTTAGTAAATATACAGTATATTATTTGTGTGACAGCATACAGTAGTTTATAGCAAATCTTCCCAAAACAATTACTTGAGGGCTGGGTTCCTATGGGACGGAAATCTCGCTGGAATCTTGTGGAATGTCCGCAGCATTAGCGCAGGAAATTCTGCAAAGACTTCCACAGCAGAAAGACTGCTTCAAAACCCGCACCATTTGAAGCTGCTTATCTGCCTGTATTCCACTGTGGGAATCTTTCCCTATAGAGAGAAGAGAGCCCGAAGCAGAAATGGCGATGAAATGAACATGTCGCAGATTTGAATTCTGTGCTGCGTGTCAGTTTCCACGCGTGTGGACAAGATTTTTGCAAATCTCGTCAACTTTTATGCTTCGCCTCGGGCTTAAGAATTCCACTGCATTTCTGCTCATTGTGAACCTGGCCTTATTCAATTAGTTCCAATATTTACTTCTTGGCTACAAAACAAAAATATAAACTGATTGTTAGTAATCTTCATGACACATTTAATTTAGGTGTTTTATTAACCCAAAAATTGAACTGTGTTTGTTTTAGGTAGTCTACAACAGTACCATGGACAGTGCAAAATGTGGAATGTGCAAGGCAGTAGAGCAGCGTACAAAGCAGTGATGAAGCACATAAGTATTCAGTACATAAGGAAATTTACAAATGTCAGTTTCATGGTGTGCATATAAACTACAATTAGTTTAGAATATTGATACTACTAATTCTTATATCATTTCCATAACCCCTCATGATTTAAGATGTATTATGTTGCTTGTCAGTCTAAGGTTAAGTTTCCACACCCCTATCCCTCTCCTATTCAGTGGGTGCATGAAGAAAATTTAGTGTCACATAAGATTATATACACACTGACATGAAGTTAGTTCCAATTTTATAATGGGTGGACTACTTAGCAGCACCTCTCAATCCATTCAGTGGTGGCTTTCAGCACTGACACTGGGGGAATGACAGGGAAGGTAAGTATAAAACTTACATCTCCCGACTCCATGGGTCACTTACTTTCATCCCATAAGCTTAGCTTACAGGGCTAACAGTAGGTGACAAATTCCCTTTAAGTCTGCAAGAGGGTAAGAGGCGTCCAAGACTTGTTGATGTGCATTGGAGCAGCTACCCTGTCTGGTCCAATCTCAAAGAAGAGCTACTGTAGCACAAACTGCTGAAAAAGTTAATGCTGGCTATTGTAGAAAATTGGACAGGACACCTTCAGAGGCCTTGTGGAGTCCATGCCTTGACATGTTTAAACTATTTTGGGGGTATAATGGGACCAACACAATAGTAGGCAGTTTGGTTTAATATGTTGTCTGATCAGTGTCCAACTACATGACCTTTCTGTTTGCATAGAAATAAACATGCATGTTCTTGTAGAGGCTGTCCAGCATATGTGACTATTATCTTATAGTAATGGGCATCTGAAGAAATTGATCATTGGCCACATAGGGTGAGATTAATCTAAATGGACTGTGTCAACTTTTTGCACCATACCCTTATATGTCATTAAATGCCATAAAGTAAGCATTTATACTATAAATCAACATTGAGGAAGCAGAATTGGTTGGCTCTATTGAGACCTGCTTACACCTATTCATATAGCAATCCTAAAAAATTGATGGAAATTTAGAATGACCCCTATTGTACTGCATTTCTATATTCAATTAGTGTTTGCTATGGCTTGTCTGTATGACTTTTGCTGTATGTGTGTTTTACAGTTTCATTTTTCTCACAACTACTTTCCTAACATACTTTCTCTTGTCTACCCTTCGTTACAATGCTATGTGTTGATCTACCTTCATGACTTCTAAAGTGTTTTCCATTAATAACTGGCTTTTTGGGAATGGGGTGTTTGTTCTTGTCCGCTTGCAGGTCTCAGCCCATCAGGGGTTGATTTTTATAGCCGTCCTACCATCTGATCACCATTTACTTGCAATTAGAACTAAGTGCATCCTAGAATCATGTTGTGATTTCTAAAGATCATTCCAGTAGAGTTGTTTGAAGTTAGAGTGTGATAAATCATTTCTTCTGATAAAAAAGAGTGTCAGCCGGCCCTGGGGTTTCTATCAAACAACTTGAATGAGTCATATTGTCTGCTTTGTTGTGCCTTATTTTTCTTGTCCTTTAACGTGTCACCTTGTTACTGTGGAGCAGAAGTAATCACTGAGCAGGATGGAGTTGTGTATGATGTATCCAGTGTGGGATCAGGCGATGTCTACAAATAGCAGATTTCAGTTCATGAAAATAAAGTATAGTCCCATTTATATAATAGTGCTCAGGTTAAAGAAGGTAACGTCATAAAATAGATTTTTTATTTCATAGAGAAAGGGCTTTTTTTCTGTATAATAATAGAAGCTATCAGATAATAATCAGACATTTGAACCTAAGTTTTTCTTTTTGCCTTAAATAGTCACTACTCCTGATGTTGGTCTAGTAAATACTTGTGATCTCCATGTTATGGCCATTATGGGGCATCTTTTCTCATAACTCTGCATTGTGCTGATCCTCTGTTATTCCTCCTAGACATTTATGAATAAATTGACAACTGTGTTACCAATTGGAGATGTGCCCCTACATTGGACAGTGTCAGAGTGTGGAGGGACAAACCTCTAATTGGTTACACAGTTAAAATGTATTCAGTCATTTGGCTGGCAGCTATTTCTCCCAGTGCCACCATACATATGAACATTTAGTTCAGCCAAGGAGGACAAGTATGAGTAGCTCCAATTGTTTCATTGTCCACCATCCAGAGACAGGTGGCGCTATCATTACAGGCCCCCGTGTCTGACTAAACCATTTCCTGGTACTAGGCTGAAGGACATTTGGTCTCGCGGAGCCCATTACATGTATTGCCTTTGAAAGCTACAATCACCTCTGTTTGCAGTGGTGTTGTGAATGACAAAACTGGACTGCTATGGAGTGGAACCTGGTTATCTCCAGTGACGAATCCAGGTTTAGTGTTCATGCCTGGAGACCTAGGGGTGAAGGACTCAATCCTGCCTTTGCTGTAGGCATATGGCCCCCACTGCTGGTGTGATGGTCTAGGGGGCGATTGTATACAATAGTTGGTCACCCCAGTAGTGGTATGAGGGACAATGACAGCTCAGCGATATGTTCAGGACATCCTGTAGCCACCTGTATTCCTCTCATGGCAGGACTTCCAAGAGGCATCTTCCAGCAGGATAATGCTCGGACACACACAGCAAGGGTGTCACAGGAATGTCTCCACAACATTGCCACACTTCTGTGACCTGCCCGGTCGCCATATTTATCGCCAATAGAACGTGTATGGGACCATCTAGAATGCCAACTTTGACAGCCTATGAGTTTGAACAATCTACAGCAAATGTGGACCGATATGCCGCAGGATATAATATGGAACCTGTATGCCTCCATGCCCACCTTGCATCCAAGCTAGAGACGGTACAACAGGGTACTAGAGCCTCCCTTGAGGGGTTCAGCTTTCCACCATAAATGATCCTTTTGCTCTGATATTGTAATCACCTACTTATATCAACGTTACAATCACACACAGAACGTTTCATTCGACTTCGACAGCTCCATCTAGGGGAAGGATTTTTTTTGATAGTGAGTGTATTTAAGCCCTAAACTGGTAAAATTATTAACCATTACATTCTATATCCATATAGACCCAGCACCATTACTAGAAGCTGCACGTGGTTTAGAAGATCGGTTACAGCAACTTCAATGCATAGAACCCGAAAATAAAGCTGTGAAGGAAATCTGCAGGCATTGGAAGAAGTATTTTGACTTTTTCTCCCCGAGTAAAGGTAATTATACTTATATAATCATGTGTATTACAATATCGTCATAGTGTAGTTTATTTTATGTAAAACCTTAAATCATGGAAAGGTTTTATCTTGAGACCAGATTCTTTTCATACAACAATAATTTCTTAAAGCAAATCTCTCATGTTGAACTTTTTTCTTGTACCTCGCAGATAGGTCACCAATACTAAACACTCATATTTCCTTGGACCAGTGGTGGTCAACTCACAACAATATATTGTTTCAAATACAGTCCGTAAAGGGGTAACCCCAAGATTTCAGGTTCTCTCCTATCCTGTGGATAGTGGATAAGTTGAAATCTTTGGATAACTCCTTTTAACTGTATGCCAGGGTCGCACATTACATCCTCTGTCCCTAGTTTGCAGCAGAGAAGTGGTCACATATACTGTATGTAGACCAAAACATATGCATTGAAGTGGCACAGTCAGTACATTGCCATGATGTGTTTGAGCTCTGAGAACGGGAATGTCTGCATTTATTTGTAATAATAAGGAATCGTCATTACTAGTATTCAGGCATGTAAAACGGCCTATTGTAGTTTAGCATTTTTGCTGTGTACAATCCCTAAAATGCTTTCACTGAGCTAAATGGGAGGATGCGACCCTGTATTTTTTTTATGTCTGTCATCAGGCTGTTAAATTATCTGAAATGTACTGTAATGAGATTTTAGTTGCTGTAAAATGGTAAAACTGTTCTGATTTCTACAGTAGATGATAGATTTCCTGTAGAGAGTGCTCCAATTGATGTTTTAAATATGTGTTGTCAGTGAGGCAAATTGATTATTGTGACAAAACATAGAAGCAAGCAAAGATACAAAAGTTGATAATGCACCTCTTCATAGAACTTCTAATTGGCATAATTAACAAATGAGAACTTCAATGCATTGTGTTAAAAGAGAAGCAGTACAGTGCAGGGCGCTATCTCTTTGTAGGGTAACTTTACACACACATGCACGCGCGCGCACACACACACATATATATATATATATATATATATATATATATATATATATATATATATATATATATATATATATATATATATATAAATATATACGGCACATTATTACCTCATTACCTCATTCACAAGGAACACCAAAAACTCCCTTCAAACGTTTCTCTTCTACCTTATACTGGATCCATTCTCTTATTTAGCAAAAAGTTATACAGAAATACTACAAGAACAATAAGGCTGGGTACCCATGGGACAGAAATTCCGTGGAACTCTCTCGGCTTGGCCACACCAAAAAGCTGCCAGATTTCCGCGGGAGTGCCACAGCTTCAAAACCCACCGGCATCCCCTTGAGGCTTTCTCTCCCCATAGAGAGGAGTGAGGCTGAAACAGAAAAAAAAGAATTGACATGCTGCGGCTGTCAATTCCGCTCAGCATCGCTGCTTCCACCTGGCTTTGCTGCAACGGATTGGCTGCCCCGTGTGGATGAGATTTTTGCAAGATCTCATCCACATGGCTAGGTAATCCCAGGATTAGGAGCTGCAGGCATTTTGGCTGGACAGAAATTCCGCAGGGCAAATCCGTCCCGTGTGAACCCAGCTCTAAGCCTGTAACAATTCCTGCCCACTCATATCTGTAGAGTGCGGGAAGATAAGCAGCTACCTCACAAAGCTGGCTGCACTTATCTTATGGCGAAACAATAGGACCTATGCTGAAGTTTACTAAAGGCCCATTTCCCAATAATGATTATCGCGCAAAATTTGTTCAAACGAGTGAATTTGAGTGATAATCGTTCAGTGTGAATGTAAAAAAATCTTTCACTTGTCGTTAGCAGTTGTTTAAGCTGACTTTTCTGTCCGCTTAAAAAGCTTTGTGGTTTGCTGGCTTTTTGTCCTGTGTAAATGCTTCCCATAGGAGGAGAAGTGCTGAGCGAGAAGCGGATGAGAAGCCCGCGAGCTGCCGGCAAGTCTTTCTGTTTGAATGCCCTGTACAGGTGCTGACAACCTTAGCGGTGACATCAGCAGTCGTTTGAAAGACTGTCGGCCCGTGTAAAAGGGCCTTTATGGTACCTTTACACAGGGCAGTTACCAGTATCGCCCAAATCATTGCTGAAAACAGCGATTTCAGGTGATAGTTGTCCTGTGTACATGTGGCTCCCGACAGGGCTTTAGGCAAGAAATCACTTACCTAAAAACTAAGTGACCGCTGGCCCATATCATCTATGAACAACAGGGAATGGAGGCTGACAGCGATTTCAGGCCCTCTCTGCCTCCATTCTGTTAGAGACTATTGCTCCCGTTTGCTCTCGTCTGTCAGTTGTCCCGTGTAAAGGTAGCTTAAGAACTACTTTTAGAAGTTTGATAAGATCACACCCTAAGGAAAAGGCTTGAAAGGCATCCTAATCAAACTTTTTTCTTCTTGTTAAGGCCCCCTTCACATGAGCGTATGCGCATTTGCACGCACCTGAGCACCGCATATTTGCAGAATGAACAATGCTTTTTTGCGCATCGGCATATTTAACAGGTTTTTTTGCGACTACGAGGTACGTTTATTTCCGTGCTGCAAACAAAGACGCACCAATTTGAATAGCTGATTAGTCTGATGAGTTCCAGATGTGTTAATTTTCATACACAATTACGCAGTTTTTCACGCCTCCCCATTGACTTCTATAGGGACTTTGGGTGCACAAATGTGCAGGAAAATAGAGCACTCTCCGTGTCTGATCAAAATGCACAGGAAAAATATATGCATGCGAACAAACCCATTTTTTAATATTCCCTGCATATTGTGCGCACATATTTTGCATGTGCAGAAGCGCCCGTGTGAAGGGGGCCAAAATAAATATATTTTTTACTTGCAAATATTTATCAACTTCTTTTACTTGTTTCTATTTATCTAAAATATTACAAGAAGATAAAGTTATTTGTGCCATGTTTCTGGAAACTTCCTATAATTAATGTTAAGGGGTGAATGCACTCCAGAGCAATAACTCCATCTCAGGTAATGATATCAGTTCTGAATGATAATTGTTGGCAATGTGCCAGGTTTAGCCATATCTTACCAACACTGCTGTATCTCTCTGTATTATATACTGTGTCTACTTACTTTATAAAGTGCTGGCATATTGTTAGGATATGCCAACAGGTATTTACAGACAACAATGCATATCATAAGAAGGGTAATATACATAAGAACAATTATAAAGTTATAAAAAACTTTAAAAAGTTTCTAAGGCTGCCTTCACATCTGTGCTGGAACCTTCATTCTGAGGTTTCGTCGCAGATCCGGCACAAAATACCAGAAGAAATAGAGCTGCATGCAGCACTTTGTCTTACGGTAAAATGACAGGCAGCTGAGTGGAAACCGAAAGGACCCCATTATAGTCAACGGGGTCCGTCCGGCGCTGTTCGGTTCTGTCAAATCTGTTCGGTCACGGGGATTCCCCTTTCCTGCTCCCCAAACAGCAGAAAAATGGAATCCCAGCCACAGATGTGAAAGTCGCCTATAATGACTTATATTTTCTTCCTCTTAAGTCCACCCACAGCAAATATGCACCAAATCCAGACCTAAATGGGGTGGACTTCGCAGCCTTTTTAAATTGCGGATCTGCTGCAGGACAAACCTATTTCAATGGTGCAATTCAGCAGCATAAATAAACAAAAACGCTGCGGATTCGTTGCGGAACATTTCCGTACCACATGAAGTAGATTTCTGAATTCTCTTTCCCCGTGGCTTGCACTGTAATTGCTGCATAATGTCCGCAGCAAAATCCATTACGGAAATTCGGCGGTGTTTGCGGCCTGTTTCACGCGCAGGATTTTGTAGCAGTTTTTTTGAGCCAGTAGTGGGCTCAGCAGGAAGGAGGAGTATAGGACCTTTCTTTACAATTCTCATATCCTTTGAATCCACTTTTGGCTTTGATTCTAAAGCCCAGATGAAAAACTGCCACAAAAGCCTGTGTGTGAATAGTTTTTGAAACTATTGCTCCTGACATCCCTGAAGTTTAGCCTCAGTGCTTTGCCATTAGCTGCTCCTATGTACTTTAATTAAAAAATCACCCAGAGAGGAGCGGATCACACTTTATTGCACACTTTAATGAATGTTGGGGAAGGTTGAGTGCATCGTCCTCCTGTCCACAGAGCCAGGCACATTCCGACCACCAGGGGGCGGGCTGATGCAGCGCTGTGTGCAGCCGGCAGGAAGCCGCCACTTCCAGCACAGCCTCGCATCACCTCGCATCCAGCTGTGGCGCTCCGGGGAGGGGGCAGCGGCTCTGGGCACCCTAGTCATGCGGCTTCTGTGAATGTTTCCCCCCGCAGAGAGGAGAGAGGGCACCGCTCCAGCTGGCATCTCGCTGCAGAGGGAGGAAGCCTGGCACGGGAAACTCTTCTCTGTGGACACCTTTCAGCAGAAGAACGAAGCAGAGAGCGAAAAGTACGTGAGTAGCCGGCAGCCCCATGTATAATGCCAGGAGGTAGGTACATGCAGCTGGCATGACAACCCTCTGTGCCCATCGGCAGTACAACCTGTAAGTTGTGGGGATGCTGGGAGTAGGATGAGTGCAGGATTGTCACCATTGATCATGTCATTGAGGAGTATGTATTTCGCTTTCCAGCGATTTTCTTCCCCCCCCCCCTTATTTTTTGCGCACATGAAGTACGTTTTTCTTAGTTTTTCTCAGTTTTTCTCATGTCCCCATAGTAACCTTCGTTAAAAACACGCCACACTTTTTAACGCTCCCATAGAAAATACTGATCGATCCTGGAAGAAGAATCGCATAAAAATAGGAAACAAAGTGATTTTTCGAAATATCGCTCATGTGAATTAACCCATTCTTGTTTTCCCATGCGAGATCGGTCCATCTCGGATTCGTACATTTACTTGTACGGTATGTACCGCCCTTGGGATGATTAGAACTATATAAGCCCTTATTAAAAGTTCATTCCGACTTGCTAGCGTTGAGTAGTCATAGTGTCATGGCACTGGAACTTTACCCAAGGCTTGCTTGCCCTTCGGACTGATTGAGGGTCTTTCTGACAAGCTAATTAAATGACAAGGACCACCGTCCTGGCTGTGGGAACGCGACTGGCGCTCTGCTGGAAGGTATACAAAGGTTTCTATGGAGCCCAGCAGGACGCGGAGCGGCATTTATATGGGATTTCTAATATGAAGTCGAGTCACTTTAAAGGCAGGATTACCATCGGGTGGAAATATGATCATTAAAATGGATTAAGTGATGAAAAGTGACCACATTGATTAATAAAACGCCCCGGGCATTGTAAGGGATAAATCAGCATCGCGCTGGAAGAGCAGTTAATAAGCTTTGCTATCAGCCGAGGTCCGATCTGCTGGGGGCCCCCTCGGTGTGGAGAGGACTTGTTCTGTGTGCTTGTAGTACGGAGGAGGGTCTTACGTGGACCTTCTATAATAGGGTCCTGCACTAAAATGTGCTGGTTTTAGAATGTTTTTGCAACATTTTTGCTGCAAAGACTGCGATGGCCGGATGCTAGCTGTAGGTCAAGGGGGAAATATGGAATGCGCTTTTTTCTGGGGGGTTTCTTTCTTTCTTTTGGATTATTAGTGTTTTTTGCAATCACAGCAGGCTGTAGGATTGACATTTTTTTCTGTTAGGGGAAAAAAAACATGAAAAAGTGTGTGGATTTAAAAAAATCTTCCAAATAAGCCTTTAAAAAAACACGTGTACCAGTTCAATGCTAGATTTCTTTGATTTTTTTTTTGTTTTACAGGCTGTTTTAGGCTGGGTCCACACATGATTCGCAGGGGACTGTCCGCAGTGGGCATTCAGTTGCAGATCAGCCGTGGAAAGCCCCATTTTGTGCGGATTTTGAAGCGTGTTTTTTTGCGTATTTCTCTGCGTTATTCACCCCCTCATTGAGAAGAGGAGAATTCCACAGCAGAAACGGCGATCACATTGACAGGCTGCGGCTTGTGTTGGAGATTTTCATAATCTCATCCACTCTGCTACTACTGTAAATGGGGAGGGTCCACACAGAAATTCACAGCAAATTCGCCTTGTCTAGACCCCCTATCCCTTAGGAGAAAAAAAGTGTGTTCCTGTGAGTGTAAGAAGATGTAGATATGTATTTACTATACTACTTTTTTGGTCAGTGGCTCTAATTCAGCTAAAACCACAGGTATAGAGGAATGCTCAGTGCCCAAGATGGTGAGGACCAGTAAAAGTAGCGGACAGCCCTGATCTGTTATACAGGGGGTGTACAAGGATGAGAAATCACCCCTTCTCAACAGGATAGGGGATAACTTGCTGATTGGTGGGGGTCTCTCCGCTGAGACCCCCACCAATCACAAGAGCAGGGGGCTCTGTGTTCCCTCTGCCTGTCGCTGTGTGGGTTGCTTCTTCTTCGACAGTGACATCAGAATGAATGCAATACCTGGCCCCGCAGACACGATCAGAACTCCATTCATTTCAGTGGGACTGATGGAAATATCCAAGCGCTTGCCACTTGGGGATTTTGGCAATGCCATTAAAAGTGAACTCTTGCTTGACTAGGGGTTAGCTTGTGATTCGGAAACAACCCCTTTAATAAAACAATAGCATTGCTGTTCTCAGTTTAGTGCGTTGCCTTCTATTTCATAGATACTACCCAACCATATTGTATTTCATAGGATTCTTTGGCAAAACTGACCTCAAAGGGACAGGATAGTGTATAAATGTCTGATCATTGGGGGGACCCCTACCAATCTTGATTCGGTGCACTTAAATGTCCCATGTGAATGGAGCAGTGGTGCGCATGCTTAAAAATGTTACAGCATTTTTCTTCTGCAGCTTCTACTTATCAGTGTATATACAAACTGCAGTTTAAAGGCTCTTACATGGAATGACATGTTAGTAGATTTTCGCAATGAAAGCCAAGGGCAGCGCTGCAATATTGACAATGTTCTGTTCTGCAAAGTTTATTTTTTGTGTTGGCCTGATAATAAAAGTATACTTCAGTAATTGGAGTTCAAAGTTCTCCCACGAGTTATGCAAATGAGGCAGAATGGTCCAGTAGGCAGATTGGATCTCTTCTAGCAGTCTGTTCGTCATTAAAGTCTGTCCCGCTCACCTGCTCAAACGCAGATGATGCGGTAGGCGGCATCCACCTAGTGCTGCCAAGAATCGGTGTTTGCTGTGCGGTCGCCAACTGGTGTATGCACAGATGAACTGTCCCTTTTGTGGGCAGATTCGCGTTGCTGAACTGCACATGCGCCGGCTGATGACTGCACGCACATGCGTGAGACTTGGCAGTGATATGTAGATGAAGCCTATCTGAGGGGACGAACAGGCTGCTACTGTAGCAGAGATGGTTTAGCCCGCCCACCGGACTGTTATGCCTTATTTACATACAACATGCCGGAAGCTAAACAGACCCGTTATAGCCCCTGCCAGGTAGTTACCCCATACAAATCTCAGAGGCACCCGAGTTCTCCCATCCACATTACCTGTAGAAGTAGTACCGAGTTTCCCCGAAAATAAGACAGTGTCTTATATTAATTTTTGTTCAAAAAGGTTTAACTTTTTTACATGTATAGCTGCCTGGACACTATTTAAATTGACTTTTTAAATTAACTGTTAGCAGGGCTTAATTTTGGAGTAGGGCTTATATTTCAAGCATCCTCAAAAAGCCTGAAAAATCATTTTGCATCCTCAAAAATTCTGGAAAATCATGCTATGTCTTATTTTCAGAGTATGTCTTATTTTCAGGGAAGCAGGGTAGCAGAAATGTTATCACTTTCCTAAAGCATGTAACAATAATTCCACCTCTCAGCTTTTATTATTTTCCTTTGTGGACTGATGATTTCTTTGCTCTTCTATGCTGGATAACATGATTGGATGTCACCAATCCCTATCATACAGAGAATTGTATGTTTATGGAACGTTCCTATTGACACGTCTGTATTAGTGTTTGCATAGAGATCACAGCCTGATGTCAGACTCGCTATGGAGGTACTGCAATCTGTTACAGGAGTTTCCTTCTCCTCTGTCAACCAATAATTGTTAAAAAATTCTGTGACCCGTATCGATGTATTCGGCCTGTGGCTGCTTCATGTTCTCATATGGTCACACAACCAGGGCTGACGACAGGAATTTTTCTTTTTTTCTGAGCAATTTATTCAAAAATCATGGCCGGCCAACATTGGGAAACTATAGTGAATGATAAAAAATGTAAGTATTTCAAGTTTATAGGTTATATGAACTTACTGTGAGCTGTGAAATGATGATAATTACAGCCACAGTAACCTGCTCAGGTACCATCAGCCCCAAAAATATCATGGACACAGCTATTTTTTTTTTAAAGACCCTAAAAAAGTGACTTAATTCTCTGGACTGTCTAGATAGTTGACAACCCGGCACAGAACTCATTGGGGACTTCTGTTATTGGTCTAATTTACAGTGGGGAGTATATTATCCTATATAGTCACCTTGTGCAAGACATCCTCCTGTCGCTGTATCTGTCAGCTGGTCCTGTATCGCTGACGACTGAACCGTATATGTAATTGTTCCATGATTTAGCACTCTGCACAGTAGGAGTACCGCTGTTTACCCACAGAGCAACATTTACATGTTTATTGCTTTATACAAATCATATCCACAGTACTCATAAAGAACGCCGGTGAGCATTATATAGTCCGGGAAGACAATATCATTTAACCAGTCTTTTTCCTCTGCATTGTTTTATAGCATTATCTAATTGTGGATCTCGTCTGCTTATTAGTCAGAGAACTGTGCTGGCAGTTAATGGCCACTAGTCTACCTATAGGAATTAGTTATTCACATCAACTCATTTCATAGTAATTTATGGTCCAGGGCTGATAGAACATGATGGCTTTATGGCTTCTACAGTATTGTTACTATTTATTCTGTGGGAACACAGTGAAGTGCTAAAGCAGCTTCAGTCCAATTATATGATGAGGGCCTATTGGAACTAATGGGAAAAAAATAAGTACTTGCAGCTTGTAAGCCTATCACAGACCGTCAGTTCATACTTAAGGGGAAAACTGATTCATCATACTTGCACCAAGAACAAAGTGGAGCAGTTGCCCATGTTAACCAATCAGGTCTCTGCTTTAGTTTTTGAAAAATTAGAGGAAAAAAGAGGAAGCGAAGCATGGACTCAAAGTCTAGAAACTGGTGTCTTGGTTTGGGAATTTTTTATTCTATACTCCCTTTATTCTATATATGGGGATGAGATTGTTCATTACCTGATAGATTTGAGAGGGTGCAGCCAGCCCACCAAATGTCACACCTTCCCAGGAGGACATGCAAAAAATATAGAAAAAATTGGTTGTAGGCACAATCCCTTTTTTTAAAGAGGCGCAAGACGTATTATTAAGCTCTCCCATTGCAAACAGCCAGAGGGCAGGAGAGAGGCAGAGAGCCGTCGAGGGGGAGGGAAAGGGACAGACAACTCAGATGGTAGAGTATATCATCCGGCCGTGAAAAACGGCGGCCAACATACACTTGTGTAAATAAGCCCTGAGGCTGAGATTATTTACTTTGTTTCACATGTATTCCATTATGCATCAGCATTAGTTAAGGTTGTACCATTTCTGTCTGCAGGGTTGGACAGCTCATTAGCTTCTATGGTCTTCTAAATAAGCTATAGACCATAAATACACCATTCATGTGGGCAAACAAACACCGGGCCAACACGAATGTGACCCAGAAAGGGTTTAGGGACCACTGGAAACAGTGCCAGGAAACGGACTCAGGCTGGGCTTACTGGCAAACGACACAAACAGCAACCGACTGACGACACACACTCGCCATGCATACCTGTACACATAAGCAGATGTTATAGCTAACATAGTACGACGTATTGGTTTGTATATTGGCTAATTTCCCTACACTGGTCCCTACACTAGCAAGACAACTGATCCCAAGCTGCAGAGAGAATGGCAGGACTCTACCTAATAAGCGAGGCGATTGTCTCGATAAAGGCAGCCCCGCACTGGAACCTCAGTCCTGACTATCCCTCAAGGGTTAATACACGGAACCAAACAAACCGACACACAGAACACAAATCACACAGCAACACACTAGGGTTAGCATGCCAGACACACAACCACATAGAACAGGACAGTTCGCTCCTCATGTCTAGTCACCTGCAGAGACATACAGAACATGACGCTGTTCACACCATATACACAAAACAGGTCTATACACACCTAATGTCTGGCCACCTGCACAAACACTGGACATGACACTGTTCACCCACATAACACATGTACAGGCGTGCAAGACCAACCCTAGAGTGAAGGGAAACCAGCTTCTTCTTGCAGAGGGAGGATATTTATCTGCAAACAGATCGGTGGTGATTGGCTAGCAGGAGAACACCACACCCAGCTAGCTCAATCATTTCACACCTGTGGGGCTGTGCTGCTTGAAACCTATGTGGTAGAACAGATCCCAGCCAGTACAACCCTTACATACACAGTCAGTAGGACGAGCTGTGATCTCCTCTATTATACCTGTGTGACAGGAGCTGTGTGATCATCATCAGTAACAGGAGTGCCTGTATTCTTCTCTAAGCTGTTTCTGTGGTAGATCCATATAATAGCATCACACAGACTGAGAAACTGACTAGAAAATGAATCCGACAGTCAGAAAGGAATAACTAATCAAGGTAACACTAGCTTACTGATATATACTGGGGGATAGCTACAGAATGAATGAATAGAAGAAAATCACCAGAGTGGCCTTTTACGTTTTAATCCAGGAAATAGCCTCAGATTTGCCCCTTGTAGCAGGTGTAGATTTCAATCTCTAATTTAAAGACAGACCAAGATAACTTTTAATAACTCTTGAACATTTCAGTTTAAGAATGGCGTTTGAAATAAGTTTCCCCAATACACTATATGCTGCCTATAAAATCCCTGTTGAATGTTGACATTAAAGTAATGAAGTTGACATTAGCCATTAGAACAATTTTCATTCTGTACAGTTTATTGCAGCCGTTACTGTGTAATTTTAGGGTTAGGCAGTATGAGCCAATAGATGAATCTTAAAGAGCCTTTGTAGTAAGCAGTGCTGCCTTACAGGGAGGATTGGCTATGGGAGTAGGGTCGGGCTCATACAGGACTTTCCTATTAGCCACAGCCAGGAGTTAATTCTAAAGACAGAAGGGGCATTGCATAAGTTGCAAGCAATACCCAGGCTCATTTTTTTGTTTTGTGCAAGACTTAGCTTGGGCTACACGGCAGCTTTGGCCTTGCAACTATAAGTGTCAGACAAGTCATACAACCAAAAAAGTTCAGCGATTTGTCTGCACAATAGCACATATTAAATAATATGCATGAAAATAGAAAATGCTATTAGAGATGAGCGAGCGTACTCGCTAAGGCAAACTACTCGAGCGAGTAGTGCCTTATGCAAGTACCTGCCCAGTGCTGGCGGGGAAGTGCGGTGAGTTGCGGGAGTGAGCAGGGAGGAGCGGGGGGTAGAGAGTGAGAGAGAGATCTCCCCCCCCCCCTCCTTTCCTCCCCGCTCTCCCCTGCTGCTCCCCGCCCCCGGCACCCGAATCTTTAGAGACGAGCGGGAAGGTACTCGCATAAGGCGCTACTCGCTCGAGTAGTGTGCCTTAGCGAGTACGCTCGCTCATCTCTAAATGCTATATTAAGCCATATCAAGCAACCTATATGTTTTTGAATAACTGCAACAAAAAACGCCATGTGTGAGCGCAGCCTTACAATGTTTTCTGTATAGTTAACTGCAATGTCTTGTTCACTATTATCAACCATATCAGGCTAGGTATTTTCAACCCCTTGACAATGACATTAAAATTAGATACACCGTTCCAAAATTGTCACTATTTATATTGTAGATTTGAAATATATGTGTCTCATAAATATATTTGGCGCATTATCCACTTGGTTGTACCAAAATATCAAGTTATCCTCTGTCCACAGGCGATATCTTGAGATCAATGGGGGTCTCAGTGGTGAGAGAGACCCCCACTGATCAGCAAGTTATTTCCTATCCACAGAATAAAGGATAACATGCTGCTCTGGTACAACCTTTTTAATTTTTGTGTTTTTTTTTTTAGCCGAGTGACATAATTTTAGCTTTAAGAACCAGCAAATTATTTCTTCTTTTGTGTTCTACCGGTCATAACTTTTTCATTGTTTTGTCAATATAGCTGTATGAGAACCTATATACTCGTTGTCAAAAAAATTCAGGCACCAAGAAGGGGTTGTTGGAATCGAATGAAACTTTATGTGTGATTGTACCGTTTATGTGTGATTGTACCGTTTATGTGTGATTGTACTGTTGATTACAGTATCAGAGCAAAAGAATAATTTATTGGGAAAATTGAACACTTGAATGGAGGCTCTAGTACCCTGTTGGGCCACCTCTAGTTTGGATGCAAGATGGGATATGGGCAGGTGTGGAGGCACAGAGGTTCTGTATGGCATACTGTGGCATATCACTCCACATTTGACATCCATGCTGTGTTCGGTTGACCATTATCTTGCTGGGAAATGCCTCTTGGAGGTCCCACCATGAGCGGCACACGTGGCTGCAGGATAACCTGGACATTTTGCTGAGCTGTCACTGTCCCTCGTACCACTACTGGGGGTTAGCAACTGTTGTATGCAATGGCCCCCCAGACCATCACACCAGCACTGGGGGCTGTGTGCCGGTCCACAGCAAAGGCAGGATTGAGGCGCTTACCCCTAGGTCTCCAGACATGAACATGGCCATCGTCAGTTCCAAAACTAAACCTGAATTTATCACTGAAGACAACCCGTTTCCACTCCGTAGCAGTCCAGTTTCGTTGTTCATGACACCACTGGAAACAGAGGTGACGGTGGATGGATATCAAAGGCAGTACACGTAATGGGCATCGTGAGACCAAATGTCCTTTAGCCGAGTATCTGGAAATGGTTCAGACAGACACAGGGGTCTGTAACAATAGTGCCACCTGTCTCTAGATGGTGGGCAATTAAAAAGTTGGAACTGCTCGTGCTTGTCAGATAATCCTCTCTACTGGTGGTCTGTCGAGGGCATTCTGAGCCCGGTTGCCTTGTATACGTGCCCTCACGCATCCACTGGTTTTAACACCTTCTGACAGTCTGGACAGAATGGCTCAGGTGGTGGGCAATTCATTGATATGACCATCCAGATTCTTGCATTCAAATAATGCGCCTCCTCTCAAACTCTCACATGAAAAAAATAGGACATTCCCATATCTGCTCAGATGAGCAGATAGCGATTGCAATTTCCACAAGAGGAATTAAAATCGCAGCACATCCTATTTTTGTGCGGCTTCCGCACAGACGGCTTCCATTGAAGTCAATGGAAATCGTCTGACCCGCGGCCCATCTGCAGTTGACATTGTGGATTGGCTGTGGGTACCCACATCATTGCCTAATGACAACGTGGGAACAACAAATATTTAAAAAAAAATCTCTACTGCGCAAGACTGACAGCGAGCATTCGCAATAAAGATATAGGTAAGCGAGGTTACTGGCCGCGGTCAGAGCCGGATGCTGCTGTGGCTCCCACATGCGGAATCCGACCCGTCCATATGAGACCAGCTTAATGCATGGAATAGCTTCTATTAATTTTTTGGTTTGGGGCAATGGAAAAAAAAGCAATTTCACCATTGTTTTTTGTGATTTATTTTTACGGCGCTGACCTTGTAGAATCGTAGAATGGTAGAGTTGGAAGGGACCAGCGTCATCTGGTCCAACCCCCTGCTCAGTGCATGATTCAATAAATCATTCTAGAGAAATATTTGTCTATCCTTTGTTTGAAAACTTCCATTGAAGGAGAACTCACCACCTCCCATGATAACCTGTTCTACTCATTGATCGCCCTCACTGTCAGAAAGTTTTTTCTAATATCTAATTGGTGTCTCCTCCCTTTCAGTTTCATCTGATTGCTTCTTGTCTTCCCTTATGCAAATGAGAATAGGACTGATCCCTCTGCACTGTGACAGCCCCTAAGATATTTGTAGATCGCTATTAAGTCTCCTCTCCGCCTTCTTTTCAGCAAGCTAAACATTCCCAGATCCTTTAACCGTTCCTCATAGGACATAATTTGCAGACCGCTCACCATCTTGGTAACTCTTCTCTGAACTTGCTCCAGTTTGTATATGTCTTTTTTAAAGTGGGTGCCCAGGACTGGACAAAGTATTCCAGATGGACTCTGACCAAGGAAAAGTAGAGGGGGATAATTACTTCACATGATCTAGACTCTGTGCTTCTCCTAATACATCCCAGAATTGTGTTTGCCTTTTTGGCTGCTGCATCACATTGTTGACTCATGTTCAGTCTATGATCTATTAGTATACCCAAGTCTTTTTCACATGTGCTGTTGCTTAGCCCAATTCCTCCCATTCTGTATGTGCTTTTTTCATTTTTCTTGCCCAGATGTAGGACTTTGCATTTCTCCTTGTTAAATACCATTCTGTTAGTCACCACCCACTGTGGTATAAATATTATGTTAACTTTCTTTCATGGGTCCTTACCATTACAACAACACCTAGATTTAGGATAAATGCGCACAGGCGGAAATTCCACTGCGAGATTTCCCCGCAGAATTTCCACCCGTGCACTCTGCTATAGGATTGCATTAATTTATGCAATCCTATGCAGACAGCCACGATTTGACCACGTAAAAACTCGCGCTGTAAAAAAATCGTGGCATGTCCTATTTCTGTGCGAGCCTCGCAGAAACAGCACCACTGACGCGCCGACTCTGTTCTGTGCATGGACGGCTGTGCGCCAGCCGCACATAGCAGAGACAAGACGCCCAGAGGAGGTGAGCCGCGGGTCACTGCAGGGGCACGGGTCGCATCCCGCTGCGAGAATTCTCGCAGTCAGGATCTGACCCGGCCGTCTGCATTCACCCTTATATAGATATTAGTGTGTTTTTCTACTTTTGTACAACGTAAACAAATTTTTTTTTACAAAAGGATTTTTTGTGTGTCCCCACGTTCCAAGACCAGAGCAGTTTTATTTTTACGTTGACAGAGCTGTATGAGGGCTTGTTTTTTTGTCATGATGACTAGTAGTTTTTATTATTAGCAATCTGAGTTATGTACATGTTTTTCACTACTTTTTATTCCTCTTTTGAGGTAACTAGATGAAGAGAAGATGGCTATTTTGGCATTTTCTTGTTTAGTTTTCGATTTTAAATGGAGTTTATTGTACTGCATAAATAATGTAATACTTTATAGTACGAATTGTTATGGATGTGGAGAAACAAATTATATGTAGTTTTTTAATTCTTATTATTTTTGTAAGGGAAAAATCCTTTGCATTTTTTTTCTGTAAAAACATTTAGATGCTGCGGTCAGCAATGACTGTGGCATATGCAGGGTTGAACAGCATAGGGGAGCGATTAGATGAGCAAGTGCCTGAGTATCTGAAGGACTATTAAATAAAAAGTTATTTGCACTTTAAAAAATAAAATATGCCACATTCAAAGGATACACTGTTTGATACAGAAGGGGTCAATGATTCGAGATGAGCGAGTAGTGCCTTAGCCGAGTATCTCCCCGCTCGTCTCTAAAGATTCGGGGGCCAGCGCGGGTGACAGGTTAGTTGCGGGGGTGGGGGGGGGGGGAGAGAGATCTCCCCTCCGTTCCTCCCCTCTCTCCCCCGCCACTCCCCGCCCCCCGAATCTTTAGGGACGAGCGGGGAGATACTCTGCTAAGGCACTACTCGCTCGAGTAATGTGCCTTAGCGAGTGTACTCGCTCATCTCTATTAATGATCTATGTCTGGGTTTTGTTATGTCAAGGCTTAAAAAGCTAAAAATGATAGGGAAGAGAATACATTGACTTCCACCTGTCAGATCTCCATGCTGTTACTTAAAGTCTGTGCAGAGTTCTCAGAGTTTGCTGATAAATGGAAAGACGATCACATTTAATTCCAGATGTACTATTCTTCTGCTCCAGAGATGGATGAGTCACTGAGCATTACATACTTGTGAATGTTAACAGCGACCAGTTCCGCCAACAACCACCTTTCCTATTGGGTTTTTATCAAACACATTTCATTTCAGCAAAGTCAGGAGTTTTTAAAAGCACATAAATTACACAGTACTGCTGTGAAATCGCTCCTGAAATACATCCGCAAAGATATCCAGTAAATCCAAATATGGTGAAATGAAACTAAACCTGCTGAATAACTTCCTAAAGTTAAAAGGGCTTTTCGGGAGTAAACTATTGATGCGCTAGTCTCAGGATGGGTCATCAGTAGTTGATGGGTGGGATTCTGCTGCTTGAGTTTCGCGACAATCAGCTGATTGAATTGACTGCAGCACTCAGGTGAGTGCTGCGGTCATTATGGTCCATACCAGGTACAGTGCAGTACATTGTATAGCAGCTGTGCCTGGTATTGCAGATTAGTCCCATTCACTTGAAGAAAAATAAGCTGCTCTCAGGCGGCGTAATAAATAAATGTGATGTCACTAATCTGAGCAATGCAGATCCTGAGCAGAAGATCCCCGCCAATCAACTATTGATGATCTATAATTGAGAGAGGTCATGAATATTTTACTGCTGGAAAACCCCTTTAAGGGCTCATGTCCACAACCGCGTTTTTACCACGTACCACACGTGTGTTGCATGCACGCATGATACATGGTCAATAAAGGCAATAGAAGGGAATGGACTTTCATTCTTCCATCCACACCGGCGTGTGGACACTGCGTATCGATACGCAAGAGAAATAAATCGCAGTATGCTCTATTTCTCTGTGTACATACGCAGTTCTTGTATGGGCTGTGTATGACACGCTGTCCATATGTAACACACTATACATGTGTAAACTGGCCATCGTTCATCCATGAACAGCGGGCAGCTGGATGCGATCACCATTCATTGAGCGATCATCACTCCCGTGAAGCGACTATAACTGCACCAACTGCGCCTAACAATCGTCCCATGTAAAAGGGTCCTAAGAAAATCGCCAGTGACCAATTCGTTACTGTACCTGAAATAACTGTATTGGGCTAAGCCAATGTCGGTTTGGGGGGTGTCTTTGGCCCGTTCGTGGATTTGATTCTGGTGGGCCAATCTACACTTATATAGAAACACTTCCAGTTACTTTTTTGCCCTCATTCACAAGTGTAACATCACTTCCCTTGAAAATGGATCTCCACCTGTGCACATTAACCAACTTCCTCTGCAACTTTGGTGTTGAACCACTTTTTTGAACAGCGCCATTTATTATTGCCACTGGAAGTTTGCACTTTGGATGCTTTTCATGCAACATTCCCCACAATATTTGCAGCCCATAAGATGGTGGAAGGTAGGATGTTTTGTGGGAATCCAGGGTTATACAGAATATACCACCATATGGGGATATTGCTAGAAGTCTGAAGTTGATGAATTTGAAAGATGGGAGACAAGGGGTGTTACTAAAATAATTTACATTATTGGAATTGAGGGTCTACAGTCGTTATCACAATTGGAGCAATTATATAATCTGCCTCACAGTTGCTTCTATAAGTTTCTACACTGAGGTATACATATTCCATACAACTGCACTCAATACACACTTTCTTGACTTGGTGGTTAGGGAAAGGGATACAGAGAGACCTATGCTTATGTTATTATTGCCTGTTGGACAATTTTCTTAAAGGGGTTGTCCGAGTTATAATTTCTTTTTAATTAAAGGGGTTGTCCCGCGGCAGCAAGTGGGTCTATACACTTCTGTATGGCCATAATAATGCACTTTGTAATATACATTGTGCATTAATTATGAGCCATACAGAAGTTATAAAAAGTTTTATACTTACCTGCTCCGTTGCTAGCGTCCTCGTTCCCATGGAGCCGACTAATTTTCGCCCTCCGATGGCCAAATTAGCCGCGCTTGCGCAGTCCAGGTCTTCTCCTGTTCTCTATGGGGCTCCGTGTAGCTCCGTGTAGCTCCGCCCCGTCACGTGCCGATTCCAGCCAATCAGGAGGCTGGAATCGGCAATGGACCGCACAGAAGAGCTGCGGTCCACGGAGGAAGAGGATCCCGGCGGCCATCTTCACCGGTAAGTATAGAAGTCACCGGAGCGCGGGGATTAAGGTAAGCACTCCGGTAAGCTTTCTTTAGGTCCCTGCATCGGGGTTGTCTCGCGCCGAACGGGGGGGGGGGGTTGAAAAAAAAAAAAACCCGTTTCGGCGCGGGACAACCCCTTTAATGCTGTCCATAACAAAACGCCTTATATCCACCTCTCCTGATTCTCCCTCAGCTCCCACACCGCAGCTCTGATCTCTCCTGTGACGCTGTTTTTACAGGCTGCAGGCAGCCTATGTACAGGAAGCCGTAGGCTGCTGCAGCCAATCACACACCTCAGTGCTCAAATGCTAAGGTCCATGATTGGCTGCATCTATACTTAATTGCTTCTCATTAAAGAGATAGTAAAGGCCCATTTACACTGAGCGATGATCGCTCAAAAATCACTCAAACGACAGTTTGAGTGACAGCTTTGAGCGATCATTTTGCATAAACTATTAAGTAGCTACTCAGCTATTTAATAGCTTATTAGTGTGCAAATGAAGCCTTTAGCTGAATGCAGTTAATAGCCTGAGCAGTTAATATCTGCTGTTCTCTGACAGGTTAAATAGCTGAAACAATGCTATCAGCACTATCCAGGGAGACTCAGCGTGCGGTCCTAATAAGACCGCACAATGATTTTTAGGCTGGCTTGAATTTAACGATCAACTAGCAGTGCACGAAGCGCGTTTAGACACAACGATTATCGCTCAAACAATCGCTTTTGAGCGATCATTGCTCCGTGTAAATGGGCCTTAACTCTCCCACTCTAGAAGAATTTACAGCAAGGGTTAATACTCTTGTAAGATTTTAAATATTTGTGCATTGAAAAAAGGGACACAGTGAAGGGAACTTTGGGCCCCTTGATTAAGTACCTCTGACCTTCCCCCACTCTCTCTTACATTTTCCAGAATTTTAGGTAGATAGGCATGTAATGTTTAACGTGTATCTGACTTTTTAGAAAAAGCTGTTGTGTGTATAGGAGAAATAACATTATATCTGGCCATTATATGATTTGCATCCTGCATTTTTCAACATTTTTCCCTTCTCTTCAATGAGTGGAACAGGTTACCACAGGAGGTGAGTACTCCTTCAATAGAAGTCTTCAAACAGAGGCTGGACAGACATCTGTCTGGGATTATTTAGTGATCCTGCATTGAGCAGGGAGTTGGACCAGATGACCCTGGAGGTCCCTTCCAAATCTATGATAGTATTTAAGCTGTATCTTAATTCTCATTTCTTTCTAAGCTGGTAGGAGGAGCCTGCTGTTATGTGTTCTGTACACTGTACTTGGAGAAAACAACAGATTCTGTTCCCTGGCTTTCTGTAGTGTCCCATGGCAGCCCAGACATGAGCCCTACGCTGAGAAGCTGGCGGGATAGAGTTGGCACTTGTCACGGTGGCTCTACCAGACGTCTCCGCAGAGGGACGCACAGAACCTCGGCCAAGGCACCATTAGGCCTCTTCTAGGCAACGCTGGGACAGCGGTTACCTGTATAAGTGTGGTAGACTTTAGATTTGTCACGCGTGACGCTACCGTTCCTTCTCACCATAGCTTGTACCTGGCGGATAAATGAAGAGAGTCCACACACACAGTTGAAACTTGAAGCTTTGCAGAGTACAGCTTTACACACCAGTGCAGGCAAGACAGAATGTGAGGTCAGGGAGGAGACACAGGATGATGCCGGTCCTACAGGCCAAGTTATCTGTAAGGTACCGCTCCTGGAAAGGGAACACTCCGGAGGAGGATGGGGGTAGGAACACTCCACAGACACTCACTCAGTACTTTTAGACAGCTCTGCACGGCAGACTCCTCACTTCACTCATTTTTCAGAGGCGATTCCTGGCATGGAAAACATCAGGATACATCTCCTCTTCTTCCATCACTTCACCACATGAGGGTTGAAGGTACCCCCATGTGGCCAGCACTCTACTTCAACTGTAGAAGATATCCCAGCCAGTTTCAGACTTTAACCTCTCACATGCTGCAGCTGTGCAGTATACATAATAGCAGACAAGAAACTTTGCACAGTGCATCCACATTGAAGACATGACATGTATGACATTTATGGAGGGGCCAGAAATGGGTGTTTCGAGCCACTACACTTTCTGTAACACTCATACGCATAAATAACTGCATAATGGAAGACATTATACAGGATTGAGCAATATGGATGTTATGTGATTTCAGTAACTATAACACAGTAAATTATTCATTACTAACATCGGCATGTCTGTTTGAACCTCTTTGCTTTCACCTCCTCTTTCCACTCTGCTCTCTGCTTTCCATAGACTTCTGTGGGCAGCATGAGTTATCACACTCTGAACCACAAACACACATAAATATCATGATCCAGGAGGATATGAGAGAAGTACCAATCAGTTTTTAGAGGGTAGTGCTGCACGCTCCCCCTTACAGAATATAGTGGTATACAGCTGCTGTTACAAGTGGCTATTGGCCACAGCAGGAAGCTCAGTCCCCTCCAGTCTGGTACCTGGTTGGGAGAGTGTGTGGAGAAGTGAAGGTTTAGTTGAGCTGAGCGCCAGTGAAGTAGAAGGCACTTGCCAGCACCTGTCTTGTCAGCGCCAGAGCCATGGCTGGGGGGTAGGAAGTTAAGGACGCAGGAGGCTCTATGGTTGTAGCCTTTCAGAGGCTGTTATGGGGGTTCCACCCTATAGTGATGTGGGCAGGGACATGAATAGCATGTTACCGCCCAGGGAACTGCCCCAAGATAAGAGAAGAGTGGGGAGAGATCCCACCCATCTCCCCGAAGTCTGGGAGAAAGTTCTCAGTGAAAGATGAAGGGCTGCGTCACAGGTCCAGGGATGCAAAGGCATAGAACAGAAGGTGCAGTGGGCAGAGCTGGGCATATAACAGCTTTGTGACGGCTGTGGTCTGTGAGCAGTGCAATGGCTGGAGCTGCTGAAAGGAGAGATCAATGGGGCCCTGACAACCTGGGTGCTGAAGATGGAGGTCCAGCCGTATCCCTAGGGTGAAGTTCCCTGCAGCGCATGGGAGGAAAGGGAATCTCCCTCCCTGCAGTGCTGGACTTTGTGGCAGCTCTGTGTAAAGAGAAAGTACATTTGGTGTCGCAGACGATGTTAGCCATGTTAGGCCTCATGCTCACGGCCGTGATGGACTCTGCCAGTGGAATATCGCAGCAGAATCCGCCACGGTGCCACCCAAAAACCCCATACTCACCGCTCCGGATCCGCTGTACGTGTCCTGCCCGGCAGGCCGGCGCGCATGCGCAGCACAGTGCGTGACGTGTCGGATGATGCGGCCTGCGGGGGGCGGTGACACGTATTCACGCGATACTTCCGCTGTGCTGCAGCGGAAATATAACGTGACAGCCGGCTTCCATTGACTACAATGGAAGCCGGCCACGCGTATTCCTGTGGCAAATAGAGCATGCCACGTTTTCTTTCAGGATGCTGAATTCCGGCAGAAATCCGGTCGTGGGCATAAGTCCTTATTAATTAACAATAGAGTACACAAAACCCTCATGTGGAGCGAAAATACTGTTTATTCTGCAAATGTTCATTAAAAATTGTTTTTTTTAAATGTGCCGCTCTGCCTTTTTCAGCTCCTGCACTATCCTGAATCGCGTCGCACCATCAATTGCAATATAGTCTAGTTTTGATTCTAGCAGCTTTGAGACAGTAACTCAACATTAGTTGCAGCAGCATTTGTGTGAATTTCTTTCACCCCCCCCCTCCTCTTCTCTACATAGACTTTTATGGCCAGCATGAGTTGTCCCTCTCCTCAACTTTCTATTCTCCATCTTGTTATCTTTGTTACTAGAGATGGGCATCACTTGACAACAGGCAGTGGACATCAGGAAGGGAGACCACTAGTGGCCTGCGTTATAGAGTGTTTGTTTGTTTTTTCAGAAAAACATCATTTTAGGTAAATAAAGTAATTTTCACTTTTGCTATCAGAATTATCACATTGGCTATCATATTAACACAAGTTGTCTCAAAGTGCAGTGACCATTTACAGGAATCTTTTTCTATTTCTATTGTTTCTCCTTTTAATTATTGTAGTTTTCTAATGCCTATAATATAATTATTCGGTTTCGTAATGACTCTCCTTGCCCCTAAGCCTCAATCGTTCCTATATCTGTGCCTTATACAAGTAGCTATAAGAACTTGGAGGTGCAAGTTCTTTGTTTCCCCATTCTCTTTTTATTCCTGAACACCCCCGTGCAGTCGCTGGTATTCATATTTCTTCAGTGGTCATGCTAGATCCAGGGAGTGGAATGCAGAACAATAACTGATAATTAACCATGACCAGTGTATCCTCTCTCTACCCAAATCTTTGTTGACGCCTTTTCATAAATCATTATTTAATACTTATTCAGCTAATAACAGGTTTGTGTGCACTCGCAGCGAAACGCAAACAGTGCTTAAATTAAATACCTAAAGATGATTAATGTTTAGAGATCTAAGGGGCAAATGAATGTTGGATGCTGAGCAAATAAAGTAAGAGTTTATTAAAATGTTGGTAGAAAGACACAAGCAGATTGAGAGTTGTGCGACTGCTTTACTAGGTTTACATCACATCCACTAGACCCTGGCTGCCCCTCAGGTTGTACTTTTAGGACCTGTTACCAGGGGAAAATCCAATATATAACAAAATACTATATATCTAAATGGTGTTAAAGTGAAACACAACCTGTGCCTGTTGGCTGTATAGTCATCAAATGTAAATCCTTCCTTCTTGTGCTATACAATTTTTTTATTATACATGTTCTTCTGGAATCCGTCACCAATCCGGTAGACTACGAAGTAGTCGAGCAGGGCCAGGAGGAGGAGGAATATACTTGCCAGAGGTTAGCAGAGCAGTGGCCAGAAAAACGGCTTCTGAAAATGTCCTCCGCTCGGCCCAGGTGTGTATCCGGCAGCCAATCCTGAGCTGTGGGCGTCACCCCTAGCTCCAGCAGGCCAGCCCATGTCTCCACCCATAACTCTGGTGGAGACAAGATACATCAGTACCCACCAATCCTGCAAGTCAACCAAGAGGGACATATAGACGTACAGAGTATACGTCTTTACAGCCCTCTGATTATGAGTTTATTGGACATCCCATTTTCTATGACTGGCTTAAGTATTACATACCCATACATGGTCAGCTTTACACGTATCACACTTTGGGTGTTTGGAAAAGTAAAATAAGATTCTGCTAACTTCTTGGCTTTTCCTTGAGGACGTGTCACAAAGCTTTGTGATATTTGCGCAACATGGGTGACTGGAGGCCGTACAGCTGGTAATATTGTAGAAAAGTGGACTTTGTGCTGTTAGTAATTAATGCTCTTCTATGCATCAGTAGGACGAGGATTTGGGAGACTGCCAGTACAACTTCAGATCTGCATGTTCCCTGCATAGTAACCAACTCATGACATTTAAAAACAGAATTGTGAGTAATAATACATGTTAAGATAAAAATGCAGGGTGGATCAGATGTTAGCTGTAGGTTAATACAAGTACGGAAGCGCACTACAATTTTTTAGGTTGCCCCCCCCCCCCCCCAATTTGCATGCATTTTTTTAGGTTCATCGCACTCTTTTTGGAAATGGAACTCATTAGACTAATTGGCCATTTTAAAGGCTGCAAGCATCGATGCATGTATTCTTGCGAGTGCAGTTGCGCACAACTTGTGCAATCCCAAAATACAGCCTAAGATGTCGATGTGCACGCAAAAATGCAACACCCATTCAGCAAAACGCAGTGCAAATGCGTTTGCAAATGCGCATATGCTTGTGTGACACAGGCCTTAGGCCGCGGTTAGATGAGCGTTTTTTTCACGCATGAATAGGTGTGCCAAAAAAGCGTCTCTGTTACAACCAATGCTTTCCAATGAAAGCGTTCACATGTCTGATTTTTACAGACGCGAAAAAAATCTCGCCTGTAACAGTTAGGAGTTGCGAGTTCATATGCACCCGGTCACACGATTTTTCTGCACGCGATGTGCGTTTTTTTTCCGTGTAGCTATTTATGCGCGAAAAAAACGCTTGTCTGTACGAGCCCTTACCCTGATCTGTCCTTGTTCAGATGTACTTGATTTTTTACATTGGCAGATAATTGTGAATGAATGTTTGCTCCTCCGATCATCTGCCCATGTGAAGGTGCCTCCAATCACCTGACAAGCGAGCAAACGCTGATTTGTTGGGTGATTGTATCTTTTATGCAGCGCCAAAGATCATCTGTTCTCGGCAGCACATTGCGCTATGCAAACAGTGATGTACTGCCGGCAACAATAAAAGTGCATGAGCCAAATGATCGCATTACCGATCGTTGGGGCAAATACAGTAGTACTCGTTGCTCCATGTAAGCTGATTGTCGGTCAACCCACTTGCAAAAATGTTGATTGGGGCTCTGTACGGGCAGCAAATCTGTCAGTGTAAAGAGACCTTTATTCCAGCAAGTACATCAATATTTGACAATAGACATTTCCAGTTGAAGGCTTAAAGGTGTGGTCACAGTAATTGACAAATACAGTAATGAGTTTGCTGTCTGTATCCCTGTATTATTAAGAGACCTCGCCCTTCATGCTAACAGAAAACACTACATAATTTAGTGAGATTTGCTCAAAAGCTGAAGTAAGCTCCAATCACATTGGTCAGCAGGGCCACGGTAAGTCTATAAGCAAAATGTACCAGCACCATAATTATTTTCCTACATCATCGTTATATCACAGGAGCTACATTTATTTTGTATTAGTTTGAGTCATAAAAAGGGTCTAGCTGGTTGTGGAAAATGTGTCATACATTGTCATATGTTTGTGCAGGAGCCGGCAGACGGATATCCGCGGTGAGCCTATCTGACAGATACGCTCACTGCGGAGAATCGCGGCAATTCGCAGCATGCTGCGATTTGCCATCCGCAAGCAGAGAATCGCTATGATTCTCCGCTCATCAACAGGGGGGCTGCGTTTTCCATAGCAACGCTATGGAAAGCGTGCATTGCGTTCCCCACGGCCGGATTATCGCCGCGGGGAACGCAATGCAAAAACGCCCGTGGACAGGCAGCCTTAGCAAGTACGATAGACATTTGTCTACAGTACAGAACAGCAATGTGATGTCAAAGACTTGAGAAAATAATATTGAAAGTTCTCTTTCTCAGTTTTGGATTACAGAGCGCTCACGGCAACGGTTTTGGTTGGCGTTGTTGGTGGGTCATTTTCTTTTTTATCTATATATTTTAATTTTACTATGTAATTTTTTTAACTTATTTTTCCAACTATTTTTTTTAACATCTGTGTCCCCTATGACAACATATAAGACCTCTGGCATTGCCATTGTCTTTTTTTTTTAATTTTACACTTTTCCACTGTAGCAGGGGCATCCATAGGAGCCCCAGTTGGAGGGGAAAACATCCCCTTGTAGTGAAATCAGTCACTAACAGAGCTGATCAGGGTCTGCTAGGACCCTGCAGCTATGCTGTGACAGAGGGAACACGGCAGCCATGTGATCACTTGGTCGCACAGTGGAAGTAACAATTCGTTTTTTTCTCTTCAGCTTATTGAGCGCTTTGTAGCCTGGAAACGAGAAGGGAAAAACTGTTTAAAACTGCTTCTCCCTTGCCCTCGGGGTCCTCAGCTGTGTCTGAAAGCCAAGGGCCTGTCCTGCTCTTACTTGATTGCAAGAGCTTTAATACCACTAATTTTGCTGTTGGCTGGGATTAAAGCCCATGACCAAGCGCCGTAAATTTACTACTCTTGGTCCTTAAAGGGTTAAATAAATCATTGAAGCAAGTACTTTTGCTGTAAGAGTTTTGTTGCGGTGTAAAAATGTATTTTAGTGATATCCTAAGGCTGGTTGCACACGGGTGGGTTCGATATCATGCTCGTTAATGTGTGCTTTAGCCGCGGATGCGAGGCATTTTTCAGGCAAAAACGCCTCACATCACTTCTGTGAAATTCCTATCCTCTCGTGCGTATTTCATGCGTGATAGAGGGTCGGAAGTGTTTCCCACTGATTTCATGTCCATATAATGTATTTAAGGTCCCATTGAAATGAATGGGTAATGCATCTGGGGGGGAGGGGGACATGAAAAAATAGGACATGCTGTGAATTTTTTCAAAAGAATGGAGTTCATATTCGTGCGAGTTTTGTGCGATCTTGCAACACTCAAAACTCACGCAAAGTTCACGTTCCTGTGAAAGTAGCCTTATACAGTAACTGCTGCAAAACAAGGGGCTGCTCTGAGCTGTCCTACATGTGTTCTTCATGTGTATGATCTCTTCTGATCATTGATAGATATGTCGTCCATCTGAGATTTACAATGTAATCTCCCTACACCTCTTTTGAAAATAAAAATTTAAAATTGTCATTGGTAATCTCTAAAAATGTTTTCAGCACTGATAAATCTTCCTTATTCTGGAATATCAAATAATTCTAGTCGGCATGCTGATATTTGCCTTAGAGCTCATGGACACAGCCGTTATCCTGGTCCGCGTGGTAGTGTATGTTTAGTGCAGAGACTAGAGATGAGCGAGAACCCAAATGTACTAGTCGAGTAACGAACCCTATTGACTACAATGGGAGACTCGAGCATTTTTGTATGTTGGACGCCGGGTGCCGAGCTTATTTTTTTTTTTCTTGGTTCGTGTTCCCCCTCTCTCTCTCTCTCTCTGTCCCCCCCCCCTCTCTTTCTCTCTCTCTCCCCCTCTCTCTCTCTAACCCCTCTCCCCTTGTCTGCCTGCCAGCCAAAAAATTTGCCATTGACGCGGGTGCTGCGGTGGGCAGGGGCCAAAACAGGCACGATAGAGCGGGGAGGAGCCAAAAACTGGGGCGGGGTCCAACACGGCTTGATGCTCATTCGAGTAACGAGCACTATCGAGTACGCTAATACTCGAACGAGCATCAAGCTCGGCAGAGTACGTTCGCTCAACTCTAGCAGAGACTCAGATTGGATCCTGTTATGTGTAATCAGGAAATCCTTTCCTAAAACAATCTTTGGGAATGACTTATACAGGAGGTTCTAACGTTCCTAGCATCTTCCTTAGGGACCTGCACTACAACCATATTTACCTAACGGCTGATTTTGCATTTTCTTTCTTCATTATAAAAATGATTATGCCAGCCCCATCCTGTTAATTTTACAGGATTCTGATTGTTGCCAAAGTAAAAAAAAAACTTTCCCCATCGATCCTGCGAATGAAGGCGACACAATGCTAGTTTAACACTATCTTCCTCTGTGACGACGGCGCTTTCTGCCATCAGCTGAACATCAGCCAGCTCTATTCATTTGAAAACAGTGAAGGAGACCTAGTGAGGCATCAGGATCAGTGGGGGGCCCAGAAGTCAGATCCCACTGATCGTATGGCAGTATACTGTATCTAAGGGCGTATTCACATGTACCAAAAATGGAACAGTACTACTACTGCAATGAAAACATACATGCAGTTTTCTGCAATTGTTTTCTTAAATAAGCTGATCTAGAAGTATTTCAATAACTGCTAGTATGGAATTGTCATTGCATTCTAAATGTTATGCAATTTTTTTTATTGCGAAAAACTGTGAAAAATCACTGCTAAATAACATCTGACCAGTGGTGACAAATATTAGCACTGCGCTCCCACCCCATTTCTTTCCTTATTCATAACGAAGTTAAATTTTCTGTTTAAATTTGGAGCCAAGATTTCGGAGTTCCAAGTTTCACTCATTTCCTTGTATTGTGCTAACGATACTTGGTATGTCTTCTCATCTACAGAGGATTGCAGGAAGCACAGATTACTTTAGCAGTCAGACTTGGTGAGGCCGAGGAGAAGATCAAGGTTCTTCATTCAGGTTAGTGCTAACACACTTGGACTTCACGCATACAAAGTATCAGTGTTACCCAAGTGTATATGTCCATGATATAGAAGAACTATGTGAGTGGTGAAGTTCTGATTTTGTGAGGTCTCTTCTGTTTCACTTCTCTGAGCCTTTAATCTGATATTATATTAACAAGTATGTCACAGTTGCTTAAATATTTAGGCTTTGTACACACTTCCATTGGACAGTTTCCGTCATGGGTTTCGTCATGCTGAAGGAAACACTGAGGGAAACTGGACAGAACCCATTATAATGAATGGGTACTGTCAGGCTGCGCTGGTTTCCATCGTTTTGACAGATACGGCAAGTTCTTTAGTTTCATTCTTCTGTTCTATAATGGAACAAAAGAATGGAAGCCTAAGAATGAGGTTAGTCTTTATATCACATATATTGAGTGTTAAAGGGGTTTTCCAGGCATTTACTATTGATGACGTAGACTTATGATAGGCAATCAATAATTGATCAGTGGAGTTCCACTATTTGGGATCCCCACTGATCAGCTGATTCTTGGGCCTGCTGTCAATGTGGCTAGTGCTGGAAGCAGATAGCGCTGTCCATATTGCAGCGGCCTAGTTTGGTAGTGCAGGCACAGCTTCCATTAAATTCAGTGGCAGCTGTACCTGTAATACAAAATTGGGTCGCTGCAATATGGACAGAACTATCTGATTCCAGCGCTGTCCACGTGGATAGTGGGCCTAGGGATTAACTGATCAGCGGGGATTCTGGGAGGCAGACCCCTGCTCCACCCCACCCCAATCAACTATTGATGATATCCTGAGTATGGGTCATCAATAGTAAAAGTACCAGAAAATGCCTTTGATCACAATGATACTCATTCCTGTTTGGAGGGCTGAATTTCGTACACGCTGGCATATGTCCTCCCTCTAGAATTCACAACCTTCACTAGTCGGATTGTTTGTTGAAAAGAGGCTTTTTGTCTTTTTTAAAATTCACAGAGAGAATGGAGGAGACAGATGTAACAAAAGCTAAAATGAATGAGCTGTCGTATTGTATCCCGATGGCTCTTGAAATAGACTTTTGTTATTTGACCTGGTTATTAATCTCTTTGTGACATGGAATAGCAGACAGTTTCACCAAATGCTTCTGTTGTATTTTGTTATGCAGCGCTGAAGACAACACAGAGGGAGCTGCTTGACCTGCGGTGTCAATATGATAAGGAGACAGCATCTAAGTAAGTTCTGTCTTATATTTGTCTGCGAGACACAAGCTCATTGTTTGCCTTTAGCATTTAATGTTTAACAGGCAACATCTTTTACTTAGGAGGCAGGTAGATGAGTGATTGAAGTGACCCAATTCCAGGACACTGTGCAGAACTGCCCTACTGAAAGGCCACCTGTGCTCCCTTGGCATTCTTGCAGTTGTGTTGGCAAGTGCTCCTAGAGATTATACTGCTGGTGATGATAGAGCTCTTTATTGTGTTTGTGATGGCGGCCAATCAGATGTAGTATAACATGGTTGCTATTCAGATTTACTGTACTTTGTTGCGGATTTTCTTTGTATGAAATCTGCATAGAAAATTGACAATAATTTCGCCACATCTGAACAAGCTATTAGTGTAACATTGCAATCACACACATGTCAATATTTTGCATTCATGCTGAATATAATTCCAAACTGCACAGAAATCTGTCCATGAAAAATATGAGAAAAATCTTTTAAACAAATAAAAATTAACTAAAACATTCATTAAGGTTAATTTCACTGATTCGCCTTGACAACAGATTATATTCTATGCTGCCCAATTGCATAGATAGTTTGCCTCGTATCCTTTAATACTATCTGTCTTAAGGCCTGTTTACACGCAAAGATAATCTTTCAAATGACTGAAAGATTGAAAGATTTACTGATTTTTTCCATAAAGTTTTAATGGCCAGTAAGGCCCATTAACACTTTATCATCTTCATTTGCAGGTAAAAGGACCTCCACAAGCTGTTTGCAGAGCCCAGCATGTGATTAACCACACGCCCAGCTGCATTATTCTGCTTTTTTTTTGGTTGAAGGACCTGCGAGCGGCGGGGCTGGGTCGGGTCTACTGAAGCTGTGAATTGGGTTGGGTTAGGAGCTTTAGGCCTCATGTCCACGGGCAAAAGAATAATTAAAATCCGCAGCGGATTTTAACTCTTCTCCTGCCCGCGGATCCGCATCCCATAGGGATGCATTGACCACCCGCGGGTAGATAAATACCCGCAGATGGTCAATAAAAGTGATTTTAAAAAAAATGGAGCATGAAAAAATTTGGACCATGCTCCATTTTCGTGCGGGTCTCCCGCGGGCTTCTATTGAAGCCTATGGAAGCCGTCCGGATCCGCGGGAGACCAAAATCGGAATTTACTCACCTGCTCCAGATCTTCCCTTCGCCGCGGCTTCATCTTCTCTCCGTCGCGGCCGGATCTTTTTTCTTTGGGCCGACGCATGCGCGGGGCACGTAACCGACGTGCCCTGCGCATCCGCCGAGCCGAAGAAAGAAGATCCGTCCGCAACAGAGAGAAGATGAAGCTGCGGCAAAGGAAAGATCCGGAGCGGGCGAGAGGTAAGTTTATTCTTATTTTTATGCCTCATGTCCGCTGGGCAGGAGGGACCCGATACGGATTCTCCATGGAGAATCCGTAGCGGGCCTGATTTTCCCCGTGGGCATGAGGCCTTAGGGGCGAGGTTTTTCTGTGATGCGATTGGTGAGCGGGGCTTGGATGAGGCAATCGCTTGGGCAGGAACCTACGTACCATAGTGACAGAAAAATGTGTGCAGAAGCGAAAATGAATGTATTTGAAATGAATCGGGTTTGCAAGGATGATTTATCAGCTACTGAATACTTGCGCAGCCACAAAACTCTACACAGGAAGGTGGAATGTATTCCTTGTCAATGGGAAGATTCACAAATAAAAGATTCCAGTAAACTTAGTGGTTCTGTGTGGAGATGTCCGGCTGCAGAAGCAAGCAGTCCGTTTTGAAAGATAGTTTGATTGAAGGAGCCAAAATTGCGCTGGCCAAATTCATATATTTAGTGTTCTATTGGGCGACTGAAACGCCTCAGCAAACAACCATGCAGCATTTGGATATTGTGGCGCATATCGCAATGGACTGTTATCAATATTTCCCTCCCCACCAATCACGTCGAACAAAAGCCCCACCCCCAAAGCTCCTAACCTAAACCAATTCCCAGCTTCACTAGAGCCCCCCCCTACCCCCCCAGGTCCTTCAACCACGGTTCCCTGTACTGCAAGTATGCCCCCAAAAAATGGTACACATCTTACAAAGTTTGTGTAAAGTTATGAGCACAACAGTGATAGCTAATCAGCTTTTGGGTTATCTTCATATTTCTAAATTATCTTGTACTCTGATATTCTGTATAAACAGTAATACAGTATTATATGCCAAATCAGCTTTAACTGTTCGTTCTGCATTTCATTATAAGAGTTGAATAAATTGCATTGATGTTAATCACACTATCAATTTCAAGTGTAAAATGGTAACAAAGAGATAAGTGGACAGTACTAGCATCCAAAAACAATCCCTGGGCTTTGAAGTGGGGAATCCTGTAAGATCACACTGCAAAGAGAAGTTGGCTTGTCTCCCAGTCTCTGTGTTCATCAACCTGGCAGTTGCTTGTATCTGAATAGAGTTCTGATATTGTGAATGATTCAGTCTTCTCTACCATGAAAGAAGCCAGAGCAACGGTCAGCTGGATCTACATTAGTCCTTCATAGATTGCCCCTTCAAGAGCGTTACACATTACAAGAATACAGTTTTATACAGTATTATAAGAAAGAGTAAAACATGGTGTTTATGTAAGAGCGTGTTCACACGGGGTGCAAATGCTGCAGATTTCACATTTTTACATACAGAATTGCTGTATGGAAAATCTGCAGAATTTACAGTGCAAGCCATGTGGATACATGTACCTAATCTCATCCACACGGTGTAGTAAAATTCTGCAAGGAATCTGCAGTGGAATTGACGTACATTGCGGATTTGAGCTCAAATTTCATCCTTTGCAATACAATGGGGGAAATCTGTGGCAAATCTGAACTATCAGGCAGTGTTCACACAGGGTGGATTTGCTGCAGATTTTCTTTGCAGGCCCTCTGTGCCGAAAATCCGCAGTATTTATAGTAGCAGCAAACTACCCTGTTTCCCCGAAAATAAGACGCGTCTTATAATAATTTTTGCTCCCAAATATGCGCTACGTCTTATTTTCAGGGGGTGTCTTATTTCGCCACGGAAAAAAACGTCTGTGGCCGCTAATCCCTCAATTGGCCAGCTTTGTGGACAAAATTTCTCAGAAATCTCGTCCACATGGGACAGCAAATCTGTCACGGCAAAGCTGGGAGAAGCCGGTGTTGTGGTGCGGATTCACCGGCCACAGAAATGGAAAAGCGTGCAGCCAGGTCGCTTCAAAACAAGCGGCTGAGTGCCGTGGGTTTTGAAGCAGCACTTTCCCGGCGGAAATCTCGCTGTTTATCGCTGTGGCCAAACTGCGAGATTTCCGCTGGAAATACGCTCTGTGAGAACCCAGCCTTAGGCCAGCTGCACACGAGCGTGACGGGCTCCGCCGCCAGAGACCCCATACTTACCAGCGGATCCGGCCTCTTCGCTCCCGCATGACGCGGCGGCGGTAGGCGGGAAAGCGTTTTCACGCTATCTTCTGTTGTGTTACAGCGGGAGATAGCGTGAACGGACGGCTTCCATTGACTGCAATGGAAGCCGTCAGCGCGTACACCTGAGGCAAATAGAGCATGCCACAGGTGAGGATGGGAGATTTCACGGTGCGGAATTCCGCGGTGGAATTCCGCACCGTGTGCCCTGAGCTATTAGGTTCAATAGAACCTAATAGCTGCGGGCAACGCAGCGGATTTTCGCCGCGAATTACGCGGCGGAAATCCGTTCGTGGGAAGGAGGCCTTAAGAATCACACACAGGTTGCCTGACTCACACACTGAGCCATAAAAAAATAAGGGCTGTAAAGTAACGTACCTGTCTGCAGACAGAAGTTCCTGTACCACTTGTAAGCAGGGATGGTATTGCAGCTTCCGGCCACCAGTGGGAGCTCATCACAGCAGACATGTACAGCAGGAACAGAACGTACAGTATGGACTTTTCCAGCCAGCAAGGGGAGCTCACAACAGCATACTCGTACAGCACAGCAGGGACAGGATAACAGCAGACTGTTTGCAGATCTACCTATACATCTGGAGGTAGGAGACAACGGGGATGGCAGCAGGGGACAGGCCTCTTGACTTGCCTGCACACTTTACTATGCCTTACTATCGGGGGTGCCTTATATTTGGGACTTCTGCAAATTTCAGGGGGTGCCTTATTTTCGGGGAAACTCGGTAGCTGAGATTTTCAAAAGTTTATTTATACTCTGAGGGAAGAAGCTGCACAAAACCAGCATGGAAATTGTCATATACAGTGCAGATTTTAACCCTTTCCAATCCAATTTGTATCCTGGTTTTCCTAGGAGGCTTTCTCTTTTTCTGCCATTATACAACAGTGATATATGCTGGCTAAAGCCAGTACTGCATGAAGTGACACGTTGAATAGGCTCTGACAGCAGAGAGGCTGGCAAAATACAGTAAGAGAACCCTGACGGATGTCTTCCAAAATCGGAGCTGTACAGCCTTAAATCATAATGTCTTCAGAGATCAGACAGTGGATTGGAAAGGGTTAAATTTCAATTACAGCACTGGATTTTTGGTCTGGATTCCATCCCTTCTAATGAGGGAAGTGAAATCTGTTCCAAAATCCACATTAAATCTGTGTCAAAATCTACGCCAAATGGTGCGGTTTTTGTGTGTGGATTTTCTGCTGTGGAATGGCTACTACGAACATTCCACAGCAAATCCCTTCCCGTGTGGACATATAAAAAGGTTAAAAAGGCCAAAAAAAAGCTCATAAGAATATACAATTTAAAAAATTGCCTTTTTGAACACTTTTTCTTTCTTTTATATTGTAAAACAAGGAAGAAAAAACCTGTTTGATATCGCAATATCTGTAACAACCCATACAACAACTTGAACACACTTTGTATCCTGCATTGAAAATACTGAAGAAAAAAAAGGAAATGATAGAATACATTATATGTACCCCAAAATTATGACAACAAAAACTCCAGTTCACCACGCAAAGAGCAAGCCCTCTTACAACCATGTCAATGGAAGAATAGGAAAGTTATGGGTTTTGAAAAGTGTAGCTAAAAATCCCCAAAAATCGTTGCATCCTAAAGTACCAAACTAGTCTACATTCTTAAAGGGTTAAGGGACTAATAGGGTGCCATTGCTCAGGTCACCTATTGTTTGGTCTTGGCCGAACAATGGTTAGATGAACACAAACCCAGGCAGACATCAGTCTGCTTTCATTCTAATAGATCATCTTTCCTGCTAATGATCCAGTCAGTTTGCATTAGATAATTGTCAGATTTTGGGACCATACGTATTGCAGTGCTGAGCTGATTACCTAATTTTGCTGGCAGCATCTCGGACTGCAAGGTCACATAACAGTTGGTTATTTCTGATGATACAGAAAGAATATCAGACATAGTTTTGTAAAAGCATCAGCTTTTATGGGCAACCTCTCAAGCCTCAAATAGCTGATGAGGAGCAATGATTTGGGCTTTGCTACTACAGCAAATACATGACTAAGGGCTCATTCACATCAGTGTTTTTGTTTTCTGTTCTGGAGTTCCGTCAGGAGCAGCAAAACGGAAGAAAATTATTTTGTTTTATTTTCCATTCGTTCAAATGGGATTTTCTGAACTTCAGTCGTGTTCAGTTCAGTTCTATCTGCTTACTGGAAAAAAATAGTGCAAAATGCAGTGCAGACCTTAAAAAAAATGAGAAGAGAACGGAAAGGACATTTTTTTTTGCATTACAGTCAATGAGTGACGGAACCGAATAGAGAGGTTTCTGTTTGGCTTCATTTTTGTTGTCCGTTACACTTGGAAGGGAAGAAAGAGAAAAAAGACAAAAGAGATCTATTAAAAATGGATGTGAACAGAACAAAATGGAAAAAAGACTGGTAAAGGTCTGCGAGCCCCGCAGAGGAATAGAACATGCTGCGGTTTGTTTGCCGCCGCGGAATTTCCGCCCGTCTGCAGGCGGCCTAAAGCTTATAGAAATGCTTTGGGGTTTTTTTTTAGACAGATATGGATACATTATGAAAAAGGCAATTATGGTTTACATGTGGTTTCATTTTAATTTCATTTTGCTATCTGTTTTATTAAAAAAAACGATCTCTTAAAAATGGAAAACAAAGTGCTGATGTGAAAGAGCCCTTATGTGAAATATTTTAAAGCCATTATGGTCTGGAAACACATGTATTGTCGACAAGCGGGTTATAACTTTTTTTACAACCTATATTCTAACTTAATGCACTTTTGCCTAAAAACAAATAATGTAATTGCTTTTTCAATATTTTTTTTACCACAAAATCATATCATTGGATTTATGGATGTATATAGAATCCATATCCGCCCATATATCCAATTATATGATTTCAGGGTGATCTTTTCTGAAAAAATATTGAAATAACAATTAAATTCTTTGTTTTTAGGCAAAAGTGCATCAAATTAGGATACAGGAATATGAGATTGTAAAAAGCTTATAACCCTATTGTACACCTATGTGGGCATTAAGGTGCTACCAGTGGTAAAACTGCCAGTCTCCCTCACTGATTACGAGGCTCACCATTTAGTAGTCCTGTCTACTGCCTTTACGTATCGATAGTTTGTGATGCATTAGGAAGCTTACAGTCCAGAAGCTATTCCATAAATCATGAGAAATAGCTTCCAATGTACCATGTTATACTTCAGTGTACTATTTGCTTAAAAAGAAGATATGTTTCCCTTCCTGGTTACATATTAGGCTCTGTTCATGCTGCACTTGAGGCTGCCATCGAAGATATGAAAATATTCATTGGGTAATTTCCCAATATAAACTGCATCTCTGATAAAAGTCTGCGACTTCTGCCACAATATATGCATAGTCTATGGTATATACAGTGTCTCCAATAGATTTCAATTGTTAAAAAAATAGCATACCACATGGTGACATATAGCATAGTCTACTATGATATTCTGCACAGGTGAAAAAAGGTATTCCCATGTATACCAGCCCGGTGTGTGCTAAATGGACATTCTTTTATCATACGTCAGGAGAAGAGGGACATTATGGACACACTCAGTGCATGCAGAGGAAGCTTTTCTAGTGTACACGCCAAATGTACTCAGAGCGGTTGTCACACGTCTAGCTGTTTTACTGAAGGAAGCAGACCGTTCAGCATTATGCAGTAGCCCAAGTTGGTATTGCAGCTTGAGTCCTATTGAAGTGAATAGACCTGTAATACCAGTGTTGACCACTGTGCAATTTACGGAGCTCTCTGATTCCTGCAGCAAAAAAAATGGGACAACCCCTCTAACAAGCTCAGGATAGGTCATCAATATTTCATTGGTGAGGGTTCACCACCCAGGACACTCATCGATTAGCCATTTCAAAGAGGTCAAGTGCTCGGGAAAGTGCTGCAGCTTCTATACTATTACAAGCACAGCACCATTCATTTTAGAACATATGCACCTGGAAAAGCTGCTCAATCCCACTCACTCAGAGCAGCAGCAAACACTTACCGACCAAATAGGATAGGTCATGAATATTTTAGTGTGAGAAGACACCTATAGTTTTGGATGTCATTGATATAGGTTAGTAGCCGTATTTGACCAAATACAGTTCTGACCCCTAACAGAGGGAGCAGACATGGGCAGGAGGTGAGCAGAACATTAAACAAATTGTCCAGGGATAGATTGAAATTCCTCTAAAGTAAATATTGGTATGTTTTTAGTTGAGTGAACTTCTGAGATGCTGTGAAGTTTCTGTGGCCTGCACAACATTGATCGTGGTGCATGTGTTAAAGGCATCTGCCATTGGTTGTCACTGGCTTGTATTTGAGCTGCAAAACATGGATTTGAAGTCCACAACTGTAAATACAGACACACCAAATTAAAAACCTGTTTACAGTACTTCTGCAGGGGCATGAGCAGAACGAATACCGAATAGGTATCCGAGCCAATTCCTAAAGAGTTGGTAAAGGCTGTGAAAGGCAGGCATCCTGAACACTGTGCCCTTGTCTACCTCTAACACACAAGCACAGCTGCTGCTTTGGGAAGACGAAAGCAGTGGATTATATTAAAATAACGTCTTGACTTCATTAAATGTACATTTGCTGGTTGTTATTTTAATTGGTGTGGTGCCATCCATTTTTATGAGTTTGGAACATCTTTTGCACCCCTTTGGCTCCATCCAGTACTGCAGGCTGCCAAATCTCACAGCTGTTGGTGTGGTTTGCCAGTCTTACTAACACACGGCAACACATTTCCTCTTTATATTATGCAACACTGGGAGAACACTTAATCTTATTACACCAAACCAGATGTTCTTTGATAATTTGATAGACCTCCCTTACCTAGATGTGTTGTAAATAATTTTCTCATTGATGGTGAATGAGAGAAATTTGCGTGCACAATATGAGCCCTAATCTAGGTTGTCACAATTTAACTTCTGGCTGCCAGGGCGTAAAGTATTATTGTCTGTTATGCCGCTGCTGTTAGAACTGTAAGCAAAACTCATTTCACAAGTTCGTGATTTGACTTAATTACCATCATTTTTTTTACTGTAAGACACACCGGACTATAGAGATGCACACAGGTATAGTCAACAGAAAATAAGTAAAAAAAATTACTAGTAGAGTATATAACAAATGGTTCCAAGGCTCTTGTCCTGTTTCTGTACACTGTTCTATTAGACTAACATGGGACGGTAGTAATATGGAAAAAAGGCCACTGACTAATACTGACATACCTGCTTCAGGAAGAAGTGGGCATGTGATTTGCTTGAAGCATAATTAATGTATTTGAAAACATAATCAGCATTAGCATCATGCCTACATATGAAGCCTTCAAGTTTCTACTGACCTGCTCCCTTGGAGTTTCATAACCCTAGTACCTGCAGGATGGGGTGTTTTAAGTAGACCTTCCAATGCTTGGTGATAAATAGCTCAGTCCGTGTTGACACAGTGCTCTGTGTTAGTTTTTTCTTAGCTAGTGAAACAGGAGTTGGCGGGAGTAGCTCATGCTGCAAGCGGGATTGCAAAGGGGATTTTGGTCAATGAAATTAGAGTTGCTTTTTCATGACGCCAGTGCCTTTTTGTAATCTTTTCGCTTAGCGGAATAAGGAGACAAGTCAGATGGTAATGCAGTAAAACTGAAGGCACAAAGTTTCCTGAGACTTGGCAAAAGAAGACAGTGCACAGATTCAAGTTACAGCGAACAATTAAAATCACCTCACAATTCTCTAGCACCTTGGACGGTCACCATTAATTCCTCAACCCCAACTGCAGGATGAGCTTTGGGTCGCTAGACTGAAATGGGTTCTTGCTTAAACTCTGGAGTACTCTTACTGTTTGAAACTAGCACTGTAAGGAAGCAGTTAACTTGCAGAACTGAACGCCATGGGGGAACAACTAACTCCTGGCTGTGTAAGGATATCTCCAACTCCAGTGGGGCTCTCCCCTGGCTCTCACGTTTCCCAGCAGAGTTTGAGGACTCTGTTCCTGCCAGGGGCTCTGTCCCTCCCAGCCATGGGCCGCTGTACTCCCTGGCGCTGGCTCCTCTACACGCACTTCCTTTCCCCCCTAGCTCACTTTTCAAGGCTTCTGCTGAATCATCCCATTCCACCAATCAACAGGGCTCTCTCTCTCTCTTGAGTCTCCCGGCCATTTTCCTCCAGTAGCATAAATCCTCCCATATAGAAAGGCTGACCAACTCGAAAAATTAGCTGCAGTCAGCCAATCACAAAGGGCACTGGTACTAGGCAGATGTTAATTTAACCCAATAAGTCACTCTTCATGACTGGCAAAAAAAGCGCGTCTCATAGAACTATTGGTTTCCTATGGTGTGTTCACATGTCTGTCTTTTACAGGCGCAAAATACTCGCACCTGCAAAAGATAGGACATCCGTGTACCAGGAAGGCCCGTGCTGAACAAAAAGGTTCCCTGCGGGGATAAAGGAATCTCCTGCCACAGCTGTCACAGCTGTGGCAAAGGACCGCGATGCCATCCGATTGCTTTCAATTGGTCCGGCGCTACTGAAAGCAATGGAATGCAGGCAACCATTGCAGTGATTTTTGGAGAAGGGCTTGAAATATAAGCCCTTCCCTGAAAATCATCCCTAGCTGCTGTAAAAAAAATATCACTTCTTCCCCAGCACTCTTCTGCAGTTTCTTCTCCTGCCGGGGATTTAAAAATCACCGCCTCCTGAAAGGGTTGTGTCTGATTGGCTGAGCGCTGCCTGTGATTGGTCACAGCGCTTAACCAATCAGAGGCAGTGCGCAGCCATTCATTGAATTCAATTGGCAGAGTATTGGGGAAAACTGTACAATTCAAAGGATATTAAAGTATCCTGTTGGGCCACCTCTCCTCTGGATACATGATGAGATATGGTCATACATATAGGCATTCCGGCTCTGTATGTTATCCTGCGGCATATTTTCCCACAGATGTTGCAGCTAGGCCTCTAGATCCTGCACACTCATAGGTTGCTAAAAGCTGGCATTCCAGCTGGTCCCATAAATGATCAACGATAAATTTGCCAACTGTGCGCAGACCAAAAAAGTGTGGTAACCTGGTGGAGGCATTCCTGGGAAACCCTTGCTCTGTGTAAGGCCTCATGTCCACGGGGAAAATCAGGCCCGCTACGGATTCTCCATGGAGAATCCGTAGCGGGTCCCTTCTGCCCCGCGGACATGAGCGCTGAAAATAAGAATAAATCAGAATAAACTTACCTCCCGCACGCTCCGGATCCTTCCTTCGCTGCCGCGTCATCTTCTCTGCGTCGCGGCCGGATCTTCTTTCTTCGGCCCAGCGGATGCGCAGGATGACGTCGGTGACGTGCCCCGCACATGCGCCGGTCCGAAGCAAAATGATCCGGCGGCGACTGAGAGAAGATGGCGCCGCGGCGAAGAGAAGAAACGGAGCGGGTGAGTAAAATCTGATTTTTGTCTCCCGCGGATCCGGACGGCTTCCATAGGCTTCAATAGAAGCCCGCGGGAGCTGTCCCCGCTGGAGACCCGCATGAAAATGGAGCATGGTCCAGATTTTTTCATGCTCCATTTTTTTTAAAATCACTTTTATTGACCATCCGCGGGTATTTATCTACCCGCGGGTGGTCAATGCATCCCTATGGGGCGCGGATCCGCGTGCAGGAGAAGAGTTAAAATCCGCTGTGGATTTTAATTCTTCTTTTGCCCGTGGACATGAGGCCTTAGTATTATCCTGCTGAAAAATGCCTATTGGAAGCCCTGCTATGAGAGGTAACACTTGTGACCACATGATTTCCTGCACATGTTGCTGAGCTGTTATTGTACTAGGGGTGACCTACTGTCAGAGGCGAAATAATAGCAGTGAGGAGTCAATTTGGTAAGTCGTTAATTCTGTGGAATAAGAGGTGTTAATTTTGGGCCTTACTTAAGGTAGGACTGTGGCAAATGTTGCACATGTTGTTTATGGTGCATTTCCTACTGAAATACTGGTGAAAATGGGTTGTTCCAGACATTGTACTAGTGAAGGATGTACTTTCATAAAAAAGTTGATTGGAGTGGGAAAAACAAGCAGTGCAGCAAATTATAGGCTAGTCAGCTAAAATTATCTCAAATGCCTTGAAGTTAGAACCTAAAACTGAAAGACAGGGAAGGAAGCGGGGAACTAGTGTTCAAATGAATTGAAGAAAAGCCAAAATGGCAATGATCACCTTCAGAAAGATCAGAGGAGATCTGAACTTACCAGCGAGTACTCCTATAATAAGAAAACAATTAGTGAAGCTAAGTTACCAACAAGAACTCCCTGCATAGTCCCTTTGTTGAAAAAAAGACTGTCTTGAATAGGTTAAAATTTGCAAAAGAAAACATTGACTGGCCAATAGAGAAATGGCGCAACATTTTGTGGACTATTGAAAGCTAAATTGTTCTTTTTGGGTCTAAAGACCATAGATAGTATGTCAGACGACTCCCGAGCACTGAATTGAAGCCACAGTACACGGTGAAGACAGCAAAGCATCGAGGTGCAAAAATCATGATATGGGGATGTTTCTCATACCATGGTGTCGGGCCTATTTATCGCATATGAGAAATTATTGGAGTACTCCTTTTAATTTGGAATCGGCAATAAAGCTACCAGGATCTGAGTTCTCTCATGTGTCCAAATTAATTAACCATGATCAGAGAAAGAACAAGAGACATCAAATGTGTGAAGTCACTACTGTCATCTTTCAGAGTGACCAATTTATTGTTCACTTTATTAATCATGCAAAACAAAGAAAGACATAGTGTACAATCACGGGAGACAACTCCCTAAAAGTTGCAAATCATCAAAAAATGTTGGTGCCGATGAACAGATGTATAATGTGACATGTGTTTACATTATCTTACACTTATAAGAGTCAAAGAATTTGGATACAATGACTAAAAATGGTCTCCAGCAAATGTTCAAACTCCCCCATTAAAAAGGATAGCTCAGTCAGGTGTGTTCTGCTTTGAGAACTTCAGACTAAGCTATATTAACCTTTTTTGAATAACAAGTGTAACACAGATCATCTTAATACTTTCCCTCCTTTTGACTGCACTTTTATTCCCAAACTACGTACTTTCCATGGGCTAGTCCCACAGGGAAAACTTCAGTGCTGCGCCTTCCTAGAGCTAGCCTCCAGGGAAGACTTATTGTCACCCTGTTCCCCAATTTTGAGAGCTCAGGGTTAGAGAAACTTTGAGCATTGGATGACGCAGATTATAGTTGTGACAGGGAGTGAACATCTTCATGTGGGTGTTCCCTAGAACGTACAACTTTGGTAACTCATTTGATTTGCTTTAATTACCATTAAGATTTTAAATACAGCATAAACAGCTAAGTATAGCACTAATATCTGGAATAAAGCTGGATAATCAGTGGCTTCTACGGATTTGTCCTACATTTGCATAAGCATATAGCTTAAAAGCAAAGATATTTAAACATTGTTTTCTCATCTTATAATTCTAATAAATGCCTCAGTTCTTGTGCAATCAATCTTCCAGCTGTGTACCCTTTGACGAGTAATGGCAGGCCTAATGACCCTCATCCTTCAGCGAATGAGGATATAGGTCTTATGGTTGTCCACGGGAAAAGACGGCTTCACTCCATAAGATTACCATAACAGACACACTCTCAGACCGCCTTAGGCTTTCGTCTTAAGATATAATGTACATTTGGCTGTGTCTCTTTGTCCGAGATGAGTCGACTTACAAAGAGGAGAGGTGCTTGTAAGTATCAGACTGGCATAATTGACAGGTGTACTGCTATGAAAAGCAAAACAAGGTGTAAATATTTCTAGTATACAACTGATTATCAATTTAACAGAGCTGCAGCCTTAGCAGCTTCATTCGCTCTCGTGTTTCCTTTCGCCTCTGGAGTGATCTTTTTGGTGTGAGCCTGGACTTTGATGACTGCAACCTGTTTGGATAGAATTAGTGCCAACAAGAAGTCGAATACAGCTTCTGCATTTCTGATTGGCTTGCCCAAGGACCCCACAAAGCTTCTACTATGCTAATGTGTCCATAATTGTGGCCGATGCTCAAAGAGTACCTGGATCTTGTGTGCACCTTACAGTCTTACCTCCAGCCATCTTGCATGTCTCAATGAGTGCCCTCAGCTCCACCTCCTAGGCTGACATCCTATTCGGGAGTGGTTGTCATAGTAGTACTTCACGTTGCATGGCCAATGCATAGCCTTTCTTGAATGACTCGTCTTTGTAATATCTGAAGCCATAGCTTGACAAAGGCTACAGTGGGTAGCTGAAACGTCGCTATCTTTTAACGATATATGAGCCAATAAAGACACATCTTTGGATGTTTTAATATCAGCTCTTGCACCAGAGTTTGCTGTCCTGCATTGCTGCTTTTTCCTGGAATAACATTTGGAGGGTGAAAAAGGCGAGTGCTGCAGCTTTCCTATTTCTTGTGTGACGCAGCAGCAGCTATGGCACTAATACAATAAAGGAGCCAGCATCTAGATGTACAGCATTAAACCACCTAACTGTGGCTTGAAACATGACACCTTCAAAAAATACTATGTACATGATAGTTTTACTATAATCTACATAGTACTTTGGCAATTCAGTGTATACATCATACTTGACAAATATGACACAGGTCTTTATTTATTGTCAGACATTTAATCCAAGCAAGTAGTGTTAGTCACTCACACATAATGGGATGTGCAGTATATATAAATAATTTCTTTGACACATATTCAGTATTAACTTTTTAAACACTCATGTTTGTTACTCAGATTGAAAATGTTAGGCCTGGGTCACATCTGCACTGGTCACATCCAGTCTTTGGCATATCCATCTTTTGGCACTACTGGAATGTCCATTTGGCAAAGTGATTGAGCATGACCTCCACTGGGTCATCTCTTTGTCCATCAGGTATTATTTACTCATCCCAGACAAGCTGCTGCTGCAATATCGTTTTCTGAATGATTTTTTAATGGTAAACTCCCTAAAGTCTTTTAATCCACTAATGCGGAATTAAGCTAATTCAGAATCCCTGTTGTAATGTAATTCTCTGAATGACTACGTAATGGAAATTTCCCTGAACTCTTTTAATCTATTAGTCCAGAGTCATCAACTGTGTGAAGTCACTGCTGTTCTCTTTCTGAATTACCAATTCAGTGTTAGCTTTATTAATAATGCAAAACAGAATAAAGAAAGACATTGTGTCCAATCACAATAGACAACTCTCCAAAAGTTGCAAATCATTACAGAGTCTTCCTGCTGACAAATGAGTACATAATGTGACATGCTTACATTATCTTACACTGATAATAGTAAAATAATTTGGATACAATGACTAAATATGCTCTCCATGAAACACTCCAACTCCCCCACTACTGAGGATAGCTTAGTGTGGTTTGTGCTGCTTTAAGAGCTTCAGACTAAGCTATATTAACCTTTTTAAATAATGCAGATCATCTTAATACCTTCACAAGATCATGGATCAGTTTGAATATATTAAAATACTTGAGGAGATCATGTTCCCTACACCGAAGAAGAAATGCCCCAGAAATGGGTATTTCAACACAACAATGGCCCGAAACATACCAGTAAGTGAATAGCATCTTGGTTACAGGCAAACAGGATTGAGATAATGGAGTGGACAACCCAATCCTCTGACCTCAATCCCATAGAGAACTGGTGGGGTAACATAAAAAATGTGGTTTATGAGACAAAACCAAAAAAATGCAGAACTAGGGAATGTAGTACAATCTTCCTTTATGGGAATACCTGTTCAGAGGTGCCAGAAGCTGTTGGACTCCATGCAGCACAGATGTCAAGCAGTTCTCAGGAACGGTGGTTGTGCCACTAATTATAAGTTCAGTAATTCAAAGTTAAGTGAAATCTTAAACAGTTTTTTTCCATTTGTACATTACATTTTTAAGTTTTTTTTATAGAGAAATATTGGCACTGTTATTTTTTTGAACAGCTAAAAATTCCTTTTTCTCTACTTTATGTAAATGATTACACAAACTGGATACATTTTGTTATTTTTATTTGGAATTGAATTTGTAGTATTGCCAGTGCATTTATGATGATTTATAATGATTTTGTATATTTTTTGCTTTTCCAAATTCATTGCTGTTTTCTTAACACTACTGTATACATATTTTCTATGTATATTTTTCTGGAATATGCTTATACTTAATGTTTTTGCTTTTTTTAGGGCTGATGAAGTTGGCATGATAATGACCAATCTTGAAAAAGCTCACCGAGTAAGTACTGTGCTAGTTTTATTGTTAGTTGGGGTTCTGTATGTGGCAGAGTTTTCCTCTGATTCGTGCCATATATGTCGATTATGTGGCAGTTGAGTATTACAAGATTTACTACAAGCTCTGCAAGCTATATACATATGCTAAGCTGTGCACCTTTGAATGTGTGCATAGAGGGCTGTATTTACAGGTGGTACTGATGTAGGCACATCTAAATACCCCACATTTAAGGCTGGGATTAAACTGCATTTTACTGTATGCCCAGCCTTTCTGTCCCAGGATCTCGTAAGAATCACCGAAAATGGCATTCAGACAGAACCTCTGAAGAAATCATAGGCTTGAATTAGTCAAACGGAGGTCAGCAGCACTAAGGTTACACAAACATAATAAACTAATCAATGTAAAGTGATGCCGCCCTCCATACAAAGATCGCTGAAAAGCCCATACTTATTGATACAAGGATACATGCACCTGCTCTAGTGTCTTTGTATCAATAAGTATGACCTTTTTCAGTGATTTTTCATGGGTTTGATCCCCTTTAGTGATTTGTTTGCATTGCAAGTGTAGTGACTTGCAACACCTTTGATGCATGTTGCAAGCCTGCGTATTTTGGCCAAAATATCAACTAATGCCTCGTATTTATTTGCAGAAGTAGTCTGGCCCTGAGATACTGGGGGAGCCCAGGGTGTCAATACTTTTTGTGGTTTGGGTAGAATGTGTGGGACTGCCAGATCTAATAGTATGAGCAAGACCAATAGGCTGTAAACCTTATCGATGTGCAAGCTGCCACCCCCTGCCCACCAATAAATGATAGGGGGGTGTTTGTTGATCACTATTTTGCACTTGTACTACCGTACCTCCACCATATGGCATGTTTCCATTCTGCATGCTGCTGAGAACTGGTGTTTTGTACCAGTCCTTGTATAGTATATATCTATAACCTAAACCACTTCCTTCTTTAACAGATATCAGACAATGAATAAAGAGCAGCCATAAGGAAATCAAGATCCTCACTGCTGCTTTATGAGGAATGCTGCTGTATAAATTGAGCAGGACTGGCATGTACTGACAGTCATTGCAGCAGTACCTCTGCTTTCCTAAGGGCTCCTGCTCACGGGCGGATATTTGCTGCAGAATCTGCAGTCGTTGTCCGCACCGCGAATCTGCAGCATATACTGCCCTTTACTTACTATGTCGATCCGTTGCTTCCTCCACACGAGCAGAAAACAACTGTGATTTCCACTCACGGAGGAAAAATCGCAGCATGCTCCATTTTTGTGCGGATTCCACATGGACAGCTTCCATTGAAGTTAATAGAAGCCATCCAATCCACGGCCTGTCACAAAAAATGTGGGGAAAAAAATCTGTACTGCGCATGTGCGACGGCGATCCATCTGCAGTACAGATTCTCCGGTGACAGAGCAGGTACGCATGCATCCCCCTGCGGGATACCGCATGCGGAATCCGGCTCTGCAGTGTGCAGGGGGCCTAACTCATAAAGGTGTAGTCTGTTACCATGGAGATGCATAGTTCTGTATGACAGCTGTACACACAATACAAGGGAAGTTTCTAATTAAGACCTATTGCAAAGTTCATTCATTTTTCATTTAAGTGGCATTGGGATAATAGAAAGAAATTGGCTCTGAATATTATCATTACCTTTAAGGTATTGTAGAGCTACAACGATGACTGTAAATTTAAAAAAAAATTAAAATGTGATATAAAATTAAAAAATGTCTTTATTTCACGAGACATTTCGGGTTTATTCAAAAATGGCAGATTTGTCGTACAACTCTCTGTGACTGAAGTCTGTTTTGTTCAGCTAAATGGGGTTGCTTCTCCAGCACACAGATTTCTGCAAGTCCCATTCAGATGAAAAAATTAGCTGTGTGTCAATACTCCCTAATGTTTTTTTTTATAGTTAAATATAACAGTTGCTTATTTTATAGATAAGATGAAAATTGCATGTGGACAGAGTATATGGGTTCAACAAACACGTGGAATTGGAAATACTAGTAAAACACTAAAACCTAGTTGTTTACAGTAAAATAAAGACTCTAGTTTCATATTTTCCCCTAAAAGTGGTTTTCCACCAAAGACATTTATCACCTATGCATAGGATAGATGATAAATATTTGGTTGCTGGAAGTCAGACCACCAAGATCCGCAGAAGAACATATTTTAGTCCCCCTAGTGAATGGAGCAACTACAGCTCTATTCACTGCCTTTGGAGATGCCAAGTGATGCACTTGATTATTCTTCTCAGTTCTATAAAAGCGAATAGAGAAGAGGCATGCATGCACACCACTGCTCCATTCACTAGGGGAACCTGGGACCGCTGTTCTCATGATCTTTAGGGGTCCTAGCTGTCAGACCCGCGGCGACCATACATTTGTTACCTATCCTGTGGTGCTAAATGCCTTTAGCGGAAAAAATGCTTTAAAGGGCCACTCCGGCAAAGACACGTTTCCATCTCTGCCCCATCATCTGATGGCCTGTAACATTCTGGAGGTCTCCTCTATGTATTCCAGTCACTTCCCTGCAGTGTAGCCCCCTTATAAGCCACCATCTTGATGCTGAAAGATTTTGGTTTCACTTTCACATCTATCCCAAGATGCATCAGCACAGCTATACCATTTTCATTCTGAAATTTAATTATCATTATCTCCTATAGTCTTCTAAATAAGCCACAGACCTTAAGTATACAGTCAGGAGGATGAGCTGTGATCTCCTCTATCATAGCTGTGTGATCATCATCAGTAACTGAGACAGGAATGACTGTGCCCCCCTGCAGCCAGGTCTTGCGTAAAAGCATCACACAGACTGAAAAATTGACTAGAAAACAACACATAACTTCAAACAGATCTGAGCTGGTCAGAACTGAGATCACATGACCATCTGAGGAGAAGTACTCCTAGAGTCTCAGATAGAGAGAAATGACTAACCAAGGTAGCACTGGCTTACTTATATATACTGGGGGGATAGCTGGATAAGGAATGAATAAAAAGAACACCGGAGTGGCCCTTTAGGAAGAGCTTGCAGCTCCATATTATCTGTGAATGTCTGAGGGCCCTTTTACACGGAACGGTTATCATAAAAAAAGAAAAATTCACTTGCTGGATCATTCAAATTTGAATGATAATTGTTCACTGTTAACATGGCCAACGATTGAATGACAAACGATAACGTGTTCGCTTATCGCTCATTTTATGCAAAAATAAAAATCATCGTTTGCTCATTCGCTGAACATTCGGTTTAATCACTGATTGGTCAGCCATTCTCATTCACTGATACAGTGAACTGAGTGATAGTGTTAAAAGAAAAAGAAGATTTTTTCTGTGTGTTTAAACTGACCGCCCGAGTAAACTGTGTCATCGTTTGCTCATTCGCTTGGGCGGCCGATTTCTCGCTCCGAGTAAAAGTACCCTGACTTGTGTTGATTTTTGCCATCTATTTTCCCTGTCTTTTACAGAGAGCAGAAGCTGCTCAGAGGGAGGTTGAAAGTCTCAGGGAGCAATTATCATCTGTAAATAATTCCATTAGACTGACCTGTTGTTCTCCGCAAAGATCTGCTGCTCTAAGTTCTTCTGTGAGTGTTTGTTCTAGGAGCTCTGTAGTTTCAATGCTATATACCTAAATATCTATTTGTACAGACCTTATAAATGGACTGTAGTGGCCTCAACTTTGTGTAGGCCTTCCTAATGGCCCCTTTACATGGGACAATTATCATTCAGGCCCCTGTGGGTATTTGAACGATAATTGTCCCATGTAAACGCATGCAGCAACTGAGCGAGAGTTGTTCAGTCGTTCATTGTCTGCATGCAGAAAACTAAACGAGCCGTCATTCAGTGTAACAGCAGTCATTCACTTTTGAACAGCTGTTTTCTTACTGTGAATGGAGGCGGGCGGCGGTAGAATGCTCCCCGGTCCGCCTCTGTTCCGGCAGCACTGTATGCGATGCCAACGATACTCACAGCACAGGAGCGAGTGTCACTAGGACTTGTGTTGGGCATCATTTGTCCGACAGCCCATCCTGTTTAACCCCTTGAGTGGCGGGTTTCCTACCACCCTGTCGTGCCCACCAGGGCAGGTTTTTTAAAATGGTCTAATCATTGAATTTCAACTAATTTTGCAGTTGCGTCTCAAGAGCCATAACTTTTTCATTTTTCCATTGACATGGCCATATGAGGGCTTGTTTTTTGCGGGACAAGTTGTGATTTTTTAAACAGGGGGGAGGAAAAAAAGAAATGGGGAAAAAAGAAAAAAAGGGGCCATGTCATTAAGGGGTTAAATAATGTATTAACTTCCTTCTCTGGGTCATTACGACATATGGATACCACATGTGTGATTGTATTTTTGATTTTTTACAAAGTAAAGGGAGACAAGTGTTTTTATAATTTTTTTTTATAATTTGTAACTTTTTTTTTTTTTAATTTTTTTTTTAATTTTAATTTTTTGTCCCTTTAGGGGACTTCCACAGGGACCCATCAGGACCCCCTGATCACATTCCGGGGGTCCGATGGGGACAGCCCTTTACATGCTGCAGTGACAGCCCTTTACATGCTGCAGTCACATAGACTGCAGCATGTAAAGGGTTAACACAGCAGAGATCGGAGGTTTTCTCTGATCTCTGCTGTAAGAGCAGGTGCCTGCTTGTCCTCTGACAGCCAAGCACCAGCTCTCCCTGCCACAGAGACCATCGGCTTGCTTCTGACAAGGCGATGGTCTCTATGGCAACCTGTAAACAAAGCAGATTGCCGGCACATCGGCAATATCTTCTGCTGGTTTTTCAAAGTCCTGCACTGCTCTATGTGGGTCTGTGCAGGCAGAGCACACTGTCACAGCTTGTGGCATTGTGCTCTGCAGCTCCCATAGTGATACATAGCCCGGAAATCTTCCGGGCTATGTCACTATGGGCAGAGGAGCTCGTCCCGGAAAATTTCCGGGCGTGCCACTCAAGGGGTTAAAAGGACATTAAAGGATTGTTCATGACCCGGGTATGCTAGACTCACCAGCTACCCCTTGCTACCTTCAATAATAAACTGAGACCAAAATTTTGTTGGATATTTTTGGCCACAGCAGCCATTTTATGTAACAAAATAACATTACAAAATAAACTCTTTTAATTACGGAGAGGACGCCCTTGGAGAGACAACCAAAAAATAGGGGTCTGGTGCTTCTCACTTAAAACCGAACCTTGCTTCCAACCGTACACCAGGCTCGAAGACAACACTAGCTGCCTCCACTGGGAGGCTAGAAGATTAAAAATTGATCCAGGCCACCCGGGATCCCTTCCCTGGCCTTTCCCAATGCACCAGACCCAACCATGATGAACCAACAGGGTGGAAAGTCTTACAGGTGAGGCCGTACCCACCAAAACTCCCTCCAACTAATATAAAAAACCCACCTCTAAGGACCCCTTCACCTGCTAACAGGCTGCTATGACATGAACCTCAACATTATTAGCCATTATCCTCTACCTTCCTAAAAATCTCCGTAATCTCCTCTTATCCATCCTTTCTCTTCTCTGTATAGAGGGTGGGCGCGGCTCTTCTCTCTTTTCTGCTATAAATGGCACCCTGGCCTAAACAGCCCCCCTTTTAACTCTTTCTATCTCCTTCCCCCAATCCTTACTCCACCAGTCCCATCTCATCCTTTCCACTATCCCCACGCCCCCTCTTCTAACTCATTCATTCTTTACATTTAACCCCTTATACGCCTATTCTGCTCCCTTGCAACCCTGTGATGCAGGGCCTCCCCTTATGGGCCCCCTGGGCTCCGATTCAGCCCTGTACTTTACTTCAGGAGACAAACAGATCCTGTAATTTCTATAGGCACTTATTCATACTCACACAGGCAGCTCAAACAATAAGGGTTCTTTTAGATGTAGGTATGTGCTCTCGCAGACAAGTTCCAATTGACTAGATTGTTGCTTGTCTATCATGCCTTTAGACAACCCAATTCAGAGTCATTCAAATACTCGTTCATCGGTTGATCGGCTCATTTATGTGAGCATAAAGATGTTCATTGATCAATGGTACATTGTACTTTATCTCAACTGGTTGTAAGCTGCTCATACACATTAGATAAAAGTGGGCTAAACCCACCGATTCCATTGGAATTTCAACATGCCCAATCCTTTGTTCCCAGTGGGTTATAAGGTAGAGCCAGAGCCAAGCATGCATGCTTGTGTTGGAGTTAGGTGACAGCTATTGCTTGTGTATGGCCAGCTTAGCTTAAGATAACTAACGTTCTCTGAGAATTTGAATATACTGAAAAGCTACAATGGAAAATCAATCATGTTTTCAGCATACCATTTTTTGGGGTTCCCCATTACACTACTCTCCTGTGTAATCATTTAGAGCAGTGGTTTCCAAACTTTTTTTAGCCATGGGGCCCCTTTTAAAGTAAAAGTTTCTCGTAGAACCCCACGGAGGGTGTGGCCAGGGATGAGGTTTGAGGCGTGGCTTATCACAACATACTTTTTACCTCTGTCGTGTCCCGTTTGTTGGCCCCAGTAGTAATAGTGTCCCCCACAGTGGCCTCAGTAGTTATAGTGACCCCCTAAATTAGTGGCCCCAGTAGTATTAGTGTCCCCTGTATTGGCCCCAGTAGTAATAGTGTCCCCTATATTGGCCCCAGGAGTAATAGTGACTCCTATTGCATCCTCAGTAGTAATAGAGTCCCCTATATTGGCCCCAGTAGTAATAGTGACCCCCCTATATTGGCGACCTGAGTAGTAATAGTGTCCCCTATATTGTCCTAAGTTGTAACAGTGTCCCCTATATTGGCCCTAATAGTAATAGTGACCTCTATTGTGGCCCCAGTAGTAATAGGCTCCCCCATTGCAGCCCCAGTAGTGATAGAACCCCCCCCCCCATTGCCGCCCCAGTAGTAATAGGGTCCCCCATTGCCACCACAATAGTGATAGGGTCCCCCATTGTGGCCCCAGTAGTAATAGGGTCCCTTATTGCTGCCCCAGTAGTATTAGGGTTCCCTGATGCTGCTATGCTCTTCAGATGCAGGGAGAGGTTTAGCAGTGTAGATTACAATAGGGGCGATTGGGATGGCCGTGGGCCCTTTTGGAGTCTTGGGCCTGGGGCAACTGCCCCAATCACCCCTATTTATAATCTGCCGGAGTCAGCTCATGTGATCCATGTAGCTATGCCGACCACAGGTCCTGCACGCTCATTTCCTCAGTATAGGATTTACAGAAACCGCTACAGGGGTGAATAGAGCAGGGACCTAGACCCTCCGTCGCAGCCCCTGACAATCACTTGCGGAGCCTCAAGGGCTTTGAGGAGCACACTTTGAGAAACCCTGATCTAGAGTGATACCACTATGGTAAGCAACTAATGGCCACTGCAGTCATATAACAAGTCCTCACTATAGATGAAACATCATGTACCAAAAATGCTCTTGCCACAGCCTGTGAAGTTTAGATAAAAAAAGGTGGTGCAGCTGCCTTATGTGAACATAACTTTACAGTTTGTCAGTACCATTATACCGCCAAGCTAATGGAGGTAAACTAAACAGCCTCACAATGGCTGTAAAAATAGTTTGCCATATATGCCCCTTTATCAACTTTTCAGAGGAGGGTGAGGTGGCTAATTTAGTGTGCCCAATTATGCGTTCTAGTTGAACCTACTAGTTAAGACGTTCTAACCAAGCCTTAGGGAGCCTGTACAGATGATATCTAAACCTACAACATAGTTGATACAAAGAGTGCAAACTGTCCCAAACTTCATAGAAGATTACATTAAAGGATTATTCCCACTATGGACATTTATGACATATCTACAAGATATCCACATGTCTGGCTATTTCCATAGCTCCCATGGAAATCAATAGAGATATAAGCACATATTACAATCGCTTCTTCATATATAGCCACATGGATGCAGCAATTGATGGCTATTCCAACAGGCAAAATGGGAGTTGGGGATCACCCTTTCTAGAAGTAGGTGCAGGCTGCAGAAGTGGGACCACCACCCATCAGACATTTATGGCATATCCTGTGGATATCCCATAAATGTCTTCAATGGGAATACCCCTTAAAAGGGGTTGTGCCAAGATGGCATTCCATGTTCATATGCCCTTTTAGGGTACATGACAGCGGCGTGTCGCACTCAGGAACCCCCCTCTACGGCCATAAGTGAGAGCCAGTCTGTAAAAGCGGCTCCTGTCCAAACGGACCATGTGCTATCCTTGTATTAGATCCAGTTGTGTGAATGGCCATTCTGTAATCCTACATTTGACTGCTGCAGAGGATATGTTTTGCAAGCTGTGGCTTCCCCTAGCAGTTAGCTGTTTGACCCATGCCCCCCATTCTGAAAGGGGTTATGCATGTTGGCATAACCCCTCTAATGATCCAAGACAGCTTTTAAGATTGGCATGGCAGCGTTTTCTGGTAAGCTCCGCAGATCAGTTTGCAGCACTCTACTTTGTTAAACCTGCTAGTAATAGCAGCTATTACCTATGCCACATTTTCTGTTGTTTTGCTCAGCAAATGTCTGTACTCAGAGAAAATAACATTATTCTTAATCTCCAGGGTAACTCGAGTAGGCATGTTCTTGTTTTTGTTTCTCCAGAGAAGTTAACAGGATTATCCTAATGGTATCTGACGTTTATATTAATTGGTCTCTGTGAGTCAAAGCATCATAACAGGTGTTTTTTTTTTCTTATATTTTATTTTTTAGGACAAAAGTGGCTTCTCAGTATGTTCTGGATCTCATTTAGAATCAGCATTAGCTTCTAAAGACAGAGAAATTTTAAGACTCCTTAAGGATATTCAGCATCTCCAGAACGCTATACAAGAATTGGAAGAATCTTCATCTAATCAAATAGCTGAACTAGAACAACAACTTCTCGTCAAAACTGAGGCCATAGAGGTGCAAACATTACGCATCCTAGGAGGCTAAGCTGCCACTAAATCTCTCAACTCAAACTGACAGTGCAGTTAAAGATTGTAAATACACTCATTGTAAAAAAAAATCAAGAACTTAGAAGGAGTTGTCTGTATCGAATGAAACTTTCTGTGTGCGATTGTAATGTTGATATAAGTAAGTGATTACAATATCAAAGCACAAGGATAATTTATTGTGGAAAACTGAACCCTTGAAGGGAGGACCTAATACCCTGTTGTACCGCCTCTAGCTTGGATACAAGATATGATACGGGTGGGCATGGAGGCATACAGGTTCTGTATGGTATCCTGTGGCACATAAGCCCGCATTTGCTATAACCCCTAGATCATACAAACTTGTAGGCTTCCTAAGTTGGTGTTCCAGGTAGCCCCATAAATGTTCTGCTGGTGATAAAACTGGTAAGCGGGCAGCCACGGAAGTGTGGTAATTTTGTGGAGGCTTCCTGTGACCCGCTTGCTGTGTGCAGCTGAGCATTATCCTGCTGATAAACGCTTCTCGGAAGCCGCTATGAGAGGAACACATGTAGCTGCAGGATGTCCTGAACATATCGCTGAGCTGTCATTGTCCCTCGCACCATTACTCTAGGCCATCACACCAGCATTGGGACAGTGTGCCACTCCACAGCAAAGGCAGGATTGAGTCCTTCACCCCTAGGTCTCCAGACACGAACACAGCTACCGTCAGTGCCAAAACTAAACATGGATTCATAACTGAAGACAACCCAGTTCCACTCCGTAGCAGTCCAGTGTCATTGTTCATGACACCACTGGAAACAGCTGTGACAGTGGATGAGTGTCAAAGTCAGTAAACATAATGAGTGCCATGAGACCAAAATGTCCTGCAGCCGAGTGCCTGTAACAATTGTGCCACATGTCTCTAGATGGTGGACAATGAACCTGTTGGAACTGCTCGTCTTTGTTGGACGATCAGCTGATCCTCTCAGCTGGTGTTCTGTTTAGGATGTCCTGAGACCGGTTGCCCTTTGTGCATGCCCTTACACATCCACTGGTCCCAACTCATCCTAACAGTCTGGTCAGAATGGCCCAGGTGGCAGGCAAATTGTTGATACGACCATCCAGCTTCTCACATTCCAATAATCCACCTCTGCCCCCTCAAACTCTGTTAACTGGGTGAAATCTCTTTGATTACATCGTAGAGTCATGTTGAGAGGTCAACAAGCTCTACACGTGTGAAAAAAGGTCCACTACAAACAAGTAGCCTCTGAGAGCCTTTTTATAGACCAAGGGTAGAACTACCAATCACGACGCAACTCTAATCATTTGCATATCTACCTGACTGTAGTAAAATGACAACTCTTTCTAGGTGCTTGATTATTTTTTTGCCGAAGAGTGTACAATTGCAGGAGCAGTGCATACTGTACCTGCCAGTCCTGGCTCCTGAGATCAGTGTACTACTACTCTAGTGTTCCAAAGAGTTCCAGTTTTATATAGCTAATGCTTAATTACATATAATGAATAGTTATACAACTTCTAATCTGATATAGGGTTGACTTATTAAGACTGGCTTTGATACTGCCATTGGACCAAAAACCACCACATTTATTAAAAGGTGCATTTTGTTCTCATCTTAAAACTACAACATGAAATCTATGCCTACTATAATGAGTCGTAGATTTGTGTCACTTTTTGCACCACTTTGAAACTTTTTGAACATGGTAAATTCCCACTCATTTGCAAAAAGGTGTACGTTTTATCGCAAATGCAACAACTTTTTTAATGCCACAAAACTGGCACAAATCGAGTAATAAATTTGCCCTTTACTTGTCAGTTTCTCACCATTTTCAAGATATTTATTTCCTGCTTATCTTCTCATAGAAGAGCAAAATCTAGTTGTGTAGCAGGACATGGTGCTGTGAGAAGGACCAATGTCTCTAGCTATGCATGACTGCTCGTATTTACTCATCACGCTGCCATGTGTAGACTAGCCTTCCAACCTCTTATACAAAAATACTGTGTGTTTCGAGCTCAAATATAAGGGAAGGGAGGTGCAATGTTAAAGTATACGGACTATTGCATGTAAAACACATAAGAGCTGACCTGTACCCAATATACCGTATTCTCCAATTTCGATTCTTTTGCAGAAACTGGAAGACAAGTTGCAAAGTCAGTCAGATTACGAAGAAATTAAGACGGAGCTAAGGTGAGCTTCATACCCCCCTCTCTAGGTCTGCTCTCTATCAGTCTGATTAATAATGTGCCATGGGGAACACTTCACGCTCCCAGGTTTATAATGCAATAAATAAGACGGCAGTGTCACTGGGGGTTGTTTATACCTATTACAGTGCTGTATATATTTACCCTTCCGTCGTGTGCAAAATACATATCCATCTGTTATTCCATAAGACCAGATATAAATCTACGGGAAGTGTGAACAGAATAGTCACCCAAAGCTTTTATCATCTTTATTTACATCCGCAAAGGGCATCTGCGCAGTTTCGTAGGATTATTTCCTTATTTCCAAACTCTACCCCAGAGATTTAGTCATTTCTATAATAATCAACAAATGCCAATTCTATAAAATCACAATCATAATTCTCTCTGCTAGTATTGATATTTTATAACAGAATTCGGAGTGTTACGTATGTTCACACGTGCAGTTTTGGACACACTTTTTGCATTAAGACAAAAATTACAGCAGAACAGTCTTACATAGTAATGGGCTTTTTATCCATTATTAATGGCATGTTTTATGTCACGCTACATATTTATTTCCAATCCTCTTTAAGTACTACATCTAGAGATGAGTGAGCACGCTCGTTTAAGGCTGATGCTCGAGCGAGCATCAGTCTTTTCGAGTAACTGATTACTCGTCTGAGCACCATGCAGGGGGGGGGGGGGTCTCACTCCCCCCACCCCCATGGTGCTCGGACGAGTAATCAGTTACTCGAAAAGACTGATGCTCGCTCGAGCATCAGCCTTAAACGAGCGTGCTCGCTCATCTCTAACTACATCTCATAACATTTTCCCCCACTGACTTTAGTATAGAAAAAGCTAAATTGAAAGTATGCATAAACATTCCTGGATTTCTGTCATTAAGAAATAAAACCTATTTTTGCTCCCAGCAGAGTTTCTGCCTCCCATGTGTAACGCTATATGGATTATCAGATATGTAACGGTAGTATAATGGCTTCCTGGTGCACCACTGCAGCTAAAGTTATCCCAGACATACTGAGAGTTAAACTACTTCTTACCTTTGACAAGTGACCTGTTTTGGGGGGAATAAAATGTAATTTAGTCAAATCAGTCCTTCTCACTGTAAATCTGCCCCAGCGTAAGGAAGCTAATAGTTTTTGATTGACTGAAGCACAGCCTCTGATCACAGACTATGAAGTGCCCAGGGTCCCTTAGGCTTCTTAGATCAGTACCAAAACTTTGGCTCATTCTCACTGAGGGAATATAGGGCAGCACGTTTGACAGTTGGGTTAGAAATGTGTAGGATCATTGGTTTGCTGTAGAGCGGTGTCTGGATTCCTGAGGGAGCCTGTGACAAGCTCTCTATCCCAGGCCCCGGAGACGAGCACTTCACTATTATCCCTTAGAACAGATGTCATCTTGATGATGTATTAGATCATCCTCGGTACACAGTAACAGTTGCACAGGCAAACAATCTCTACAATGTAAGAAGTAAAGACATGTTGATTAGTAGACTGTACACATGTTATACTTACAATTCCACTTCTTCATATTCTGCATGCTGTACTTTAGTTTAATGAAGAGCGTCTTGTAAGATGTCCGTTATGAACGCCTCTCTAGAGAGTTCATTGTGATGCAATTTAAGTAGTCCTATATGAGTAACAAATGACCAAATTGCTCCTTAATGACCAAGTTATGTTCTTCTTTTTTTCATTGTTACATTGCTAGAGCCATATCTTAATTTTTTGGTTGACATAGCCAACATAAAAATGAAGTTATGGTTCTTGCAATGCAAAGGTTTTTTTTTTTTATGGGACAAGTAGTATATTTAATGGTAACAGTTTGAGGGCTCAGTTAGATGAGCAAAGTTTTCACGCATTATAGGCACGGGAAAAATTTTGCACATCACGTGTAGAAAAAAATCGCGTGACCGGCTGCATTTGCACTCACATGTCCTATCTTTTGCAGGTGCAATTTTTTTTCTGCTTCTTAAAAACAAACATTTGACCGCTTTTATTGGAGAGCATTGGTTCTAAGAGATCCATTTTGAAAACGCGTCTGTATATGCGTGAAAAATTTGCTCGTCTGACTGAGCCCTGAGGGAAATATATATTTTATAACGTTTATTTTAAAAAATGTGGGTAGGATGGAGAAAACACTGAAATTCCAATATTATCCCTTGAGTTTTGTTTTTACAGCGTTCACTATGTGGTCAAAATAAAACCATCAGTTTGTATATATATATATATTTTTTTTTTTTTTGTCTACGTTATACTTTTGCACATTAAAAACACAAAAAAATTGTTTCTCTGTTATCACGTTACAAGATCCATAACATTTTTAAATTTGTATCCCCACAATCCAAAACTCATAACATTTTTAATTTTTTTGCCATAGAGCTAGCTAGGTGAGGTCTTGGTCATCAGGAAGAACATTAGAGAAGTAGTGAGTAGTGGAGATGTGATTCCAGAACCTGTAGTATAGTAAATAACTCACCATTAGCTGCTGCAGCATTTGTTTGAGTCTCTCCTTCTTTCCCTCCCCTATCCTTTCCATGGACTTTTATGAGTGGAATGAGTCGGCACTTTCCTCAACTTCCTGTTCTCCATCTTGTTATTTCTGTTAATAGAGATGGGCATTACTGTTACTAGAGTGGACAGCAAAGTAGATGGAAGGGAGACCCCTAGTGGCCAGCACATTTGAAGGATTTTTTAAAACAAAACACATAATGTTTGGTAAATAAAGTGATTTGCACTATTGCTAGTTATTACATGGCCTGTCACAAATAAGAACAGCTATTTGAAATGTCAATGACCATTTAAGTTTCCCTCCTTCCAGAGATGCTCCAAACCAACATTGCAACAATCCCCAAACCGGTAAAACCTACTACCTCAGCAGCAAACTTCAGACCTATCTCCCTATTAAACAGCGACACCAAGCTTTACACAAAAGTCTTAGCTCAACATTTACTTCCAATAATCCCATCATTAATTCATGGAGATTAGGTCGGCATCGTGGGGGGCCGTCAGGCCACAGATGGAACTAGAAGAATATTGGACCTGGTGTATCCAACTGGGGAGCTCGGGACCCCTTTTCTGCTTCTGACCTTAGCTGCGAAGAAGGTGTTCGTCAGGACGCACTGGGGTTATGCCTTTTACGCTCTAGAAAAATTTGGATTCTCAGGTAGCATTATAAAAGCAAGCCAAGCACTATACTCCTTGCCCTCGGCTAGAGTGTTAGTTAATAATGTCCTCTCAAAACCCTTTAATATCACTAATGGTAACCTCCAAAGCTGCTCATTTTAATTATAGAACCCTTTGCAGAGACTGTATATTTGGATTTAAATATTAAACATAAACTGGGACTTTTCACTGTTGATATCATCCTCCTACTATCTCACCCTCTAAGTTCCCTGCGAACAGTAGCCAACATGGTGAAGAACTATAGTCAGATATTATACTATAAGGTTAACCACTCCAAGTTGCGGATTCTAAATATTAAAGGGGTTGTCCCGCGATAGCAAGTGGGGTTAAGCACTTCTGTATGGCCATATTAATGCACTTTGTAATATACATTGTGTATTAAGTATTGGCCATACAGAAGTTATTCACTTACCCCCTCCGGTGCTGGCGTCCCTGTCTCCATGGCGCCAACCAAAGCCGCCTTCTCCCTGGTTTAGACGCGCTTGCACAGTCTGCTCTCTTCTGTCCGGCTCCGGCGTGCTTGCGCCGCAGAGGTCTTCTGCGCATGCGTAGCAGACCTGCGCGGCGCAAACACGCCGGAGCGGCCCCTTCAGTGCAAGCGCGTCTAATCCAGGGAGAAGACGGCAATATTTAATATTACACCGCTTAACCCCACTTGCTATCGCGGGACAACCCCTGCAACTCAGAGAAGCTATAAATCAAGAATTCCATCCCACATCTGGGAATTCATATTTTTTTCCCCCCTAATAGAATACCCACCCTTAATTTGCAACCCTTGATTACTGAACTTAAAGAAAATCTAACAAACTATGCTCGTTCGGAGCCATCATGGCTCGTCATGATGGTTTAGGGATTTTTGGGGGGGAGTGGGGGGTGAGGGGGAGGGAGGTTTGAAATATAAGCCCTGCTCTGAAAATCAGCCCTAGCTGCAATAAAAAAACAAAAAAAGTAATACATCACCTGAGAGGCGCTGTCGTTTCTGGTGCGTCTTCTCCACTGAAGCTCCCTGTCTTCAGTTTTAAGCCAGCCCTTCCTAGATTGAAGGATCAAAATCCCCACCTCCAGGAAGGGCTTGCCGTGATTGGTTCAAGAGTGCCATGGCTCAGCCAATCAGAGCTGGCACTTGATTAACCAATCACAGCTATTTATTGAATGGCTGTGATTGGTTCCTTGAGTACTGGCTCTGATTGGCTGAGCATCGCGTTCGGAACCAATCAGAGGCAGAGCTTCCTGGAGGCGGAGATTTTCAAAGTTCTTACCAAGAAGCTCTGCAGGAGAACTTTAAGCAACTGCCGGGGAGCTTCAGGGGAGACGACAGCGCCTGAGAGGTGATGTATTCCTTTTTTAAATTTTTTTATACAGCTAAGGCTTGGTTTAAGGCTTTTACAGTGGGATTTCCTACTGTAAAGGTTGCATCGCACGAAAGCTGTGTTTTCGCGCGATGCAATGCAACAGAAAGGTAGGGAAACATGGGCTACAAAACAAATCGCAGCTCTATAGAGCATGCCGCGATTTTGTAGTCTCACAATATCACAGGCTACAAAACATCGCTTGTGTGGAAGAACCCATAGGAAAGCATGAGCTCTACATACATGCGATTTGTAGAATTGTCACATTGCGGCAAAATGGCCCGTGTGAGTGCGGCCTAAGGACCATTTACACATAATGATTGTTTCTTAAAATTTGGTTAAAATTTGCTCAAACGAAGGATAAAGTGACGCGAGCCATCATGTACTTTTCATTCGCTTTTCTTTTGTCGCTCAGTTTCAGCCTGCAAAAAAAACCATGGGCGGCATCGCTTACTTTGCGTTACGTCTAAACATTCCCTGCTCAGTGTTTCACCTAGGAATATAAAACACTGAATGAGAAGTGAATAAGAATTGTACAATTCCCAACAATGATCTGCCTGTCTAAACATTCTGAACGAGCGCGAACAACTGCAGACAAATTAGCGGTGACGTCACTCGCTCGTTCAAATGAGAATCGGCTCGTGTAAAGGGGTATTAGAATAGAACAGAAACATGGAAAATGAAACACTGAAGGGATCTCAGCCTTATCTGTTACAATCTGCAGAGACTGGTGACAGAACATAAGACGTCTGCTGTTGTAGAGCTTTTGCCTTTGATTTATCCTTGGTTTGTGTGGCTCTTATTCATGTCGCATGCTGTTTTATTACACCATTGTACTGTAATTGTATTTCTTCCCTTACAGTATATTGAAAGCAATGAAGTCTGCTACATCCAACTGTGATCTTACCCCAGTACGTAACTTGAACAATGCTTAATGAAATAATACTATTTACTCATTGATGAATATGTTTAATAACCTAACATGTTCCACTTATTTTATTCAGAAGACATCCAAGTCAGAAGAAAGCATATCAGTCAAGAGAGAAGCATTTTACCCTTCACAGACCTATCTCTTAGAAAAGCAGAGCATTGTCCTCAGCTGTGGTATGTACAAAATTCTTGACCAGCTGAATGGCTACCCTAAATGATTATAATCTCACCTTCCCAATATTGCACTGCTATTACCGTTTATGATATTTATTTTACATTACTTATATAGCACCACCATATTCCACAGCCTGGCACCAGGACATCTTACAATTTAACTACTCTTATCTCATATACCCTAAAGTTAATTTCATGTATTTTCCACTGGGGGTTAATAGGGTTAATAGGCTGAACTGGATGGACATATGTCTTTTTTCGGCCTTACGTACTTTGTTACTATGACAGGGACTGATGAAAATGGTAGCAATCTCTGTAGAGTGATATTGGGTAAGTTAGTGATATATAAGCAGTAAGAAATACAAAAATGTAATACAACACTTAAAGGGGTGGTCCCGTGAAATCAAGTGGGGTTATACACTTCTGTATTGCCATATTAATGCACTTTGTAATATAAATCGTGCATTAAATATGAGCCATACAGAAGTTATACGCTTACCCCCTCCGGTGCTGGCGTCCTCATCTCCATGGCGCCGACTAACGCTGTCTTCTCCTTCCATTAGACGCGCTTGCGCTGTGCGGTCTTCTGCTCTGTTCAATGGGGCCGCTCCGGCGTGGACGCCAGCACCGGAGGGGGTAAGTGAATAACTTCTGTATGGCTCATATTTAATGCACGATTTATATTACAAAGTGCATTAATATGGCCATACAGAAGTGTATAACCCCACTTGATTTCACGGGACAACCCCTTTAAGTTGCAGTCTAGCATGTTTTTGATAAATACAGTGCTCACTACGTAACATATCCTGGTTGTTCCTGGTGTTCTTCACTACTACTTTTCTGAAAAATTTCATAATGTGTTAGCATTTAGGCTAAAAAACCACGCACCATTCAAGTTACACTAACAAGAAACAGCTATCAGTTACAGTGTCTGTAGTATGGTTCTAAAGAGGGTAGCCATTCTTTTTTTATGCAGTAGTGCCATATTTATATTCATGAATTAGATTATTAAATGGGATGGGTGGTCTATCTTATAATAGGAGGCTACGCAAAAGATAATTGCTGTGCATAAACTGCTAATGGAAACTAATGTCCATTAGCAGCTTATCATCTTCATTTGCATGTAAATGAGCTTCTGGGAGCTGTATGCAGAGAACAGCAAGTGGTCTGTTCTCTGCATTCAGCTCCTTTGTTCTGCCGCGGGGCTGCAAGCTGAATACAATGTAATCAGCGCTCCTATGGAGAGTACAGCACCATAAACAGCAAACACAGCATGCAGTCTGTGTTATCTTTTCTCCGCCTTGACAGTGGATTTTATGCTCACCTAATAATCATCGTTCAGCCAAAGAGTGGAAGATGGGAGCATTATATACAACGATTATCGCTTAAAGGATGGCTTTTGAGCGAGTTTTGAGCGATAATCGCTGTGTGTAAATGGGCCTTTACGCTTTCCAAGGACTGTGTAAATCCAGAAGATATTCATTATGTGTGGAGAAAAGGCGATTGAGGTATCTATATAGGAAAGAGTTCTGTAAAAAACTGAAATCTAATGGAATAAAAGCAAGCTGAAAGCTTTCCACTAGTTTTGTATTAAAAAAAAATACATTAATGGGGAACAAACAGAAAGGTTTATTTCTATTCTAATTCTGTTTCTGTGCTCCAAAAACGGAACAGAGAAATGGAATTATGACTGAAAGTCAAAATGCAGGTGTGAACCTACCCTAACTGAATCCACCCAGCCATATCCCATATGTCTTTATGTGCTAGTAGAGTATATTAAACTATTATTTAAGTCTCATTATCGGTTTCATACTGTAGTCATTTATGAAAGTGTCACACTGGTTCCCTCTTCATCTGCAGAAGACTTGCCTCTGCCAGTCCCTCATTACTACCAAGCTTTTTGAACTACTGGATCACTATAATGAGTGCAAGAACTGTGCACAGCAACAAATTGTCCTGTGTAATTACATGTATGATCAGCATAAGCCTTCAAACCAGTGTTTGTATTCAGTTCACATGCCACATTATTATAAAACGTGATATATAAAACCGTATTATTAATTGCCAATCCATTTTGTAACAAAATATTCCCTTACATATCATGCACTGAAAGTTCAACGTGCAGCATTACTGCTATTTAAGAATACTGCATGTTGGGAAATACGGCAATTAATTCATTAAAAGGGTTTCCCATGCTAATTCTATTGATGATCTATCCTAGGTCATCAATAGTTGATTGGCTAGGGTCCTCTGCTCAGGACTCTGGCTGATCAGCTGCTCAGGCACCTGCTGTCAGCACAAAAACATTGTACAGAGTGGAAACAGATAGCTGCAACTACTGCTTAGTGACCAACGCTAGAAATTTCAGGTGCAGCTCTCATTGATTTTAATGAGACTTACGTCTGCAATTACCAGCACCAGCCACTACATAGTGGTCGGAGCTATCTGCTTCTGCTCCATACATTGTTTTGTTGCTGATCGATACCCGAACAGCTGATCAACCAGGATCCAGAGCAGTGGCCTGAGGATAGGGCAGTAGAAATAGCCTGGAAAACCCCTTTAAAGATAGAAAATGAAAAAATGTAAAAATCAAATAAACTTGTGTTATGTTTTCAGCTAATCATTATGATTGTATGATTATTTTACTTGTTTATATGTCCTTGTTTAATGAAGATCATTCTCAAGATGCCACAAAAGATCTTGTGCCAGTTGAAAGGCCATACTCCGTTTCTCCTTTGACAAGAGATGGAGTTTCTACACCCAGCCCTGCTCAATCTGTGCTGGAAAACTCGCTTGGATGCAAAGTTCGTAAGACCTTTTGCCCATCATCTGTTTACAATAGTAATGAACATTTAGCAGGGGAACCGCTCCTCAAGAATCACATTACATCCCCATTGCTCAAGACTGAAAGTAACCACATGCATTCATTTCAATCTCCATTGTACACAATAAAGGCCAATATACCCCCGAACACTCATCAGTCCACTGGAAATCAAGATTCTAGCCCACAAAGTGATCAGTCTGAAGGGACCAACTCAAGCTCCATGGATGATGAACATCTGGAGACTTCTGAGATTGCTTTTCAAGTGAAGGAGCAACTACTGAAACATAATATTGGGCAACGAGTATTTGGCCACTATGTCCTGGGCCTCTCCCAGGGCTCAGTAAGTGAGATTCTGGCTCGACCTAAGCCTTGGAGAAAACTTACTGTGAAAGGGAAGGAACCCTTTATTAAGATGAAGCAGTTTATTTCAGATGAGCAAAATGTTCTGGCACTAAGAACTATTCAAGTGCGGCAAAGAGGTAAGTGGTCAATGTAAGAAACTTCTTATGTATCACAGGAAAGCAGACCTATTTCAAACTACAGCTGCTTTGTGTTCTTACTTTAGTTCCATAGTTACTGCTGTAATATGCCATAAATGTCTTATTAGTGGGAGTCCAGTAATTGCAGCCACCACTGATCACGAAAACGCAGAGGACACAGCCCTCTCGCTTCACTTTTTCTTAGATACAGTGACATTCTTTTCCATGCCAGCTTTCTTGAATTGCGGTACCAGATAGAACCTTTGTGACTGGTAAAACTTGAGAGAGTCCTTTTGTTCTTGTGATAGGTTACAGTTCTAGGACTGCCACCAAACTCACATTTAGGACATGTCCGATCACCAATATTTTTATTGACTTTAATTTGAGGGCTCCATGGTACTTTGGGGAGAAAACGTAAACTTTTCACTGCATTATTAGTTCTCAATGCTACAATCGTACCACTAATCTAAATATCACCTCAGGAAAACTGGGCAATACATGAGTAATCCATGTGGAAAAACACTACCTATTGTGGTGAATACAATGTAAAGCCCTTTCCGATGAGTGTGGTGGTAGCTAACATAGAATGCTCAACAGATTTGGGGGAATTCTTAGGTCTACAGACACCTCAAAATTGTAGTGATTTTACTTTTTTTTCATGACTCAGGAAGCATTACACCAAGAATCCGAACACCGGAAACAGGATCCGATGATGCCATCAAGAATATTCTGGAACAAGCAAAAAAAGAGATTCAGTCGCAGAAAGGAGGTGAGGTTACAAGTCATAGCTGTACTGTGAGACTTGTGTAAGAGCTACTACAGCAATCAGCAGAACAATGTTGCCAGTGTTGTTAGGTCACTCTTTTCTCCATGTGTCAGGCATAGGTTGTTACTCAGTGCTACTCCTTTAGGGACCGTTCACACGAAAAATTTCTGCAGAATATTTCTGAAAAATGCACTAAAGACGCAGAAAATTAGGAACCAAAGTCTGCGTGCAGATTAAGCTGCATCTTTAGGTGCGTCTTGCGGAAATGTTTTGCATGTGTGAAAGGTCCTTTAGGCTAGTTTCACACGGGCGATTGAGATTTTGCTGTGACCAGGATCGTAGCAAAATCGCATCTTTGTTCCTGCAATTTTTGAGTGTCAGCGATGTTTTTTTTTAGAATAATATCGCATCGCTGCTGCCCATGTTAAAATCGCGCAAGAAAATTGCACGTTTTTTTAACAGGAAAGTCAATAGGTCTTTCTAATGTTAAAATCGCATTGCAATGCAAGTTTGCTGCATTGCGTTGCCATAAAAAGTAGGCTCAATAGGGAATTATGGGAGATTAAAAATCGCACATCTCAGAAGGGTAGAGCATGCCGCGATTTTTATGTTCTGTCAACATCGCATCAGTGAAAACATCTCAGATGGGAAGGAAACCATTGAAAATCATTGGTTTCATAATCGGCTTTTCTCGCCCGTGTGAAACCACCCTTATACAGACACACTTACAACCCAGGCCACTGGCGTAACTATAGGGAATGCGATTGCACCCGGGCCCAGGAGCCTTAGGGGGCCCATAAGGCCTCTCTGCTCCATATAGGAGCCCAGTACTATGAATAACGCATTATAGTTGGGGGCCCTGTTACAGGTTTTGCATTAGGGCCCAGGAGCTTCAAATTACACCTCTGCGTCAAGGGGTTAAGAGAAGTTGGGGGGCCCCAAGATAAACTTTTGCACCCGGGCCCATTAGCCTTTAGCTATACCCCTGGCTGAGGCTTCTGTGTGCTGAGCAAGCTACATGTGTTCCTGGAGGATGCGTATGCATAAGGCCCTTTCACACTAAACGGTCACTGGATCGCGGGAATCTGAACAATAATCATTCAGTGTGAACACTGCCAGCGACTAAATGATGAATGTTAGGGCTGATGCCCACGGACAGATTTCTGCTGTGTTTCATGGGGCGGAAATCCGTGGCGTTTTCACGCAGCTATTAGGTTCTATTGGACTTAATAGCTCAATGTTCACGCTGGGGAATTCTACTGCAGAATTCTGCAGCGTGAAAGAAATCGCGGCATGTTCTACTTGCTGCAGAAAAACGTGCGGCCGGCTTCCGTTGTAGTGGAAAACGCAGCCTTGCTAGCATAGCGATTCTCCGCTCGCGGGATTCAAATCGCAGCATGCCGCGATGCTCCGCGGTGAGCCTATCTGTCAGATGGGCTCAGTGCTGAGGACCGTCAGCTGTCTCCTGCTCCCCGGCAGCGGCTCCCGCGGGAGATCGCCGCCGCGGGATATCGCTACGCCCGTGGACAGGCAGCCTTAGGACAACCATTATCTTTTAGAACAACATTTTCCAGTTTATCCCTAAATAAACTCAAACAGTGACTGTAAATACATTTAATTACTAATATTGAACCTGAGTTAAGCTGTATTTAAACATAACAATTTTTCAAACCACCGGCAAACTATCACGGAGTGAATAGTCATTACGAGTATGTGTTGTACAATTCTACAAATGATGCCATTATTGAATGCCAGTTCAATTGTAATTGTATATATATTGCAAATGGAAATGGTGGACAAGAGGCATTTACTGATCACGATGATTGTTCTGAACAGTACTGCTCTGGCCTTCTGTCTGACATATGACCGATGTGGCCCTGGACAAACTGTCCCTGCCTATTCTGCCAGCTTCTGCTCAGCTCTGCTGCTTAGCTATGTAATCCACCAGCATTCTAAGGCCGCCTTCTCACACGGTGGATACACTGCGGGCATTGCACATCGGAATACCTGCAAGAATTCCGCGGTGACCAAATCTGCACTTAAATGGTGTGGATTTGGACAGGTTTTTACTTATGCAATGGCTGTGGACTTCAACCCATGTATTTCAAGGGTTGAATTCTGCAGTGCGATTTCGCAGCATAATTAGACGTGCTGCGGAATCAGAATCTGTCCGATTCATCTCTGAAAATATCCATACCATATGAAGGGGGGTTTTCTGCAATAGATCCTGCCATTATGAAGGCGGCCTAACAGTTTATCCGCTTTGCTGCGTACTCTGCCATTGATCACCTTTTCTCACTACTCTATTAGTTCTACCTATGTACCCTTCATATTCCCTCATTCAGGGTGTGAGGTTCTTTCACATATCCATAAGAACAGTTTCTTGACACCAGTTTCATCTGGCCTGCTACCAGAAAAGGGAATGGATACCACTTTTGAAAAAATAATATATTTCAGATTATATGTATGAGATTGCTGGGATTACAGGGATCTGTTCTGTTTGCCATGGTTGGAGGCAGTGATACCTGCTGTTTAACACTTGGGAAGATGTTATCAATAGCGATCAGGGGCGTAACTATAGAGGATGCAGGGGATGCGGTTGCACCCGGGCCCAGGACCCTTAGGGGGCCCATAAGGCCTCTCTTCTCCATATAGGGAGCCCAGTACTATGAGTAAAGCATTATAGTTGGGAGCCCTGTTACAGGTTTTGCATCGGGGCCCAGGAGCTTCAAGTTACGCCTCTGATAGAGATCTTAGCATTACAAGGGAGGAGGGCTGTCTGTGCCCCACTTCCAACAATCATAGAATTTGAATGTATTATTATGAAAAAAATATATTTATTTCCATGTAGGATAGAAAATAAGTTTAATAAAATATATAACAAAGAAAAGAAGAAAAACTTATTAAAGGAAAGCTAAAAAGCATTATAACATTCACTGTACGTACCCCATTAAATGTTACGAATTGTGTGGCGCAGAGTGTTAGGGCAGCAGAATGCAGTCCTAAGCTCTCGCTCTCGACCTGAAGGTTACAAGTTCGATCCTCGCTTAGTTCAGGTAGCTGGCTCAAGCTAAAAGGATTTATTTATTACCCCCTAGCAAGCTAAGTACTGATTTTACCAACTCAGCCTTCCATCCTTCTGAGGTTGGTAAAATGAGTTCCCAGCTTGCTAGAGGGTAATAAATATATGACCTGAAAACGCTTTGGAATAAGTTGCCGCTATACAAATAACAAGATTTATTTATTTATTAAATGACCTAAATGGTATGTGCACCTTGCTCTGTATATACCTTATGTAGTTAGCTTTTAGCAGCTGAATTTAGTATCCGGGACCAAAAAAGTGCTGCTATACTGCCACCTGCTGTCTATTTCTATGCATAAACTTTTACTTTTCTAATTTACTGCATATTCTTGATTCTTACTTGGAACATTTGAAGATATAATATGAAGGTTTAGTTTTTCACACTGTTATTTCAAGTTTTTAATTTTTATGCTACAATTTAATTAAAAGTCATAATAGTGCACTGTAGAGAGAATTTTCAGTCATTCATAATCTTTTTGACAGAATAAGACTTTATTGTTTAGCTAGTACATACACTCAAACATACATAATTCAGGATAGGTTCTTTGGTAGAGGTTTATTTGTCTTAACCCATTAACACCACAGGGTGTTGGGTCCTGGGTGTGCGGGGTTTATATGGAGCGGGATTATGACAGCAGACCCCCATCTGCAACAGTTGCCATCAGCGCTAACACTGATTGCAGTTGTTAACCCTCTAAATGCCCCAACAGTGGTTAGGGAATCCCGAATGGCACCCATGAATAAATGCCTATGAAAGTGTGCCTGTAGTGTGCCTTCATAGACTGCTTGTCAAAATGCAGTATAATGTAATACTGTGGTATGAGTGATCAAATAATCGCAAGTTATGGGGATGGAAAAAAAAATAAGTAAAAAAAAAAATGTTTTTAATTATGGAAAAAATAAATAAAAGTAAAAGTTTAATACAAAAATAAAAGCATATTTGGTATCATTCCATCCATAAAAGTCTGGTCAATCAAAGTAACACATTATTTATCTCGCATGGCGAATGTCGTCCGAAACAAAACAGATTTGCGCATTTTTGGTCACATCACCTCCAAGAAAAAATGTATTAAAAAGCAATAAAAAAGTCACATGAATTCCAAAATGGTACCAGTAGAAACTACAGGACGTTCTGCAAAAAGTGAGCCCTTACAAAACGATATCGATGGGAAAAAAAACTCTAGCTCTAAGAAGATGGCGGAATAAAATTATTTTTTTCCAAAGATATTTTATTTTTAAATGTATTACAGCAAAAGTAAAACTATATAAATTTAGTATAACTTTATTCGTACTGTCCCACAGAATAAAGTTATCGGGCCAATTTTCCTGCAATGTGTACGCTGTAGAGACAAAATAACCGAATTGAATAGTTTTTCCATTTCACTCCACTTTGAAATTTTTAACAGTTTTCCAGGAAATTATGTGGTACATTAAATGGAACCACTGAACTAACTCCTTGTATGACTGCTGCCTTCTCTGCTTTAGAGCAATATGTCAACTTGCAGACACTTCAGGCCGGTTTCACACGGGCAACAAAATCGTGCAATATTTGTGTGTTGTGAGAGTCAAATAAGAACCCTATTCATTTGAATGGGGTCATACACATGAGCGATGTCTTCCTGCATGGCACTGCAATGCGATGCGGGAAACATCACAGCATGTCCTATCTTCCTGCGATATCGCCCATTGTTTTCAATGGGGCCGGCAGCAGCAGGGCCCATACCATTGAAAGCAATGGGAGGACTCCGCAATTCTTTGCCACGGCTGTGACAACCCTGGCGGGGGGAATCTCTTCACTCCCTGGCATGGAATTCCTTTAAAGGGGTTGTCTCGCGGCAAACCTCAAAATTTTACCTTACCCCATTCCCCCTGTCACCCCCCTGGCATAAAATAGCAAAGTAAAGCGGTTTTTAAACCGCTTGCTACTTACCGATCCGACGAAATAAGGACTTTAAAAAATCTTCTCTCAAAGATGGCCGCCGGTCCTTTCCCAGGGATGCACTGTGGTTTTCTCCCATGGTGCACCGTGGGTCTTCTCCCATGGTGCACCGTGGGCTCTGTGCGTTCCATTGCTGATTCCAGCCTCCTGATTGGCTGGAATCGGCATACGCGAGGGGGCGGAGTTACGCGATGACGCGTAGAAGGGGCGGAGCCAGAACGCCGCTCGTGCCTGGACCGAGCAGAAGGGGAGAAGACCGCACAGCGCAAGCGCGTCTAAAAAAGCAAGAAGACATCAGAATTAGACGGATCCATGGAGACGGGGACACTAGCAACGGAGCAGGTAAGTGAATAACTTCTGTATGGCTCATATTTAATGCACGATGTATATTACAAAGTGCATTAATATGGCCATACAGAAGTGTATAACCCCACTTGCTGCCGCGAGACAACCCCTTTAAGCCCAAGTGGGGGGAATCCCTTTAGCCCCGCTGAAATAAAGGGATTCCCCACAGTGATGTGAGGCTGCTTTCACATGAAAACGCCTTGCATCCATGGGGCTTTTACGTGCTGGAAAGTGCGATCTTGGGCCATGATTAACGGCCCGGTATCGCCCTCGCCTGTGTGAAACTAGCCTTAGTGATAGCGCTCCTTGCTTTTGCAAAGTCATGGATAGGAGCATACCATATTTGTGAAAATAACATAATAAATCAAATCAGTACTTTGTAAAGACTCGCTGGCATACAGAGGACACATTCTTTTCTTTTATTAAGTAATGTTTTGATTCTCTTAAGCTGTATACATTTATAAAATAGATAATACATCCATTTAAACGGGAACAGACGTGGATTTAGACTGCATCATTGTGGCATTTCTTCTACACGTTGCTTTATTGCTATAAATGTTTTATTGTCTATGCAGGTGAAACAAAAGGCTCGAGCGCTCCTTTATCATCGTCTGCCAGCAGCAACAACAGTTCTGAAGATGCCATAAAGAGTATTCTGGAGCAGGCAAGAAGAGAGATGCAGGCCCAGCAGCAGGCACTGTTAGAAATAGAATCCGGCAATGGTCACAGGTCCATTCCTACACCCCCAAATGTGCACCCCATTCCCTCCACACATAAAGCCCCTCACGTCTACATCAAACAGGAGGACAGTAGCCTTCTAACCAGCACAAGCTCCACACAGACACCCCTGAGTGTTCTGTCTCCAGCCGCTTTTGTACAAAACATCATACGCAAAGTAAAGTCAGAGATAGGTGACGCTGGCTCATATTTTGATCAGCATTGGGCATCTGAGAAAAGCATTCTGAGCTGTCCGTTTAATTCGGTGTCTCCATCATTATCTTCTTCATCATCGAGTTACTCAAGCATGGTAAATGGCCGACCTTGGAAGAAAGGAGAGAATATTGAGACTTCGCAAATCGAGGAAGATGTATCCAATGGAGAGGAAACACATAAGATAGTCGAGATAAAGACAGAGGCTGGAAGTCTGGATAGTCAGAACATGAATCAGCTCTCCTACTACCCTGCCTATGTTCCTAGGAACCTAAAGCCCACAGTTCCTCCTCTCACCCCCGAGCAGTATGAGCTGTATATGTACAGGGAAGTGGACACCTTGGACTTGACCAGACAAGTTAAGGAAAAATTAGCAAAAAATGGCATCTGCCAGAGAATCTTTGGTGAAAAGGTATTGCTATGTCACAGCTGGGTGTTACACCATCTATCATAGCTAATGTTAAATGCCATCTTCTTAAGTTTTCAAATACACTCTACTACTGAAATTGATTTACCCTTTCATATGTGCTTTTGTATATATTTAGCTACATCTGCATTGGAAGCTCTGTTTGGAGCCTCCAGTACAAAATTCTTGACAAAATTGCGCACCATGCTGCGCTGTTTTGTCTGGTAAGATATCTGATTGCATGAGGGAAACCCAACAGAGTGCATTATGGTTAACCTTGTGATTGGCACCTCATACAAGCCTTATCTATATGCCAGTATAATACTTAAAGCCCATTTACACGCAAAGATAATCTTTCAGATGATTGAAAGTTTTAGCGATTGTTTTGCATAAAGTACTTATAGGCACTAATGCCCATTAGTACTTTATCAGCTTCATTTGCGGGCAAATGAGCCTCCTGTAGCTGCTTGCACAACTCAGCAGGTGGTCTGAGCTCTGCAATCAGCTCCTATGTTCTGGCATGCGCTGCTAAGAGAAAACAATGTAATCTCTAGCTGCCATGGAGATAATAGCCTATGGTCTGTTTTCTGGCAAGGGCTGCAGAGAGAATACAATGCTATCTCCTGCTCCCGTGGAGAACGCAGCGTGCTGTCTGAATAATGGTTTTTAAACTCACCTAAAAATTCTTGTTCAGACGAAAAGTGCACAATGGTTGCATTTACATGCAACGATTATCGCTCATATGCAATCGTTTTAACGAATTTTGAGTGCTAATCGTTGCGTGTAAATGGGCCCCAAGCTGCCATCCTCCTCATTAGGTGAGGTGTGTGAGTGGCTGTTTATCCATACTTTGCACCTGGGTGATTTCCCTCATACAGCATTTTGTGTTTTCTGCATGCTGGGAATTGGTCTTTCTGCCTGCCCTTGTATCAGTAAGTATTGAGCTGTTTCTGGGATTTTTCATTATATTTAATGGAATCTGTTGGGTGCCATTTGTGGCCGCCATGTGTCGGATCTGGCATTTCATCTATTTTTGTTGTTTGGCTCCTGTGATGGATCCGAACAATGGAAATGAAAATCGCTGGTGTGAACCCAACCTTAAAAGTGAGTTCCAATACTTGCTAATATTCTTCAGGTTATGTCAGTTAGGGAATCCACAGATTCCATATAAGTCCCATCAAATGCCCCTAAGTCTATATTTACTTCATAATCTAAGGCTGAGCTTCGGATTTGTTCTACAGATTTTCAATTCAGTTTTCTGCAGATCCACATGCATATTTAGCCCTTTTCAATGGGCACATATGCATGGCGATTTCCCTATGCAGCTTCCGCATGGAGTCTGTTTCAAGAAGAGATATGTCACTACAGCACAGATTCCTAATAGAAGCAACAGAGCACTTTAGGATGGGAATTTGATGCCCCAGCATTTTAATAAAAAATATATTGAAAAAAAAAGCTACAAAAGGCATAGCAATGTTTACATAAATGCTATGTATGAAACTAAAGTACATCTGAAATGAAAACAGTGGTAAAGTATAGCATCGTCGAATCGCCTGTAACTCTTGGTGCATCAACAAAGTCTGCAATATCCAGTTAGACTCTGAGCTCCTGCACTCTGCACCCACCAATTAGTTAACTAGACTGGAACACTGTGCAGCTCTTTGAACTGTTTGATGGGTATAATTAGTACTTTTAGAACTTCCAGATATTTGTAGGTTCTACCAACCCCAATAGTGGGTATGTTAACCATAACAAATTGCATGACAGCACTTTCCCACCATAGAATGTTATGACACATTGCTTGGATCAGTGAGGACCGGAGCTTTAAGAGAATTGTATCTAATACAGCCCCATTCAGGGGTCAGGAGTGGTTGGCTATATACCACTTTAATAGGATTTCTGGTTTTGAGTAAATAAAGCTTAATTATTGTATGATGAAAACCCTTCTGTAGACGTAGCAGGACAGTTTTTGGCCACACAGTAAAATACATGACTACTGCACATTTCCAGAAGCTGAAAACTTGGAATCCGTATTTTGTTGTGTAATGACTGTATCCCATGCTTTCACTCAGGTGCTGGGATTATCTCAAGGCAGTGTGAGTGACATGTTGTCCAGACCAAAACCATGGAGTAAGCTGACCCAGAAAGGACGTGAACCTTTCATTCGCATGCAGCTGTGGCTGACGGATCAGCTTGGTCAAGGGATTACCCAACACCCAGCTCTGTCACAAGGTACTTACTTAAACGGCTACTAAACAGTAGACCCATTTAATTGTAGCTATAAGCAGTGTTCAGTAAGAGAGAGTTTAACGTAAAACTATACAGGTCAAAGTGCTTTAGGCTGGACTTTTGTCTCTCTGACATCTATCACGTGTTAGAAGGATTTATACTATATCTCCAATTTAGTTGGAAATGGCTAGTCTCCCTCACACTCTTTAACCCTTTCCAATCCACTGTCTGACGCCTGAAGACATTCTTATTGAAGGCTGTACAGCTCCGATGTCAGAAGACGTCCGGCAGGCTATTCTTAATGTATATTACTGGCCGCTGTGTTGTCGGGGCCTCTCCAGCTTGTCATATACCGCAGGACTGGCTCTAACCAGCAGGTGGCGCCATTGTATATTGTCAGAAAGAGAAAGCCCCCTAGGAAACCCTAAATCCAAATTTGGATTGCAAAGGGTTAACTCTTTTAGAAAAAATTGTTTCTTTGACAGTCACCAGTGGACACATTACATTGCTTCTGCGAAGGTTCCTATAAATGCGTTCCCTGTCATAATTCTATATGTTCACATCTGCTAAAGCTGTTCGCACATAACTTTCCACACTTACATGCACTTATGATTTCCAGCTACACAAAGGATGCAGAAAGCACTAGGTTTCCCCCAACATGCTGGGCATGAGACACTTTTATTTTGCACTGGGGATGTGGACCAGACTTTTGGCCTGGTCTGCCACCTTCAACTGTATCCACATCCTTAGGAAGCAGATGGAGTTGAAACCTATGGCAGAGCTGGAAGCCACGGGCTCCCTGCTCTTCCATTCTGAAGGCTTCAGACCTGCAACCTATAAACTCTGAGATACTGGACAACAGTATCCCGATGATGATGTCACTGAATTGCACTGCCTGGATTGGGAAACTGATTTCACAGGACAGTAGAGACCTCACCACACTACTCATTATGGGATCAGGATAAGGGGAGTATAAGTTTGATTATTTTTTGGAGAAAAAAAGAGGGTTTCCTTTGAGGAGGCACTATTTTACTATTAGGGGGCACAAAGGTGGGCGTTTTTCTTGTTTTTATTTACATAGTTGTCTATACACTCAGATAAGCAATGTTCTAAGAATTTTTTTTGTTTGGCGTGTCTTTTAAGGTACAACGAGTCCCTCTGAAACACATCCCTCCCCATCTCCACCACCAAGCCCATCTGACCAAGAAAAAAGTCCATCTGAGCCAGTTATGTTAAACTTGGAAAGTAGCAAAGAGAATCAACAACCAGAGAGTAGATCTGCTTCTTCACTCAGTAGCAGAACTTTCCCAAGCCCTCACCCAGCGACCACGGCAGGTATCCAAGAGATTGTGGCAATGTCTCCAGAGCTTGACACCTACTCCATCACTAAGAAGGTTAAGGAAGTGTTGACAGACAATAATTTAGGTAAATGCTCCTACAGTCTTGCCAACATGTGTAGAAATTGATATTGTTGGTAATAGTTTAGCTTTTGCTTCTCAGAAATGTTGTTTTAGATAGTAATGACAGCACACCTACTCGAGTGGGTTTCCAACTTATTTTTCATTAGAAAATACAATATTTTGATTTTAGTACAAGCAGGCAATCAGATGTGCTTCTGTCCAGCAGATGGGCCGTGGGTTGTGCATACCTGATTTAAAGGGACTGCTGCTTGGTACCAGATACCACAGGATACTTTCAGAGGTCTTGTGGAGTCCATGCCTTGACAAGTCAGAGATACTTTGGTGACACAAGGGGGGCCTACACATTACTAGGCAGGTGGTTTTAATGTAATGGCTGATTTGTGTATATGTCTGTGCCTTTATTCTTTTTTATAGGTCAGAGATTATTTGGAGAAAGCATCTTGGGTCTTACTCAGGGGTCTGTATCAGATCTACTGTCCAGGCCCAAGCCTTGGCATAAACTGAGTTTAAAGGGCAGAGAGCCGTTTGTTCGCATGCAGCTATGGCTGAGTGACCCACACAACATTGAAAAACTGAGAGACATGAAAAAGATGGAAAAAAAGGGTGAGTATTAGAGATGAACCGTACACTAATACACAGCAAAAGACAAAAACGATCACTGTGCACTGATCTAACACTAGGTAACAAGCATGTAGATTACTACAGATCTCTTTAAAAGCGTTGTTTGGTTGACAACTAATTTTGTAAAATCGGATCCAAATGATTTAACCCCTTAAGGACCAGACACATTTTAGGGATTGTACCCATGTGGTGGTTTTACTGCCCTATTTTTTTTTTCCTTCAGCTACCAAAATTATTTTTGCTGCGTTTTTCTTTATCCGTGACATATAAGGCTAATTTTTTAATATCTTTTTCACTAACTTTTTTCAGTTTTTTAGTTCTATTGGGGGTAAAACGCTAAAAAAAAATGTAATTTTCTTTTTTACATTTATAGTTTTTTTTTAAATTTAGTATATTTACACTAAAATAAAGTATGGGAATGGGTTGCTTATTTTATTCCTCATATTGTTCCTCAATATGTATAGTTTTGGATTACAGGGTGCATACAGCAACGGTTTTGATTGGCGTCAGATTTGGGTTGTTTTCTTTCTTATGTATATATTTTTATTTTATTTTGTAATTTACTAAGTAATTTTTTTTTTACTATCTATGTCCCCCATGACGTCATATCAGACCTCTGGGGGACATTCACATGGTCTTTTTTTGCTTATTTGACATTTTTTCACTGTAGCTGGTGCATCCATAGAAGCCCCAGGTACAGGGAAAACATCCCCCTGTAGTGACATTAGTCACTGGCAGAGCTGATCAAGGTCTGCTAAGACCCTGTAGCTCTGCTGTGCCAGGGGATCTTGGTGGCCAGAAAGAGTTAAAAAACACTTCTGTCTCCTCCTCGAGGTGATCAGCTGTGACTAACAGCTGACAACCCGACCTGCTTCTGATTGATTGCAGAGGGCAAGCAGGGGCTTTAATCCTGTGCCATATTTTTACTATCGGCTGGGATTAAAGCCCAGGACCAAGCGCCGTAAATTTACTGTGCTTGGTTCTTAATGGGTTAAAACAATACAACAGACAGTGCTTAGCCATCTCCAGCAATCCAGCGCTGCATGCCCACAATTCTCCGGGTATGTGTTGATAGCAGAAGTCAGGGGACCGTTGCCTGCCAATCAGAGGCCGCAGTGTCAATGCCCGCTCTCCTGACATCAGTGCTGACATCTGGGTGCCATGATGCCAGGAGTTTGGAACGGTGATGCTGGGGCCTCTGATTGGCAGTCAGTGATCACCTGACTTCCGCTGTCAGCACATACCAGGAGAATCATGGGGCTGTAGTGCTGGATTGCAGGGGCTGATGGAGGTAAGTACCCTGTGTTTCATTGTGTTAAACCATAGGGATCTAATTTTACAAAGTTAGTTTTTAACAGGACAACCCCTTTGATTTCATGAAGGTTTAATAATGTTTTTGTACACTTTTGTATGTATGCATAGATAGACTGTGAGGTACATGAGAAGTGAGACAACAACACCTCAGACAATAGAGATTAATTGAATCTCACGTACAAAAACTATTCTGTCAAAAAGTATCAGCATTGCCCATGTCAGACAGATTTTGATTTGAAATCCTTTCAATTTTCAGTTTGTGAGTTTTGGTCACATAATAGTCAAAGTAAAGTCTCACAAACTCAGTGGAGAAAACAGTTGCAAGAATTACAACCTTTGTTCCTTGATTTTACCAGAAACTTTGTGGCGCTCTCAGGTTAATGTGGCCATACACTTTAGATAGCTGTCAGCCAAGCGCTCGTTCAGTCGACATCTATTGCTCTTAAAATACACATACATGCTGTGCACAGCCGAGTGGTAATGTGTTCTCGATAAGCAAAGAGAAAGAACAGAAATAATTTACCACGGTGCGTTGAATACATGAAGAGTCCTCTTTGTGTATTGAGTGCATCCTGGAGCCTACGCTTTCCTTCTCAGAATTGTACGCCACGTCTGACCTGGTGTACATTTCTCGTATAATTTATGCCAGGTTCGGGCATAAATTATACATAAATCTGTTGATCTGGGGCGGGCATGTCCCCTAGAAGCTCCACCCACTTTTCAGGGTCGGTGCAGAAAGCTAAAAATTTGCTTCATGTCAGAAAGTGGCATAGGAGCTTTCATAAATGTATCCCATAGTATGTAAATTTATGTATATGTTTGCCCAGTATACATTTGAATCCACCTGATAAAAAAACGAAAATAGTGTTCCATTCGTCTGGAACGATTGTATATTTCTGGAGACATTAAGTAAGTGTGAAAATTGACTTAACATTTTCCAATCCAGTATCAGACCTCATCCGGCATTCCAATTTCCTTGCCTAGTTCTGATGTCTGCGAGGTCCAACACATGTTTCTAACACTAGGCAGGACAGCGCAGCTCCGATGTCAGAGGCTGTTCTGCATATGTATGTTACAGTATGCAGGATAAGGCTGCAGAGCTGCTCTGTCCTGCTTAGTGTAATGTACATATGCAGAACAGCCTCTGACATCGAAGCTCTGTCCTGCATACTCTATTCATTTCTAATTGACACAAGACCATGCATTTCTAAGTTCTCTAATTCTCTCTATCTATCTATCATTAGAGAAATTAGAAATGAATAGAGTCTAACTCTAACTCACATTTAATTTGCAAAAGATTTGCTAATAAGATCATCATGACGGATCATTTTTATGTGTTTCTGTTGAGTAATTCTAAAGAATCCACAACATACTTTCCCACTCCAAATAAATAAGTAATAAATAATAGAGCTGGGTAGTGTGCGGGCGGCAGGGAAATAGAATTGGAAACATTAGAGTTGCGAAAAGAATGTGGAAAAAAACTGGTGTGGGGGCGCAACCCTCTAAGCTACTAGAAGATAAAAGATCCAATATGTGATAGTAAAGGCACTTCTTTTATTATTTTACAAGATAAAAATCAGCAATTGAAAACGCGTTTCGGGGACGCACCCCTTCGTCAGTTCGGCTAGATTGGACACAACAGGATGCCTGGGGATGACACAATCCCAAAGGTGTTTTGGGTGTGCCAGAGGTCCTGTTTGTGGCAAATGGACAGGGGAGAAAGAAGTGCTTCAGCTGAAACGCGTTTTCAATTGCTGGTTTTTATCTTGTGAACTAATAAAAAAGAAGTGCCTTCACTATCACATATTGGATCTTTTATCTTCTAGTAGCTTAGAGGATTGCGCTCCCACATCGGTTTTTTTCCATATTCTTTTCACTACACTCACGCCCATCCTGGTGGAGTGTCATCTGGTTGGCAGCACCTCCATCATTTGAAATACTCCATCATTGGAAACACTTTGTACTCCAGAAATATTCCACCACCCTCACTGGGTCTTGCTCCACCCTCCTATTTCATCTCTTTTACTAATATTCGAGTTGAGCGATCATACCCTGCTGAGCTTGATGCTCGTTTGAGTATTAGCATACTCGATGGTGCTCGTTACTGGAACGAGCATCATGCTGTGTTCGACCCCGCCCCAGTTTTTGGCGAGAGAGAGACCCACATACAAAAATACTTCAGAGAGAGAGAGGCACACATACAAAAATGCTCGAGTCTCCCATTGTTCATTACTCGAGTAGATCTCTCAAATTTTACGAAAAGCTCGACTGGAATAACGAGGACCCGAGCATTTGGGTGCTCGCTCATCTCTAATTAACATACATTAATTTATTTCAAATTTATGCTGTCAGCTTTTCTGATTTTAATTTCTGATCATAAACTGGAAGTTATGATGTTTGTCCAGGATTGGAAAAAAAGATCTGCTGTTTTTCCAGCAAGAGATCCACAGCTGTTCATGGTGTCTGATATTTCATCTCATCCCCATTCTAGTGAATGGAGCAATACCAACACAGCCCTTTTGTCTAATCCTCCACAAACTCCTTTATAGGATACGGAGTTAAATTAAAAACATCATAGCTTCTGTTCTATGTCCCCATTATAATGCAATAGCGAGGCCACATTTTGACGTTTTGGACACCAATTAACAAAAAGGATATCGGGAAGCTGTATAAAGTTCAAAGAAGTGTAACCAAATGGAAATGTTGTCAAAATATATTTACTTTAGAGAAGAGAAAACTAAGAAGGATATGACTGCATTTTATGTTACTGCTTGAAACTTTTGTTATGTTTGCAGACTCCACCAAGAACTTGGGAAGCCAAGAAAATAGATTTAAAGGGGTTGTCCCGAGGCAGCAAGTGGGTCTATACACTTCTGTATGGCCATAATAATGCACTTTGTAATGTACATTGTGCATTAATTATGAGCCATACAGAAGTTATAAAAAGTTTTATACTTACCTGCTCCGTTGCTAGCGTCCTCGTTCCCATGGAGCCGACTAATTTTTGGCCTCCGATGGCCAAATTAGCCGCGCTTGCGCAGTCCGGGTCTTCAGCAGTCTTCTATGGAGCCGCTCGTGCCAGAGAGCGGCTCCGTGTAGCTCCGCCCCGTCACGTGCCGATTCCAGCCAATCAGGAGGCTGGAATCGGCAGTGGACCGCACAGAAGAGCTGCGGTCCACGAAGACGGAGGATCCCGGCGGCCATCTTCAGCGGTAAGTATTGAAGTCACCGGACCGCCGGGATTCAGGTAAGCGCTGTGCGGGTGGTTTTTTTAACCCCTGCATCGGGGTTGTCTCGCGCCGAACGGGGGGGGGGGTTTAAAAAAAAAAAAAACCCGTTTCGGCGCGGGACATCTCCTTTAATTAGTCTGCATGCACATGGCCGGGTCGGATTCCGCATGCGGGACCCTGCAATGGAATCAGACCCCGTGCCAGCCGGTGACCCCTCCCCCCCCGCGCGCGCATACGTGTCCACATTGATCTTCTCTCTGCCGCGGATGTACCGAACGGTGCACAATGCGCAGTGCAGAGAATGTCTCGCATCTGTGGCAATTTCGAAATTGACATTTCGTAATCGCCGCAGGCCGGACAGCTTCCATTGGCTGCAATCTAAGCCATCTGCGCAAGTCATGCACAAAAATAGATCATGATGCGGTTCTTCCTCTGCAAGCGAAAATCGCAAGTGATTTTTGCTCGTGTGCGTGGAAGAATTAATTTACATGGCATGCTATAGACGGACATTGCTGCAGAATCCCTGGCCAGTACTGTTCACCCTCACCTATATTACTGTTATTAGGGCAGCTAATAGGTTCCATAATTTAAAGAAGTTTGTCCTGACAGATCCAATTGAAAATTTTAGGAGTATTGAATGTTTCTGACTACTTCCTCATGTGAAATGTAGCTGGTTTGCGCATAGGAGAATTCCTCATAGAATATACACACTGGGGCACATTTATGATACTGACTAAAAGAAAAACTGTCTTTGTTGCCCATAGCAACCAATCACAGTTCAGCGTTCATTTTTCAAGAGCTGAATCCAAAATAAAAGCTGCACTGTCATTGGTTGCTATCATAAATCTTCTCCCACTCTGATTGTCAGTACATCGTATTCTGTTCCTGGATGTTGATACAGTAAATTAAAGGTATTCATGCAATACAACACAGTGCAAAAATGTCAATGTATTAAAAAAAATATTTGTTACATTTAGCTTATCTGAAGCGTCGCTATGGTCTTATAAGTGTTGGCTCGGACAGTGAATCTTCCAACACTAGAACAGATTGTGCAAGCCCCAGCCTCCAGCCACAGGATTACAATCTAATGCAAATGAAGAAACCAAGAGTGGTGCTTGCACTGGAAGAGAAGGAAGCCTTGAAGAAAGCTTATCAATTGGAACCTTACCCAACGCAGCAGACTATCGAACTACTCTCCTTACAGCTGAATCTTAAAACCAACACAGTCATTAACTGGTTCCATAACTACAGGTAAGACCAGAAACAGTCCGCTGGGACACAGGCATTATGTAAATAGTTTAAAGGGAAACTAAGATATTGATGATGTATCCACAGGATAGGTGATCAATATCAGATTGGTAGGGGTCTGCCACTTGGGACACGTGCTGATCAGCTGATTGAAGTAGCTGCAGTGCTGGGGTGAGTGGCGCGTTCACTTCACTGCATACCAGCCACTGCACAATACATATCATAGAGGCAGTGCCTAGTATTAGAGCTCAGTTCTTTTAATGGGACCAATGAACATGACACCACAGGTGCTGAATGGCAGACCCTTACAATCTGATATTAATGATCTGTCGTGAGGCTAGATCATCAAGAACCGAGTCCTGGAAAACCCTTTTAACTACTGTAATCCTGGAAGTTAAATAAAGGTACCTTTATCGTGACCATTGAAAGGATTTTGATTTACTAATCGGTCAGTTCTTTTTCCTGTACTTTGTCGTTAAGTTTTTTCTACAGTCTTTCCAATATTAACGTCTGTCAGATTTTATTTACGCGGGCTCTGTTCACAAGAGTTTTCATCATCCTGTTTGATATTTTTGAGAACAAAATAGAGCAGTCTAAAGTGCTATTTTTGCCATCAAAAATATTAGAAGCTCAATAGTTGTTTTTACTTGGCTATGTACAGAAGCCATAATGCTAATGAGAACAGAATCCAACGATATGAACTATGGATGCTGTGTAAATAAATGTTAAGACAAAAAAGAATGCAATTATTTGGAAATCTCATATAAGCCTATTTTATTTACAACAGAACTTAGAACACATATCAGAAGTTGAAAGTGAGACATTTTTCCATTTCCTAAAAAAAAAATTGACTCATTTAGAAATTGATGGCAGCAACACAACTCACAAATCTTGGGACAGGGGTAACGAAAGGCTAAAAAAGTAAGTGGTACTAATGAAAACCAATGGTGGGTCAATTTTCACATAAGTATGTATAAATAGATTATGTTAGAGAGGCAGAGTCTCTCATAAGCAAAGATGGTCAGCAGTTCAAAAAACTTCAAGTTCTGTGAAAAACTGAGTCTAAAAATTGTGGAACGATTTCAGAAAAATGTTCCTCAACGTAAAATTGAATACTCTAAATATTCCACGATATGCAGGACATAATATAATGAAAACCTTAAGAGAATCTGGAGAAATTCATGTGCACCAGAGACAAAGACAATATTGGATGCTTGACATGTACGGGCCCTCAGACCGCATGGCATTAAAAATAGGCATGATTTAGAGGTTTTAGAACAACTTATGCTCCCATCCAGCCATCTCTTTCAGGGGAGGCCTGGCATATTTCAGCAACACAATGCTAAACCATATCTGCAGTCATAAGAACTGCATGGCTTCGCAGAAGAGTCCGGGTGCTGAATTGGCCGCCTGCAGTCTAAACCTTTCACCAATGGAACAACATTTGGTGCATTATGAAACAAAAAATCCGGCAAAGAAGACCCAAAGGTGTTGAGCAGCTAGAGTCCTACACCAGACAGGAATGGGACAACATTCCGCTCCCAAAATTCCAGAAATATGTCTCCTCACTTTCCAGACGTGTACAGACTGTTATATTCAATTTCTGATATATGTTCTGTTGTGAGTAATATGTGGTTATATGAGATTTACAAATCATTGCATTCTTTTTTTCTTTCCATTAATTTACATTATACACAGTGTTACAACTTTTTTGGAATTTATATAACCAAGTGCTTAGAATATCAGAACAAAATAATCATTTATTGCGGAAAACTGAACACTTGAATGGAGGTTCTAGTACCCTGTTGTACTGCCTCTAGCTTGGATGGAAGATGTGATATGGACGGGCATGAAGGCATACAGGTACCATATGGTATCCTACGGCATATGACTTTCTGATCACTTTTCGAGTCAGTATGACCAAAAACCACAATTTTGGCATTGTGTAAAACGTCTAGTTCTGTTTTCTTTTTTTTAATTTTAAATGGCATTCAACATCCAGCATAAATAATGCAATATTTTAATAGTTCGACTACGGTGATACCAGTTTTTATTTATTTTTTACTATTTTTTAGATGGCAAAGGTTTTTTTTATATATATATTTTGAAAAACTTTATTAAGCTAACAGCTTAGATGCTGCAGGTCAGTATTGGCCATGGCATATAAGGTGTTAAATAGCTATAGAGGCGGGTGTCGGCTGTTTAGCACAGCTGTTACCTATAAAGCATGGAGCAGGCTTAACTACATGTACGTCCTCTTGCGCAAAGAGGTTAAAGGGGTTCTGTCACTAAAAAAGAAAAATGCTATACTTATCTATTCCTCCCCCATCAGTCTACTTACCAGATCTTCACCTCCCCCATGTTCTCCTGTCTCCTGCAGTCTGGGGGCTCACTTCAGCTCCAGCTGCCTGATTCTTCTCCTTCCTGTGAGGTTACGTACATTTGGTTGGCAGTCTCCCAGTGTACATTATGTCACAGCTCACAGGCCAGCAGCAGGACTGGATATCTTCTTCAGAGATTGCTCATGCGAGCTATCTCTGAAATAGCTTACAATTCCTTCCTAGGCAGTGAAGCTACAGCACAGGGATGTGACCTTCACTGACCCAGCCGGAAGATATTTGAGATAACCAGCCCTCATAGCAAGCTGGTCCCAACCTGCAGTGAGCTGGCCTGGGGCGCTTGAGAAGCTCAACCAGGAGAAGATGTGATAAGGAGACTGACAGGGAAGGGATAGGTAAGTTTAGATCATTTTTTTTTATGACAAAACCCCTTTAAGCATCAAAGCCTCCATTCATAGGTTATTCAAAGTCATGTGAGCATTGGCATGATGGGGACCAGTGAGCCTAATTTCTAGTTAATCATAGCTTAGTCTGATTTTGTCTTTTGTTTCAAAGTGAGCAGCAAGTCCCATTAATTGTCTTGGCACTGCTTTGTATTTTGGATCCTTTTTCCTGCATACTTTTTAATTTATTTCACCTTGTGCTTTTCTGTATCAAACACGTGAGCTTATATATATATATATCCAAGTAGTTTCACTAAACACTTTATTTTAGGAGATATTTTGCATGGTGTACTTAATATTCAGGGGTGCCTGTAATGTTGATCACAATTGTCACAATATATAAACTACATATACGAGGGATGTACAACTAGTAGTCCCGTGGCAACATGCAGCCCTTGAGGATATTCTTAGTGACCTCAGCTGTCTAGTCACAGAAATAATTTGTTTCTGGTGGCTGATCACATGTACTTTCCATGTCATTGAGAAGAGGACTGCCATGTAGCTTGGTAGCAGGAACTGTTAAGTGCAATTTTTGCCCTTTTTTGCCATCTCTTTGTTCCCCATACACTGACATGCCAAAAGTCTATGGCACTGGAGCTAATATCATGTAGGACCCCATCTAGCCTGGCCAAGTGTAGCAATTCGACGTGGCATTGATTCCACAAGTGAACGGAAGGCGTCTGGAGGATTGTTGAGCCATGTCATCTGGATAGTCGCCCACAGCTCCGTTGGGCATATGTTGGGTAAGTGTGCAGGCCACACCATTTGTAGGAACTCTCCAGAATGCTTCTAGAACCAATTCTGGACAGGTTGGGCACAATAACACAGTGCATTATCCTGTTGGAATATCCCATCATTGTGGGCATATGTGAAGTCTATGAAGGGCTGCAAATGGTCACCAAGGAGTTAAATGTGACACGGTCCGGTCAGTGACATGTTTAAATGGACCAGTGATTTCTGCCAGAATTGATGGTTTGGTCACACGGACAACTCTAGGTCACAATCAGCTACTGTGCTTTCCACTGTGCTAATGCCTTCAATTGCTTCCCTGGTACACAGTTGACACTGTGGATCGAGGAATGTTAAATGCCTTCACAACTTTGCAAATGGCATCCTTCTGTCATCCTCTATGGTGCCTTATTTGAACTCTTGATAATTCACATTGCCTGGCCATGAGCCTAACAACTTATACAGTCACCTGAAATAAGCCACTATCTAATCAATTTACATACTGCTGCCCCATGGCTTTTGGCATGTCAGTGTATATCAGCAGAATGGGGGACCTCTGCCCTCTGTTTGGTACTCCGCAAACTAGTAGATGAAGTAGAGAACTGACTGTGTATGGTTGCAGCTATCTTCATTGTGGTTTATGAGAGTAGTCAAACACTTGCCTGTTTCAGCATATCACGTTAACTGCAATGGAGAGGGCCACATGCATGCATGGTCTCTTCCTTTTTTGGATTGCGAACAAGGGAGTCCTAGAAATGGAATCAGCACCTAAGAAACATTTATGGCATATACTTTTGATATGTCATAAGTGTCTGAAATGCTATTACCCAGTTTTATTGCGGCCCTTGGCTAGGTTCAGTCTGACATTGGGACCCATGGATCCAGAAAAGGTTGTGCATCCCTGGTATATGCAGTACTCTATATAGCAGTACCACATACGAGCGTCAGTAGAGCTAGAGATGTCAGTAACATAAGGCAAACCAAGCAGAATTCAAAGTGGATTTCTATTTGTGCATTTACCTTTCTATTCCCAGTGTCTTCATTTTTCTTCTACATTCCCCTGTGTCTGGCAGCTTCAGGCTGCGTCTGACTTTGGTTGACAGGTCTCTGGAGATATTCCAATCTGAAGGCTGCTCGGAAAAGCCTTTGATAGATTATTTCAGTTATCCATGAATGGGGACTTAGTCCTTTGGGGAAGGGGGTGGGGGGTAGGGGTGACATAGATGGGATGCAATTGTTTTTGTTTTAGAAAAAAACTGTCTTATGTGTCTATTTGTCTTATGTTTATCTTAATTTACATTTAGAGAATGACATTAGAAAAACATGTTATGATATTTAGCACTTATTTATCCTTGCTGCAAGGGGAAAAAATAAACTATAAAATTGGCTAATGTGGTAGTTTAGCAAATTATGTATGTATTTGATTTTAAGCATTTACAGTATCTAAACCTGGACCGTCCAACTAGAAACAGGTATGTGTCTCTTATATAGTAATATGGGTGATGATAGAATACTACTGAATAGGCAAAGTCTATGGAACATTCCGGACAATGAACCATTGAAAAACCTTGGTGGTTCACAACCATTTCCAGGAGCATATGTTGGACAGCTCTGATTCAAAGAAGGTGCATGCTGTATACTCTTCTTTTTAATCATGAAATCATTAAAGAGTTGTCCAGAGTTTTTAAACAGACATGGCTTCTTTCTGCCACAAACAGTGCTGCACCTGTACACAGGTTATGTGTGGTATTGCAGCTCAGTCTCATCCCTTTAAAGCAAACCTCTGGTTTTGGACAAAATTCTGCCCTGGGACCGAATGGGATATATTGAAGTGACCCTACAGTTGGCATTGGCTATCTTGTCTCAAAATGGGGCCCCAAATTGGTGGAGTGAAGAGATGGCAGATAATATCAACTACAGGTATTATAACCCCTTCAGTCCTGGTACAGAATTTAGTAACGAAATCGGAAGGTCACTTTAATAGATTTGAGCTGTAATACCCAACACAACGTGTCGATACAAGTAGTGCTGTTTCTGGGGGAAAATAAGGAGCCATGTTTTTCTAATCCTGGACAGCCCTTTTAAATCGGCTTGCTCAAAGCACATTTTATAATTGAACTAACATTGGTATCTATGGACTTTTAGGTCACGTATGCGCAGGGAGATTCTGATGGAAGGCCAGCATGACAATGACATAGACCACGAGCCAAATAGCTGTGACAGCTTCACATCTTCAACAGTACCACACAGAGAGCTAACCCCTCACAGCCCGGACAATGAAATAGGAGAAAGGAAGCCAATAATCAATGATCTTAAACATATGCTGCATAGTAACTGCCATTCGAGGGAAGTGAGAACTGCAATGAAAATTAAGAAAGAGAACACAGAGGAAGAAGATTATGATTTTTCCAACCATTGTGACTCTGGAACAACATCAAGAACTTGTTGTGAATCAGAGCGATCCAGAGCACTTCGAGAAAAACAGGTTGCTTCCTCTCACCGCGATGGCTCTCCGAGGCTACACTACTTAAGAAAAAGTAGTTCTGTTCTTGAGAAATCACACCAGCCTATTGCCCATGACTGTGCTGCTTCTATCCATACACATAAAGAGATCATGGGGGCAGACATGTCTCAGGCTGACCCTATCAGCTTTAAATCTACAATCGAATCTTCCCGCTGCAGCCTAGAAGTGTCTCTGAATTCACCATCAGCCGCCTCCTCTCCAGGCCTCATGATGTCTGTTTCTCCAGTTCCTTCATGTTCTGCTCCCATCTCTCCATCCTTGCCCAACAACACGCCTATTAAGACTCATTCTTCCAGCCCAGGCAGTGACACCGTATCATTGCATCCCTCCACAAAGCATAGCCCCAACAACCAGAGGAGGAACGAAAAAATGGCAAATCTAAATAACATTATCCATAGGCTTGAGAGAGCCGCAAATAAAGAAGAGACTCTGGAATGGGAATTTTGAAACTACTTTCTATCTCTGCAAAAATAAAAAAATATTGTTTCTATCCCACTCTGTGAATCCACCTTATGGAACAGAGCGATTGCAAAGAACATATATTGCATATTTTATATATATATTTTTTGTTTTTCTGTTTTGTGAAGTAGACTATAACAAAAGGGTAACAGATATCCTAATAATCCCTTGGAATTTAAAGGAGAAATAAGAAACAATTTTCATGGTTAAAAAAAAAAAAAAAAGAAAATCTTTTAGAAAAAATATTTATAAACATTTTAGATATTTTATTACCTAATATTTGGAATTTATTAACAGCTGAAGCTGCTTTGATAATGGGACGTTGAACAAAAACAGCAGACATGTAGCAGTGATGACAATGATGTAATTTAGCTTGCCACTGGATAAGATTAAGTGACTGTTGTTTAAAGCCATCAAGAAGCACTAGAAGTGTGTCCAAATGAGGTATCTCATAAATATCAAGTGCTGCTTTGGTTTCTACCACTGTCTCCAAGACAGCAGTCGTTACTACCCTCTGAAAAGATGGATACAGTCTGTAAGACTCTAAACTGAATATTTGTTGCCATGAAATGTCTGTAGATTGGATGTCCACTTAAAAACAATGTTGTAACATGCTGTATCAGGTGGCTGTGAATGTTCATCCTCATCTGTGTATGACAGAGGTAAATACAGAATTGTGGTGGAACCAGTAGTCCATATAAAGTGTAAGAGTGCCACATATGCAGAGATCGCTGTGTGTCCACATGTATTAGAGTATTTATATTTTTACACTACATGGCCAGAAGTATTGGACTTCCCTTCCAACTATCTATCGTTCACTACTGTGTAGAGTAAACCACACGATCATATCATAGTAAGCAGTTCAATAAGTCAAACTCAGCCCAATGACTTAAAACATGACACTAACTTTTCCAAGAAGTCAAGTTTTCAAACTTCTTTCCTGTGAAGTGAAAAATACTTAAGTACAACAACAGCCATAAAGCAGAACTCTACATAACCTCACATGACAGGACTGCTGTGTGCAAAAGCATTTTGCATGTCCTGACTTTCAACATCTTGAATCCTCTGGAAGAAATGTCAATGCAAGAAATGTTTGTTGGCAGCTTCAGGGATTGGGCTGTTAAAGCCAAGCAGCCGCAAACAAGCCTGAGATCACTTCCAAGAGTCAACTGGATTGGTGTAAAGAACACCACCACTGAACCCTGGAGTAGTAGGAACATGTTCTACAGTGATCAGTCATGCTGCACCATGCTGGATGCCAACATTTATGTTAGAATGTCAACAACATGACTCTAAAAGCTAATGTTTCCACTGAAAATAAGACTGACCCGAAAATAAGCTCTAGCGTGATTTTTTAGGATTTTCAGGGAGGCTTGAAAATAAGCGCTACTCTGAAAATATAAGCTCTCGTCACAGTAAAAAAAAAAGTCAATAGGAATTCATTAGGTGCGTGAAAAGGGAAGTAAAAATGCAATTGCTGCATTTTAAAGCTTTTTTCACACAGGTCACCCAAGTCACTTGTCAAACAGGCTCGGTCTTCCCGCTGCTCTCTAGAGCCCCGGCGCGGTTTCCACAGTCCTTGACCGCTCATCACTTACAAACTCACAAATCATTAATCCCGCCTCCATGAAGTGATGGCTGTGATTGGTTCTTCGAATGCTGCATTGATTTGCTGAGACGTGGCTCAGCCAGTTCATAAATCACGCCTCCATGACGCAATGGATGGGATTGGTTCTTCGAGTGCCTCAGCTCAGCCAATCAATGCAGTGCTTGAAGAACTAATCACAGTCATTGCGTTGTGGATGCAGAATTTCTGAATCTTGTAACCAGGAAGTGATTCTCTGTGGGAGCCGAAGATTGCAGGAAGTCCACCGGGGCTCTGAAGAGTCTCGGGAAGAACTTGGACTGAGCCTGCTGGGTAGGTTAAATAACTCATCCCCTGAAAATAAGCCTTAGCGCATCTCATGGGGCAAAAATTAATGTAAGACCCTGTCTTATTTGGGGGGAGACACGTTATTACAAAGCAGATACATATGGCAGTGATGTTCAATCAACATACTTATGGCCTTTTTGTGCATGTGTACAGTATGAATTATATTTTAAAGAATTTTAGCATTATAATGGTTTAACCATTTCCCTTCCATATATCTGCTAAAGGTGTTACAAATATACAGGAAGAAGTGCCATACATTAAGGGCTCCTTTCCACTAGCCTTTTTTTATTGCTGCGTTTTTTTTAACGCAATGGTCAATGGGACTTTCTAATGTTAAAAACGCAACGCAATGCACCAAAAACGCAATTGCATTGCATTGCGTTTTTAACATTAGAAAATCCCATTGACTATTGCGTTAAAAAAACGCAGCAATAAAAAAAGGCTAGTGGAAAGGCACCCTTAGGCTGCATTCACACGAACGTATATGGGCTCGGTTTTCACACCGAGCCGATATACGTCGTCCTCATTTGCAGGGGGGGGGGGAGGATGCTTCCGTCCTCCTCTCTGCCCCTCTGCACTATTTGCAATGAAAGGAGGCGGGGCGGGGGTGGGGCTAAGTTCCGAGAATTAGCTCTGCCCCCATTCCGCCTCTCCCCATTGCAAATAGTGCAGAGGGGCAGAGAGGGGGCAGGAGCTCAGTTCCTGCTCCTGGCTCTTCCATCCCCCCCCCCTCGCAGATGAGAAGGGCGTATATCGGCTCGGCGTGAAAACCGAGCCGATATACGTTCGTGGTAATGCAGCCTAAGGGCTAGTTTACATGGGCGTATGTGGGTTCTGGTCATGTAAATACACTGGGTATTTAAGCAACCAAAAATTGCAATTGCCTGCGTATTTTAGCCATTCTTTCAGGTTTTTGTGTTCCTAAGCACGCTGAGTATTTACGCACACAAAAATATATGCAGAAGGGCCGATTGATTTGCTGTGCAATTACATAGGTTTCCTGCGAATTCAGTGTTTATTTGTACTTGCTGATTCACTTCATTTGCCTATTTTGAGGCATGATATGCCCCAAAATAAGAAATGCTCCTTTTATTTTTCCGAATGGGCGAAAATTGTGTTACAAAATATGCACATGTGAACAAACCGATTGAAATCCATGGGTTCTATTCACTGTGTATTACGCTGCGGAGATATTCTCGTGTGAATGAGTTCTTAATCTCCCCTGGCTACAATTAAACACTCGGGCTGGGCACATCATCCCCATAGTTTGCATCATACCTCCATATTCCAAAATATAGAAACTGAACGCAAAGGAGTAAAATACTGCTTCTAAAAATGTGAAAAATATTACTGCAAAAAAAGTAAGGAATCACTTAAGCATCAATGTATAAAGCCCCAAGTCATTTAAACTGTGCAGGTACATTAATTTGTCCATTTAGGAAGTGTAAGTGATTATGAATGAATTTCACCTGCTTTGGTGGAAATTAAAGTGACAACAGGTGCGCTGGAGAGGCAACAGCAGGACAACCCCTAGAAAGGGAATGGCTTTACAGGTGTGGCCACAGACAATTCCTCTCTCCTTATCCTTCCTTCCAGTTTTGCATTTGGCTAGTGTCCTTGTTACTATTGGTAGCATGAGGTGGTACTTGCATCCCAGTCAGGTTGCACAGGTAGTCCTGCTCCTCCAGGAGGGTATATTGATACGTGCCATTGCAGGAAGGCTTGCTGCCCAGTCTCCCACAGTCTCTAGGGCATGAAGCAGATACCAGGTAGGGTTGCAACCTCCTTTTTAATTTTTTTTTGGACAACAGGACTAAAAATCACAGATGCACAATTTTCACGGACATATGCCCCACCTATTTTTAGAGTCCGCGAACCATATCACACCCTCCGTAAAATGCCTTGACTCACAAGGACTCAAATTATAGGGGTTATCCGAGGCAGCAGCAGAATAAATAGTTGGCAACCCAGACTACTAGGAGGATGGGGTAAAATAGACAGACAGGACACGTGGGTCAAGTTACCATAGACAGAGCAGGAGAGGGAGGATGTTTGTCCCGCAGCCGAGCTTTAAAGGGGTTTTCCAGGGAAATACTATTGATGACGTATTGTCAGGATAGGCAGCACAAAAAAGAAACAAAATCAGCACTTCCCAACTATAAATCTTTAGCTGCATGTTAAACCGCGGCTGTGACTAAACGGTACAAGCGGAAAACATGGAAACGGCACTCATATACATCTGTTATCAGAAAAATACATAACTGTAATATATATACTAAGCACATTAAAAAATGCAAGGGAGTGCACAACATCAGCACAGGCAGCCATTACTTTTGACTTTTACTCCCTTTTTCCCATCTGCCTCCTGTCCCTTTAATTAGACCATATAAATTGGTATCGTACTTTCCCTGGTTTTATTTGTAGGCTTGGGCCCAGAGAGAGGTGTCTGCTAAAAAGGTAAAAAACCCATCTTTCCTAGGTCATTATAATTAAACCATATGCCTGGTATCTTTTAGTATTATGATCCATCCGTAAGAATGGTCACCTGGACGTTGGTGGATGGGCCAATATACTTTGATCGAACTATATACTAAGAACCTTGCATTTTTTTATGTGGTTAGTATATATTAGAGTTATGTATTTTCTGATAAATGTATGATTGTTGTTGCCATGGGTTTTCTGCGTATCCTCAGGATATGTCATCTATAGTTGAGTGGCGGAGGTCCACTGCTCCGTATCAGCGCCAACAGAGTGAGAGCAGTTAGCTCCGACCCCAATGCAGTAGTCAGAGCTTGTAACTGCAAGCACAGCTCTAATTAAAATGTAATGGGTGCTGCTCCAGTAGTTACAAGCCACTACACAGGGGTCAGAGCAGCAGCTTCTGCTCCGACACCGATGTATAGCAGCACCCAATCAGCTGATTGACAGAGGATCCTAAACGGTGAACCCCAGCCAGTCAACTATTGATGACCTGTCGTGAGGATAGGTCATGAATAGTATTTCACAGGGAACCCTCTTTAAGGTGTAGTCCCTATAGGGAATGCAGATATCCCCCTCTCCGACTGTGTCTGCTTTTATATTAAATGTTCCATGTGTCCTGACTCCAGTCAGTCTTTTTAACCCCATCCTACCAGTAGTTCTGCAGCTTGCTGCTCCACCAGTAGTGGCAGACCGTCAGTAGGATGGGGTTAAACAGACCAACACAGGACAGGACTGTGTGGAGCCAATTATGCCTCATCCACACCGTGGGTGGGCTGTGGAAAGAAGTGATATCATGGGCTGGCTGTACAGTATACTCTGTATTAACCGACCTCTCCAGTTCACTGCTGCTGAGCTTAGTCATTGAACTGCTGCTCCTTGTCATCCTCCTCCAGTCCTGACCCCATGATTGTCTCCCCCTAGCTTCTGCACCCATGAGGCATGACTGACTGCTCGCTTGCAATGTCCCCAGGGCCATTTCCTTCACATCTGTGCTGCTCCTCCAGAATGCTGCTGGTTTGCACTGTGCTCATCGGCAAACTGTAGAAAGTGGGAAAAAAATCACGGACAGTGTTTTTTCCTGCCGAACACTATGGATAGCAGCAAAAAAACACCTGTTTTTTTTTTAAGACTGTCATGATTCCAGGACATTTGGCAATCCTGATACCAGGACACGAGCCATTACACAAGGAGAGCTGGACAGGGCCATAGAAGGGCATCAACCCAGCATCTGCTCCTTCCTGCACGGAGGAACAGAAGAAACACTGCTAGAGCCCTAGAAAATGACCTCCAGCAAGATACTGGTCTGCATGAGGGTCCGACGACCTGTGCAGCTCGGTTAGCTCTTAAGGAGAGATCACTACATCCCGACACCATGAAGGATAGTATAAACTACAGCTGTAATAGTAATACAGAATGGTAACATGGCAATCACTATTTACAATGGAAAATCAATGCTAAAGGAGGATGCAAGAAGGTTCTGTGGACTGTAACACTAAGTAGCGTTGTCTCATATATCAAACACGGAGGCAAAGTGCCTTACCAATATTTGGAATAAGGGTCTGCCACACTGTGGCTTTGTTGATGGCTTCCTCGGTGGAGAGCTCAGTTTAGGATTACATCAAGCTGGAACTGTAGCTACCGGACTGCTGAAGAACCACCAGTTACCGGTCTGCAGTCCTACAGAATGTCATTGGAGCTTTAGAAACTTAATGTGTTATAACATTGAAGAGTATGATGGAAGGGCAGTAACTTGTGCCTCACCCCCTGATATTAGCTTCTTTAAGTGTTCCTCCTGTAGCAGCTTTAGGGCTGTTCACATCATCTTTTATCCATCATGCTTATGTATTTTAATCTGAAAAATGGATTAAATGTGTTCTTTTATGTACCAATAGACTAGAACTGGTCAGCCATAGTGCAGAAGTGCATAATATTCACTATGCTTGATCCTCTTACCTTTGTGTATGTTTGTGGGATAGAAAAGGCTAGCTACTACATTTTCTGTCCCACTAAGGCCTTGGATAGACGGGCGAATTTTTCACACATTATAGACGCGGGCAAAAATAAATCGCACAACGCGTTTAGAAAAAAATTGCATGACCGGGTGCATTGGAACTCATGTCCTATCTTTTGCAGGTGCAAATTTTATTTGCATGTAAAAAACGCACATGTGACGGCTTTCATTGGAAAGCATTGGTTCTTATAGATACGAATCGTAAACACGCCTAACATGCGTGCACAAAAACGCTCGTCTGACTGAGCCCTAAAAGTTTGCTTGACATATGTATTTTTTTTTCATCACAGCCAGTAGGAAATTTAAAGTTGTATTTCCCATGTTTTTAACATATCAGGTTTTTGAGGCACCTGAGAAGAAAACACAAAGGTGTTCAACTAGAAAACTTTGTTCAAAAGAAACTTTACAGTGAAAACATGTTTTCAATGTGAAAAAAGGACTCAAAGATATGACAATGTATGACATAAAAAGGTATACATTTAACGTATGTTACAAAGAAAAGTACACGTATGCTGAAAATTGCATACATTTGTATACTTTTTTTTCCACGTACGTTTAATGTATACGCTAAATGTACATTAAAAATGTGATGTGAACAGCCCCTTATTTGGATGACAATCGCTCTGAAGGCTACATATTAACCCTTTCCAATCCACTGTCTGACGTCTAAAGACATTCTGATTGAAGGCTGTACAGCTCCGATATTGGAAGACGTCCGGCAGAGTATTCTTACTGTATATTACTGACCTCTCTGTTGTTGGGGGGGCCTCTCCAGCATGTCACATACTGCAGTACTGTCTCTAGCCAGCAGATGGCACCATTGTATAATGGCAGAAAGAGAACCCCCCCCCCCCCCCCCCTCCATAGGAAACACTGAATCCAAAATTGGATTGCAAAGGGTTAAGTGTGATAGCAGACCCCTGAGTCTGGGATCGATGAGTTATACAGGATGGGACACAGAAAAGTAATCTGTCTAAAAGAATATCTGTCTTTGTTCCCCCTAGCAACCAATCACAGCGCAGCTTGTATTTTATCGCAGCAGTAGAAGAAATGAATCTGTGCTGTAATTGGTTGCTATGGGCAACAAAGACTACATTTCTTTCAGACAGCTATCATAGGAGTGTGGTGCCCTACTAGGCTACTTTCCAAGGGCCCACCCTGTATTAGCAGGTAGATGTGCTTATATACACAGAATTATTGCAAATTAGCTTCCCGATTTGAAACTTTCATAACTCACATTTAATGACACTCAAATACATACATTTGATTTCAGTGGAAACAAACTCAAAACGTTTTGTTGCACAACATCAAAAAATTTCAGTATGAGCCTTCTTGGTGCCTGAACACGCATCGAGCCTGTGGACAAGTTCCTGCCATACACATTGTAGCGTCTCACGATTGACTGATGCCATGGTTTCTGTGATGTGTCCTCGCAGATCATGTATAGTGGGTGGTAAGGGGGGCGTGTAGAATCTTTAACACTCCCTAAGGCTGCCTGTCCATGGGCGCATTTTCATTGCGTTCTTCGGGACGTTAATACGGCCGCGGGGAACACAGTGAAAGCTTTCCATAGCATTGCTATGAAAAAAGCAGTCCCCCTGTCCACGAGCGGAGAATCATAGCGATTCTCCGCTCACGGGCGGCAATTCGGAGAATGCTGTGAATTGCCGTGGTGAGCCTTTCTGTCAGATAGGCTGATGGCGGAGATCGGTCTGCCGGCTCCTGCTCCCGGGGGGTGGCCCATAGCAGCCAATCACAGCGCAGCTTTCACCTTGAGAAATGAAAGCTGCACTGTGATTGGTTGCTATGGGCATTAAGGACATCTTAGTGGTAGATAGCAATGCTAAATGAAAATGTTTGAGTTTCTATTACAATTGATATCAAATTTATGTATCTGAGTGTCCTTAAAGGGGTTGTCTTGTGCCGAAACGGGTTTTTTTTTTTTCCATAGGCCCCCCGTTCGGCGCAGGACAACCCCAAAGGATGTGTTAAAAAAAAAAATTTTATTACTTACCCGAATCCCCGCTCTGCGACATCTTCCTTCTTCTTCCTTCACCAAGATGGCCGCCGGGATCTTCACCCACGATGCACCGCGGGTCTTCTCCCATGGTGCACCGTGGGCTCTGTGCGGTCCATTGCCGATTCCAGCCTCCTGATTGGCTGGAATCGGCACACGTGACGGGGCGGAGCTACGAGGACCAGCTCTCCGGCACGAGCGGCCCCATTCACCAGGAAGAAGACCGCACAGCGCAAGCGCGTCTAAAAAAGCAAGACATCAGAATTAGACGGATCCATGGCGACAGGGAGCCAGCAACGGAGCAGGTAAGTGAATAACTTCTGTATGGCTCATATTTAATGCACGATGTACATTACAAAGTGCATTAATATGGCGATACAGAAGTATATAACCCCACTTGCTGCCGCGAGACAACCCCTTTAAATGAGAGTTATGATGGCTTCAAATGGGGAAGATCATTTGTAATAACTATGTACTTGGGTGTAGAAACATATTTGCATTGTTTTCAAGATGTTTAGACCGTTAACTGCAAATAATCCCTAGTTTCATTTTATCCAACCCAACCATAATGGTATATTTCTCCCTGTGCACGTAAGGCACTTATCAATGGTCCGATTCCCTGTCCATCTAACAATCGGCACTGATTACTGCGTTCACCGGCAGCAGAGGATCAGTAGTCTGGGGACAAACTATGTATAACATTAGTTGGCTGCACATCCCTCCATTTACATGTGGGGCGCCTGCATAAAAGATGCGATCAGCCAACAACTGATCATTTGTTTAGTAGTCAGCTATCAGGGTATATTCATACACGCTGTGTGTAAAACAGTCTTTAGGTCCTGTTCATATTAGTGTCATGGCTTCCCTTCTTCTCAGAACCGTAACAGCCATGACAGATCCATTTTAACAAATCCTAATGGATTGCCACTGACTTATTTTGGGTTCCAGGATTTCGGATGACCAGAATAGCGCTGCAGACCGCTCCATTTCAGTTGTCATTACGCATTAAAATCCTGATGGAAGGGGAAAAATTGCCATGTGAACGGAGCCTCATTTTATTAATTGGACCAGTGGTGCTCACATTCCATAATTAAGACCATAAATATGTATTTAAAACCTTGTTACACCCAGATGGGGGGGGGGGGGGGGGGGCGCTACATTTAATTGTGATATACAAGCATTTGTGAAAGTCAACTTCATATATTCTTTATGCCTTGTACATTCCTGCCTGTAGACATTACTTAGTGTGAGGCTTACATTTTAGTTCACTCGCATATCTTCTTTTACATAAACTGACATGTAGTTGAAGAGGATCTCCTGTTCATGGTGAACATAGCTCAAACTACATCCCAACAACATTATACCATATAAGTGATAATATGCATATGGGGTTGTGTGTGGAATTAAACATTGATGACATATTGCTATGAGATGCCATCAATATCTGACTGTTGCAGTTTAACCACTGTGCCCCACGCCTATCAAGAGGCAGAGGACTTGGTGGTTGAGTGCTATAACTCCTTCCTGGGTTTGTCCATTGGCTGTGTTTGACATTGGATCTCATATGCAGCTCTGCCCCCGTTCACTTGGCCGAACCCACAGTTGTATGCTAAGCAGTGTTTAATGCCACACATCCACTGTAAGGGGCATTTTCTTTTGACTTAATAGAAGCCCTAAACTACAAATTGTATTTAAACAATTATTCTCATCACAGTTAAGGCCCATTAATATGCAAAGATAATCATTCAAAAGATTGGTTTGGAGCCATTGTTTTTCATAAACAACTAATGGACACTATTGTCCATTAGCAGCTTATCATCTTCATTTGCATGTAAATGAGCCTCCTGGACCTGTATGCAGAGAACAGCAGGCGGTCTGTTCTCTGCATTCAGCTCCTTTGTCTCGGGGCTGCACCCTGAATACAGTATAAGCAGCAGCTCCCATGGACAGCAAACACAGCATGCGGCCTGTGTTATCTTCTCTCTGGCTGAACTATGAATTTTATGCTGACCTAAAAATCATCGCACAGCAGAAGAGTGAAAGATTGGAGCATTTACACACAATGATTATCGCTCAAATGATGAGCGCAATATTGTTGCGTGTAAATGGGCCTTAAGAAATGGCAAATCATTAGAACGTGCCAGTTAAAGAGATTGTACCACGATTGCAGGTTAGTCCCTATCCACAGACTAAGGGATAACTTGCTGGTCAGTGGGGGTCTCACTACTAGGACCCTACCGATTTCAAGCATAGAGGTCCCATGTTCCCTTTCTTCCTTACTGTGGGGTTAATGCACCCCCACAGTGAGGAGGAGACTGAATGAAGGTCTGGTTGCACTAACATTCCATTTACTTTCAATGGGTCTGCAGCGACAGCCGAGCAGCAAGTGCTTGGGTATTTTCGCCAGCCCCATTGAAATAAATGGAGCTCCAGCACATGCTCAACCAGCGTTCCATTCATTCTGAGAAACAACCCAGGCAGAGTGGGACACGGGACTCCCATTTTCAAGATCAGTGGGGGTTTCTCTCCGGATAGGGGATAACTTATAATCTTGGTACAACCTCTTTAATGATAGGAGGATCCAAGTATTGCAAGCACACTAATAAGACAAAGAGGCTGCAGCCTAAAAGGGTTACAACCTTTGTTCTACCAAATTGGAGGTCCTAGTAGTATGCCATTAATAACGGAGATGCAAAAATCTCTTAAGTGGTTGTAAACAGCAATTGTAACACAATAAGAGAATACATTTGGCTGCCACCAGGCAAATACAGGTCATTACTTGGTTTGCCGTAAATAACATTTATAATAGAAAATGGCGATTTCAACACATAACCAATCAAAAAATGTTGCAAAAGTTGCACTGGGTAGTTTCTCATCTCCAGAGACCAGGATTTCGTTTCATGCAAACGACCAACAGACTCCACGTCTGCTGGTTTGTGCTTCAGACCGTTCTTGGCATTCCAGAAAGGGAATCAAGTGAGAACTGCTTTATTATTTTCAGTATGGACAGAGCGGTGTAATGCCTAGTGCAGATATGAAAGTGTGATTCACACATTACATGCTTCAGTTTTCTTTTGGGTGGGGAGTTATGTGGCGGCTGCTATTAAGGAGTAATGTAGAGGAGTGTGGAGCAGGAAACTGAAGTATTTCGAGGTTATTGACCACTGAATGGGCATATTTTAAAGTCTACATCTAGAATCATACACACATTTAATGGCTTCCATAGAATATTCAGGAGACTGTAGATTATGACTAGGAACCAGTGAAATGACTGAGCCACAGAACCTTCTGTAATCCACTAGGTCACTTGCCAGCTTGAATCTTATTACCTGATTGCAATTTCCCATATCCACATGTTGTGGGCACTTTACTATAGCAATGCATATTTTACATTAGATGAGAAAGGTCTTCCTTGGCAATACAAAGCCGAGCCCCCCTGTCTCCTGTGCTTTTGGACCAGACTGGTTTACTGTCTTCACAACAGTTCTTCTTTCACTTGCTTTTTAGACTGTTCTCACCATTTCATTCCAGTAAGGCCGCCTGCAGACGGCCGGGTCGGATCCGGCTGCGAGAATTCTCGCAGCAGGACCCAACCCGAGCGTCTGCAGAGAGCAGCGCGTCACTCACCTGCTCCTGCGGCCCCGGCTCTTTCATGTGCCGGTGAGTGACGTTTCTGTGCGGGGCTCTGCGAGCCCCGCACAGAAATAGAGTGTGCCGGGATTTGTTTGCCGCGCGAGATTTCGCGCGGCCGTCTGCATAGGATTCCGTTTGTTAACGCAATCCTATGGCAGCTTCCAGGGGTGGAAAATCCACGGGAAATCCCGCCGCGGAATTTCCGCCCGTCTGCAGGCGGCCTAAAGCATGACAAGTGCTCATCAAACCCTTAGAGGAGCACATACATCGAACGTGTGGATCTAGCATTAGAGGAGCTCACGATAAGCTCGACAAAGCCCAGGACAAGGGGCAGTCTAACAAGAAAATCTTTGCAACTGACTCAAACAGAAGTAACCATTTTCAGGCCTGCTGTCAATCCTCTTAACATTAGCTCAACTATTATGCTTAATTTCAAACAGCTTATTGAATATCATGCCACATTAGCTGTGGTGTCTGTGAAGGCCATAGCTCTTCTGCTATTTAGGCCGCTCCCACACGGGCGACTTTATCGCACGATTTTGTCGCGATGCAACAATGCTACAAATCGCATGTACGTGAAGCCGATGCTTTCCTATGGGTTCTTCCACTCAGGCGATGTTTTGCAGCCTATGACATTGCGAGACTACAAATCGCAGCATGCTCTATACAGCCGCAACTTGCTATTTTTTTTTTTTTTTTGTAGCCCATGTTTCCTTATGGAGCCTTCCTTTCTGTTGCATTGCATGAAAACACGGTTTTCATGCGATGCAACTTTTACAGTCGGAAATCCTACTGTAAAAACCCTAGCTGCATCAAAAAAAGAATACATCATTTAAGAGGCGCTGTCATCTCCGGTGTGCGTCTCCTTTTCACCTCTGGCACTTGACTTTAGTCTTCTGCCAGCCCTTCCTTGATTGGAGGATCAAAATCCCCGCCTCCAAGACAGCCTGGCTGTGATTGGTTCTCAAGCGCCGTGGCTCAGTCAATCAAAGCCAGCGCTCAATGAACCAATTACAACCATTCAATGAATGGCTGTGATTAGTTCGCCAAGCGCTGGTTCTGATTGGCTGAGCACTGCGAGCGTTCAGCCAAAGGCAACGCTTCCTGGAGATGGGGATTTTCCAATCCCTGACCAGAAGAAATGCCTGGAGACAACTGCCAGGGACGGGTAGAAGACTGGGTGGAGCTGGCAGTGCTTCTTAGGTGATGTATGTGGGTTTTTTGTTTTTTAATGCAGCTAGGGCCTTTATTTCAAGCCCCCCTTCACCCCCCGAAAATCCGCTCATGTGGTGCTACAAAGTTGCGCGACTTTGTAGCAACACAATATCGCGATATTGCCATGAGAAAACGCAGCGATGTTGCACGGACCACCGATGCAATATTGCTGTGATTTTCCTCACAGCGATATTGCGTTGCCCGTGTGGAAGGGGCCCTTAATCAGTAACCACTATCATTTCATCCAACGACTTTTTTCGTTTTGTTAAATACCATATACCACTTTCTAAACAAAGCTTTAAAAGTTTATTGGAAAGCTTCAGTGTATAAAATAAATTCCAGAATAGTCCACAAGGTGGCAGTAAAACAATTTATATAAAAAAAACAACATAATTGACAGTATGATAAAAGAATGTAGTTATTTATTTTAAGCATTTCTATAGCGCATACATATTCCACAGCTCGGTACACTGATTACCATCACTTACTTTGGGCCTTGTCCCCATGGGGGCTCACAATCTAAATTGTCCTATTAATGTTTTTGGAGTAAGGATAAATATGTAAACCTTTCTCTGAACATAAAACATTTCATGGCAGTGTTAAAATGGCATTATATTCCCATTTTTATTCATTTGTTGCATTACTGCATGTACCATTATGCAGATTACTGTAGTTCAATAATGGGCCAGATTTTCTCTACAACTTAATTCAATGTCCATTAAAATCTATATTAGGTACTTGAGAAATATCCCTGTAAATAAAAAGGCAAATGTAGATTTAAACAATACATTTAGGACATAATCACATCATAGTTTTAGCCCATACTTCATCTTTAATAAACGGATCTTAAAGGAGTTTTCTAGGCATGTACTATTGATGACCTATCCTTCGGAGACATCACCAATAGTTGAGTCTGCTTGGGACAATAGGCAGTCAGCTGATCCTCCGGCCCGCTGTCAGTGCAGTGGGGCCAGACATCCATATTGGTGGTTAGAGCTGGAAGTCTAATAGACGGCTTCACTCACATTGAAATCAATGGGATCAATGCCTTCTATTACACTTCTGGCTCTGACTGCAATGAGGAGCTAGAAGAGAAAGAGAAGGCGTTGTTCCCATTTATATCTATGGGAGTGAAGCCTTCTATTACGCTCCTGGCTCTGATCAGATATGTGGATATCCGGCCCCTCTGCACTGATAGCGGGCCGGAGGAGCAGCTGGGATCATGGGTGACGGACCCCCATTAATCAACTTTGTCAGTGGTTACATGTTGACAATTGTTCACATGACTGCTGCAGCCAATAATGGTCATGCCTACATGAAAGACCCATGGCTGCTGAAGACAGGAATTGTCACCAGTTTATATGGAACGTCACCACTGCAGCCAGTGAAAATAATGACCGCCAGAGACGTCGCTGGACCTACGGGGGATCTTTTTTTTTCCATCTTCTGCCCTCACAAGTTTTTTTTTTTCTACAAACTCTGAAAACCCTTTAATGAAAAGCAGAATGCTGTCACTGACACTTTTTAGAGCGCTCCACTTCACTCAAAATGATGACCCTCATTCTTTTATAATGTAAAATGTCATGAAAGTCCAGTATATCAGAAGAACTTTCCCCTACACATAAACCTCACGTGCCTCAGCAGCTTACTGCATAATCTTTCCAAGGAGTTTTTCCTTCATCTTGTGTTTTGTACTTGGGGTCTGGTATCTCACAGGCAGATCTGTGCAAATGTTAGAATTGCTTGCTTCAACACTACCTCCTCATCGTGGCGCAAATGACCTAATGCTCAATGTGTGAAGAATTCATGTGGGCTTTTTTTATTGTATCTGCAGTTAGCAAAGCCAAGAAAACCAAAGTGTGAATCTCATTTCACGGTACGATGCTGAGGTATGATTAACATTTCATGCAGGACAATACACACACGCAGTCGCAGCATTTAGATTCACTTGGGTTAGTATTGCTGCTCTTTTTAAGGGTCTCTTCCCAGGTAGCAGATTTTCCGCTGTGGCTTCCGGTACAGATCTGCATCATACGCCCCTGTTATTTTGACACTGATTTAGCACCCTCACTTGGAGAGAGGAAATGTGCACTAAAACGTCCCAGCTATAAAATCCGCACCACGTGTCAATTCTGCATGCAGAGTTTTTTTCTACATCATGTAGGTGAGATTTGTTCAAGTCTGATCCACGTGGCGTGTTTTGTAAATGCTGTGGATTTTCCATGCGGAAATCCCACACAGAATGGAAAATGTATGCTATGTGTGAGCATACTCTGAAGAGGAGCTCTTGAGGCTGCATAAGGTGCCTTTCACACTGGCACAATTATTCTGCATGCCTGTGTGAATTTTGATGCCAAATTGAAATGGCTTCAATCAGCTTGCAATTCCACATCAAAATCTGCAATGAGACTTGCGGGGTTTGGTGCAGAATGCGCAGTGGCGGTATAAGCTGCGACTTTGGGTGCAGAAAGTGCAATAATTCTGACCCATCTGAAAACCCCCTAAAGGAAATTAAGATTTAAAGGTGTTGCCCAGCTTTAAACTATTTATGATTTGCTCTCAGAATGGGTCATCATCATCAACAGTTGATTGATGGTGATCGCTTTGTTAGTTTACAGAGCCAGAAGCCCACAGCTCTGTATATTCTGCAACATACATAGTAACATAGTTTATGTATAGTATATGAATCAAGACAATGTACATTTAGTTCAGCCTGTTTCTATCCCCCCATGTTGATTCAGAGGAAGCGAAAAAAACCCAACGAGGCAGATGCAAATTTAGCTCATTTGCAGGAAAAAATTCCTTCCCGACTGCATAATGGCAGTCAGAATAATCCCTGGATCAACGTTAGAGTTCCTACCTAACCCCAAGACTCGGAGAAACAACCCCGCTGGCCCCCTCATGTCTATATCCTGTAATATCATAGTGCTCTAAAAAAATGTCTAGTCCCCTCTACTGTTTTTGCCATCACCAAGTCCTCAGGCAGAGAGTTCCACAGTCTCACTACTCTTACAGTAAAGAACCCCCTTCTGTGTTGGTGATGAAACCTGCTCCCTTCTAGACGTAGAGGATGCTCTCTTGTTACTGTCGCAGTCCTGGGTATAAACAGATCATGGGAGAGATCCTTGTATTGTCCCCTCATGTATTTATACATAGTTATTTGATCGCCCCTTAGCCGTCTTTTTTCCAGGGTGAATAATCCTAATTTTGTTAGCCCCTCTGGGTATTTCAGTCCCCTCATTCCGTTTATTAGTTTAGTTGCCCTTCTCTGAACCCCCTCAAACACTGCAACATCTTTCCTGAGCACCGGAGTCCAGGACTGTACACGGTATTCCATGTGAGGCCTGACAAGTGCCTTATATAGTGGGAGGATAACGTTCTCATCCTTCGCCCCTATACCTCTTTTAATGCACCTCAAGACTTTATTTGCTTTTGCAGCAGCTGACTGGCCTTGACTGCTCCAATTAAGTCTACAGTCAACTAGTACCACCAGGTTTTTTTCCCCATCTCACTTTTCCCTAGCTGTACGCCATTTAGTGTATATTGGTGACATCCATTTCTCGTGCTCATGTGCATAACATTACATTTAGCAATATTGAATATAATTCATTTGCCATTTTTCTGCCCAAGCCCCCAGCTTATCTAGGTCTATTTGCAGCTGTACATTGTCCGTTGTATTAATTATCTTGTATGATTTCATATCATCTGCAAATATTGATATTTTACTGTGCAGACCTTCTATCCGGTCATTAATAAATATATTGAACAGAATGGGGCCTAGTACGGCACGCCACTAGCAACGGTGGCCCAACCAGAGTATGAACCATTAATTATCACCCTCTGCTTTCTACCTTTAAGCCAGTTCTTTACCCAGCTACACACGGTTTCACCTAGACTCAAGCTGCCTCATTAAATATATCAACCTATTATACGGCACAGTGTCAAATTTAGGGTGAAGTCACATGAACGTATATCGGCTCGGTTTTTACGCCGAGCCGATATACGTTGTCCTCGTGTGCAGGGGGGGGGGGGGGGGGAGGATGGAAGAGCCAGGAGCAGGAACTGAGCTCCCGGCCCCCTCTCCACCTCCTCTCTGCCCCTCTGCACTATTTGTAATGGGAAGAGGCGGGGCTAAGTTCTGAGAATTAGCCCCACCCCCATCCCACCTCTCCCTATTGCAAATAGTGCAGAGGGGCGGAGAGGAGGCAGAAAGGGGGGCGGGAGCTCAGTTCCTGCACTTGGCTCTTCCATCCTCCCCTCCTGCACACGAGGACAACGTATATCGGCTCGGCGTGAAAACTGAGCCGATATACGTTCGTGTGACTTCACCCTTAGAAAAATCCAGCTATATACGAGATCAATAGACTCTCCCAGGTCCAGCCTAGAACTTAATTGTAGAAGCTGATCAAATTGGTTTGACATGATCGGCCCCTCATGAATCCATGATGATGAAGTGAGACTTACCAGCCTGTAGTTACCAGGCTCTCTTCTTGACCCCTTTGGTCTGACATGATTGACCTCTCATGAACCGATGCTAATGAGGAGTTATGCTGTTGTTTTCCTTAAGGTATTCTAGGATGGCATCTCTCAGAAACCCAGCTTTGATCTTTTCCTTACATAATTTGTTTTTTCCCGTTTGTTTAGCAATTCTTCGCTGCTTTCTTATTTAAGTAATTTAAATGCTTTTTTTTTTTTCGTTTATTGCCCCCCTTACAGTCTTGTCGAACCACATTGGTTTCCTTCTACTTGTAATTATTTTATTTTTAAAAGGGTATGAAATGCTCACATGAGGCAATTAGGATGTTTTTAAACTTCTCCCATGTGTTGTCTGTACTGATATTTGAGGACGTTGTCCCAATTAATGTTCCCAATAGTAATTCTGAGCTGATCAAATTTTACTTTAGTGAAGTTTAGTTTTTTTTTGTCGCTCCCTGATAAAGCTTCCTATTGAAGAACAGCTGAAATTTAAATATATTGTGGTCACTATTTCCCAAGTGTCCCTCAACTATTGATGGCCGATCCTGATTGACAGGTCAGTAACAGTTGCGAACTTGCTAACTCCTGTGACAGCATTGAGCTCCTTCTACTAATATTGAGCAGACTTGCATAAATTTTGTAGCTCATTTTGGTCCACAGGAGGATTATGTTTTCTAATGTCTCGATCAAAAGTGATGAAATCACTATCAGGCATCACTGCAGATGACCTATAAAATGGATGCAGATATTTCCAACTACAGACATTCACGGTTCCTAGTTAAAGCTTGCTAGGTTAACATCAGTGCTGCCATTCTGCAAAATATTTTTTAAATTATCATAAAGCTACTATTTATCAGCATTTAAAGGTCTTGGGCAAAGATCAAAAATATCATTGATTTACTTTTATGTAGCTGTCAAAATGCTTGCTTCCTTTGTAGGCGACAGGTTGGTGGTTTCTACTAAACAATGTTTTCAACATAGTTTAACACGAAGATTTCATAATTTATGGTTGTCACTCAAAAGGTTTTTTTTGCAAAATCAGCAGCAGAGGACATCTTGGTATCTGAGAGTTGTTACTCCTTACTGTGAAACCTGGAGTTGAAGATAGTCCCACCCTGTTCTAAGAGTGCAGAGGTATAAACTGCACCTTGCTGATGTTCGTATGTGTCTTACATGCGACTTAAGATTCTCATTACATTCTAGTGTTTGGTGTGTAAATTGGGACAGCTGTGTAACAGGATGGAGTTAAGCACTTAGGGTAGTCTGATTACAGGGATCCTGTTGTACTGAAACAAGAGGACATGTAATTACCGTAGGATCATGTACTGTATCTCGTTTGTATAATAAACTACAAATACTTTAAACAACTTAAAATGCAAATATTATGTTAAAGACACTAAATATAGAACTTGATACTTTGTTTGTGCCTGGTCTGTTCTTTTCCTTGTTATTGTAGAGCGGTGGCTTCTTTCTTCCAGGAACAACGATAAACTTGTCTACATGTTGGGTAGAAGTATCGCAGAACCAGATTGAAGCAAATGGGGCTGAGCTGCAATACCAAACAAACTTCTGGGCAAGTACAACATGATTTCTGCAAGAAAGCAGCCAGGTTTATTTTTTTTGTTAATCATGGACAACCTGTTAAACGACGTAGGCCTCTTCTTACACACTGTCAATTTGCCATTTAGGCCTCATTCAGACAAGCGTGTGTTTTGCGCGCTCATAATGTGTGCTTCTAAAAGAACCATTAGGTTCCTATAGAAGCGTTCATATGAGCAGAATTAGACGCGCAAAGCAGCGCGCACCTAAAAAAAAAAAAAAAGATAGGACATCTGTAAAACGCGTACATGAGTTTCCATTGACTGTTATGAAACCATGAAACTCCTGCGCAGAAAATAGCTTCCCCATTGCTTATCGCAGGGAATTTAGAAGGGGCTTATGGCCAGAAGCACCTTTTAAATGTTCCGCTATTAACACTTACTCCCTGCAGGTATGAGGGAACTCCCCGAGGGTTACGTTAATGCCTGCGGTGAGTCCCCTCATCACTGAACACTGTGACAGCACTGTCACAGTGTTCAGTGATGAGGGGACTGAAGCGGGGATGAAAGAATCCCCTGCCACAGCTGTCACAGTGGACCGCGATGCTATACCATTGCTTTCAATGCAATGGGCTGAAGGCAACCCCCTGCAGCAATGAACCTGGCTTTAAAAAGTGGTTGTCCAAGGTAATTTATTTTTAAACAAAATGGGTCCCCCCATGGCACAATATAATAAAGAATCTGATGGTCGCCTACACCCACTGGCACCGAGTCTTCACCGTACTGTTTTGTAGACTATGACTTCCCGTAAACCTGCTGCTGTAGTCAGTGACAGAGCTCAGCGACCGTTGCTGAGCTTTGTCGTTAGCTGTAACAGCCTGTTTATGGGAAGGAACAGAGGAGATCAGAGCCACCAGCGGGGGGACACGTGGAGAACAGAAGGTGGCGAGTATCAGCTCTACTGTTAGGTTGTGCCATGGGGGACATGTTTATATTAAAAAAAAAAATTCAGCTAACACCTTTAGGGCTAATTCCCACGGACGGATTTCTGCCGCGTTATCCCACAGCTATTAGGTTCTATTAAACCTAATAGCTTTCTGCCTTTCAATGTGCACGCTGTGGAATTCTACCGCAGAATTCCGCAACATGAAAGAAATCGCGGCATGTTCTAATTGCCATGGAAAAACGTGCTGCTGGCTTCCATTGTAGTCAATGGAAGCAGTTGTCAGGCGATACTTCTGCTGCGAGCACAGCGGAAGTATCATGTGATTATGTGTCACCACCCAGCGCTGCACTGTGCACGCTCGCCGGACGGGACTCGGACGGCGGATTTGGAGTGGTGAGTATGGGGTCTCTGGGGGGGCGCCATGTCGGACTCTGCTGCGATATTCCGCTGGCAGAGTCTGGAGTGGCCATGGACAGGAGGCCTTAGGCCGCTTTCACATGGGCTACTAAATCACTCGATCTTCCGGCAACGTGACAGCACTACAAAATGCATGTTTGTGAAACCCATGCTTTCCAATGGGTTCCTTCACATTAGCAATGTTTTCACTGATGCTATATTGCTAGGAAATGCTCTATCTTTCTGCTTTTTTTTATTTTTTTTTTATTTTTAACTCCGATGTTGCCCTATGGAGCTTTCTTGTTTATCGCATCTTATAGCAGGAACCTGTGATTTTCGTGCTATGCGATAGGTTAACATTACAAACTCCTGTTAACTTTCTTGCGATTTTATAGCACGAGAAAATTGCAGGTAGCAGCGATGCAATGCAAGATTTTCCACAAGAAAAAGCATAATTAATGCAAAAAAAAATTGGGTGTACAAAGCAGCGATATCACTGTTGTCCTGTTAAAGAGGACTTAAGTATATATGCTACATGTACCTGGAAAATCCTTAGGCCTCATGTCCACGGGGAAAAGAACAATTGAAATCCGCAGCGGATTTTAACTCTTCTCCCGCCCGTGGATCCGCACCCCATAGGGATGCATTGACCACCCGCGGGTAGATAAATACCCGCAGATGGTCAATAAAAGTGAGTTAACAAAAATATGGAGCATGAAAAAAAATGGACATGCTCCATTTAGGTGCGGGTCTCCCACGGGGACGGCTCCCGCAGGCTTCTATGGAAGCCGTCCAGATCCGCGGGAGACCTAAAATAAGAATAAACTTATCTGCAGCGGACCGTGCAGATCTTCTCTTCTTCGCGGCCCGGCGGATGTGCCGGCGCATGCGCGCAGCACGCCGCCGGCTGAAGAAAGAAGATCCGGCCGCGAAGAGGAGAAGATCTGCACGGTCCGCTGCAGATAAGTTTATTCTTATTTTCAGCCCTCATGTCCGCAGGGCAGGAGGGACCCGCTACGGATTCTCCATGGAGAATCCATAGTGGGCCTGATTTTCCCCCGTGGACATGAGGCCTAAGAGTTGCAGTCTCCTCACCACATCAGCTTTTTTATAGCATTTAAGCAAGATGGAGCCTCAGCCAGGTCAACTAATAATATGGCAAAACCTCTCCAGGGTGGAAAGTTCTGCTTAAAGGAGTGGTCTCAAAAAAAATATTGTTTTTTTTAGTTAAAATACAGTTCATTAACATTTTCTGTGTGTATACTTCTTAAAAAATAAGAACTCCAACTGTGGTTTTGAAGAAAAAAAAAACCCCTTTCTGTGTCCACCTCAATAAAAGGCGGTCACACAAGATCAATCTTGCTCTCTCTCTCTGCTGTATTAGGTATGTGGAGGAATCTCTGGTCTGCCAAGTGGCCGTTTCTGGAACTACAGCGTCTTCTCAGCCTATTACAGGAGATGCTGAGCAAATGATAAAAGACTGAGAATTAGTGCAATTGCTCAGCACTTCTTCTGACAAGTAGAGAAGATGCTGCAGCTTCAGAGGCAGCCGCTCATCTGTGTTACCAGCCTCCAACATTGATTGAGGTGGACACACAATAGACATAGCAGGTGGTGCCATTTAACATTAACCCTGGAATATCTGGGAATAGAAGCTTTTTTAAGTTAGTGCAAATACAAAAAAGGTTCTTAAATTCTAGACTTTATCTATAAGCAATATTCTCCATGTGAGAACTCCTTTACATTTTAAAACTCAAAACATACATAAGAAAGGTTTTTGTGGAATGTCACCAGCTACTTAGTTGCCCAACATGCCCTTGAGCTCTGTTATGGGAAACATGGATAAGCCAAGGTGGTATTTATCAGTTGTACAATTTTCTCTGGAAGTAAGGTTATCAACCAGTATGGTGGCTTCTATCCTCAACCACCCTCTTAGCCCACTAACATAACATGCATCAATATAGAGCAGCTGAGGTCAATTTTAACTAGCTGAATGATTTAGCCAACATGTAATGTTCACCGCTTCCTTTAGAGGGATATGCTGGAGACTGGGTTATATTTTCATTTACTGCCATTATAACAAACGTCCATCTAAATCCTCAAACTGAACTCCAGACCTTTTTTGCTGACCTCCACCACTGCTGCTTTTCAGCCAGCTTCAGATTTCCCCATTGTTATTTAAAATGGGCATCAGGGAGTGCAAAAACTACGTCTCCCACAATGCCCCACTGTCAGTCTCTGACAAGTGTGTTTTCATAACTGAGTCATTTGACAGAATTTAAAGGCACTGAGCATGCCTGACCAGTGAAACAGCTGAGCATACAGGTCACAAACATTAGATACCAATGGAGAACTAGTTTGGGGTGGGGTGAGACCACAGTTAAAGCAATATCACTGTAGCTTTGTAAAAGAAGTTACAACATTAGGCCTCTTTCACACGGGCGACAAATCGCGTCTTCATTCAGCCAATGCTTTCCTATGGGTTAATTCACACATGCGGTGTTTTGTAGCATGCGACATCCTGACACTAAAACCTTGCAGGGCCGGCAATATGTCCGCGACTCGTGCGGTTTTGTAGCCCGTGTTTCCCTATGGAGCCTTCCTCTCTGTTGCATCACACAAAAACACTATTTTCATGCGGTGCAACTTCGACAGTAGGAACTCCTACTGTGAAAGCCATATCCTAAGCCCTAGCTGCAGGGGGAAAAAAGGATACATCACCTTGGAAGCGCTCTCCGGCTCCGCTGCATCTTCTCCCCGGGTCCCTGGCACTACTCTTCATCATCTCTTCTGGGCAGGGATTGAAAAATCCCTGCCTCTGATTGGTTGACGCTTAGCCATTCACAGCCAGTGCTCCATGAACCATACGTAACCATTCATTGATCGTTGGCTCTGATTGGCTAAACGTTGCGGCAGAAAAAAAAACACAGGACATAAGTGACCAAAATAGGCGAACGAATTTATAATTTGCCAGAAAGTATAGGTCTTGCCCTGTCTTTCGACCAATATATGCTGGTGGCTGCCACAGACTCCTAAGGGAGCTGCAAAAAAAGGGAGGTGAGGGAGTTTAGCAGCATCCAACACAGGGAAAAGCTTACAGGTGCCTCTCTTGAGGCATTAGAAGTCAATGTGAGGATTTATGCCCAGTGAGGGATTTCCGGGCTGCAGCGTATTTTTTTGCTAATCCATCACACCCGGCCGCGTGAACGGACGAGACAACGCTAGTTAAAGGGGTTGTCCCGCGCCGAAATGTTATTTTTTTTTTTTCAACCCCCCCCCCCCCCCCCCGTTCGACGCGAGACAACCCCGATGCAGGGGTTAAAAAAGAACACCGGACAGCGCTTACCTGAATCCCCGCGCTCCGCTGACTTCTTACTTACCTGCTGAAGATGGTCGCCGGCATCTTCTCCCTCGGTGGACCGCAGGGCTTCTGTGCGGTCCATTGCCGATTCCAGCCTCCTGATTGGCTGGAATCGGCACGTGACGGGGCGGAGCTACACGGAGCCCCATTGAGAAAAGCAGAAGACCCGGACTGCGCAAGCGTGTCTAATTTGGCCATTAGACGGCGAAAATTAGACGGCAACCATGGAGACGAGGACGCCAGCAACTGAACAGGTAAGTGAATAACTTTTGATAACTTCTGTATGGCTCATAATTAATGTACGATGTACATTACAAAGTGCATTAATATGGCCATACAGAAGTGTATAGACCCACTTGCTGCCGCGGGACAACCCCTTTAAGCTTGGAACTTGATCACGTCTTTTCTTCAGACTTAGGTGGGACAGTCCTGCTTTGAGTCCCTGTGACCCACTTTCCCCAGGATCCCTAAGCAGAACAGCCTTTTATCCTGCTTTTGGGACGCGGGGTCACCACAGCCTCCGATTGGTCACAGTGGTCATGTGCTTCCGCCCAGCCGTCTACTCTGAAGTCACCGCTCATACAGGCAGTGGCTGTAAACAAACCAGCCTCTCATCGGGCACAGAACTATTTGATCGAGTTATTTAACGTACAGCTTTTGACTAAGTGGAGGAAGTAAACATTAACTACAAGTATCCCCAAAACGTACAGTTTTTCTACATAACTTTATTTGGTAGAAAATATATTATTACATCAGGCAGCATCATGATTTACACAAGTCCAAAAAAATCCGACATCTCTACCAGCGGATTTAGGGCTCCTGCACTCTTGCGTTTTTCTTGCGCGTTTTTTTCACGCAATTGTCAATGGGACTTTCAAATGTTAAAAAACGCATCGCACAAAAATTGCAAAACACAAACTTGAGATGTGTTTTTAACATTAAAGTCCTATTAAAAATCGCGCGAAAAAAAACGCGCTAGATAAATGCAAGTGTGCAGGAGCCCTTACACAGATGACATTGAACACAAGGTGGTCTTCACATAAAATGTATTAGTGTCACTTAATTTTTGATTATTCATACAGCCATGGGATGTCATTCCACTTTGTTAACTAGATCAGTTATAACTGCTGCTGGGCATACAGTGGTGATCCACAGCAGTAAGAAGCACAACACATTCAGACTTTTATTGCACACTATAGGTTCCGTAAATCCTTAAAGGGCCACAAGTGATTTTTTTCCCCCATTCATTAGGTTATTTAGTCCCCCAGTAAATATGTATTACTCTGTTTAGTTATTCCAGTCTATCTGAAACTCCTAGCCTCCCTCTCCCCAGAGGAGTCATGTGATCTCAGTGCTGACCAGCTCAGATTTACTTGGGGTCATGTGCTTGCAAATTAGTCAGTCGGTTTTTCAGTCACAACTCCTGTGATGGACCCTACCACAAAAGCTCTTTAGAGAAGGACACAGACATTGCTATCACAGCTACTGGTGATGACTAAAGGCTTTTGTCACATACTTAGAGGAGATCACAGCTTTATCTCCTGACTGGATACTTATGGTCTGTAGTTTATTTGTACGAGTATAGAAGGTAGTGTCAGTGTCTTCCCAGTAGGCAGAGATGGTACTGGCTCTAGCTGAGCTGATCATGTGATGCTGTAGTGATGCATCATGCGAATGTTAGAACATATAGAAAGTGAGCAAGGCAAAAGCTCCGTAGCAAAATAGTACCTGGTAAGTAACAGACAGGAGGCTACACTGCATGAAAGTGACTGCAATACACATCCAAGGTGTGACAGGCAGTCAGGTGAGGGGGAAGGCAGCGATGAAAAAATGCTTTTTCGCCAGAGTGGCCCTTTTTCAATGTGGCATGTCTGTGGGGAAAGGCTTGGCTCCCTTATCTAGACAATAGCCACAAACAACAAGCTCTAAATAGATGGAAAATCATATCACATTACAGAATCGATGTGGAAGCCAAATCAGATATTTCTGGGAATTTGGACATTGCTCCTTAAGGCTGGGTTCCCATGGGACAGAAAGCCCGCGGAAGGTTCACAGCGGGTTTTGAAGCAGCCTTTCCACTGCGGTAATCTCTCCTCAAAGAGAGAAGCCTGCCCACAGTGGCAACGACAATACAATCGACATGTCGCGGATTTGAATTCTGCGCCGCATTTCAGTTTCCGCGCAGCTTATGGACAAGATTTTTACAACTCTCATCCACTATGCTGCTTAGTCTGTCTTAAGAATGCCGCGAAAATTCTGAACGGAAATTCCGCTCCGTGTGAACCCAGTCTAGAGCCTTGTTCACATGAGCGCAGTTTTGTTTCCATGCGCAGTATAGGCGCATGAAAAGCTTGCGGCTCTACTGCACTAAAGAGCGCGTGAACAGGTGATTTCCGCTATTTTTATTAGCCCGTTCGCACAATCGGAGATCCTTGCCCAGCTCTCATAGCTAGGTCAGATCCTATCTTTTCATGCACCACGGACCTTAGATGCGAGCCTTGCAACCGCATGTCCCATCTTTGGTTAGTGCGAATATTTAGCGCGTCTAAAATACCTTCATGTGAACACTTCTATAGGAATCCATTGGTTCTTATAGACGCATTCTTATCACACGCCTCTAATGCTCGAAAACAGAGGCCTTACAGCTGGTTTGTGAAACAGTGGGCTCCACAGGAATCCATTAGATTAAACATGTGGGAGACTCAACACGGCCAAGAGACACACTGTTGCACAACTTCAACCTATTAGTGTTAATGAAATGCAAGTATCTTTCCATTGATTGGGAAGAAAAGACTAATCATCTTCAATCAAGGGTCTTAAGGCCCTTTTACACGCAAGGATTATCACTCAAAATTCATCCAAACAACCGAAAATGAATGATAATCGTTACATGTAAACACGAGCGCCATGCACTTTCTGTTTGAACAATGGACCTTGGTTCATTTAAAATCCATCGTTCAGCCACTGAAAGATTAACCAAATACACTCCATTTGAATGTATTTCGCTCATCTTTCAATAGACTGCGCGATGTTCTCCCACCGACATGTTTACACTAGCCACAAGGAGAACAATGGAATGTATAGGCAGCTGTTTGCACATCTGGAAGTGTATTTAAACACACACTGGGCTCTGAAAACAACTCCTGGAGGTCCTTTTGACATGCAAATGGAGATGATAAAGTGTTAATGGACATTAACACTTTATGCAAATACATTGCATACTCTTTCATTCATTTGAAAGATTATCTTTGCGTGTAAAAGGGCCTTTACTGATCAGAGACATGGGCTATGTAGTGGCCAAATATGGATTAGAACATGTTAGGCCGTATTGCCTCTTTTCGTAAAGCGGATACTGATCTTTAAATGAAGCTTTTAAAAGTTATTTTTATAATACAGAACTCGCCCTCGACGTAATCTTCCCCACTGCGGAGACAAAGAAAATTTCCATGAGTTTACTGTGAATCAGCATTTTCTGATGAAATAGTAGAAGCTGCAGATGTGGTACAGAAATACACATGGTTTCCATTAACTATCCTGTTCTCTTTATGGGAAGAAGTAGGGGAGGGAGGATCTTTTTATCATGTTCTTACCGGTTTAAGTAAAGATAATGTCCTTGTGCTTATGTGTTATGGGGAGGGCAGTTTGTTTGTGGAGGAGACATTATGCAGCTCTCTTACCTTGAAGTCATGCCAATGGGCTATAAACATAGCATATTGAATGTAGCAAAGTCTGGAACTTGTACTGAGAGCCACATTAGTCACCACCACAATTATAACAGCTCTATTTGAATGCTAGATGCCAGGGACAAAATAAAATAAAGGAGTAAAGGATACTATAGAGTTTGGAACCAGCGCAATTAGTTTTTATCTCTTAAAGTACCCATAAAGTAGTGACTTCCATTGACATCAACAGAAATACAAACATGTGCCAGTTACAACTTTGTAGGTGCATTTGATACCCGGCTCAAGGACTCTGTCCAACCCTGATAAAGCAGTTAAAATAGTCCTAGTAAACAGAATCTCTTACAGTGCTATACGATATAAGAGATCAATGTGCTAATAGAGGACGAACAATTTCACCAACTTTAAAAGCCGTATCTTTAAATATAAAAAGCCATCGTTTATCGTCATTGGCAAAAAACCATTCTGTGAAATATAACAAGTTCAGAGGTTTGAAGTAGCACTTCAGTACTGCAGATCGTATTACAGTCTGCCACGTAGATTAATATTTTACACACAAAATTATTCTAAAAAAATAAGAAAAGAAACTCGTTTATGGCAGTAAACATAATTTCGGTACTGGTGCATCTTGTCTCCACCAGAATAATGGGTGGAGACCTGGGATTGTGCTGGGGGAGGTATAGGGTACGCCCACAGCTGCTGATTGGCTGGACTCCTTTCTCCGCTGTCGACCTTCTGCCATGTATACTCCCTGATGCTCTACTTTCTCAGTTGCAAGCAGCGTGCTTCTTAGCGGCGCTGTCCGCCTTCTGTCATGTAAGCTCCCCGTGGGGCTCCTTTGGCCACTTGTAGCCTCGTTGTTGCTAGCATCGCGGTAATTATGGGCATGCCAGGCTGCTTCTGTGCCCCGCTGTGACTGTCAGCGCCAGCTTCCCTGCAATCTCCCCATCTGTCACTCTTACCGCCAGGCTCTCGCAATATCTCATGCCGTCCCCGCACCCCAGAAGGTGGCTTCGACTTCTGTCGAACAGGCCCCCGGCGGGTGTCAGCCCCTTTCTTGACAACAGTGCTCCCTTCCCCAGCTGGCACAGGCACCGCCGGCAACAGCGCTCTTACCCTCCATGCTGCTGCTCCAATCCACGGACGCAGCAGAGCTTCTCTGCCACCTCCTGACGCTGGTGGATTCTGCATGCGGATTCCGCGGGCGAAATTTAGCCCATAGGATTATCATTGGCTATCTGCAGTCAATTAAACTGAATTTTGCATCTGCAAATGGCATTTTAATTGATTTGCGTTTTTCACAGGCGGAAAAAAAACGCAGCATGCCCCATTTTAGTACGGATTCCGCGCAGATTGGCCACATTGCTATCACATTACTATCAATAGGTGCGGATATCCGCATGAAAAAAAAAAAACCATTTAAAGCAAACCCGCACGGAATCTTGCAGAAATCTGCGCGGATTGTATTTTTCTAGTGGACATGAGGCCTGAGGCAAATCCCCACCCTAGCCTAACCCTAGCACTAACCCTCCAACCACAGCAAACTGCCACCCTAGCCATTCAGGAGCTTGGGGGTGTTAACAGGGCAGATACAGTCACTAACTATGTCTCCACCCATACTTCTGGTGGAGACCAGATGCACCAGTACCCATAATTTCTCCCTGTGAGAAACAAACATTTTAAGACATTATTGCTGTATTTTTAAAGTCCTGACATGATAGATCCAGCTATTACTCAGAACCTCCAGATCCACTTTGGGACTTTTCATGGAAACTTTTAGTCCACTGTGCTCTGAGTCCTTTAATTTCTTCCCCAAAGTAGTCATGAAGTTTTGTGAAACTGTACCGATCTTCAGCAACCTCAGATACACATGGTTCATTTACACCAACTTGAAGATTTTGATCAGACGCCAAGGTCTGGGGGTGTACTTTGTTTCCCGAGTCTACATCCACCTGCCATGTTACATCTTTGCAGTGTGGCCCATTGGTATGGGCAAAGCCATTCGGCAAGTCAACCATACTATTATTCCATGGAGCACAGCCATTGTCCTTTATAACTGACCTATCCGGTAGGCAAGGCAAAGCCGGCGAGTGGAGACTAGGACCTATATGTGTAGAAGCAGGAGTCCCACTAGAGGCGGCCTGGCCTGTACGCATATCCAAGAGTTGTTGTTGCAGCTCTTTCACCACAAGCCTGATGTATTCAAAGTTTGCCCTGGAAAGAGCCTTTACCCAGGATTCCATAGTACTATGGCTATCTGCAGCAAGAATATAGGCACGGGATTTGGAATGGCCAAATCTAATTGCAAAGGCAAACTCTTCTGTAGACTCGCACAGCTCCACCCTGCATCCTTCCAGTATAATAACTCCCACTGGTTCTCTACTTTCCTGATTGTCATAGTAAAACAGCATGTTACCCTTCAGCACAAACCAACGTCTATGGTAAGAGGCATTGCGCTCCCCCTTCTTGTAGAGAAAGCCACTTTTGTCTATTGGTGAGTTGCAGTTGGCATAATACACCAAGTTCCTCTCGTTTAGCTTCATGTCTTTGCGTATGTCGAGCCCTTGAATATACAATAAGGAATTAGAACCACATACTTAACAAAAGAGGACTGTACTAAAAAAAAATATAGGAAAAGACAAATGTAACATAGTATCTCATATAACCACACAGATTAAGAACTGGCACCTGCCAATACAGGTATATTACATTACAGGGTTGTTCTGGGCAAAAACTATTAGGCCTCATGTCCACGGGGAAAATCAGGCCCGCTACGGATTCTCCATGGAGAATCCGTAGCGGGTCCCTTCTGCCCCGCGGACATGAGCGCTGAAAATAAGAATAAACTTACCCGCAGCGGACCGGGCAGATCTTCTCTTCGCGGCCGGATCTTCTTTCTTCGGCTGGCAGATGTGCTCGGCACGCCGGCAGCGTGCTACACGCATGCACCGGGCACATCCGCGGGCCGAAGAAAGAAGATCCGGCCGCGAAGAAGAGAAGATCTGCCCGGTCCGCTACGGGTAAGTTATTCTTATTTTAGGTCTCCCGCGGATCCGGACGGCTTCAATAGAAGCCTGCGGGAGACCCGCACCTAAATGGAGCATGTCCATTTTTTTTCATGCTCCATATTTTTTTTTTATTCACTTTTATTGACCATCTGCGGGTATTTATCTACCCGCGGGTGGTCAATGCATCCCTATGGGGTGCGGATCCGCGTGCGGGAGAAGAGTTAAAATCCGCTGCGGATTTTAATTCTTCTTTTCCCTGTGGACATGAGGCCTTAATGACCTATCCTCAGGATGATCATCAATAGTTAATCGCTGGAGATCCACTGCTTGGGACCCCCGGTGATCAGCTGATCGCCCAGCCCGATATCAGTGCAGTGGGACCAGACGTTGACATCAGGAATAGGCGAAGTACCGTAGCTGGCTTCACTCCCATTGTACTCAATGGAAGCTGATGCCTATTACACTTCTGCATCCGACCCGTGTCAGAGGTGTTCGTTTAATAGCCGCTTCAGTTCCCACTGATTTCACTTCCACTCCCGTCTCCAATGCGGATGTCCGACCCTAATGCACAGACAGTGGCTTGGGCGATCGGCTGATCACCGGGGATCCAGAATGGCGGGTACTTAGGTCATCAGTAGTTAATTGCCATCTTGAGTTTTTGCCCGTAAAACTCCTTTAAAATTCCAGATTCCTTCAAAAAAATCTGTAGGTTTTTTTTGCCAAGGAGCTCCACATTCTCCGCTTGCCTTCATACTTGAGAAGCTTGCTTAACAATAATATACTTCTACAGCTCCTGCTGAGCCAGATAATGAATCCATCACCGCATGCTGCTATAACCCCGACCACGTGCTTCAGGCAATGGCCGCACGATCTTGGCAGAATTATACAGCCATTGTCTGCCCTGGGTGGGCAGGGTTACGGGTGCAGGTGGTTACCACATCATGGGGATGTATCCTTAAAGTTAGTTCTAGATGGGCAGATCATCTCCTTATTGAGCGCTAACTGACAGCATAGCATGTGGCGGTTATAGCAAAGTGGTTTTACATGGGAAGAGGCAGTTAGTGCCATCGTATTTGCCCATTCAGATCCAGTAGCGTTAGTCAGGGGTGAATCTCCCCGGTTACATGGCGCGTTGTGCTACTGACTGGCAAGCATTTTATGCCCAATTTTAGTTGGCTGACAAACGTTTGCTCGTTCATTAGCTGATCGTGGGCATGTTCACATGGGCAGATGATCGAGTCCAATGTGAATTGGGCACAATGATCAGCCGACAACGGAGAGAATGCTTGTTGGTCAGTCGATCATTCATATTCAGGGAGATGTATAGCCAGTGTATATCCATGGGGATAAAGGATGGCACCAATGACCATTCGTCCCAAAAGTGGACATTCTGCAGCTAATCCCCCCGTGAACATGCCCTTAGGATGCATTCACAGTGCTGGGTTGCTGCAGATGTCCACAAGATTTCACCATTGCAATTCAGTTCAAATTGAAGGGTGAAATCTGTTACAGATCTGCACCGAAATCCATGATATCTGCAGCAAATCACCGACATGTCATCGAACCCTTAAGATGTATTTTAAGCTGCAAGATCTTCACTAAGAAAGTGCTTTACTAGCATCATCTGCTTTTTTTTTTTTTTTTTTAAGGAGCTCTATATTTTCTTAAAGGGGATTTATGGACTGCTCTATTGATGATCTGTCCTGCCACTTGGGACTCCCATCAATGAGCTGGTTGGAGTAACAGTGGCGCTCAGGTGAACATTGCAGCTGCTTCCGTCTATAGCGCTGTACATTGTATAGAGGCGGTGCACGGTATAGCAGCCCAACACTATTCAGGTGAATGGAACGCACTGCTGTCTGGCCATGCGGCTGATGAATGGAACATTAGACGCCTACAGCACGCATGAACACGGTGGCCTCTACTGACAGCTGATTAGTGGGAGGAAGGGACCAAAAATTCCCTTTAAAGGGGCATTCTAGTTCTTTTACTTACAGTAGTGGGGTTGTGACACACTGGATCCCCCGATCAGCTGATCTTCCAGCAGTGCGGGGGGCCAGATGTTGGCATCGATGGTCAGGGCTTCACTCGCATTGTAATCAATGGGAGCGATGGTTAATATCACGTTTCCAGCTCTGGCCAGCGATGATGGCATTTGGCCTGCTGCACTGATAACACTGGGCAATCAGCTGATCGGTGGCGATCGCTGATCCTGATGTTAGGTCAGCAATAGTAAAAGTCCTGGAATACCCCTTTAACTAGGGCTTAACAGATGATGCAGTTCATTACTACTTGCACTATTTTGGAGGACTGCTTTGTATACAAATAAACTGTAAGCCCTAGGTGATAACAGGATTGTGCAGTCCCATGTAAACAAAGCACAGATTGTATCAGGAACAGTCCCAGTACTTTCTCCTCCTCCACTGTCAGGCTCTGCATGCTTGCAGGTACAGATCTGTCCTTCTGTTACAATGTATTAGTCTCGGCAATCCTCCATAATATAAAAAAACAGCAGCCCAACTCTCTGCTGGGACTACAACTCTCATCAGACAACAGCTCTGGCTATAGGCAGGATAAGAAAGTTGATGGGAGACAAAGGAGTGCTTCATCCGTAATGGATCAGAGGGGTCTCAGCCCCCAGGACTAGTGACGGGGCACTAGATGACCTGTGAACTTGCAGTGCCCCCCTAGTATGACTTTATATTCTGGAGTATTGCTACACCCCACAGCAGGAGGCGCTCCAACCTCACATGCCAAGTGCGGATCCCACACCCCAATGCATGCAGCCCCCAATGTACCCATAGATGTAAGGACCCCCAATTATATCACAGTCCCATCAGCTATACGCGACCCCCTGTAATCACCCAGCTCTCTGGATCAGCAGGTCACAGTATTGGGATATGCCATCTGAGACACTGCACCAGCGCTGCAGAGACACCCCGGCATAGAGCAGCATACATACACAGGGCGAGCGGCGCCTGGCTCATTGGCAGTCATAGCCTCCGGCCAGCTCCTCCAGGTGAGTGGCTCCCGTCCTCTGTGCGGTCCCACCGCCTCCCGTCCGTCTCTACATTTCCACCACCCCGGACAGGAAATGGCTCGTCCACACAGACCCCTCCCGCTCGCATATTAACTTTTTCCACCAGACTTCTGCCCTATTCAGCAGTTCCAGCCACCTGATTGGTTGTTTGGCCGATTCACCGCCCCCTTTTGAGATCCGCACGAGGATAGAGTTTGTTATGCCTGCACCAGCCTAGAGTAGCCTGCATAACTGATCTTCTTTCTAGGGGGTCATGGTTGGAATGGGACAGAAGGATAGCTATGTAGGAGACGAAGCTCAGAGCAAGAGGGGTATCTGGTCCCTGAAGTACCCAAAAGGGAGCAGTGAAGGGGCGGTGAATCAGCCAGCCCAAACAACCAATCAGATTTCTGGAATTGCTGAATAGGGCAGAAGTGTAGTGAAATTAGTTAATATGGCTGGAGCTCTGCCCTCTAGCGGCGAGGACTGTGCCTGCGTGTCCCGGCAGTCCATCAGCCGAGCGTAGTGCTGCCACATGTGGAGAGGAGCGCCGGCGAGTCCGCGGACCTCCCGTAACTATTACCGGACTGTTGTCTACACTCACCCCACGTCTTCCCCCCGGAATGTCCCGGCGTCTCCTAGCAGGAGGTCTCGGGAGTAATGGTGGACAGGTTACAGCTGGGTCCTAGTGCCCTGCGGCGGGTGCAGCCGTGTCCCCGGGGGCCCCGCTTGTACCTGAGGCCGGGCTGTAGGGGCTCATTCACACGGCACTATGCTGTTGGTGATAGACGGAGCAGTCTCTGCGTGTCGGATGCGTTTTTGTCGTGTTTTATATGAGTCGTCTGTTTTTCACGCACACAATAATAAACACAAGCGGCCAAATCCATGTCAGCTGTTTGTTCTCACTGTATCCTGGCAACATGCGTAAAAACCGCGTCCATCTGAGTTGGTTGTGGGTGTCTTACGCTCCCATAGACTCTCATGGGCGATATTGGACCGTGAATACAGACCACAGTAGGACTCGCTGCTACATGGTGTTTTTACGTGCGGCATCGGTCCGCGTGAAAAACCGCACATCTGTATGCAATAACGTACTTGAAAGGGCAAGAACTACTGACAATCAATCCCCGGTCAGAAGAGGTGAATTGGGGCACTTTACCCCCATCCCTTTTTTTCCTTTCCTCTCCCGGTTTCCTCTTCTTCTCACTTTCTTCAGCTCTCATCTAATCTTACATTTCTGGGATTGAATAAGTATTTGCTATCGTTGGGTCCGCTGGGTGCGGAGTCCTCACCCCCTGGGGGCTGCGGGCCGGGCGGGTGTTCATTGGGCACAGGAAGGTGGGGAGATGTTTGGGGGCAGACGCCCCCCGTTATGATCTACCTGACTGATGTTCTGTAAGGCATGCAGTGTAATTCCGGATCGTACACTTCGCTTCACACTGTAGTTTTCGTATGAAAGTGAATCCTTTGGAAGACGAGAGATGGAAGTGCTAGACGTGTGCGGCTGCTGCTAGACGTGTGCGGCTGCTGCTAGACGTGTGCGGCTGCTGCCAGACGTGTGCGGCTGCTGCCAGACGGGTAAATGGACATCGGGCTGTGAAACTCCCATCCAATTTCCCCGCGGATGCAGGGTGGTTTTGTGTCGAGAACGCCTCGCATCACTTGAGGGAAGAAGTGATCCTCAAGTGTTTGCATTGTTTTCAATGGGAACCCTCGCATTGCATCGCGTCCACATCATGCAATGTTTTTCCTGGCCCCATTGAAAACGATGGGCAAGGCATTCTAAGGGAACGCCCAAAGATGGGACATGCCCCAATTTTTTCATGCAATGTGGTAAAAAAAAACCCTCATGTATATGACCCCATCCAAAAGAATGGTGTTCATATTGGTGCGTCTCCCAACACACACATCACGTGCGATTTTTCTCAGCCGTATGAAAGTGGCCTAATAACTTCTTCAGCTCCCATTGTGTGAAGCCAGCTGGGCGTTGTCCGCTGCTGCCCCCTATGACATGTCCAGCCTCCTGCACTGATAGCAGGCCAGGCGATCGGCTCATCCCCCCCCCCCCTTATACACTATGTGTATAATATATAAACAGAATCTAACTGTTATAGGTTTCCAGAAATGGCATCAATGAAGACTACGGCTGGGTTCACACGGGAAAGTCCGCACCGCGATTCCGCCCGTGGCTTCTAATCCCAGGATTATCCAGCAATGTGGACGAGATTTTGCAAAAATCTCATCCACACGCTGCGGCCAAGCCGCACAAAAACTGACATGCGGCGCGGAATTCAATTTCGCAGTATGTCGATTCTTTCCTCCATGGGAAGAGAAACCTGCAGCGGAATGTCGACTGCGAAACCGCTCTAAAACCCGCGGCTAAAGACCGTGGGCTTTGAAGCTGCGCCTTTCCCGCGAAAATCTTACGCTTTTTCGGTGCGGCGATTCCACTGAAATTCCGTCCTGTGTGACCTCAGCCTACAGCTTGTTCTGCAGAAAACAAGTCCCTACAGAGCTCCATCAAAGCAAAAGTAAAAATGTTCTGGCTCTTGGAATGTGGTGGCAGGGGACACAAAAGCAAATTTTTAAAGTGTTTTTAATGTATAAAAATAGCAAAACCTAAAAAGTACTGTATAAGCGTAGTATTGTTAGAGGAATCACTTAAAGGGGTTGTCTCGCGAAAGCAAGTGGGGGTATACACTTCTGTATGGCCATATTAATGCACTTTGTAATATACATCGTGCATTAAATATGAGCCATACAGAAGTTATTCACTTACCTTCCCTGCGCTGGCGTCCCCGTCTCCATGGCTCCATCTAACTCCGAACAGACCCGAAGGCAGAAGACCCTTCTGCGCAAGCGCGTCTAATCCGGCGATTAGACGCTGAAGTTAGACGGAGCCATGGAGACGGGGACGCCAGCGCAGGGAAGGTAAGTGAATAACTTCTGTATGGCTCATATTTAATGCACTATGTATATTACAAAGTGGAAAATAACAGTGGTGTCGGGATCAGTGATAGCGCTCCTGCAGTGCTAATGATTTTGTCAATGAATAAGGAAAAATGACTTACCCGGCACTAAGTGAGCAGCCCTGTGAAGGGTTAACTCACTAGTACCTCCAAATCCGGGACAGCCTATAGGTAAATAGATTAGACGAACTTCCTTCCCAATCCTGTCTGGAGAGCTGCTTGGATATCTGGGGTCCCCAGGAACAGGGAGCCCAGTATGAACAGAAATCAAAGATAAAAAGTATCCAATATAGCGCTTCACGGGATGAAGTATATTTTTCTGCACCTTAGAGGTGTAGTTTTATTGCAACGCGTTTCGACCCAATAGAGGGTCTTTTTCAAGCATACAGAAATACAATTTACAATGATTTAAATAGTCTAAAAGAAATGACTTCCATTTAGCAGTCATGGCAATGCTCACGGCCCCTGCCATCCTGTGGGCGGAGTCTCGGCGTCAGCATAATAGCGTCATCAAGCAGAGACGTATAGTATACTGAAGTTAAAAATAACAAATATACTTTAGAATTGGATACAGAAACGGGTTGGGGAAATAACCAGCCCTTGTTGAAAGTTAGGTTATTTCTAACTCCCATTAGAAAAGTACCGGTGGATGCCCCGGTCATGTGAGGAATGCGTGATGACGTCATTACGTCATGCGTACGTTGCCTTAGCAATGAGGAACGCCGTGGTTCCCCGGAATCTTCTGGAATGTCCATGTAGGGCGAAATATGTAGGCCGCACAAGCAACTCCCTTAGGACAAGAATGAGCAGTCTAATTGTACTGCAGACCTCCTTTTCAGGTTTCACTCCCATTTTTTACCTTTACTTTTATTTTAATTTTCATGCAATTTATTCCTTTTTTTTAATATATATAGAAAGAGAAAAGGGTACCTATAGTTTTATATATAACGAATACATGATTAATATAATACATTAACCAAGAGGTTTGTCCTCTATGGATGAGCACATCTATATGTTTATAGGTTACATGATTGTGCCATATAGCTCCTATGAATTACAGAGTGTCTCACTATCTGGTGACCAACGTACTACGCGGTGACGTCATCTTGCAGACACATCACAATATAGACCTTCTTTAGGTCAGCTTTGATTCCGGGGAACCACGGCGTTCCTCGTTGCTAAGGCAACGTACGCATGACGTAATGACGTCATCACGCATTCCTCACATGACTGGGGCATCCACCGGTACTTTTCTAATGGGAGTTAGAAATAACCTAACTTTCAACAAGGGCTGGTTATTTCACCAACCCGTTTCTGTATCCAATTCTAAAGTATATTTGTTATTTTTAACTTCAGTATACTATAGTCTCTGCTTGATGACGCTATCACGCTGACGCCGAGACTCCGCCCACAGGATGGCGGGGACAGTGAGCATTGCCATGACTGCTAAATGTAAGTCATTTCTTTTAGACTATTTAAATCATTGTAAATTGTATTTCTGTATGCTTGAAAAAGACCCTCTATTGGGTCGAAACGCGTTGCAATAAAACTACACCTCTAAGGTGCAGAAAAATATACTTCATCCCGTGAAGCGCTATATTGGATACTTTTTATCTTTGATTTCTATATTACAAAGTGCATTAATATGGCCATACAGAAGTGTATAACCCCACTTGCTGCCGCGGGACAACCCCTTTAAGGCTATCTCAGCTGCTGAGACCCTCGTTAGTAAAATTTCACTATAATGCATCTTTTTTACACATACGTCTTGCTAAGGCACAGAACACTGCTGCATAAAATATAATTCAATAGTATACCTTCATCTTTACCTGACAACTACATCCCTTTAAGCTTGAGTGAAAGATGGGGACCTGGGAACATGCTCACTTAAAGGGGCTATTCCCCTATGGGGCTTTCTTCACCCCATTCTCCTCAGGATTGAGGAAGACTTTTACTTGTAGGTGGCGGTGGGTGTGTAAGCATTGGATACACATCATCATAAGTCTGGGGCCTAAGGTATACCGCCCTGGTTACCGAAATATTGGGAGGCAGCATAAAGCTATTTTAAACAGTAAATAAGTAGCAGGGCACACTAGTAATGTCTGAAATATTGCTTGGATGATTCCTATGAACCATTTGTATGCTTCATGTTGGCGCACTATATAAACACTAGTGGGTAAGACTACTGCAGAATCCTTAAAAAGTTTTGCCAAAGTTCTCAGTAAACTTTGTTTTGCCTGGCATTATCCTATATAATATAATATTATATATATAATGTCCTAACTGCATGAAAAAAAACCCATCACCTAAGAGACGCTGTTCAACTTCACCGCACATCTCCTCTGTATCTCCGACACTTGTTTGAAGTCCTCCGGCAGAGCTTCCTGGTCAGGAGTTTAAAAAACCCCACCTCCAGAAAGAGCTGCCTCTGATTGGCTGAGTTGCAGTGATCGAGAACCAATCAGAGACAGCACTCGATGAACCAATCACAGCCATTCATTTTCATATTGTAAAAGTTGTATCTAATGCCCCTTGTCATTTGCCTGAGTGAAAGAGCTGGTGATGTCCGTGCTTGGGCAGCCTGTTCTGAATTGTGCATTAATCCTTTAGTGTGTCACGTTCCTATGTGAAATACTGAACGACCAGTGCTTAAACTACACAAGTGCATGAGTCTTGTATGCTGGCTTAAACTTAGGTTAGTTCCACACGGGTGATCGCGATTTTGCCGTGAGAAAATCACGGTAAAATCATGTCTTTGTTCCTGCGATTTGTGGGCGTCAGCAGTGCTTTTTTTTTCCTACAATCTTGCATCGCATTGCTGCCTCGAAATGTTAAAATCGCAACGCAACTTTGATGTGATGAGATAAAAAGAAGCCTCCGTAGGGATACGTGGGAGATAAAAAAAAATCGCACATCGCAGAAAGATAGAGCATGCTACGATTTTTTTTTTGTTCTCTCAGCATCACATCAGTGAAAACATCGTAGATGGGAAGGAAACCATTGAAAATATTGGTTTCATAATCTGCTGTTTACTGACGCATCACACAAAAAACACACAATTTTCTCATGCATGTGAAACCACAAATGAGAAGTGCGCGGTTCTCTTTTCTCGTTCAGTCGTTTGCTGCATTTAAACTGGGCAATTATCGTTCAGTTTTGCTGGTTTGAACGATTTTCTGATAATTGTTCTGTGTAAACGCAGCATTAGATCAGATTTTAGCTTGGGAGCAAGCATGCAGCACTGGCCCATGAGTGGAATCACAGCACGGACAGCCCCACAAGGCCAAACCACACACATCTGCTATAGCCAACAGCCACACAAATTATTGCCAATATTGTGTAGCTATTGGCCACCATGGGTGAGTGTAATATGGCGGTGTACAGACAGCGCACTGTGTGTTTATACCTTTAACCTATTTATCTATGTAACATAAATACAACCCCTAGAACTAACCTTCACATATACATACAACACCAAAAAAAAGCTCATAACAAATACAGTACCAGAACCAAGCCACTACATAAAGAGTATAAGAACTAAGCTAATACCATAAGTGCCGCACCAAAACCAAGAACTTTATTCCTTCTCTATATGGCCAGTATTAATACAAGGATAATACAACTGCATTTTCACACTCCTAATACTGACGGGTGTACCATTCAGACCTCGACCATACTGACATGAATTCACAGCACCATAGAGGTGCACCCTAATTAAAGTGATTATACCAAGAGCGATATTGCCACCATACAGTGACCATATAGTGGTAGATACTAGTTCTACACAAGCACTCCCCAGACAACGCAAGTGATTACAGGACTGTCATATTTGGTCACTCTCAGATAATGTCTTTTTTCATATTTTTCCCATCAGGCCCAGATCACCATAAAGATTTCTTCCAGCCACGACTTGTCATCTTCGAGTCCTTGCTTTTCCAGCACCCCATTAACCTTTTCCCAATCTACAAAAAGTACTGCTACCCCAATTATACGACTGTTGTCTGACCGTATTACTGTACCTGTTGTGTGGCATAGTGTCTGTAAATGCTGTACCTCAGAAATAACTAGACTTGGCATAACTATAATTGACTATGCAAAAATATAATGACGGACAGCACCGCTGAAAACAGTAGCGTCAGTTAGCCAGTGTCCCTGAAATAACAAGAAAAACATTGCCAAATAAATACTGCTAATTGGGCCTCAAATGGTAATCGAGAACCACTCTATAGTAATTCTGTTGGTGCCCCCATACTAATATTTCCCCCTTTGTGTTCTCACATAGTAATAATACCTGTTCTGCCCCCAGGTAGTAATCATGCCCACTGCTGTGACCCTTATAAAGTAATGATGTTCTTAGTGGCCGTTAAATATTGCCTTCAAAATGATAAGTATCCCCAGGTGCCATCGTAATAGAAAAAGTGTTTCCAGGTCCTCTTAAGACCCAGTGTCCAAGAGCAGGTTTGATTTGCGGAATCTGCGTAGGGCACCAGCGGAATCAAGCCACCCATAGGGAAACATGGCCGTCCGCAAATGAAATAAAGCATGTGGATTTGTTTTGCGGACCTTTTGGTCCAGAAAATAAATCGCAGCATGCTTCATTTCAGTGCAGATCCCTCACAGATGGCTTCTATTGAAGTCAATGGAAGCTGTCCGATCCGCGGCCTGGTGCTTCTGCACACATCTGCAGGGAAGAAAATGAAGACCCGTAGTGTCCCTGGCCGCGGACAGGGTCGGACTCCGCTGCAGGCTCCCGCGTGCAGAATCTGATCCGCCCGTGGACATGCAGCCTTATACTATTTATAGTGGCTCCAGTGCCTCCAACTCCCCCTATGACACCTTTAATAGTAATTGTGTCTCTATATAGCAAAAGGAAAATGTATACTTGTCTAAACATGCTGAGTACAGGCATGTAACGCTGCACAGAGCAAGGCAGGACAGTGGGAGATGAAGCGGCCACAACAAGTTGCCTGCAGAGGAACGCGCGGCAGCCCCTGTTGGGGAACCGGCCTGGAGGAGCTCCTGCCCGTCCGCCCCTGATGCCTGCAGTGATATAAAGTATACAACTAGACTAGGATCAATGAAATAAATGTTCTGTAGAGTGACGAATCCCATTTCATCTGGAAGGCTGATGGATGAATCTGGGTTTGGCAGATGCTCTGAGAACGCTCCCTGCGGAATTCATGTCTACTATAAAATGTGGTGGAGGAATGCGGGTAATATGGGTCTTGTATTTAGGTTTTGGACTTGACCCCTTATATGTAGTGAAGCATAAATCTAAGTAGAGATACCGCAGCACTTCCATAATGCAGTTCTATACGTGCTGCATTATCTTTTCTTTGATTTGAGCTGTATTTGCTCTAGAGCCCTTTCCTGCATGCACAATGGATATCTACAGGGGTTTATCAAAATAATGGAACATCGAGGATTGCTAATGCTCTTGGTAATGCATGCAGTAATAAAACACGTGGTCATTGACACCCCATGTTTGTTCATGTGTAGTGTCTGTGCACATCAGCAGTAATTTATGTGCATATGGTGTTCTGTGTTGTGGGTCGTGCAAAACGTCAGACCGTACAAACCTTCAGAGAGAGCAAATTACTGGGGCATCTGTCAGCAAAACGTATTTGGTGTACCTGTTGCAGGTGATGCGACACGGGATCAGGATGGCGAAGCAGCTGACAGATGGAGATAAAGGGCAAGATGTTTCTGAACTATTAAAACTTTACGGAAACCTTCAATGTGGCGATACAGCACTCCGTAGGAGGGCATTAGGTACTTTAACGTTAGGCATTTATTAACAAAGTTACACATGATATTTGTATCTAATGTCCATTTACCGTATTTTTCACTTTATAAGACGCTTTATAAGACGCACCCCCGTTTTAGAGGGGGAAAATAGGGAAACAATATTTTGAATGCACCCAGTGACAGTACAGGGGATAGTGCTGGGCGACGGAACAGAAGGAGCAGCAGCGGTCAGAAACACCGGAGCTCTGTGTCACAGCGGCGCTTGTGTATGGCAGGAGGAAGGGAAGCAGCAGCAGTTCTCGCCGGCGGCAGTGGGGAGGAGGGAAAACTGGTAACTGATCGCACATTTGTTCGCACAACCAAATCTTGATGCAACAAATTACAGCACATTTTTTTCCCCCTCACTTTGGGGGAGAAGAAAAGTACGTCTTATACAAGCAACAAATATGGTAAGTGGAACCTTTCGGAAGGACAAGACTAACTACTGTGCTTGTAGTACTCCATACTCAGCTGAACATAGTACTATTTCTCACAGGTCTGTGGCATGACTAACCTCTTGGACCCGCGCACCATAGGTGCCAGAGTACATCACCAATTTTGGAGCTCCACATCACTGCAGACTCAATGCACCGTAGGTACAGCACATCATTCCCAATACGCTCTCATCTCGTGATATTTAGCTGGCGTGTAACCCCACTACTCAAAATGCCTTGTCCTTTGTCACATCAGTTATCTCATAACTAGTCAAAATCCTCGCATCATTACAACCCCTTTGGGAGATACTTCCCCAGTCCATATCTGTCTGTCATAGTCCGTTATATTGTGTGCACACTAACATCATTGGAGCGGTCTTGCGTATCCTGCAGCTGTCATCATCTTAAAGTCCATGGCGTGGGAAAGGGGACTTCCTCTCCTTCTGCGCAGCTTGACATGTTTGGCCCCTAGTCATTGGGCCCTTTCAGCGTTCTTTTTTGCTCTCGGTCATCAGAGGCTTGTCTGCTCTAACCTGTACTGCTCTCGAGCATAGAGACACTGCATTCATGCTGCTCATTGCATCCAGCAGCAGCCACCATGTTATTTGCTGCTATCTCTTCAAGGCATGCTGCTGCAGCCAGCTTCTGACAGCTCCCCAGTAGGCTGGCCCATAGTGATATGGCAAAAAATAAAGTGGCAGCTATACAGCAAGACTCCTTCCCAATTTGTTACATCTGATAATAGTACTGTTAGGGCTCCCACCCACTAGCGTTTTTTTTCACTGCGAAATTCGCACGTTTTTTTTTTCTACAGGGGGTCTATGGGAGTTGTAAAGCTAAAATCGCGATCGCGCAAAATCGCGATTTACCGCGAAATCGCGATTTTGCGCAATCGCGATTTTAGCTTTACAACTCCCATAGCCCAAAGACCCCTGCAGGAAAAAAAAACGCTGCGAATTTCGCAGTAAAAAAACGCTAGTGGGTGGGAACCCTTAGGGTAAAGTTTTAGCTTTAAATTCCAACTGCAAGCTGGTGCTCACAACTGAAGTGTATTATGAGACATGGCGCTTAAGATTTCCAATTACACGAACTGCAGCATTAATATCAACAACTTGCTTTCTAAAACAACCACTGTACCTTAAAACATTAAAGGAGATGTCTCGAGGAAGCAGTGATTTTTTTTTTTTTGCCCAGTCCCCCTAATTAAACATACATTACTAATTACCCCTGTAAATGACTTTCCTAGCTGGTTTGTACTTACCGTTCCAGCGTTTCAGCAACTTATAAAAGTTTCCCCAAGATGGCCGCCGGCTCTTTCCCCGTCGCTCGCTGCAGCCCGACGTGCGCGCTCCCGAGACGCTGCCAGCTGTGTCTCCATGGCAACCGGACGCCCCGCAGCCGCCGACCAGACGCCCCGCAGCCGCCGACCAAACGCCCCGCAGCCGCCGACCAGTCACCCACCGCCAGGCAGCAGGTAACCGGCGCTAGCCCCCGGCTCCCCAGCGCTACGCTCCCGACTCCCCAGCGCTAGACCCTCAGCCCAGGTGAAGGCCCCGGAGCCCAGCGCTAGGTTCCGGAGCCCAGCGCTAGGTTCCGGAGCCCAGGTGAAGGCCCCGTAGCCCAGCGCTAGGTTCCGGAGCCCAGCGCTAGGTTCCGGGGCCTTCACCTGTCAGTGAACATCACCCCCGACCCATCACTTACCCCCCTGGCCCAGCGCTAGTTCCCCCGGCCTAGCGACAGCCCCCCCATCGCAGCGACAGCCCCCCCCGGCCTAGCGACAGCCCCCCCATCACAGCGGCAGCCCCCCCCCCCATCGCAGCGACCGCGACGACAGCCCCTCCCCGGCGCAGCGGCAGCCCCCCCGGCCCATCACTTACCTGGACGGCAGGACAGCTGGACGGCAGGACAGCTGGGCGGCTTCTCCGGACAGCTGGGCGGCTCTGCACCTTCCTCTAACAGAGGATGGTACAGAATGGCCGCTCCAGCGCGCTCCCGAGCAGTGACAGCTCATCTGCGCATGCGCAGAAGAGCTGTAGCGGGGAGTACACTGAAGCGGCTCGTGCTGAAAGGAGAAGACCGGACTGCGCAAGCGCGTCTAAAAAAGCAAGCTGACAGCGAATTTAGACGGAACCATGGAGACGAGGACGCTAGCAACGGAGCAGGTAAGTGAATAACTTCTGTATGGCTCATATTTAATGCACGATGTTTATTACAAAGTGCATTAATATGGCCATACAGAAGTGTATAACCCCACTTGGTTTCGCGAGACCACCCCTTTAAGTATTGACAATGGCACTTGTCATGTACTAATAGTTGTCCTGACAATCTGCACATTTTTGCTATCCTGACCAAAAAATACCTCCAAATATATAATTTCCCTAGATATCCCTACTTTTGGCATGTTGATGCCATAGTGAATGGAAAAAGTCCTGAAATAAAATAAATAAATATAACCTACATGTCATGACATAAGTATGCATAATAAGAGGCATACCTATAAAGAAGACAATTTTTGGTGAAAGTCTGAAAATTCATTGTCTTTGAGCACAACCTTGTAGTAGCCATAAGAACCTGAAACTCTGTCCCAAATGAAGGTTTATTAAAAGAGAAAAATTAGAGGGTGTCTTGCTTTGTAGTAGAAAGGTGAGTTTTTTTGAGCCACCCTACTCCTCAGCCTGGGAACGTGGCAGTTTTTCTAATTGGTGGTGGGCCTCTGCCACTTCCCTGCTATCTCTGACTTTTCTAGTTCATCTCAAAGATGGTCGATGGAATTGACTTCCGAACGGTGGGCTGGCCAGTGAAGTTTGTAGACATCCTGCTCCTCAAAGCAAACCTCAACATTGCGTGCTATGACATGGTGCTCGGTCATGTTGGTGGAGACAAAGAACTGTAGCAAAGTATTGCCATGGAGTAAGTAATGTCCCATTGGCGTTGAGGGTAGATTTCACTGTATCCAATGGCCCTATTCCTTTCCAGCAAAAACATCCCCACCATAACAGAACCTCCTCTAAACTTCACTGTTGGGGTGATGTAGTCCCGTAGAAACTGTTCTCCAGGCAACCACCACACCCAAGTGCAGCCATCCGATCGGAAGATGGTGTACTGTGATTCAGCTGTCCACAACATTTCCTTACACTCATTTAAAATTGAAGAACGACGCTCCAAGCACCATCATGGGTGCCTCTGTATTCACTGCTGTGATGTTGGACTTGTGTGCAGCCACTTGTCCATGGTAACCCTTCGCATGCAGTTCCCTACACATATTTCTGGTGCCAATGGATGTTCCAACTACCTGTGAGACCTTCTGAGCGAGTGTTTCGGCAGACAATGTACGTGATGACTTCACAGCTTGTACAAGGCTTCATTGCCCAGATTCTGTTAGTTTACTGATTGGCGCGGGGTAAGTATCCGAGGGAGAATTAACCAGTCTATCAGCTAGCTAGGATTTTGGATATGAGTTTGAGATCAAGGTTAATTAATGAAATTTGCCTAAAGATGTTAAAGTCAAGTTTTTATCTGATTTCGAGAGAACTTTGACATATGCAACATTTGACACATCAGGGAGTTGATCACCTTGTAGATACTCATTGTATAGAGTGCAAAGGTATGGGGCAAGCTGATCTTTACTTGTGTGGTTCTAGGTTAGAAAAGGCCTCTGTTAATTCCTCTAAGCTAATAGGTGCATCAAGAAGAGCTCTCTCCTGGTCTGATAAGACTGGAAAGGGTTTATGATCAAGTAAAAAGGAACGAGCTGAAGCCACTGGGTTTGGGGAGGAATATAATGGTTTGTAATAATCTTTCAAAATAGCATTTATTTTTAAGAGTGTCTGTTGAAGGGCCCCATGAGTCTTGCAGCTGGGTTATAGTGGTAGACTGCAATTTGCCTTATGCTTAATTTGCAAGTAGGCGACCTACTTATGGCCAAAACAATCATGCGTGGTAATATGCTTTTCAGCTTCTTTCCCCATGATCCAGCCAAAGCTCATATGTATCTTTTGCAGTCTGACACTGCTGTTTAGTTTGTGACGATGGCGATACTTGGACCACAGAATAAGCATCCTGCTATTTCTGATTAAATTCTCACAATTTCTGGCTTACCTCCCTTTTTACCTTTCGCCACATAAGATATCAAATTATACCTCATTACCACTTTGGAAATGTCGCAGAATAATTCAAACTTCAATCACCCTTAATTGTATCTGAAACAACACGCCTGCGGATAGATGTGTGGGGAATCTCTACAATATATCTGAGCCCCTTCGCTGGCGATCCTACAGATTGATCATGACAGGTGCATGGCCAGAGATGATCAAATCTTCTATTACAGTTTATTTGTACACATGGTAATAAAAAGGCTGGTATAAGTATATAATCAATACACAACCAGGAGGATTGTGCATGGGAAAAATGTGTGACTTCACGGCCCTCAGGATGTAAAGATCATTCTGAAGAGAAAAGTTTCTGGGACAACCCATGGTACAGTAGCCAAGCAGTCCCCTTCCTCAGTGTCAGTTAAGGTAATATTAAAATCACCTCCCATTAGCTGTAGCTCTATGGAATCAGAGCCCCCTATACCTCCCAGGTTGTGAAAGGAGATCTTTGAGACTCTTCATTGGAACTATATACATTGTAGATATTGATCTATTCCTAAAGAACTTGCAAGCGGCCATGGACCACCATTGATTATAAACTATAGAACAATTGGGCACAGCTCAGTAGAATAACTGTTAATTTCGAGAAATGGTGCAATTGGACTTCCACTAAGTCCAACACATGAAGCAAAATCTCGTATGCTACCAAGGAATAGCTAAGTAACATATATAAGACCTTTAAAAAAAAAAAAAAAAAAAAAAAGCTCAAATCGGGCTCTCTGCTCCCAGAACAAATCAGAGAGAAGGTAAAAATAAGCAAAAGTAAACCTGATGACAGCCCTTTGATCGATGTCAAATTACTACAGATAATATTGCCACTCGGAGAAAGCAGTGACTGTGTCAGCGGGCATGTTGTCTAAATGTAAACTAAGAGCTTGCATAATTGGTCCATCCTATGGAGGTGAAACAGAAAACTACATTGATATAGATCTTGGGTTTCACTTATAAGCACAAATAATGTTCCAGTAGGAAGCAGATCTATTGCCATGTGGCTCAATCATAAAAACAGAGTAATTAAAGGAGATGTCCCGAGGCAGCAAGTGGGTCTATACACTTCTGTATGGCCATAATAATGCACTTTGTAATGTACATTGTGCATTAATTATGAGCCATACAGAAGTTATAAAAAGTTTTATACTTACCTGCTCCGTTGCTAGCGTCCTCGTCTCCATGGAGCCGACTAATTTTTGGCCTCCGATGGCCAAATTAGCCGCGCTTGCGCAGTCCGGGTCTTCAGCAGTCTTCTATGGAGCCGCTCGTGCCAGAGAGCGGCTCCGTGTAGCTCCGCCCCGTCACGTGCCGATTCCAGCCAATCAGGAGGCTGGAATCGGCAGTGGACCGCACAGAAGAGCTGCGGTCCACGAAGGTAGAAGATCCCGGCGGCCATCTTCAGCAGGTGAGTATGAAGACGCCGGACCGCCGGGATTCAGGTAAGCGCTGTGCGGGTGGTTTTTTTAACCCCTGCATCGGGGTTGTCTCGCGCTGAACGGGGGGGGGGGTTAAAAAAAACAAAAACCCGTTTCGGCGCGGGACATCTCCTTTAAGTCAACATATACATTTACTCACAACCTGAAATATACAACACTGACAGTCTTCTTTGAAAAAGTGCTATTCGTGAGTCAATGAAGGCTTATACCCCCCCATGCACGCACACAATTTTCCCAACAAAAGGCAAAATCCTCCATGAGAGCTCAGTAATGGGGGTGCAGCTGTAAACATTGATGTGTTTTTCAGATGTGCTCAACCAGGGTGGACGTGGGTTCATGGAACTGCCCTGTGGGTTCTGAATCTGAATGGTCTCTCTTGCTGAAGGTGGCGTTTCCTGCTATTCTGCACCATGTTGGCAATCAGTCATCTCAGAAACCTGGTGCCTGTTGGATGATTTGAGTGGCTTTCGAGGGGTATCTGAGCATAAAAGGAACTGTAGGTCATCCACGGCTTCACCTGGACAAAAATAAGATTGTACAACATAATACTTGCAAGTTACTAGAGATGAGTGAGCACGCTTGTTTAAGGCTGATGCTCGAGTGAGCATCGGTCTTTTTGAGTAACTGATTACTCTTCTGAGCACCATGTGGGGGGGGGGGGGTGGAGAGAGAGATCTCTCTCACTCTTCCCCTCCCACCCGCATGGTGCTCGGACGAGTAATCAGTTACTCGAAAAGACCGATGCTCACTCGAGCATCAGCCTCAAACAAGCGTGCTCACTCATCTCTACTGAGGTTACCTTTTAAGATTGCCAGGTAAAGCAATGCAGATTTGAATTGTCATTTATACAGCTCTGTGCAAAGTGGGAAGAAAGTTTTTCTGTGCCATAAAACTTCCTCAGAAAAAAAAAACAGTCATTGTTTATTATATTCTAATCCATTTGCTTCAAGTGGCTTCTTTATCACTGTAATATAAAAAAAAAAATGAACAGTGGCCTAGGCAAGGAAGTTGGGTGTGATGACTCTCCTGATGCAATGTTCAGTTGAACATCTGGGCAGATTCTATGAGCCCTGCCCACCTTGCGTACGTGTTCAATGCCCAGCAGATTTGGCACCTCTCATTCACATAAATGCATGACATCACTCTGAACAACCAATTTTGGGATGCATTTTATTAAGCTGTTGCGACAGGATCTGGTCTCTAAATCCTCAATTCACTCCCACAATGGCTTGTTCTTCAGCGCATCTCCAAGAATTCCTTGCACCTGATCAAAGTCGGTCTCTACCGTTTGGACCCAGCGCTCCAGGTGACTGAAGTGACCGTCCTATTGTTTCAGTCCATATTGTATTTTGCTATGTTCTGCTGCTACAGTGGAGTTTATGGACACATGAATGTTCGGTGATACAAGTTTAGTCACTTCTAATGCTAAGCATTGATAGTCCATGGGTGTGTCAATACATGGACCTGAAACAGCTGAATCTTCCTCTTTGAGCTGTAGAACTTCAGGCTCTTAAGGGCCAAGAGAGGCATCCGCCATCTTGGATGAATGTGGCGCACAGCAGGACACTGCAATTTGTGGCTTCTTCTTCCCCATCACTTGGGCAAACCTGTCCCTACACCAAGCCAGGGAGTGGACACCAATATCCGATAGCCATGGAGGAGGTAAAGGGGCAGTTATTTCGAGTTTGTCAATAGAAGGTGCAGTGGGAGCAGGAGCACTCCTGCAATACGTTCTCACGCGCCAGGGCCCAAACTGGAAGTCCTCAATTCTGTTTTTTTTGTGTTATTGGTTTGCAATTGATTTGTTGTTGATTTTTGTTGCACAAAATAGCGAATTGAGCTTGATACTGTTCTTCGATAGGATAGCAAAAAGGAGCCTGGATAATGTTTTTGTCCTGATGTATTTTGTTTAAAACATAGCATCAAAAGGCACATTACAAAGAAATGTTCAAGTACAGAATGACCAATATGAGCAAGTAAGGTCATATAAAGTATAAAAGACAGTAGGAAATTGACCTTCAGAATAAAGTAACTGGTGTCATCAAATGTGGAAGGATCATCGAAGTTTGACTATGTAAGCCAAGTCATCTGGTGCGTAACGTAGAAAAGCAGTCCTCATACATCTGTGAAAGAGCGATATTTGGATGCACAACCCTATGAAGGATAGATACCTAGAGTGGTCACTGTTTGCAACTACATGAAACAGTGGAGGTGATTGCTGCAGTGGGATCTACAAGTTATTAAACTTGAGGGTTCACTTACTGTTTCTTATTGCAGTGTGGAAGTTTACTTAATGTACTCAATCAAAGACATTAATAGTACAACTGTTTGCCGATTATTGGTTTAGTTTGTTATCCAAGTAGGCAATTATAGACAAACGCAATTGAGAATATTTTATTACTAGTCAAAATAGAAATGCAGGTAATTCCAAAAGATTCACTTACTGTACTTTTTCTTGCACCTGTATATTAGTATGAAATCATGAGGAGAGATGAAATAATGAAAATCAAGATTATTTGATATTATGGCTGCGGTTCATAGCTGGTAGTGTCCGCTACCTTCTCCTTCTGTCAGTATGGCTAGTATTGTGTCCCATGCTTTGTCTATGGCAGCTCCCTGGTCCACATAGGATGCACACGTGCAGCCAGATGTTTCTTAAGTGGCCAGTTTATGCAGCCAGCTTTCCCATCTCCAGCCAACCCAGGTAGACCTCTGGCTATTTAAGGAACCAACCCCTGCTATCGGCTGTCTAAGCAATCAGTCTTTATTACTGTGTGAAGTTGCAAGTGTTTTTCTGTCAGATCTTCTGGTATTTGATCTATGCCTCAACCACCCAGCTTTCCTGACCTCTGTAATCCTGACCATGGCTAGTTACTTGACAACAATTTCCTTGTCTGCTGCCTGCTCTGACCTTGCCTTCATCTGTGTTATAAAAGTATTCCACCTGGCCTAACCCCAGCTATTCCTTTTATGATTACATCCCTGTCTGCATCCTCTGGTATCGCATTATGGAAAACCTGACCATATGCATCAGCTGCCTCTCAACCGAGACTATTTATAGGGTAACAGTCTTTGGTTCCCAGCAGCAAAGACCAGATCCCGATTGGTGGGCTGAAAGGGTGCTTCCCCTGGATTTATCCCCCAATTCAAATAATTTTTGAGGCAAAGAGGGTTCCCTGCCGTGACACAGGATCGCTACCAATATTCTAGTCAGTTGATTGTTCTCTTATGTTCTTCATCCATAGTTATTTTACCATCCTAATGCTTTTACAATAGTTTTCTTTTCGATTATGTTTACCATATGCTTTCTTTTATTAATGTTTGCACAGTTTAGTCCCACATAGTGTTATATTTATATTGGAAATAAATACTGAGCAGAAAAAAAAGTTATTTTGACTGAACAGAATTATTTGCCTGGGATTTGTTTCCAGGAAATTGTGGTTTGCTGAAATTCCCCATGCAAGCATTTCTGCACTCAGAAAAAATATTTCATGGTTATTCTGACAAAGCACATACTAAATATAGAAACAAAAGGACATTCAGTGTCTGTCCTAATACACGGACTGACACAGATGGGAGGAGGATAGATTGGTTTATTGTCCTTGATTACATTGCACCAACATACTCGACACCCCTGTACAGAGAATACACATCAGTCCCTGAGGAGCTCGCAATCTAATTTCCCTATATTAGATTTACACAGTCAACCAATTTTATAGGAAGCCAATTAACCTATTAGTATGTTTTTAGCATGCAAATTCCATTCAGAGTATAATAAAACCCGCCCACGTTGTGGCCCTATAAATGAGTCCCTAGCATGTACACTGCCAGCTGATGCCAGGCTTTTGATACTTTAAAAGGATTTTCCAGGAGTAAACTAATGATGATCGATACCCAGGATAGGTGATCAAAAGTTGATTGGTAGTGGTTGTCTGCTTGGGATCCCTACCGATCAGTGGATTAAAGAGCCCACGGTGCTCCAACGACCTCTTCTCAAGCCCGTGCTGTCACATTTATCACATGACCTGAGAGCAGCTCACCATTCAAGTGGCTGGGACTGAGCAGCAATACCAGACACAACTGCTATACAATGTGCAGCGCTGTACCTGATAAGTACTGAAGTAACGGACGTGCTCAGCTGTCAGGGTAAAAATTCTAAGTACAGCACCAATCGGGCCCACCCCACTTGCCCCGTTGCCGGCGGTAAGAAGAGACACCACACAGGGAGGTCTGGTATAATTCCTCACACGGGGCATGGCTGTGCTTTGCCGAGCTTTATTACAGATTACATGAGATCTTATACCCTTTGTCCCATCACCAACAAGGGGTGATGGGCTTATAACCATATATGGGCAGTCCGGATTTCCGGCCTGAGACAGTGAAAACAGCCGATATCTTGCTATGGCGCCTCTGGCTTATGTACAGAAAATCACGTATTCAATTAACTCCAGTGCAAAGAATCACCCACTCAATTCTAAGAAAACGGCCAAGCATGCATTCTCCATATATGGGAAGTCCGGATTTCCGGCCTAAGACAGTGAAAATTATGTACATAGTGGAACATCTTGATATCTTGCTTCTGGGAAAACGGCCAAGTACACGCGTCCTTCATGTCTGGTTCGGTATCATCTCTGAATTTCTAGAACATCTCTCTCAGCCTTGCAAAGCCTTGGAATATCTGATGTTAGGCGACATATAAATTTTTTCTCATTTGGAATTGAATAAAACTTGCATATAGGTATAAAAGTATAAAGAACATATGGCAATATATATATATATACCCTCACAAACCCCCCTAAAAAACTTAATATGGAGATCAAGCATCAGACTTTGCACTCTTCCTCGGTCGTCTCTCCCTTGCGTCAGGGTTTTCTCCACTGCCCGTAAGTCCCTACTCCTAGGAGGGAGGGATCCCTACCTCACCTCAGAAGGAGGCCATGGATTCCCTGGGCTTATTTCCGGGCATCCATACCTTCTATCTGTACGAGTTAACACCCCGCAGGGTGTGCCCTCGCCGGAACCTAAGGTCTTCTGCACTTTCCCTAGGCAAATGGGAAGTCCACTGACAGTCCATCTTATGAGACCGGGGCAGACACAGTACTAGTCCATCTCTCCATTCTTCTGGTAACATATCTGGTTGGCATTATCGGAACTGGCTCTTCATCTTTTTCAAACAAGGGAAACGTTGGTGTCACATTATCCAGTCCCTTACTCATACTCTTTTTGATCAAAGGGATAATACACATACAGGAAATTACATACCCCACCTCTTTCTGCTAAAATCATATCCAGGGCCACTCTATTTTGGAACGCCATGGATGCAGTGGGCCCTAATTGGTCAGCTAACCCTTGTAAAAGCATCTCTGGTGTAGTTTACAAACCTCTGCTGATTGTAATAGATATAATTCATCCAATCTACATTATTATTAACAGTGACAATAGCAAATAAGGACTCAAAACCTGCTTTAACCTGATCTCTAGAATTAAATTCATCTGGCACCCCCCTTGGCACTCCTATTGTATCTATGTGTACATGTGGACCAAAGTTACCACCTTGAGTGTCAATGTCTCTCTTAGCACGATGCAGTGTTGGATTCTCACCCTCAGTGTAGGCTTCATATTGCACATTTGATTGTATTAATTTGTTCTGAAACAGGGGGCTAGTGTACAGTAGTCAAAGGTGTGTGTTAGAGGAATTCTACCACATTATAGCATGTAAAGGATATGCAGGATCATTAGTTTTTTCAGCGCGAAGTGTGGATCCAAGTGGGCTTTCCTTCGAGCTTGACTGCAGTTGGGGTGGTGAACAACATCTGGTAAGGACATTCAAACCGGGTTTCTCTCTCAAACTTTTTTACATAGACCCTGTCACCTGGGTTCAGATTGTGACACTCATCTGTAGGACCTGGGAGAAAAGCAGAGACTGCAGAATGCATTATTGACAATTCCTTGGGGAGGCCTATGATAACATTAACAAGAAAATCATTCCCCAAATTCAGCTACTGTGGCATGTATCCTCCGGAGAAAAAGAAAAACTAATGAAAGACACTCAATTCAAAATTTGACCATTTTCTTCATTGCCTTTTGTATCTACTTTCCCCCTACTCCGTGGATGGTAGGGTGTGTGAAAAGCCTGGAATATACCCAAAACAGACATGATGTGTTGCATTATTTCACCTGTGAAGTGTGTACCTTTGTTTGACTCAATCACTTCCGGTACCCCATATCTGCGGATTACCTCATTCATGAGCTTCTGTGCGGTTACCTGCTTATTTACTTTGGTAACAGGGTAGGTCTCCAACCTGAAAAGAAATCAACAACAAGCACATATTCATGCTTTCCAACAAGTGGGAGCTGAGTGTAGCCAATTTGCAATCCCTGAAATGGGTAGAGTGGTCTAGGCAAGTGTGATGTGGCAAATTTACTTCTGCCCTGTTGCTTACGGCAAAGATCATGCAAAATTGGACAAATGATGCAGCAGCTACAGAAAACCAAGGAGCCACCCGTCCTTGTTCAAGCGTCGACATCATTACTGCTTTGAGAGGTGCGTCTTTCCGTGCGTCAGCTGGGCCATCATGGGGCACAGGGATCGTGGTAGGCAAGTGCTGTTGACTGTTCGCCATACACCGTCCCTTTTTAGTCCATTTGTCTTTTTCTTCCTTGCTGGCTTGTAACTGTAAAGTCATTAGCATATCAAAGTCCAAGTTCATATCAAAGTCCAAGTTCATATCAAAGTCCAAGGTTTAGTCAAAGTCCAAAATTATTGTCAAATTCTTCTTTCTTCTTTCTTCCACGGCTTAAGGGCCGCTGCTTTTGCTGTGTGGTCTGTGATGGCATTACCTCTCGCTTCTCCGGTGTAGGAATTGGTGTGAGCTTTCCACCTTGTCAGGTAGAAGTAGGGTCTCCGTGAGACTCTGCACCGCTGCATCATTCTTAATTGGCTGTCCTGCTGTGGTAAAAAAACTGTCTGGCCTTCCATTTTGGGCCGTAATCATGAGCTATGCCAGATGCATACCGGGAGTCAGTGTAAATGTTTGCCGTCTTACCTTCCTCCACTCTACACGCCTCAGCGAGTGCTTTTAATTCCGCTTCTTGTACTGCGACATGCGGAGACATTCTGCTTTTTGGACATCTTGTTGTGTAACCACCGTATATCCAGTGTGGAGTCGTCAATCACCCTGGTACCATCTATAAAAAACAACTCAAAATATGCATTATTAACAAGGGCTTTCAGTAACTTTTTAAAACTTAAATTTTCTTGTTGCATCACTGCTAGACAATCAGGCTGGTATTCTATTTGAAAAAGATCAGAACCTTGTTGCAAAAAATTTTAAAAATTTAAAAATGGCTTGCAAAAAATTTAAAAATGGCTGAATTTAAAAATGGCTGACTTGCAATACCTAGATCACCTATGCCTTCTCCTCCCCCCCTTTAAACCAGGGTACTCAATTGGAACAATAGTAGCCGGGTTTAAGTTAGTACAACATTGTAAAAAGATTTGATGGAAGCAAATAAGGCCTGTAAAATGTTAGCATCAATAACAGAGACATGAGTTACATCAGGGAAGAATAACCTACAAAACATCTATTCATATTTGAAATGTGATATCCCTTTATGTGAATTCATTATTAGTCTGATCCTGCATGCAATGTCTTATCAAAATTTGAGACAGGAGAAAAAAAAACAAAACAAAAACTTTTACTAGCTGTTCAAGATCCTCACCCCCTCCCTTGTACAAGAGGGATGAAACATTACTACGTACTATTACATCATCTAGCTCCACCCCTTCGATATTGGCACATTGCGTCTTTCTTCCCAGCTCCATTTCAGCGTAACAGTCCACACGTCCACATCTCAACCAAGCAAAGTCCCATGCATGGGGAGGACTTTTATCCCCAGTCATTAACTCTCATCCATCCATGCGTTCAAGTCTGCTCCGTCACCCCCCATTGAAGGTGTACCAGTACATGCAGATGCACAGACAAAAAAAGTTTGACAAACAAACATACATTAGTTGAAAAACATTGAGGTGAGTGCTTTTAATGTTATAAAGTACATGATTCTATTGAGATGGGATTGTGAATGAGCGCTATCTTTGACAAATTATGTGAAAAAGTTTGCTGAGTGACTGAGATATTCTATATTTCTTATCTACTGAAGCTATTATATGCTGTATTAAACGCTGAAGTGTTTTAGTTTCTGTGACCCTGAATTTGGAGTGAATTCTGAAAGCCCCCACCTTTTTAAAACAAACTGTTATCTCTCTACGAATATGAAACACAGACTGAATTGTTTTAGCTTAAACTATTGCCTGACCTTGCAACATTAATTTTCAACCCCTGTATAAGTAAGAATATAACTTAGAAATTGCTATATTTCCCTGCCTACTAAGACAGTATAATTAATTAAATTCATTTCAAGCCTTCATTCCTTTACAGCAAGCAGAGACATTCTCCAGGGTCAGCACTTCATTCTCTCTCGCTGTTATCTTCCGACCTTGAAAAGCTTACACAGACTCGCAGCTACATGTCAACAAAACTCTTCTCCCCTAAAAGCAAGCTCAGTTAACTATTTGCACATACAGTATATACATATATACACATATGTATCCATATCTATTATCTATCTTGTATTATACACATTTTCTTCTTTCTTTGCCAACAAATCACATGTATTGTAACTTTCTTATCGACTTGCTTGTTCCTTATACTTCTCTCCCCTACCTAACTGCCAATATAACCTTCAATAGACACTCTCCTGACGCCCTCTTGATCACTTACTGTACTTTTCAACATTTCACTTACGGATACTTTCTTAAACAAATAATGTGTACATACCTAACTTTCTCTGACTGTCTCTCTGCTTCTAGCAAACCTTGGTCTTTCAAGGCACCTCTCGGTCCTAAAGACCTCCCTCCCAGACACCATTTTTGTAATCTACCGTGCGGGTCAGTGTCACACATTTTCATTAGAGTTTTCTTACATTTTACAGATTCATCCACACGGCGGCAGCCCTTGAGGGGCTCTGTCTTCTTTAATAAGATCTTACGCATATTAGAACAACAACAACAAAAATAATAACACGCTCCATAGAATGTATCCTTCTTAATTCCAAATTGTCAGGCCCTTATATACTGGCAAGACAACCGAAGGTCTCTTCTCCTATGGAACCAACTTCACAGAATGCATCCCTCTGAAATCAAATCGTTAGCCCCATATATAAGGCAAACCGACCGAGGGTCCCTTCTCCTATGAAGCCTATCTCACAAAATGCATCCCTCTCTGCTAAACCATTAACAACTAACTAAACTAAACGGAGGGTCCCTTCTCTTGTGAGACTAAATGAAAAGAAAGAGAAAAAAAAATTCTGCAGATACAACAAACAACCTTCACTATCATTAAAACGTTAAAACTTCAAAGTACAAATAGACTACAGACTAGTTTCTGGGTGACCGATTGGTGCGCATATCACAGTCAGTGGTCCATGACGGCAAACCCGGAGCCCACACGAGTTACCATGTAGAACTCTTAACCCAACCCGTCCGGTCACAAACCACAGATAGTCAGTCCTGCTGCAAGACTCTCAGCGTAAAACACAACATAAATATATGCTGGCCTTACCTGGAGTTCTGTGAGTTGATCAGGCTCGGTTTGCAGCAGGACGGCTTCCCCGTGGCGTGGATCCGGGTGAATTGCGCTGTAAGCTCCTGGTTTTACCGCCCCACGTTCGAGCGCCATTTGTCAGGGTAAAAATTCTAAGTACAGCACCAATCGGGCCCACCCCACTTGCCCCGTTGCCGGTGGTAAGAAGAGACACCACACAGGGAGGTCTGGTATAATTCCTCACACGGGGCATGGCTGCGCTTTGCCGAGCTTTATTACAGATTACATGAGATCTTATACCCTTTGTCTCATCACCAACAAGGGGTGATGGGCTTATAACCATATATGGGCAGTCCGGACTTCCGGCCTGAGACAGTGAAAACAGCCGATATCTTGCTATGGCGCCTCTGGCTTATGTACAGAAAATCACGTATTCAATTAACTCCAGTGCAAAGAATCACCCACTCAATTCTAAGAAAACAGCCAAGCATGCATTCTCCATATATGGGAAGTCCGGATTTCCGGCCTAAGACAGTGAAAATTATGTACATAGTGGAACATCTTGATATCTTGCTTCTGGGAAAACGGCCAAGTACACTCGTCCTTCATGTCTGGTTCGGTATCATCTCTGAATTTCTAGAACATCTCTCTCAGCCTTGCAAAGCCTTGGAATATCTGATGTAAGGCGACATATAAGTTTTTTCTCATTTGGAATTGAATAAAACTTGCATATAGGTATAAAAGTATAAAGAACATATGGCAATATATATATATATATATACCCTCACACAGCCAACCACCCATCAATCAGCAATCAGTTGTTGGAAAAGTATCAAACAATCGGCTAATCGATGGACATCCAGAGCAGTGAACCCCAACTGATCAATTATTGATGACCCATCCTCAGGTTAGATCATTAGTAGTTTACTCATGGAAAATCTCTTTGATTGTTTTAACTTTAATTATACAGAATAGAAGTTACATTTTTTAACCTAAGTCTATCTAATTTATAGCCATTATAAGGCAAGAGAAGAAAAATGGAAGGAGAAGCTTCTTGAATAAGTAAACAATTAAAAAGAAAAGTAACATATGGTGCTGTATTATGTAAAAAGTTCCTGCAAGTGCCAGAAACTATATCAGCAACAAATTTATTAATAAATACAATTGCCAGAAGAGTCTTCAGATGCTTCAGCATTTATACAAATGACCGATTCCCTGCATGCTTTTTAAATTACAGTACTTTGCTGAAGTTTTAGATAGGCCGCCTGCAGATGTCCGAGTCGGATCCTGCTGCGAGAATTCTCGCAGTGGGATCCCACCCGTGCCCCTGCAGTGACCAGTGCGGTTCGCCTGCTCCCGCGTCCCCTCCGCTCTTCTATGTGCCGGCTGCCACTCAGCCGGCGCGTCACTAGTGACGTTTCTGTGCGGGCCACTGCGAGACCTGCACAAAAATAGGATATGCCGCAATTGGTTTTCCGCGCGTGTTTTCACGTGAACAAATCGCGGCTGTGTGCATAGGATTGCATTATGTAATGCAATCCTATGGCAGCGGGCACGGGTGGAAATTCTGCGGGAAATCCCGACGCGGAATTTCCGCCCATCTGCAGGAGGCCATAGATGTGGGAAAATGCTGCAAAGTAAGAATGCTCTCATAAATAGAAAACTTAATAGTTTATTTTTGTCAATCAAATCAATATTTTTTTAAATACACTTGCACAAAGTCAAAGATTTTGTAATGCCCCATTTAGACACAACGATAATCGCTCAAAAGATGTCGCTTAAGTGACTTTTGAGCGATCATCGATATGTCATTTACTACTCAAGATGAGCGATCACCTTGTGCTGCCAGCGGAGTATGCAGTAGACAAGCAGGGTGTCCCCACTTGTTTTCTGCATCCAGCTGTTCTCCGCTCCGAGCGCCCGGCTGTTATACAACCGAGCGCTCGGAGCGGAGGATGCAGAAGACAAGCGGGTTGTCCCCGCTTGTCTTTAGCATCCAGCTGCTCCCCACTGGGAGCGGAGGATGCAGGAGACAAGCGGGGTGTCCCCGATTGTCTTCTGCATCCAGATGTTTTCTGCATGGAGTGCCTTTGACGTAGAAACAAGGCCAAGTGACTCAACAATGTGCAAAGCATAGGAACTTGGGTGCAGAAAAATGACAGCTGGTGCTTTGGACCAATGAGTCAAAATCTGAAATATTAGGCTGTAATAGAAGGCGAATTGTTCGCTGAAGGGCTGGAAAGCGGTACAATAATGGGTGTCTGTTCATGCAATAAGGGCTGGAGAGCGGTATAATAATGGGTGTCTGCAGGAAACAGTGAAGCGTGGTGGAGGTTCCATGCAGATTTGGGCTGCATTTCAGCAAATTCAGTTGGGGATTTGGTTAGGATTAATGGTGTCCTCAATGCTGAAAACAGGCAGCTACGTATCAATCATCCTTATTGGCTCTCAATTTATTCTGCAGCAGAACAATGCTCCCAAACATACAGCTAATGTCATGAATAACTATCAGTGTAAAGAAGAGCAAGGAGTCCTGAAAGTCATATTATGGCCCCCATAGAGCCATAACCTCAATATTGAATCTGTCTGGGCTTACATGAAGAGACAGAAGGATTTCAGGAAGCATCATCCACAGAAGATCTGTGGTTAGTTCTCCAAGATGTTTGGAACAACCTCCCTGCAAGGTTGTTTCAAAAATTGTGTGCGAGTGTACCTAAAGCCAAAGTTGTTGGTCCAATCCTTGGCAATAGAGCTTTGGAGATACCTTATTAGTAAGTTTAAATTGAGTTTTTCTTTCAATCTTGTCCCTTCTAGTTAGTTTTAACCAGCAGTATAGCATAACTGTTATATCACTCAACTGTGACAACAGAGACAACAGTCAGTATGGGAGTGACTAGACTGGGGTGTGGAGTGTAAGGGAGTCACAAGTTTTCACTCTTTAGACCTCTACAGAAATCTGGACTTTATTCTGGGGACACAACCTGGAAATTGCCAGTAGCAGTCACAGACTGCCTGAAGGGAAGCCGGTGATGAAGAGTAATATAGTCGGGTGGAGGAAGTTACAATGACTAAAAGGATCGGAAGAACTGCAAAAATGACATGTCTCCAGACATAGTAACGGGTAAATCAAAAGTATGGCCAAGTATAACTAGGCTAAGGAAACATCGCAGGCAGCATAATCTAAGAAACAAAAACTAGGTTAGGAAAAAAAAAACTTAATTGGCACTGGGGTTACTGTGCAGGTGATTTAAATAGAGAGCTCAGCCTTTTGACTGGGGGAGTAAGTAATTACAATAAAATACAGACAGGGCAGATTGCACCAAATTAACAGAAACTGGTACAATTTTCATTTGCTTTGGGGATGGCTGTCTAGGGGCTAGTTCTGTGCTGAGGCGGCTCCGTTTCCTGCTCTGCTATGGGAGTAAGTAAGAGGCGCCCACTGACAGAACAGATTGTCTTATGGTGGATCTAAACTGCACTGAATAGATCCCATTAACTAGAATCAAGTTAGTTTGGTTTCCGTCCAGCATTTTATAGGATGAAGTAATAGCGCTGCATGTAGCATTAGTTCGTCCTGTCTTTTAATGGAATTCATCGATGGAGCTTCTGAACGGAACCGCCGACACTGATGTGAACAGGCCCTAGCTGTGATCATTCAGATTGGACGTTTAACTGTCCATTGCTTTGTTTCTTCCAAGACAAGCAGCACCCAATGTATCTGACAGCAGCTTATCACACTCTTCATCGAAATAATATATGTAGGTTCAGATTTCAAGCAAAGAGAGAAGGAATCGCGCTCCAGGGTTTCATGAACACCCCTGGCAGTTGCAGCAACATTTCAGGCAAAGTCCTTCAGGCTGGTTGCAGGAGCTGTATATTAGATGTGAAAACCTTGAAATACTCTGATCCTGGGTCACTTCATGGGAAATGTGATATTACTAGTTGGTGAACTAATTTCTTTTACGGAGTCCAGCTCTTTGCAACAGCAATCTGCTCTGGCCAGAAGCACAAATGCTACTGTAGCAGCTGTTTTGGGCCTGCATTTTTAGGGGGGCTCATCAGCCCGGATCACCCTGAAGCTGTGGTCACTATAAGGTGGGGGATGCTGTAAAATAAAAAAAAAACTATACTCACCTCTGTCACTCCCATCACCACTTTGGTTTTCTGTCCCCTTGCATTCCGTCACCCAGTCATGTGCTGTCTGAGCACATGACTGCTACAGCAATATTCTAGCCTCTGTGTTGGTGCAAACAGTTTCCAGGGGTCCAGGGATCTGCAACAGTGGTTCTATATGGTCCTGTAGTGCTTATACAGCATATGGCCGGCTGCTGTGGAGAGAGTCACAGAGGTGAGTATATGGTTATTTTACAGCATAAAGGAGGCTTAATTAGTAAGGTGAATGCATAAAGGCGGCATTACTACCTTAGTGGGGATATTATTACTAAAGTGGGGATATAAAAGGAGAAAATGTGTCTTTAACTGTCCTTTTTTATGGGGCTGGAAAATGTTCACATGGACAAAAGTAGCGCATCTTACATATCTTCAACATGGCCATGAAACAAACTCATATCTTAATAGCCCTATAGATTTTCCTTAGTTCCGTATTATGGTCAGCAAAACTCGGATTAAATACATATTTGTAATATACTTATCTGAAAGCGGCCTTTTGCTTTTTCTCTGTAAAATCCATACTAGCTTTGGCTTACAAACACTGATGCAAAACACTGTCCAAAATACTAACGTGGTAAAGTGTCCTAAAAGTCAAGATGTAATTTCTCTTTTTTATTTTAATACACTTCTTTTTTCCTGTTTTTTATCATCCATGTTTCAGCCTTGGTGTTTACTATATGCTCTATATTCAGGTATTGAGCTGCTTCCATTTAACCTGCCCATCAAAATGGACTATTTTGTCATGTGTCTTTTATCTATTGCTTGTCAGCAACTTTAAATCATGACTGTGAGCTAAGAATTATTTTTAAAATACTTTTTTTTTAAAGAGAATTCTAGAATTATTAAAATAAACCAGGTCAGAACACACCTTTATAACACTAACCAGGATTATAAGAAAGGGAAACTGGGACACGTTTATCAAATGAAAAATGCTGTAAAAATTATAAAACTTGTGGGTGAAAACGTGGCAAATCATGAAAAAATAATGCAAAGAGATTATTCTATTCTAGGACCCTTAATCCCTTCAGTGGCAGTCTCGGAAATTTTCCGGGACTAGCTCCACTGCCCATAGCGATATAGCTCGGACGATTTCTGGGCTATGTTTCACTATGGGACGATGCAGAACACAATGGCATAAGCTATGGCATTGTGTTCTGCACACACACCGCCTACACAGTCCCACAGAGAACCAGTGCAGGACTTTAAAAAAAGAAGCTGGAAGATATGACTGATCTGCCGGCAACTTCCCACTTCTTTTTTTTTTTAACTCCTGCACTGTTTACACATTGCCACGGAGACCATCGGCTTGCCAGAAGCCGGCTGATGATCACTGTGGCGGGGAGAGCTGGTTATTGGCTGTCGGAAAAAAACCTCCGATCTCCGCTGCTTAACCCTGTACATGGGGCTCCCTCTGTCACCATCGGACCCACCGCAGTGTGATCAGGGAGGCTTGAATATAGCCTCTGGGTCTGCCAGCTAAATTAGCATCATAGCCTGTCTATTACCCTGCTATGCTGAGGCATAGCAGAGTATTAGAAGAATAAAAAAAAAGTATTATGCAAGTGCCCTAAAGGGACAAAAATATAAACCTTTAAATGAATGGGGCCATTGAATGCAGTGATAAAAAAAAAATTTATATATATATATATTTTTTTTTTAAATGTGAAAAAGTAGCAAAAAAGAAAAAACGATTACAATTTGGTATTGGCGTAATCGTACTGGCCTGTTGAATTACTTTAATATATTACTTATACTGTTCAGAGAGTGCAGTGAAAAATAAAAATAAAAAACATGCCAGAATTACAGATTTTTTAAATCTTGCACCTAAAAAAATGGAATAAAAAGCGATCAAAATTTTACATGTTCCCAAAAATTAGATAAATGAGTTCACCCTGCAAAAAACAAGGCCTTCTAGGGCTCTGGCAATGGAAAAATAAAATGAATACGGCTCTTGGAATGTGGCGACACAAAAGCAAACCTTAAAAAAAAAATGTTTTAAATGTACAAAAATAGCAAAACATAAAACTGTATAAACTTGGGATCGCTGGAATCGCATTGACTCAGAGAATAACGTTATCACACTATTTATTCTGCACGCTGAACGCCGTAAAAATGAAATCGAAAAAAACAAATGGCAGGATTTCTTTTTTTCCCCAATCTCCCTACAAATGTTTTTTTACAAAAGTTATGCAATACATTATATATACCCAAAAATGATGGCATCAAAAAGTGCAACTTGTCCCGCAAAAAACAAGCCCTCGTATGGCCTGGTCAATGGAAAAATGAAAAAGTTATGGTTCTTGGAACGCGACTGGAAAATGAGTTCAAATTAAATGATTAGACAATTTTAAAAACCTGCCCTGGTGGGTCTGACAGGGGGGTAAGAAACCCGTCACTGAAGGGGTTAAAAGGGTAACAGCTCTGATCAGCCGCGTGGCTCATCTCAATTGTTGCTGCCGGGTTTCGGGTGTAAGAAACAGCCGGCAGACGTGATGTATGAAGAGACATCACTGCGCTATCTCTTCATACATAGACCCCCGATACAGGCTCTCAGAAGACATATCGGCGGTCCCTAAAGGGTTAAAAATGATGGAGGTTTGTTTACATAAATAAGACATTGCCTAATTCAAGATAAAAAGAATAGCACAGGCCAAATTAATCTGTGGAAAGAAGCGATCCCAAGCCAGTGGCTCAGTAGTGACATACAATCAGGCCTTCTGCACGTGGTTCTAGTGTAACTAGGTCCACCGCCATATAACTGAAAAATTAACACCAGGCTTTTATCAGTTTCACACCAGCATTATATGGGTGTATTTATATGCCGGTATTAGGCCCAAAATGGGACATTCAAATGTAGTAGAAATGCACCCAAATCACTTTCGTGTGAGATCAGCTTCTGATAAACAGTTTGGCCCTTTAATTCAATGTGGCTCTCATTGGGAGTTAATGAATACTTCATGTAATTCCTCAAAATAACCACTAGATGGCACTTCGGTCAAAGGAGAATGATTCTGCTGTAAGTCCATAGCACGTTTTTTTTCTTATATTTTTTTTACAGATTTAAAATTACTCTTGATTATGCAAATTTAGCAAAAGCATTACAATTTGTCAAATACTATAAACACCCCCTTACCAAACACTGAACAAATAACTGCCTTAGATGTGTCCAAAAGCAGGCATGAACCTAAAAAATATAAATAAATCAATACTATGATTAGCAGTTTGCATTTATTTGTCTGACAGTCATATTTTCATTAATTCATAAGACTGATGATATATACTAACATCTAGCACAACGTTCCAATATTATTGAACCACAACAGCATGCAACTTGCTGCACGCATCTAGGCTGCAGCTGTCACCTGATTATAAGTGACATTTAGTGGGTCGCTGTTTCAGATAATGATATGAAAGAACAGTAATTCATTACTGGTTTTAACTGTATCCTAATTATTCACTCATAACCAATCTTAGCATCCTGCAATTACAGTCCAGTGGGTTGATGATGTATAAAACAGCAGGTTCTATTTAATATAAATATACTACAGAATATCCTTGCGGTGGTGCGCTGGTGATTTGCACAGGGAAAAGATGTTTGCTCATGAATATCCCAGAGGATATATATGAGGGTTTCTAGCAACGCAGCAGCCGGAAGTTTTCCTGTGGGCACACTAACACAGGATGAGATATATTTTGCTCCATCATACACCCGGACTTATCTGCTTCCCTCAGGACACCCTTCTACACATAAACGCTGCTTTAAGCAGGATGTCATTTACATTGGGTTACTGTAAAAGACGAATTGTATTGCTGACCGTGTCAGATGACATACTGAAGGCAATTTAGCTGTAATGATGGCGTGTATAATCTCTTATATATCTATTTAGACCGTTATAGGATTGAATTACATTCTGACCACTCAAATTTTCATAAAGGAAAGCTCAGACTTTGAACATTTTTAATACATTACACAATATAAATATACATAAAAGGTTGAGGAACTTCGTAAATACTTTGCTTTTCTTATCTTCTACCAATTGTGAATTACATGATGCTTTCCTCGTCTATATCTAAAATTCTGATGATTTCCTGTTACAAGACAGCAATGCATTACAGAAGGGCAATCTGGTTGTAGTCCAGTATGGTTCATCTATGTGCCTGCTTGTACCATGTAGATTTAGGGTACAGAGGCTAGCCTGGCATGATAGATCTGGTTTTTCCAACCAGGGATGTACCTAGAAATTTGACCTGTGGAGGTGCTAAACCCACTCAATCAGAAGTCAATGTTTCATGGTTGCTGTGACAGCTAATTACACTGGTGACATTTGGCTAAACGGCCACAGTAAGACACCGAAGCATTATTGGCAACACGTTGTGGGCCATTGATTTTACTATGTGAAATTACAAGTCCCGGGGTGACCTTAATAATAGTAAGGACATGCTGAGAAGTGCAGTATAGAAAACTAGAATGCTGCAGTCCTTACATGTTAACATAATACTGATGCGTGATGCTGTCAGAGACTGAATGCACAGCGATACTGAGTGACTCACAGGTGACGTCCTCTGGGCTTCTTTTTCTTCTCTATCTGCTACAGACCACCTTGACTTCACCAGCTGATGTTTGTCCCTGTGAGGTTTGTACCCAGATGTGTATGGCTTTTTTGAAAATGGTAACCCCACATACTGTGTCATCTGAAAACAGTCAAAGATAGTTAAGATATTACTCAAATGTAATGCACAAATATATATATTATATATAAGATATATAATACTGTGCCCCGGCAATTAAATGACATTACAATGTGTCCCCAAAATATAAATCTGTGCTCCTTGAAATTATCTTCTTTTCTCCTCCATTCCGGACCAAACCCTCATGAAGATGACTTCCAGCCATGAATCATTTCTACTCCCCTGCCCCATTCTGTCGCTACCTCCAATACTCCTCTCAGTGCCTCCTACACAGTAACTGTTCCCATCACAAAATATTAAGGCCTCCTTATGGCCCTACAATAAGTGGCCTCCCAGTAATTACGTCCCCCAGTAATTTAGATTAATTTTTGTTGTCCCCCCAGTAATTTGTTGGCCTTAGGTAGTAAAATAAACAATTTGCTATATTCACCTCTTTTGCTCCCCTTGACTGCTCCATTTGCTGCCCCGACAGTCTTAGCTTGCCTCCCAGCAGCCAGTCATAACTGAGTACCGCCGTAGACCAGTGATTGACTGTAGCAGTCACATGCTCAGATCATGTGACCGCATCCAGGAAGTGAATGGAGACGCACGAACAGTGAGAGGAGCGGCCGAGGGTAGCCAATGGTGTGATTACACTGGCGTAACTAGAGGGGATGTGGTTGCACGCAGGCCCAGGAGCCTTAGGGGGCCCATAAGGCCTCTCTGCTCCATATAGGAACCCCAGAACTATGAATAAAGCATTATAGTTAGGGGCCCTGTTACAGGATTTGCATTGGGGCCCAGGAGCTTCAAGTTACTTCTCTGTGTGAGTATAGTAATTTATGTTATTATTCCACAGATTGAGTGACGGGGCCCAAAACACAGGTGTCTTTCAGAAAATCCAGGAGACTTCACAAATTTGAGAAGCACAACTTCCCATCTATTACAATCTTCCTCTACAGAAGCATATCTCCGCCATTTCAGTATCCCCCCCAACACCTCACCCCGAGCTCTCTCCCACTACAATATCCCTGCCCCAGAGACATGTCTCCCCCACATCAAAGACCCCTCTCCTACCACCCGCTGGTTCTCCCCTACAGCTCTTCCTCCCTCACAGGACACTGTCACAAAGACAGCCTATAATCATGTAACAGCAGTTTGTATTAGCCAATGAGCACTTCCCCTGGTCCAAGCAAGCACGCCACATTCTGCAGTTTGCACCCCTTCCTGCTCTACCACCACTTTTTGAACCCTGAGTCCTGAATCCCAGGGTGACTCACTTAATCCTCAGTGGCTCCCTCCGCTCAGTCATCGGGTAAAGAAGCTTGCTGCATAATATTTGCTGTCCCAAGCTCAGGCGGTGCGCGCTAAAAAGAGAAGGAGCTGCTAAGCTGGCAGTGCGGTTCTAACTTGGCACTTGTCACAGGCAGTGAGGTTCTAAGCTCAAAAATTGGATGAATGGCAGAGGTCGACTGGGTGCCCATAACAGTAGACATGAAACCCGGGTGACTCCCTAGAAACTTGGGTGAGTTCTCGTGCCTGCCCACTACAGAAACTTAGCGGGCTTCCACAAGCATCCCACATCCTTCTGCCATTTGCTTTTCACATCATCTTCCCAGAAACACCCTGGGTCTCCTGTGCACCCTAAAAGCTCACACAGCCCCTATGCACTTTTCAATAGCTCCTCTCCCAGCCCCAGAGGAGCCATTGATTAGGTAACTAGCCCACAAGTATAGACAAGTCGACTAGTATTAACTTGTTTTGTTATTCCTTTCTACTGAAACGTCCTGGAGTCATCCTCCTCAGATGGGTCATGTGATCTCAGTTCTGACTAGGTGCGATTTACTTGGCTTTATATTCTCTCAAGGAGTCAATTTTTCAGATAGCATAACCACTGTGATAGACCCTAGCACATAAGATCTTTAGATGGGGGCATATAAACTACTATCACAGCTACTGCTGATTAGAGGCTCCTGTCACACAGTTATAATGAAGGAGATGATAGTTCAGCTTCCTCACTGTATACTTATGGCCTTTAGCTTATTTAAGTGAAAACAGAAGGCAATGATAATTACAGTGTTCTCCCAGCAGGCAGAGATGGTATTGGTTCTAGCAGGCTTTGTGATGATATGCTGATGCATCATGGGATTGATAGTACAGAATAGTGAAAAAGAAAACCGAGACAAATCTCAACATCAAGATGGTGTCTGCACTACATAGAAGTGACTGCAAAATACACAGGAGGCCTCCATACTATGACAGATAATTAAATGTAGGGCTACAGAGGATCCAAGAGTATATAGCATTGATCAGAGGCAATTGCAGGCTAAATACAAGACAATTATATCCAGTGAGTAGCAGGTGACATCTCCAATTGAAGCCATTCTGTTAATACCTTGTCTCTGAAGAGTTTGCTACAAAGACATTTTAGATTCCCCAGTTTTTCTTTGTCCTATATTGATGTCCTAACAGTGTCAACCTGCTGCTACCCCAATATTGTACCTGCTGTGCTGCACTGTGACCCAAAATACTGTTCTGCAGATTTATTAGTTCAATTACAGATAGTCCACCTGAAAATACTAGTGCTGCTCTGCTAGTGCTCCGTACAGTATTATTGCCACACAATGCTCCCTAAAATAATTGTGCACAACAAATAGTGCCCATGACAGTGCCACAGATAGTGTGTCTCAAAAATAATTATGCCAAGGTGATAGTGTATCTAAGGGTGAAGTCACACGAACGTATATCGGCTCGCTTTTCACGCCGAGCCGATATACGTTGTCCTCGTGTGCAGGGGCGGGGGGGAGGATGGAAGAGCCAAGTGCAGGAACTGAGCTCCTGGCTCCCTCTCCGCCCCTCTGCACTATTTGTAATGGGAAGAGGTGGGACGGGGGCGGGGCTAAGTTCCAAGAATTAGCCCCGCCCCCATCCCACCTCTCCCCGTTGCAAATAGTGCAGAGGGGCGGAGAGAAGGCAGAGAGGGGGGCGGGAGCTCAGTTCCTGCACTTGGCTCTTCCATCTTCCCCCCCCCTGCACACGAGGACAACGTATATCGGCTCGGCGTAAAAACCGAGCCGATATACGTTCGTGTGACTTCACCCTAACAGTAATAATACCCACTAAGATCCTTAAAAAATAATTGTCCAAGTAGAGAGTGACCCTAACAGTAATAGTGTCCAAATAATAAAGGTGCAAAGCAGAATGCTCTCAATGCTAATACTGCCCAAACAGCACATAGCCCATAGTAACAGTGCCCCCAAAAGTGTCACAGTAGTAATAATATCACAGAAAGTGCCCCCATTATTAGTAGTATCACTATAGTAATAATGTTCTGACAAAGTGCCCTTTAGTAAAAGTGTCTGCCAATGGTAATAATGCGCACTGAGGGTCTCCATTAATAATTGTGCCCCCCATAGTAATAATGCTCCACCAAAGTGGCCCAAATGGTAATATTGCCCCCATTGTATATAGTGCCCCCAAATTTAAAGTGCATCACAAAAAGTATATACTGCAGAAGCCGGGAGTGGGAGAAGCAACAGAGGTGAGTATAACTGTTTTTATTTTTCAGTTTAGAGCAATTCCACCATCATATGTCTGGCCCTGCATTGGCCCACTGGGATCTTTCCTGGAGGGTTCAATGGCCAGTCCCCCCTTGGCCCTCAGAATGAATTTTATTGGTGGGTCCTAGGCACCCAAATCCAACACTGAATGGGAGTTGTGGTTGATGTGTACTACTTTATGCCTGTGCAGTCCATACAACAACAGCAAAGCAAAACTGCCTAACGGTAAGACTGTGTTGTCTATAGCAGTGTTTCCCATGCTCCAGACCTCAGGGACCGCCAACAGGTCATGTTTTCAGGATTTCCTCAGTATTGCACAGGTGATGTAATTATTGTCAGTACCTCAGACATTACCACAGGTGTTCTTACTATAGGGGATCCTAGAGACATGACCTGTTGGGGGTCCCTGAGGACTGGAGTTGAGAAACACTTGTCTATAGTGACCAATCACACCACAACTTTTCTGGTAAAACGATAGGTGAGCTCTGATTGGTTGTTATGGCCAATAAGGTCAGTCGGGGGGGGGGGAGAAGTTGAGTTTCACATGAGCGGATTTGATGTGCACATATGCTAAGTGGTAATACATAGGCATTGAAATGCATGGACTTTCGCCGTTTCACTCACACTTGCGTGTAGGAATTGCGGATTCCACGAGCGGAAGAAAAATCACAGCATGCTCTATTTTAGCAAGGATTCCATGTGTATGGGCTCCATTGATCTCTCTGAATGCTCTGAACGAGGATTCATGGGTATGTCACTAGGAGACCAGATACAAAAAGTACAAAGAAATCAGGAATTTGCAGGCAGACAATGCAGGACAGAGTCTGGGGAGCAGCACACCCATCCAGACTGTCTGCAACCTCTGCTTATTCTTCTGAGCTGTTCCTCCACAAGAATAAGTGGGTTTTTTGTTTGGTTTTTTTTTAGGTGGTTTATACTACTTCCAAAATAAGTAGTATAAAAGCAGCCAAGCCTGAAGGCCCACAGAACAGCTCTCACCACAATAGCACGAGAGAATGTCGCCTGAGCAATAGAAAGCTGTTTCCAGGGTGGTTGGGCTGCTTTCTGATGTCATTCCATGTTTGTTCTTCCGTGCAGATGATGCATTGTCCATAAGCGTGCATCTGCGTGGAAAACCACATGTAGATGTTTCCATGATCACTCGCAGGTCTTCCACTGCGGACATCCAACCTGCTCATGTGAGCCTGGCCAAATGAAGCTGAAAGTGAAGAGATCTTTTAGGCCCCATTCCCAGAGGTTGTTATACATCTATGGGCAACTATCACAATCACATAAAAGATAGGACTTGCCGTAACCTCTCCTACACGAGGCGTTACTTGTCTTGAGGAAACTTCCTCGAAGTGTTTGGAAGAGTTAAAGGGGCCGCTGTGCAGCCCGCCCCTCCCCCTCCCAGGGACTGGGATCATCTTGCTATATGTGGTGTATTCCCCATGCAGGACCCCCTGCAGACCCCACTGCTGTCCTGTCACTAGGTAGAAGGAGGAGCAGCGCTCTGTACATTGCAGTGTGGGCTCTGGTGACAGCGCTGCTCCCACATGCAGAGGACACTGCAGGACTGACAGAAGAGCCCACAGCGGCTTTTACATAACAGCCCTCTCAGTATGGGAAGCGCCAGCAGCGGGGATCTCACGGCGACGACTGCTTGATCTCTCTGGGATCTACTTCGGATTCTTCCTGGGATCTGGTGCACGTTTACTATATAGATAGCCTATAGCCAGCTGTACGTTGTCTGCGAGCTGACATGCCCGGCCGCAGCTAGCAGCAGCGGGCTTCTATCTGGGGCTGCCACTCTGCTCGTCTGGGGGAAGTTATGGCTTGAGACAACATGGGGGATCGGAAGAGAGAAGGACTTTGCAGGTAACACGGGCACAAGACCCGGGAGGAGGAGGAGGAGGGGTGCACAGGGTGGTGGGTGCCCCAAATGTACATATATAACATTGCTGAAGCTGCAGCTCCCACTGTGAGGCACGGAGCTGCAGGAAGGCCACAGTCCCATATGCACGCGAGGCAGTACAATGCTGCAGGACGAGCCGCTCGGTTGATGTATTGTACATCTCTACAGCTGGTGATGGCGCTACATACATGGACATTCCTGTTTGTAGCATTGTATTGGCAGCTGTGTCTGCTCTACAGCTTCTTTATGCTGGACGGAGAGTTTAGTTGGAAGGTGTTTGTGCTGCTGTCTCTGAGGAGGCGTCACACCAATGTCATAACATGCTGGACAGGCCTGAGCGCCATGTGTGTCCTCTGAGCACTGCTACATTGTATCACTGGCCATGTGTGTCCTCTGAGCACTGCTACATTGTATCACTGGCCATGTGTGTCCTCTGAGCGCTGCTACATTGTATCACTGGCCATGTGTGTCCTCTGAGCGCTGCTACATCGTATCACTGGCCATGTGTGTCCTCTGAGCGCTGCTACATCGTATCACTGGCCATGTGTGTCCTCTGAGCGCTGCTACATCGTATCACTGGCCATGTGTGTCCTCTGAGCGCTGCTACATTGTATCACTGGCCATGTGTGTCCTCTGAGCGCTGCTACATTGTATCACTGGCCATGTGTGTCCTCTGAGCGCTGCTACATTGTATCACTGGCCATGTGTGTCCTTTGAGCGCTGCTACATTGGCTATGGGCAACTTTTAACTGTATTACAATCACATAATAGATAAGACTTGTGGCAGAAACCTCTCCTACACGAGGCGTTACTTGTCTTCAGGAAACTTCCTCGATGTGTTTAGAAGAGTTAAAGGGGCCGCTGTGCAGCCCGCCCCTCCCCCTCCCAGGGACTGGGATCATCTTGCTATATGTGGTGTATTCCCCATGCAGGACCCCCTGCAGACCCCACTGCTGTCCTGTCACTAGGTAGAAGGAGGAGCAGCGCTCTGTACATTGCAGTGTGGGCTCTGGTGACGGCGCTGCTCCCACATGCAGAGGACACTGCAGGACTGACAGAAGAGCCCACAGCGGCTTTTACATAACAGCCCTCTCAGTATGGGAAGCGCCAGTAGCGGGGATCTCACGGCGACGACTGCTTGATCTCTCTGGGATCTACTTCGGATTCTTCCTGGGATCTGGTGCACGTTTACTATATAGATAGCCTATAGCCAGCTGTACGTTGTCTGCGAGCTGACGTACTCGGCAGCGGCTGGCAGCAGCGGGCTTCTATCTGGGGCTGCCACTCTGCTCGTCTGGGGGAAGTTATGGCTTGAGACAACATGGGGGATCGGAAGAGAGAAGGACTCTGCAGGTAACGTGGGGAGGAGTGTACAGGGTGGTGGGTGCCCCAAATGTACATATATGACATTGCTGAAGCTGCAGCTCCCACTGTGAGGCACGGAGTTGCAGGAAGGCCACAGTCCCATATGCACGCGAGGCAGTACAATGCTGCAGGACGAGCTGCTCGGTTGATGTATTGTACATCTCTACAGCTGGTGAAGGCGCTACATACATGTACATTCCTGTTTGTAGCATTGTATTGGCAGCTGTGTCTGCTCTACAGCTTCCTTATGCTGGACGGAGAGTTTAGTTGGGAGGTGTTTGTGCTGCTGTCTCTGAGGAGGCGTCACACCAATGTCATAACATGCTGGACAGGCCTGAGCGCCATGTGTGTTTTCTGAGCGCTGCTACGTTGTATCACCTGCCATGTGTGATGTCTGAGCGCTGCTACATTGTATTACCTGCCATGTGTGATGTCTGAGCGCTGCTACATTGTATCACCTGCCATGTGTGATGTCTGAGCGCTGCTACATTGTGTCACTGGCCATGTGTGATGTCTGAGCGCTGCTACATTGTGTCACCGGCCATGTGTGATGTCTGAGCGCTGCTACATTGTGTCACTGGCCATGTGTGATGTCTGAGCGCTGCCACATTGTGTCACCGGCCATGTGTGATGTCTGAGCGCTGCTACATTGTGTCACCGGCCATGTGTGATGTCTGAGCGCTGCTACATTGTGTCACTGGCCATGTGTGATGTCTGAGCGCTGCTACATTGTGTCACTGGCCATGTGTGATGTCTGAGCGCTGCTACATTGTGTCACTGGCCATGTGTGATGTCTAAGCGCTGCTACATTGTGTCACTGGCCATGTGTGATGTCTGAGCGCTGCTACATTGTGTCACCGGCCATGTGTGATGTCTGAGCGCTGCTACATTGTGTCACCGGCCATGTGTGATGTCTGAGCGCTGCTACATTGTGTCACCGGCCATGTGTGATGTCTGAGCGCTGCTACATTGTGTCACCGGCCATGTGTGATGTCTGAGCGCTGCTACATTGTGTCACCGGCCATGTGTGATGTCTGAGCGCTGCTACATTGTGTCACCGGCCATGTGTGTCGTCTGAGCGCTGCCACATTGTGTCACTGGCCATGTGTGTCGTCTGAGCGCTGCCACATTGTGTCACTGGCCATGTGTGTCGTCTGAGCGCTGCCACATTGTGTCACTGGCCATGTGTGTCGTCTGAGCGCTGCCACATTGTGTCACTGGCCATGTGTGTCGTCTGAGCGCTGCCACATTGTGTCACTGGCCATGTGTGTCGTCCGAGCGCTGCCACATTGCGTCACTGGCCATGTGTGTCGTCTGAGCGCTGCCACATTGCGTCACTGGCCATGTTTGTCGTCCGAGCGCTGCCACATTGCGTCACTGGCCATGTTTGTCGTCCGAGCGCTGCCACATTGTGTCACTGGCCATGTTTGTCGTCCGAGCGCTGCCACATTGCGTCACTGGCCATGTTTGTCGTCCGAGCGCTGCCACATTGCGTCACTGGCCATGTTTGTCGTCCGAGCGCTGCCACATTGCGTCACTGGCCATGTTTGTCGTCCGAGCGCTGCCACATTGCGTCACTGGCCATGTTTGTCGTCCGAGAGCTGCCACATTGCGTCACTGGCCATGTTTATCCTCTGAGCGCTGCCACATTGCGTCACTGGCCATGTTTGTCCTCTGAGCGCTGCCACATTGCGTCACTGGCCATGTTTGTCGTCTGAGGGCTGCCACATTGTGTCACTGGCCATGTTTGTCATCTGAGGGCTGCCACATTGCGTCACTGGCCATGTTTGTCCTCTGAGCGCTGCCACATTGCGTCACTGGCCATGTGTGTTGTCTGAGGGCTGCCACATTGGGTCACTCAGCTTCTTCATGTTGTTTGCGGTGGAATGCTGACCAGATAGGAAGACAAGTCGGAGACCAGTTGGTCACTGTAGGACATGTTCAGCTTCATTGTATCCCTGTGAGGTGTGATGAAGTATATATGGCCTGGCTGAGGTAGTGTGTATACATGAGCCATTTTGTGGCACTTGCCTCACAATCACCTCAGTGTTGCCATTCTGGTTGGTGCACCCCTGGAAGGTCCCTATAACAGCTCTGATGGGACGTTTTTCAACTGTCTGCAGCCTGACTGAGGGGCCTAGTAGTCTTGAAAGCTTGTATACATAGTTTTTAGGGTTGGCCAGTAAAGGTCTCACCGCTATAATGCTTTTGTCTGTTTTACGCAAGAGTATTTGGCATCATAGATTTTTCTATGATGCCAAGGAAAATATATATATACATTAACCTAAGCAACTTGCATGTGATGAAGTGTCGTATGCGCTATTTTACAGTAGTCCCCACTCTGGCTATTTGTGGATTGTGGGAAATTATGTTATTTGTGATAACCCAAGCACTTGCACAGTCAGAATCAGGAAGCTCATGGTAACATTTCCGGACGTATGGTCACACATTTATCTGGAGTATGTTAAATATTAGTGCTATTGAGTTTATGTTACCAGTTTGTTATACTGTTACTGTGGATGTGCCACTGTGTCTTGCAGTAGTTTTGGGCCTTTAGATTCGCAGTCCCAATATAATAGGAAGCTAGAAATGACTAATCGGCAATAAATGTACACTTTTTAAATATTTTAGAAAATATAAAATATTCCATTGTGATTCTTGAATGTGTAATTTATACTTTTATGTATAAGGGTGATTTTGCATGTACAAAGGTTGGACAGTTTTCCGTCTTTGCATATATAATGTGATTATAAATGTTTTGGATTATACCTTTTTGTATTATTTTAAAGACTTTTTTGCGTACACTTAGTTTCCCTGGATTAAGTGTAATTTATTTTGCAGTTCTTAGAAACCTTCCAAGTATGCAGAGTATTTCCACAATCAGCAACTAAAAACGCAGCTTAATCTGCTGCTGCGGATTTCCGCTCCACTACCTGTCTGTATACGTGTGGAATTTTTAGGCGTGTCTTGCAGAAATATTTAGCATGTGTGAAAGGTTCCCTACTACAAAATATAACTTGGATGTTATAGCTTCATGACTCATTTGCATAGAGTATGTTTGGTTCGCGTGCCATATGTGTATTCCACGGACGGCACACAGCCCCGTAATAGCCTGGCTGGTGGTCTGCGTGAAAAAAAATAGTTGTATGTGCTATTTTCATCCATTTCCCAGATACAATGTGCAAGGTTGTGAACATCAGACGGCACACAGACAAATGTTTGAGTGCTTTCAAACGTGTTTTGTGCCCAGTTTTCACATGTGCGCATTTGCGCGGCAATATGCAGAGCATAGAACCCATTGATTTCATTGGGTTCGCTCACATTTCCATATTTTGCGTGCAAAAAAAAAAATATATAACCTGTTCTATTTTTCTGTGTATTTGCACAACAAAGGGCCCCCAAGAAGTCAATGGGCGGTGCGCAATATGCAAAGAGATACGTGAAACCCTGCGTAATTGTGCTAGAAAAAGAACAGATCTGGAAATAACCATTTGAATCGGTACGTTTATTTGCTGCGCATATGTACATGCCATGAAGGGACAAAAGGTGTAGTGAATAACGCCAATGCGTTCGTTCATTCATTCCGCTAAAATGCAGTGCTTTGGCGCACGCAAATGCACTTGTACTCCTGTGAAGCTGGCCTAAAGGTGTGTTCATACGTAGCTGATTTGGTAGAAATTTTGTTGCAGATCTATACCAAAATCCACAGCTAATCAGCTATGTGTGAATGCACCCTAAGACCTCATGCCCACGGCCGTGACAGACTCCGCCAGCAGAATATCGCAGTTTGCCACGGCGCCCACCAAAACCTCCATACTCAGCACTCCGAGTCGGCTGTACATGTCCTGCATGGAAGGCCGGTGCGCATGCGCAGTACAGCGTGTGGCACGCCGGCAGTGCCGGACGACGCGGCCGTCGGCGGGTGGGAACGTGTATTCAGGCGATACTTCAGCTGTGCTACAGTGTAAGTATAGCGTGACGGCTGACTTTCAGATAAAGCATGCCGCATTTTCTTTCATGCTGCGGAATTCCGCAGCGTGAACATTGAGCTATTAGGTTCAATAGAACCTAATAGCTGCGGGACAACGCCGTGGATTTCCACCGCGTAAACCGCAGCAGAAATCCTGCCGGGGTCATTAGCCATTAAATGGACATGTGAGTATGAATATGGCCTAATGGACTGTCATAAATAGCGGAATTGTGACTGGGGATTTATTGACTTGATAGTCTACTGGGGAAACTTTGCATGTATGCATTAATACTGTATGTTCCCAATATTACAGTTACAATAAATCTACATGCATTGAATGTACAGTACTTTTTTGTGTCTATAGATAGGTTTGTTTCCATTAGTGTAGAAGCAGTATTGTGAATACAGCTCTGTAGTCAGTGCAACACAGGATCTGTAATAGGCCCCATTTACATGGCCGTATTTTAGTCAGTATTTGTAAGCCAGTGGGTCCAAAGAAAAGGTACAAATCTTTCCATTGTACTTTCTGTAGTTTCCACTCCTGCTTTTGGCTTACAAAGACTCATGCAAAACGAATAGTAATGGGGTCCGTTCAGCTTCCCATATGCCAGACAACATAGTTCTGTCCTATTTCTGAGATTTTGTGCAGGGTCTGCCCTGGAGGTTTCGAATAAAGCCTCCAGCGTAGATCTGAACGTATATTTTAAGCTGCTGTCAGGGTTTCCATCTTTCTGCTCCATTCGTGGAGGAGAGGAAAAAACAAATGAAATGCATAGCCATGTGCACACATTGAGATCAATGGGAAGTACTTGCTAATACTCTGACGCCCGGGAAACAAGCGCCGGAGGATCACAATTTAACAGAAGTGATGTCAGGTATTTTTGCATTTAGAACGCTTGGCATCCGCGGGCGAAACTCACGTTGACAAGTGTGATATCAGGCTGGGGCTCTCGGCCCAATATCGCTCTCACCCCTGTGGATGTAGCCTAACCTGTGTCAGATGCTGCTCGCTGCAAAGAACCAGGGCTTTTTGCAACTAAATGACAAGTGAATTGTTAACAGGATGCAAACATGTAAAATGTGTCTTTTATGTTTGATCATATCTTTGTAAGGAAGCCAGTCACAAACAGTTTCACCATTACTCTCTTCTGAGGGATTTCCCCCAATAACTCCCTAGAAAGGGTACACAAAACCTCAAGTGTCATCTGTTTGGTAACATCTTATTTGTATTTCACCATAAATAAAGTTAGCTTTAGGGCTGACCTTTTCATTTAGAAATAATTTCAGTTTTGTAAACAGAAAAAAAGCTAAAAGCAAAACGCAATGCTCTATAAGCAGGACTGTGGTCGTAATTGGGAAGATGAAGGAACGTTGGAGCAGCGGGGCTGGGTGGTTCAGCTGATGCAGCTCTTAGGCCAAAACTCGTGCTTCCTATTCTTGTTTTAATAGAAAGTGCACTGGGGTAAGGTGCGGCAACATGCTTTTTAGTAAATTTAGGGTATCTTATGGTTAACTGTGTGCCAAAAATGAAATCTACACCAGCTACGAGCTGCCATAGATGTGCACCATAAATCAAATTATAGTAAAGAAATCCATCCATGGGAGGCATAAAAATCTAAAAAGTCAGAATTTTTTGCTCAAAAAATGAGTGCCTTAAAGTGTGTGGACAATTGAGGACCATAATGTTTATAAGGATGTTGCTGTATTTATGTTTAAGGGCACTCAGTTACTTGTACAGAGCCCACCGAAGGGGGACCACTTTATTAACTGCGCAAGTATTCAACCCCAATAAGGGATATACTTATCCCTCTGTGGCCACCGGGATCTTATTTTTTTTCTCTTTAATATGTAGTGATGAAAAGGTTAACATTGCATTTCCTGACTACAAGGGAGCACTGCCGGCCTTTATACAGTGTTTGAAATGTCTGCTAAAAAGAGGAAGAATCATTTTGCAACTAGATACAGCAATATATTCTTTTACCTGTCAAATATCTCCACCAACAGAGCCATTTCATCAGATTTTTGGCCTTTACTCATGATATGTTAGGTCATTGGGACTGCTCTATTGTTCTGGGTATAAAGATAGCAGTGCAGTTCATTCTCCTAGCAAAAAGACTAAGGCCCCCCCCCCCCCACCATACTCATCAGAGAAGTCATTCAAACTTATTGACCGTGTACAAGGGCCTTCTATGTTGATGATGTGAGAGGAAAGAAGGTTCGGGCACATTGCGCTCCACTACCCAATCCTTTTTGTTCTCCTTGAAGATAAGCAGTGGCTAGAGGTGTGTGGCAGTCACAAACTTCCCTCTGCCCATGGAAAATATTTGAGCACTCGACCGAACTATGTGTTCGATTGACAGCTATTGGAGGTGTATGGGCACCTTAATGTTCTTAAGGGGAAAAAAAAGTTACATTATGCTCCTTCTATAGAGTGCTGATTCAGCAAGACTAGCTCTCTGAAAAAGAAATTGTAAAACTGACCAAGGAAGCATTGCTCTTAGCACCATCACTGTAGTTTTATGCTACTGAGATATTTGCCAGTATGAGATATAGGGCCTTTGTTCTCAGTCTGTGGTAGGTGTATCCCCAAAGATACATGGGGTAAGCATAGTGGCTTGCCTTGCAATGCTGGGGCCCTGGGTTCAAACCCCACCAAGGGCAACATCTTTGTGACGTTTGTATGTTTTCCCTGTGTTTGTGTAAGTTTCCTCGGGGTACTCTGGTTCTCCCAAAGACATATTCATAGGTGAACTTCGTCTGTGAGCCCCAAAGGGGAGATCGTGATGTACAGTGCTTCAGAATAAGTATGTGCTATATAAATGTGTAAATACACTTCTCTGGGGGATATTTGTAGTATTCTGGCTCCATTGATTCCCAGCCTTATTTCTGAAGGGGAACCTCTGAAGTTTTCACTCCTGGGGAATCCCTGTGGAATCCCTAATGATGTCCTAGTCTTAAAGAAGCTTTGGTAGAGAGGCAGGTGCTGCATTCTATAATTATTGCCCAGTACAATAATTTGGCTCATAAGTTTACTGCTTTGAAAAGCATCGCTTAGTTCTGCTAAAAACCAATTTCTCACACACTGTCGCGGCCGCACAAACACGGGACAATCATTGCCTGAATTTGAAAATTTGGGTGATAATCACCCCGTATAAAGGTACCTTAAGGGCCTGTTCACACCTTGCTACTCATTCCATCCAGGGGTTCAATCAGGCTTTATTTCTAAATTTCCCAAAACTGCACCCCTGTATGGAACTTGTATGAGTGAGTGCTGATAAGTATTGAGCCTTACCCAAGCGAGGCCCAATTAAAAGGTCTGAGATAATGTAGGACTTCAACTGGGTCTCCTGTACAAGTTTAGAGCAAGTAACATTGTAACCTTATTAATAATGGCTGAAATGTTACTGTATGTGCTACTGTTCTATTAATTCACTCTATCCAGTTTATCTGCTGCTGGCATAATGCCTCGGGGCTGCCTTGCTGCTATCGAGCTAAGAATTATACCACTATTGCTCGTAGAATTGTAACATTTCAGCAGGTTTCATTAATGTTGGTCAGTTGTTCCACCATTCCGTCCAAGGGTGTCATTTTTGGGGATTTAGGCCGCCTAATTCTCACAGCTGGATGCGGTCCCGTGCCCCTGCAGAGGCCTGCGGCACTGTGTGCCGGCTATCGGCCAGCCGGCGCATGCGCAGAGAGGAGCCGGCTCGTCACCACTGACATTTCTGTGTGGGCATCTGCGAGACCTGCACAGAAATAGAACGTGCCACGATTTGTTTTCCGCGTGTGATTTCACGCAGACAAATCTCAACACTCTGCCTAGGATTGTGTTTTCTAATGCAATCCTATGGCAGCGGCCACGGGCAGAAATTCTGCTGGAAATCCCGCTGCGGAATTTCCGCCTGTGTGCAGGGGGCCTTAGACGTAAAGCCCAATGGAACTCCTGGACAGAATGACTGGCCCTAAGCTTGACCGTGATGTTAAAGGAGTTGTCCAAGCTAGGGCTCATGTCCACAACTGTATTTATCACTGTGTGTTGCGCGGATGCGTGATATGCAGTGAATGGAGTCAGTAATGGACTTTTATTGATTCATGCACATCAGCGTGTAGATACTGCATGTAGGTACGCATGAGAAATAAATCGCAGCATGCTCTATTTCCCTGCATACCATGCGGCATATGATACTGTCCATTCACAATACATTTCATATGGGCAGCGATTTCCTACACATTCTTTCTCTGAAATAGAGGGAAATTTGCACTGCGCACACAGCCATATGTGGTCTCTGACTGGTCTCTGCTGGCCGAGCATATGTTTGCTAAATGGGTAAAATGCTTTTGGGAGAGCCACAGAGTTTTACGTATACGCCCGTGGGCATCAGAGGAAACAATTGTCACCCGTTCCCATATGAGTTTTAAAAAATCAGAAGTCACTCGCCTCTTCCCCGCCAGTCCCCTGCGCTGTCACTGGCTGCTACTGTAGATTTACAGGACGTCACAGCAGCCTGTAAACCAAGACAGTGGAGACCGGAGCCAGCGGCTGGGGACGAGCGAGGTGAGGATAATTTCTTAGTGAGACAGGCCTGTCAGGAGAGGTGATGGGTTCTCTTTAAACTATGTACGTTGTTCACTCATGATACATTCCCTTTTAATTTAGACTTTTTACATAGTTTCATTTTTTATTTTGCATTGCATTATAGCAATTAAATATGTTGCAAAGCCGTACATACATTTTAACTTCTTGGTGGATTTAGTATATAGCGTCGCAATGTGCATGCGAGTGAGATGCAAGGTTTCCCATTGAAATCAATGCGAAACACTTTCGAGCCTCCGTTGTACGTAAGGATCAGAATTTCACCGATGCAAGGCGGTTTTGCCTGAAAAATGCCTCGCATATGCAGGTAAATCCCACATTGGTAAGTGTGATATCGGCCCGAGTTTCTCCATCAGATATTGCGTTTGCCCTTATGGAGGTGGCCTCCGCAGTATGTGTCAGCTGTATATCACAAATGACTCATAGCTGCAGCAGTGGGGATAATCAGATTAGCCTCCTGGCTAGAAAGAGGGAGGGTGGCCCTTCTCAGTCATTGCAAAAACTCTTACCCCCCCATCTATGATGCTATCTTGGAATGTTGATGGCTTGTCATGACAGGTGTGGGCCTAATCAAGGACCTCAGGTGGGTAGTCGTAGTACTCTGCCTGACAAAGGCTAGGCCTTATAGGATGCCTTTTAGTGTTATGCTATAGGTCATAATACACTGCAATACAGAAAATAATTTTTGATCAATTAAAATGACTATATTCTGTAAAAGAGGTAGAGCAAAAAGTTCATATAATTGGTATCACCACGTCCTTAGCAACCTGACCTATAAAATGATGTTATTTAACGCGCACTGTGAATGCTTTTAAAATCTAAAATAACGAACTGTGCAAGAAGATTGTTATATTTTTCTTGATCTTGCCTTCGAAGAAACAGAAAAGGGAGTGATGGAAAAGTGTGCAAAATTAGGAAAATATAAAAAAAAATTATATACATTTCCCGTAATTATACTGACCATAGAATAAAGTTAGCATGTCATTTATACTGCATGGTATTCCATTAGTCTTACCAAAAAAGTATCAAAAGTTTTCTCAGTACATTATCTGTGTCCTAAAATGGTGCCACTAGAAAATACTACTTGTCCTGCAAAAATATTGAAAAAAATCACTGCATCCTAAAGACCAAAATAGACCATGTTCTTATGGGGTTGAAGAGACACAGTTCAATTTCTGTAATCTAGGTTTCCTTAAAGGGGTTGTCCCGCGCCGAAACGGGGTTTTTTTTTTAACCCCCCCCCCCCCCCCCGTTCGGTGCGAGACAACCCCGATGCAGGGGTTAAAAAAACAAACCGGAGAGTGCTTACCTGAATCCCGGCGGTCCGGCGTCTTCATACTCACCTGCTGAAGATGGCCGCCGGGGTCTGCTCCCTCCGTGGACCGCAGCTCTTCTGTGCGGTCCATTGCCGATTCCAGCCTCCTGATTGGCTGGAATCGGCACGTGACGGGGCGGAGCTACACGGAGCCGGCATTCTGCACGAGCGGCCCCATTGAAGACAGCAGAAGACCCGGACTGCGCAAGCGCGGCTAATTTGGCCATCGGAGGCCGAAAATTAGTCGGCACCATGGAGACGAGGACGCCAGCAACGGAGCAGGTAAGTATAAAACTTTTGATAACTTCTGTATGGCTCATAATTAATGCACAATGTACATTACAAAGTGCATTAATATGGCCATACAGAAGTGTATAGACCCACTTGCTGCCGCGGGACAACCCCTTTAAGATTAGGTAACATGTTGCTTTCACATATAAAGGGTGCGTTCACACGAGCGCATAAACGGCGCGTTTTTAGGCCCAATCGTATATACGTGACCATCTGAGGCAATAGTTTCGAATGTATTCGTTCACATGGGCGATTTTACGGCGTAAAAACGGCAACCCGAAAAAAAACCCGGAACATATGCGACCGAAATACACGCCAACGCATATTCGATGGCCGAAAAGATAGTTTGCAAAGTAGGAACAAACGAAAATACGCTTTCTAGCTCTGGTCGTGATCGGCGAAAAACGTTCTCTCTGGCGATTATACGTTGCGCTCATGCGAAAGTAAATACGCCTACGCTCGTGTGAACGCACCCAAAGGCTGCTGAAGTCCATACCAACTGGTCTGGTTCATTAAAAAAATGATGGGTTGGAGGTGACTATCACATTTGTGAAAAAGGTGCACCTGAGACTTGCGTAAACAGAATGATGCCATCTGAAAATCAGACACCACCAAAACCCTAGAAAGGGGGAAGTATGATTTACCCTGGTGTAGGCATTTCTCACTGATTTACTTTATTGCAATTTTAAGACTCACTAAATTGACAGTTTCACTTTCACTAAAACCACAGTGATTGATTTTATGCCTTAGATATGAGTGTGCAAACAGCATGGTGTTTATATTGACAACAGTTGTGTAGTGAACTTCATGTTCTTCTCTAGATCCATATCAAGCTGGAACAGTCTACCCTGTAAGAGTGACATGCATCCAGAACGGAAATTACTACACAACGCTGTACTTGTGCAGTTTTTTGAAAGCCGGATTCTACTCTAAGAAACGCCTTTTTAATTATATTTTCAGTCCACTGGGATGTAGGATTCAGACTCAAGGGAAAGTACACAATCTGTTTAATAGACATCTAGGATTTTTGCATAATTTGAAATGTATGTCATTAACCAAATTCATCAATGTAATTTAGAATTTTTTATATTTCTAATATCTGTAGCACAATATTTCTTCTCCCATGCAACTATTGCACAGCTAAATGAATTCATAGACTGATCTAATAAGGATGACCTCAATAAAGTATCTAAAGTCAACGTAGGTCTTGTTTGTAGACGTTGAATGTCGAAAATTGGCATAGTTGGATCATGATTTCTAGGGAGGCAGATGTGTGCACTGTTTATTAAAAGGATTTTCCAGTTGGCCTATACTCAGTATAGGTCCTCAATAGTAGATTTACGAGGGTCTGCCTCCTGGGATCCCTGCCAATCAGCTGTTCATCCGCTCAGTGCGCTTGTGCACTGATCTGATTTCTGCAGGAAGCAGACAGCTTATTTCCCACTGCAGTGGCCAGGCTTGGTATTGCAGGACAAGTTTCCACTGATGAAATGAGTGGTATCTTTGTGTGTAATACCAAGCCTGGCCACTGCTGAGAGAACAGAGCTGTCTGCTTACTGCACACATTAGATCCATGCATCAGCACAACTGTCCAGTGAGAAGCTAATCAGTTGGTGTTCTGGATGGCAAACCCTCACCAATCTACTGTGGATGTTCTATCCTGAGCATAGACCATCAATAGTTTACAACTGGACAACCCTTTTAATGCACTGCACCATATTTCAATTATGTACTGACAACATTGGAGCTAGACAGTGACAAAATATTGTGGCACATGAGAATGCAGAATGTAAACTCAGTTAAATGTATCAAGAGGAACAGTTTTCAGTCTCTTTACTTGGATCCAGTTTTTTGGTACAGCATATGGATGAGGATATAGGCCTACAATGCAGCCATGTAAACTTCAAATTACATTTGTTTTTTTGCTACAATTGTCCTAATCAGTAAACTCTTTGAAGCACTGTTTCCCAAATGATGTTTCACCTGGACATTACCTTTCCTTTGACAACCAGGCACTAAGAATTCTCACTGGTTGATGATGGCACATGAGTAAAGGCCCATTTACACGGAACAATGATTGTTTAAAAATCGCTAAAAAGCGTTCGTTTGAGCGATAATTGTTGTATCTAAACGCACGGCCATCATGGACTTTTCGTGCACTGCTAGCTGATCGTTAAATTCAGTACAACCTAAAAATCGTCATTCAGCCTTATCAGCAGTTCTCCACAGGGAGTGCTGATAGTATTGTTTCCCCTCGGAGAACAAAAGAACTGAAAGCAGATAAGAGCGCTCGGGCTATTAACTGCTTTCAGCTGCCCTTGCACACTTAATTGCTCTTAAGTAGCTGAGTAGCTATTTAAAAGTTTATGCAAAATGATCGCTCAAAGCTGTCACTCAGACTGTCCTTTGAACAATTTTTTTTTTATTTTTGAGCAATCATCGCTCTGTGTAAATCGCCTTTAACAACAATTGTTATCTTTTAGCATTAGCAAGACTATAAGGAGGTCGGGTGTATAGCCTCAATTCCAAAAAAAGTTGGGACACTTTAAAAATGTAAAGAAAAAAAGAGTGCAATGATTTGGTTTTGGTTATCTCGTATAACCATATTTTATTCGGAATAGAACATATCAGAAGTTGAAAGTGAGACATTTTTCCATTTTATTGTAAAAACTAATTAACTTAGAAATTGATGGCAGTAACACATCTGAAAAAAAAATTGGGACAGGTTCATGTTTACCTTTGTGCAGCATCCCCTCTTCTTTTTGCAAAAGTCTGCAAGCGTCTAGGAAGTGGGAGACCAATTGCTGGCATTTTGGGAGAGGAATGTTGTCCTAATCTTGTTTGATGTAGGAATCTAGCTGCTCAACAGTTCTGGGTCTTCTAATGTTTTCTATTGGTGAAAGGTATGGACTGCAGGCCAGTTCAGACTCAGACTTTTCTGCAAAGCCATGCTGGTTCTGATGGATGCAGAATGTGATTTTGTATTGCCTTGCTGAAATATGCAAGGCCTTCCCTAAAAGACATGTTGTCTGGATGGGAGTATATGTTCTAAAACCTCTGTACCGCTCAACATTATTAGTGCCTTTCAAGATGTGTCAACTGCCCATGTCATAGGCACTAATGCAATTCCATACCATTAGAGATGCAGGCTTTTGAACGGTGTGCTGATAACAATCTGGATGGTCTCTCCCCTCTTGATTTTGCTGGACATGGTGTCTGTGGTTTCCTAAAAGAATTTAAAATTTTGATTAATGTGACCACAGAACAGGTTTCCGTTTTGCCTCAGTCCAGTTTAAATGAACTCTTGCCCAGAGAAGAAGACGGCATTTCTGGATTGTGTTGTTATATGGCTTGTTCTTGCATGATACGGCTAAGATTGCCAAATCATTGCATTCTTTTTTTCTTTATTTACATAACGTCCCAACGTTTTTGGAATTGGTGTTGTAGATCTCACATTCTAAAAGAATGAAAATTAAGGTAGTACTCTACCTCTTTATCCAGCTACAGCTAAGGGAACAACAAATATTTGTCCTGTAAGGCTTCCTGTAGGCCTCTGGAATGCCACCACTCTGAAACGAGCTTTGGAGACATCACTAATCATAACATTCTGACATTTTCAGTATCTGGTTTTTGTTTAGCTGGAGGACTCTGTTCTTTACATCTCAACCCATCCCAACAATTCAAGTTAAAGATAAAATAGTTCTGTTTAAGTGGAATTTGCTTTTCCAGAATGGAGCAAATGTGTTGTGGTAGAGTATAGATCAATGATGGCAACCTTTTCAGCTTGGTGTGTCAAAATTTGCCAAAAAACCGAGCATAACTGAGAAAAAAAACAATAAATTTGCGATATTTATAGTTAAAATAACAAAAATGTATAATTGGTATAATTGTAATGTATAACTATTTAATAAACCCAAAACACCCATAGCACAGGCCCTTGCCTCTCCCACCCTCCCCCTCATTCACGTCACTCCCCGGCCACGGACTCCGCTCTGCGCATGCGCCAGCTACCCGGCAGCCGGCACATGAAAGAGCCGGGGCCACGGGAGCAGGTGAGTGTCACGCTGCTCTCTGCAGACGCTCGGGTCGGGTCCCGCCGCGAGAATTCTCGCAGCCGGATCCGACCCAGCCATCTGCAGGCGGCCTAAGGAGAACCTGTTATGTTTTAGAAAACCTAAAAACTCTGGTGCACTTTTAGTCCTATATCTGAAATAGCTGTTGGCCAAATGGTCACCTTGCCACAGCTATTTCCATCAATTCCAGCATAAACATGAAAGCTCAGCTTGACTGTGTGTGCATATTTATTTCAATTGGGAAAGGAGTTAAGATGCTGTCAGACACTTTTGGCAGTGGTTTATTTCCCGTGGGAAGAAAGGGTGAAGCGTTCTTTTCTTGCCACATCTGCCATTGGGAGGTAGTCAAGAGGCCCCAGTAACATGAGATTTTCAGCCATTTCCTCAAATGGTTGTTGACTTTTACCTTATGTGTATGACCAGATTTAGTAATACAGTTTATTGGCCCATGTTTTAAAATTTACATGGAGCAAACTTGGTTAAACCCCTAGCCCCAGCAGCTGTAGCAGTGGAAATTTAGAATTACGTGGCACCCATTCAAATGAATACAGGTTTTCCTTAAAATTGGCTGTAATATATACATATAGAATTGGCCTGTGTCTGTGTGAATTAGGGAAATGTAACTTTTAAAACCCACTGAGGACAGGGACTAATGTGAGTCATTACAACAGTCTTTCTAATGTTCAATAGAATATGTTGGCACTACATTAATGATGAGAAATTAAAGCACATTTAAATTATATATTGGTCATTGGGTGTGGAGAATTTTGTAAAAGTCCATGTGAATTCAGGAGAATGTGTAGCCAAATTCACATTTGGTAGTTTCAGTGAAAAACAAGCATTGAGGATGAATACATGTGTTAGATTTATAAAAAAGGTCATTTTGTGCATCTCAAGGCTTTGGTGTGGCTCTTTTAAAACCATAGCATATTGTCACAGTTTTGCTATATTTTGTTCTCTTTTTACGTTAGAGGAGAAGTTTACTACATATAAAGAATGAGTTTCTGGATGATTGGGTTTATAATAATTATTTGATGTGGTATGTGTTCCATACAAGCAGTTCTAGGAGAATTTTCCTAGAAGTGTTTCTTTCAAATGCTTTCTTTTTGTACTTGGTCTGTGACTTTCTTCTGCTCCACTATTAGCATTTGTGAAGATACTCAAAAGCTGCGGCTATACCCAGATCGACCACCGTGCAACAGATCAGTTGTCTGTAGGATCACCCCTACAAATTGTCCCAGCAGCAACAGGAAAGCGTAAACTGGATGCTCAGGAAGTCGGTTTAAAAAAAAAAAAACTCTCTGGGGCATGCAGTGGTCACAAATGATTGGCCAAGTTTTGTAGAATATGCGGTACTCAAATAGTCCATGGCCAATGTTTTCAAACAGTGGTTGGGTGAAATAGCGAAAATCAGCCATTTCAGCAGACTTCTATCTCCTGTGTATGGGTGCATCTTGTTTCATTTTAAAAGCTTCTGTAACAACTGTTGCACAATTTGCAAGCAAATTGGCCACGTGTTTTTTAATTACATTTTCTCATTGATATATTCACTTAAAAAAAAACAAAACATTTAAATGCACTTAGTGTACCTGAGTTTCCAACAAGTTTTCTATAATACAAGTTCTCCTTACCCATTCATTTGCTGCTGTTTGCACTCTGTTTCAGATTTTTAATTTCTGATTTTCAAGGGGGTCTTCTCCATTTTTTTCTACTGCCCTGCTGTTTGTAATCCACTTGCGCGTCACAGGCCTATCTTGCTACCAATGGTTCACTGCCCTGATTTCCTTGCCCTTACTTCCCATGCTGCATTGATCTGTCTCCGGTCAAGTGATTAGGGAAGCAGTATCTGAATGCCAGCCACCCTGTTTTATCTAGATGATTATAGAAGATTATATATATACACACACACGCACAATAGAACTCCTTTTATTATTACTCCATGACAGTGGTTTCCAACCTTATTACCACAGGGGAACCCCAGAAAAGTGTTTCCATCTCTGGGTGACCTCTAATGACATTCTTGCCTGAGAGAACCTTTGTGCACAGGTAAAGCTTTCAATAATTGTTATTCAGAGCTATAATAATGCTCTGACATGTTTACTGCTTTACAGAACATCCTTTAAGGAGGTGGAAATCCGCTTTTATCCTCTAAAAGTAACAGGTCTTGTCATTTGCTATGCTCTGGGGAGCCCCTTATCAGGGCTTAAGGAACCCCAGGATTCCTGGGAACCCTATTTGGGAAGCACTAATCTATAAAGGGGAAAAAAAATCGAGTGACTAAATGTTCGTTTGGGGCTTCACAATATTTTAGTTGTCTTTTTGAAGTTTCAATTTTTTTTAATCTATTTCAACTTAATTAGTGTGTGGTCAGTCAGTCTTTTAACCCTTTCCAATCCACTGTCTGACCTCTGAAGACATTATGATTTAAGGCTGTACAGCTCCGATGTTGGAAGACATTCGTCAGGGTTCTCTTACTGTATATTGCCGGCCTCTCTGCTGTTGTAGCCTATCCAACATGTCACCTCATGCAGTTCTGGTTTTAGCCAGCATATAGCGCCGTTGTATAATGGCAGAAAAAGAATAAGCCCCCTAGGAAAACCAGGATACAAATAGAATTGGAAAGGGTTAACTATTAAAAAAGCTAACTGTATTTCATGGTCTTCGAATGAACTTCTTAGTGTTTAGAAAAATGTCCTTATCTTGTTCACAGTAGCACCGTCACTAGGGTTCATGCATGCCATGATTATTTCAGTTTCTCATGGTCAGATTTTCTAGGATAGTCACAAGATTCTGACTTGTGTTGGGGTCTTTGTGTGATGCATGTTTAACATTAGAAAATCCTATTGACATTTTCATTAAAAAAATGCAGTGATATCGCGTGAAGAAAAACGCAAGCATGCAACAGCCCTAAGGTTGCCTGACCACAGGTGTTTTTGCATTGCGCTCCCCGTGGCGATAATCCGGCTGCGGGTAATGCGTTGCTATGGAAAGCGCAGCCCCCCCTGTCCACGAGCGGAGAACCATAGCGATTCTCCGCTCGCGGCCAGCAAATCGCAGCATACAGTATCCATAGCCTTTTACCCTACCAGAACAGAGAATACTTCACAATACTTTACTAACTTAGAGGACAGCACAGCCCACTACTGAGGATATTGTCAAATTTTTTCTAATGTTGATTAAACTTAATAAATTCCTGAAGGTGTGACTGCAGATACGCCCAATACTCATAGGTAGTTCCAAAACCTGATGTTTCTCACGACATGAAAGATTTTCTGAGGGGATTTTCATATTATGGGAAATTAGAATACAGGAAAAATCTTTGAACTTTTGTGAATATAAATAAGTGTAACACATTTATTTAGAAGGTAAACTCTGTATTGTTTTTGCTGTTTATTTTTATACTAGAACAGAATAGAAGAATTGTCTTTTGATAATATAAATAAATGTCCCTGGTCGTGGCCATGGCGACCAGAATGAAACCATCCATTGTTTACTGTATTATTGGCTGTGGGCTGAGAACTGGGAGATGATGCAAAACAAGAATAGGAAAAAAAGTTATTTGTAGCAAAGTCACTTATTTTATACTTAGTGCATTAATAAGAAAACAATAGATTTATCCTGAAACGCTCGCCGTGCTGTACACTGTACGTTCAGTATGACGTATTGTAGGCCACACTCCATCTGTCAGACGAGTGCATGGAGTCCTAATACAGCCTCTGTCTGTGTTATGTGCCGGAGGAAGCTTGGCTAGTGGCTGAAAGGATGCTGAGTCACTGGCTGGTTGGCAGTGACAACTTCGATAGAAAGCCATACAGGGGGGCCCGCTAAAGGGCAATAGTAGAGAGATACTATGCAGCACGTCCTTATTCTAAAAGCTGCTCTACACGTGGCCTACTTGTGTCTTAGTAAATATATTACATTTTAATGTCCTCTAGAACAGGTTTGTCATCATTTCATAGGAATAAGGAGGTAACTAATGTAGAGATCTTGTACTGCAAATGGTTGTGAAAGCATTAAAAAGTACTTTTTCAGACTGAGGGCCCCAATCAACACCCCATATCCTATTTTATTGCCTCATATATGTCTGATATAAGTGAGCACTTGGGTTACTTCCATCACATCTGAATTAATTTGTCAACTTCAATTCTGTTCATTGGATAGGAAGTCGGAGCAAGTAAGTTCAAGTTGTTTTAGTTGACGTTGGTTAAATTTTAGGGGATGTTGGATAATTAAGGGGCGGTTATATCTTCAAAAGTGATGACCTATTATTGGATATGCCATCACTAGATGATTGACTGGGATCTGACCACTGTTTTTCCTCTGCACAGCAATGCTCTGACTCCTGGACATTCAGGAAACTGTAGTATAGCCCCACTCAAGTAAATAGGGCAGGCTGCAGTACCCTGCACATCGTATTCACCACTGTGAAGGGAAAATCTAGAAGAGGACGCAGCGCTAAACTAGCTCTGTGTCTCCATTTTATTAAGAGAGTGTTATGAACTGATAAAAGACCTACAAAGTGTATTCTTTTCATAGGTATTAGAGCCTTTTGAATGCAGTTCTAACACCATTTATATTATTAGTCTGCAGACTTATATCTTGCATAATATGAACTTGGTTCTATAATGGTCAAAGCCTGAACTTCAGTGTTACTTTGTAAGATAAATATTAAAAATTATGCTTCCAGGCAGGCTGGCCGCAGTATGGGATCAGATCTGGAGTGACATCACATCATCAGCCCCGGCCCATGTGCTCAGACACCAACATGTAGTCTTCCTCTGCTGGCGTGTTGATTGATTTGTCAACGTGTTTCCTAGTCGGCCAATCGGCAATTATGAATGTGGATTTATTCCAGCTCTTCCTCTAGGCAATGCAGGTCATTCATCTGAATGATGGACGTTCTGGTCCAGTCTGCGTCCTCCTGGCCACATTGTATTGTCAGTCTGTGGTGTTTATACTTACTGATTGGTTTAGTAACATCTGCTTCTTAGTACTGTTGTGTTATTGGTGTATTACATCGCTCAGTTGTCACCCTCTTGACATTACCTAGGGACAGTCTAGGCTGCTCTCATGAGGGTTACTGCCCCGCTTTTAGGGACTGTTTCCCAGTTTTAGTATGATGGGGTGAGGTTTCCCCACTTTTTAGTTTCATTACGAATCGTTTTGTCTCCACTTACAATTTGTATGTGTATTCATCCTTCTAGGACAACTATTGCATCCAATTTTGGGCGAGGAGTTTGGCAGCTGACTTGAACATAAGAGTGTGCACCATTCACGTATTTGCCTTTGTTAACTTTGAAAACACAAAGGCACAATTTCATTTTTAGGGACACCTCCACAGAACTGTGTGTGTGTTTTAAAATGAGTATGTTAGATTTGTACAATGTTTCTTTTTGCTCGTGTCTTACACTAATTAACATTGTAATCATTTGGCAAGTATTATTACAGTTCCATTTTTAGCAATGATGAACTGAAAAGTACAAGTGCTAAATAATAATCATAGTACGTCTGCTGAAGAAAAACATAGAATTTTATTTACCAAGCATTGTGATGTTAAAAGACAACAGATAGGTATTCTGAGGGTATGCCATAAATGACTGACAGCTTGGGGTCCTACCTACCTCTGGAATCTCCACTTTTTTGAGAGAACAGAGCTCCAGTTACTATCTGAAACTGATGATGTCTAGCAAAGAAGGGAGGGGGTGGGACAGCCAGCCTTGTCTACATTTGCCATCAAAATTATTCAATCCCCATTTCAAATTGTGTTTATTTGCCAGATTCTCAAACTTTCAGCTGTTTGCAAAAAAAAAAAAAAACAGAAGAAAAATTTAAATGGCTCAATACAACTAATATAACAAGCAGTTTCTCTCAATTCAACACAAAATGCCACTTTTAATGACTACTGTAGGCTCAGATTTATTCAGTCCTCTGAATAGAATGCCCAATAAGAGCACACATTGGCAAATTAGGGATTGTCTCAAGTACATCTGATGCAACTAATCAAGGGATTCATTATATGCATCAGGTGTGCTTGATATAAAACACAAATACTTGGTCTGGCTAGGGCTTTTTGACTGATGTTTGGTAGAATGTTAGAAATGTGGCTAAGTCAAGAGAGTGGTCCAAAAAATTAAGAGTAGAACTCCTTTCCTTGCACAAACATGGAAAAGGATACGAAAATATAACGAAAGCACTGAATGTTCCTAGGGATATAATTGGAAGCATAGTTTGCAAGTTTAAAGTTAAAGGTGCATTGGCTACACTACCAGGATGTGGCAGAAAGAGGAAGCTATTACTGGCTGCAACCAAATTCCTGAGGAGACAGGTGGTCAAAAGCCCTAAAGTGACTGCAAAAGACCCGCAGTAAGATTTGGAGGCAGGCAATGAAGTTTGCGCTTCCAAAGTAAGGCGCATAGCAAACAAACACTGAAGGCCTTCATGCTCGATCTCCAAGATGTACATATCTACTGACCAAAAAGCATAAGCAAAGTCGGCTCCAATATGCTCAAAACGATACAAGTAAGCCATAAAAATTTTGAAATTCTGTTTCGTGGAGCGATGAAACAAAACTAACTTTTTGGGCCTATGTATCAAAAGTATGTCTGGAGGAAGGAGAATGAAGCATACGCTGAAAATAACACCCTGTCTACAGTGCAGTATGGCGGTGGCTCAGTGGTGCTCTGCGGCAGTTTTGCTTCATTTGGCACTGGAGACCTGCAGTGTGTAGAGGGCTAGATGGGTTTAATCAAGTATCAGGGAATTCTAGTATAAAACATTATGCGTTCTGTGAGGAAGCTGAATCTTGTACATTATTGGATCTTTCAACCGGACAATGATTGCAAGGATACCTCAAAGTCCACCAAGGCTTAGTTTCAGAAGTCCTGGAAGATTTTTGAGTGGCCGTCAGTCGCCTGACTTCAGCCCCATAGAAAATCTTTGATTGGGTTTGAAGAAGTCCGTTGCAGCATGCCAACCCAATAATATTGAACTGAGGGCCATTACCCATGAAGAAGGGGATCATCGCTTATTTCTAGAAAACTAGAAGATATAATTCACAGAGGCAGAGGGATATAGAAGAAAGGCTTTCTCAAAATATTCACTGGGTATATCCCTTAAAATATAACTTTTATTAATCAATAAATATAAAATGATTGAACCTCACAAAAAACAGACAAACTGGAACTAACAAACACAGAGCAAGAATTTTAAACCCTGGAAAAGGACCAGAGAAAATATATGCAATTGACACCTCTATTACAATGCAGAAGTATCCTGCAACGTGAGACACTCTAATGCACTCTTTTTCAGTCACCATTGGGGATGAATGTCACCCAATAAAGATTAGAGGACCATATTAGGATGCGTCCTTCACAAAAAGATGAAAGGAGGATGATCGTTCCATCAAGGTAAGTGGTTTACGGAACACCTCCAATGGTGACGTACATTCGGGCTCCTATTGTGTCTCATCAACAAGGATCAGAATTATTAGAGGTGAAATGACAAGAGGCCACCAGGCCTATGTCTTCTTAGTACACAAACCCTCTTAAATAAGAGATAAAATCTGGTTCTTGACCAGGTAACTGCCCTATCTGGATAATAGCACTGGGCTAAAGATGCTGAAACAGTAGGACACCAGCAGCAGCCTATGATAGGTCCTTGTCCGTGATGAAAAAAGAACTGTATATAGTTTCGTTTAGAATGGACAAACCACAAGCAAAGCTTCTGCTGATGCCCCCCGAGAAAAAATACACAAGTGGCTGATAGATAACCTGTGGTTGATAATCTATCAGCCACTTGTGTATTTTTTCTCGGGGGGCATCAGCAGAAGCTTTGCTTGTGGTTTGTCCATTCTAAACGAAACTATATACAGTTCTTTTTTCATCACGGACAAGGACCTATCATAGGCTGCTGCTGGTGTCCTACTGTTTCAGCATCTTTAGCCCAGTGCTATTATCCAGATAGGGCAGTTACCTGGTCAAGAACCAGATTTTATCTCTTATTTAAGAGGGTTTGTGTACTAAGAAGACATAGGCCTGGTGGCCTCTTGTCATTTCACCTCTAATAATTCTGATCCTTGTTGATGAGACACAATAGGAGCCCGAATGTACGTCACCATTGGAGGTGTTCCGTAAACCACTTACCTTGATGGAACGATCATCCTCCTTTCATCTTTTTGTGAAGGACGCATCCTAATATGGTCCTCTAATCTTTATTGGGTGACATTCATCCCCAATGGTGACTGAAAAAGAGTGCATTAGAGTGTCTCACGTTGCAGGATACTTCTGCATTGTAATAGAGGTGTCAATTGCATATATTTTCTCTGGTCCTTTTCCAGGGTTTAAAATTCTTGCTCTGTGCTTGTTAGTTCCAGTTTGTCTGTTTTTTGTGAGGTTCAATCATTTTATATTTATTGATTAATAAAAGTTATATTTTAAGGGATATACCCAGTGAATATTTTTAGAAAACTAGAAGTGAGCGATGAACGAACAGTGCATGAAAAGTGCACGATAGCCGCATTTAGACGCAACGGTTATCGCTCAAAAGGCTGCTTTTGAGTGATGATCATTGTGTTTAAATCAGCCTTAAGACAGCACTTAAAGGGGTTGTCTCGCGAAAGCAAGTGGGGTTCAGCACTTCTGTATGGCCATATTAATGTACTTTGTAATATACATCGTGCATTAAATATGAGCCATACAGAAGTTATTCACTTACTTGCTCCGTTGCTGGCGTCCCCGTCTCCATGGCTCCGTCTAATTGCGGGGTCTTCTTGCTTTTTTTAGACGCGCTTGCGCAGAAGGGTCTTCTCCTTCTGGCCGGTCCAAGCACAAGCGGCGTTCTGGCTCCGCCCCCTTCTACGCGTAGCTCCGCCCCGTCACGTGTGCCGATTCCAGCCAATCAGGAGGCTGGAATCGGCAATGGACCGCACAGAGCCCACGGTGCACCATGGGAGAAGACCCGCGGTGCATTGTGGGTGAAGATCCCGGCGGCCATCTTGGAGAAGGAAGAAGTAGGAAGAAGGAAGAAGTCGCAGAGCGGGGATTCGGGTAAGTAATATTTTTTTTTAAAATTTTAACACATCCCTTGGGTTTGTCCTGCGCCGAACGGGGGGGCCTATGCAAAAAAAAAAACCGTTTCGGCGTGAGACAACCCCTTTAAGGCTCTTTTACACTGCAAGATAAATTAGAATAAAACATGCGGCGAACAGTGAAGTAGTGATCGTGTATCATTCACTTGACCTGCATTTACACTGAGCAGTAATTGGTTCATTCAAAGCCCCTAGTCAACCCTTCTGCCACTCCGTTTTAGGCTGGGCTCACAGCAGATTCCAGCTGTGACACCAGTCATGACCCTGCGTACAGCCGTTTATGGTGGCTAAATTGTGCGGTGCATGACCGCGTACTCATGCAGGCAGTCATGACCAGTACACCTTTTCTTTTTTTGTTTGTTTATATTTCCCACACCATCGCTTAACAATAACATGGATACCTGCAGCCCATACACAAGAACATTGCGTATGGGTTCGGGTATATCCGCAACCATTGACAGCAATGAGCTCTATGTTGCGGATATACGCGGTAAAACAAAACCTGCTGCATTTTATTTTCCACTTGCATATTACGCAATCCCGACACACTAATGTGAGCAAAACTGCATAGTTCAATACATTTGTTTGAACGCGTATAACCGCGGATTATGCACTTGCAAAATCCGCAATTCAAATCCAGTCGGATGAGACTGGCCTTAGTCAGCAAATAGTTACAAAAAGGAATTGTCACAGACAAGACATTTTTAGGTCCACATGAAAGATCTGATCAGCGGGAATCTAACAATTTATCGCTGATCGTTCGGCCACTGCACGGGTTTACATCTAACAATATTGAGCAAAAACAATCAACTGTAATTGCGTGATTGTGCCGTGTAAAAGGCCCTTATAGCCAACACTAAATCAGATTACTAGTCTTAGTACCTTGTGTTAAAGACCTCTGTTGTGCCATGTGGTCGTTTTTTTTTTTGTTTTTCTTTTAGATGCTCCACCCCCTCTTCTGGAATACATTACAGCCAATGTTGCTCATAGACTAGAAGCTCTTGAATTATTATCTAGAATTATTATTAATTAATGGCTTAAAGGGCCAACGATCTCAATGAAAGTTAATTTTTGTATTCGCACTTTGGTGATTTTTTTTATTTATTTTTTTATTTTTTCGTCACTGTGAATGTAGTAACAAATTCTTATCAGTTCAGTTTATTTCCAGTATTTGCATTGAAGATACATTGACTGTTATCAGCAAACTAACGCCCATATTGGCACGTTTACTCTAGTTGATGCAATATTAGTGAAATATTGTCTCAGGAGAGTTAAAGGGGTTGTCCCGCGAAAGCAAGTGGGGTTATACACTTCTGCATGGCCATATTAATGCACTTTGTAATGTACATCGTGCATTAATTATGAGCCATACAGAAGTTATTCACTTACCTGCTCCGTTGCTAGCGTCCCCGTCTCCATGGTGCCATCTAATTTCAGCGTCTAATCGCCCGATTAGACACGCTTGCGCAGTCCGGTCTTCTCCCTGGTGAATGGGGCCGCTCGTGCCGGGGAGCTGGTCCTCGTAGCTCCGCCCCATCACGTGTGCCGATTCCAGCCAATCAGGAGGCTGGAATCGGCAATGGACCGCACAGAGCCCACGGTGCACCATGGGAGAAGACCCGCGGTGCATCGTGGGTGAAGATCCCGGTGGCCATCTTGGTAAGGTAAGGAAGAGGTCGCTGCAGCGCGGGGATTCGGGTAAGTACTAAACGTTGTTTTTTTTTAACCCATGCATTGGGTTTGTCTCGCGCCGAACGGGGGGCCTATTGAATAAAAAAAAAAACCCGTTTCGGCGCGGGACAACCCCTTTAAGTTATACAGAAATACTGAACATGTTGTATATATGTGGTATAAATGTGCTAACTATATGCTTTTACTTGTCGACTGACGTGTTTGCTCTTAAAAGGAATGTTGTATATTCCTACTAGTTTAAAAGCAGAAATTAGTCTGAGTTAGGCTGCCTGCACACAAACAGGTTGGATTCTGCATGAATCTGACCCTGTACTCAGCTGGTGACCCTGCGTACCTGTACGAAATCTTTTTAATCTGTATTGCAGATGGTCCGGCCGGCGCACATGCGCAGTACAGATTTCGATGCGTCTAGAAAAGACTATCCTGTGACCTTTCCGCAATGATGATTGCGGAAGGGTTACGGCTTGGCTGGCTTCCTTTGACTTCAATAGAAGCCATCTGGACGGAATCTGCCTAAAAATAGAGCATGCTGCGTTTCCTTTTTTTTTTCCTCCGCAAATGGAAAATTGCAGTTTATTTCTCCTCATGTGCAGGGAAAAAATTGCTTTTCTATTGCATGTTATGGGCAGTATTTACTGCGGAATCCAGAGGCGGACTAAAAGGCTGTAGTCACACTGAGTTTGGGGCCTCTGCTTGATGGTTTCTCCCGCCTTATAGACTTCCACCATCCAAACGTATGCATGTTTTTAAAAGGAACTTGTCACATCCTCACGAAACCATAAACTAAAGGTGCATTTAGGCAGAAAGATGATAGCTCAAAAGATGGCTTTTTAAGTGATCATTTTGCATAATCTACTAATTGGCACTAATGCCTATTAGTACCAATTAATAGCATGTGAGCCGGCGGTAGCTGAATTTATTCAGAGGACCGCCCCCTGTTCTCTGAATAAATTCATTGTTCTGCCGGCGGGGCTGACAGCTGAGAACAGCTAATACAATACAGTCCCCGGCAGAACACAGCGTGCGATCCGTGTTATCAGCTGTTCTGACGAACAACAGATTTCAAACCGTACTGAAATCCGTGGTTTGGTAGAAAACTGAAAGAGGGGCACATTTACATGCAACAATTATTGCTCAAAAGATGGCTTTTGAGTGAATTATGAGCGATAAACGTTGTCTAAATGGCCTTTAATTATGGTGCTATTAGAGGACATGCGAGAGAGGGGATGTTTTGGTTTTTTTGGTTTGTTTGTTTTTTTGCTTTTTTTTTTATACTCATGCGCTCCCATGATCCAGCAGTATACTCTTTTGTTTATTTTATAAATGTTAGACTTGGTCACTTTTTGAGGAGAATGATCCAATATTATATGTCTATGAGTGGCAAAAGCCATTTTAGGATTAGCAGATAATTTGAAGGTGAAGTTAAGAGTCAGGTGTTTTCAATCAATGGGATTACAATCAGGTGTGAGTGGGTAATGTGTTTTATTTAGGCCTCATGTCTACGGGTGGATTTGACTTGCTGAAGATCCGCAATTCAAGCTGCCCATAGGAAAGCATGGGCGTCCACACCTCAATTAAAACAAGCAGATTTGTTTTCCGGATTCTGCACGCAGAAAACAAATCGCAGCATGCTCCATTTTAGGGTGGATTCTGTGCGGACGGTCCGCGAATTCTGTGGGAAAGTAGGAGGAAAAACTGTACTATGCATGTATTCCAGCGCTTCCGCACACATCTGCAGTATAGAAAATAGTAGACCTGGATAGGTATGCAGAGTCCTTGGCCGTGGGCAGGGTCGGATTCCACTGCGGGCTCCCACATGCGGAATCCGACCCACCCATGGACATGAGGCCTTAAAGAACAGGAATCTATATCAATGTCTGTCTTTCACAACACATATTTGTGGAAATGTGTAATGGGAAATGTTTGAGGCCCCCAGAAAAAGAATTGTTGCACAGTCAGATTGTGTACAAACGGAGGAAATTTACTACCATTACTGCCCTCCCCAGGAGTGGTCAACCAATAAAGATACAATGTTAAGATGCAGTCATCGCTGAACAAGGGGAGGGGGAGGGGGGGGGGTCACAACAGATGCTGAAAGAAAAGGTTCACATACTTTTGCTGCTCATAGACATGTGATATTGGATCAATTTCCTCAATAAATGACCAAGTGTAATATTTTGACTTCTCTTTTTATTTTATCTACTTTTTAGGGCTTGTGTTAAAATATGATGTAGTTTTTGGGTCAAATATAAGCATAAATTTGGAAAACTCTGAAGGGTTCACAAACTTTCAAACACCACTGCATTTAGGCTAGATTTGCATGCGTGGTCGATGCATGTTTTTGTGTTAAAGCTAAATGTGGTTCTAAAAGTATAAAGAAAAAACTTGTGTCTTCTCATTTATATCCACTCCTGTTTCTGGCTCAAAAAATCTGCACCAAGAGTTGCATGAAAAGTTGTATATATGATTCCAGTCTTAACCCCCTTCCCCCAACATTCACATTAACATTGGAAAAACCCTCCCCAAAAAGTTTTTATCATAGACTTTGAATGTATACCTCATGTAAATATCTTTTGCGCAACATAAACACCCCCTTTTTTTCTGTGGCATCACATTCCAGGACCAGGGCATTTTTACTTGTCAGTCGACAGGGCCGTATCAGGCCTCATTGTGTGGGTCAGCTTGTAGTTTTTATTGATACCATTTTGAGCTATGTACAATTTTTAAAAATGATTTTTCATACCTGTTTAGGGAAGTGAGATGATCAGAAAATTGGCTATTTTGGATTTTTGTTTTAATGTGTAATCAGTTTTATTGGAAATTTAAGTGTCAGGACAGAAGGGAAAATGTACGAACTACAAGACCCGCATCCTCCGTTATCTGCAAACAACTGCGCAACAGAGTATATCAAATGGAATATCATATGGAAGTGACTGAAAAGACGCGCACAGGGTTTTATAGTTTACGGAAGTAAAAACCAGAATGAATATATGTCTTAAAAAAATAAACCTAGGATGATATCCTTGCCGAAAAGAAGAAATGACTATGTTACCATAACAACCCAGACAATGTTAGAAACATAGATATTGGGCAAAAAATAACAAAGGCTACCACAAAACAGGGTATGCAGTAAAAAAAGCTCAGGCTCACCACCAAATGTCTTACAGCCAGACGCATGGCAGTGAGGAGGAAGATACAGAGGTTTGCAGAGCTACTGGGATACATAGGGAAGATTTCGTTATACTCTCCTTAACATTGAAATTGCAACACCAAGAAGAAAAAATCATAAGGTTATGCAAATAAAGGAAGTTTAAAGGTGTCACTAAGATATGCAAATGATCAAATTTATAAGCAGCTTGCTCTAATCTGTGACATGTGGGAGGAGCTTCAATGGTATAAAGGCTAGATCGAAAGCAAGGGTTTTTTTTTTTTTTTCAGCCACATGAAACCTCAAAGATCAGATAAAGTCTTGTGGTATGATTGTGCATTGCCTCCTGTTCATTACCGTGACAGTTACCTGCACGTTTTGCCAACTGAGAGGGACAGAGGCCTTGAACTGAGACGCCTTGGTTTATCACTCCGCCAGATTCCTACACTCATAGGCCGAGATGTCGGCACTATTCAATGCTGTCTGTCCCAGTGATTGGAAGAACAACAATGAATTCGAATTACAGCAAGAGGTGTACAGAGGCGAACCTCTGCACAGACAGATCGTCAGAGTAGAAGCAACTCCCGTAGTGATCCATTCTGTTTTGTGAGTGAAATGGGATGTAACTTCCCAAGCTAAGGGCTTCGAACATTACCTATATTAAGGATTAGAAGGTTCTTGCACAACATTGGGCTAGAAGCCAAACGCCCATCAGCACGTGCACCACTGACCTCACTCCACTGCAGGCTAGCATGATGCAGAGCAAGACAACAGTGGAGACTGGAATGGAGGTCTATTCTCTTCAGCGATGAGTCCTGTTTTTGTCTCCGGTGCAATGATAGCCGGAGATTGGTCATGAGACCACATTGGCAATGCCATGAAGAGGCCTTCACAAAGGAATAGCACACTGGTCCTTCTCCTAGGGTTAGGGTGAGGAGTGGCATAACGTAGGGTAGCCTCACCATTCTAGTACAGTCATTTCTCTGAAGTGTCCCAGGAACCGTTTTTCAACCTAACAAAACCAGACCACATGTTGCTTGTGTAACTGTGTGCAGCCTGTTCTGCTGAAACGTACTACCATGGCCCCATGGTCTGCAGTGTCTCCAGACTTGTCTCCTATCGAGCACATCTGGGATGCCATTGGTCAGCAATTGCAAAGGTAACTGTCAGCCGCACATCTTGATGATTTGAGTGCACAAGTAAATTCAACTTGCCAAAAGATTCCTCAGACAACCATTAATAACAAGATTGTGTATTTCTGTGCATGGTGCTCGCAGGCAATACTGAATAAATCAAGTCGTTTTGAATATTTTGTTTCCATTTTCTCATAATTTACATATCCTTAATATGTCTGTCAATCCTGTAATTTCCATAATTCCATGACTTTTCCTTCTTGGTGTTACACTCCAACATTGAAATTGCACATTTCTCAATTTTAATTGTAATACGACACAAAATGGCATCAAATGAAAAGAAGAGGTTAAGGCTCAGTTCACATCTGCATTAGGGCTTCAATCAGAACTATGTTAACTGAATGGAGAGGGGCGGGGGAGCGCGAGGAGAAAAATCTCCTGCAGCCACCCCGCTGTGAAGCAACAATACCCGCTCCTGTACAAAAGCACGTGAGCTAGTACATGCGGGGACGAGTGTTGGGCATCATTTGCCGACATTCGTCCCTTCTAAATGGGCCTTTAGGGAGGAATTGCTGATCAATTGTATAGCCATGTGTTTATTGAAACAATCCTTTTTATTGATTACTTATTTAGTACTTGTAATTCTTATTTGGATTATATTTCACAGGCTGGAAAACAGTGGCACCATTGCACAAAGGAGCAATAACATGTACGTATGCTATAAACCTTTTTTTGGTGGGGGTTGTATGTTCATCTTTCATATCTGAACTCAATACTAGATTTCATTTCATAGCTTAATATCTGTATACTGTATACTGTATATCAATGGAACTTTCAATTGCCTTGTATCTCGTAACTTGGGGTCAATTAATAGTTTTTTCTCATAGATTGCCTTCTACTAGCCTTTGTGGCCAGACATTGATGTTAAACCATAACCTGATTCTAATGATTTTTCCACAGTCTTGAACCAGAGCTTTAAGGCTTTTATCTCAATGTTATGAGTGCGTTAAGCTAGTGATTGCTTTATTACAAAGCTTCCTCTTAGCAAGGAAGGCAGTGTATTGGTAGTGGAAAGACCCACATTTAATGTTTCCTTTTTTTGCTTTCGTAGCATACCACAACTGCTTCAGTCACTGCAATGAATGGGGACACTATTCAACCTGAAAGTTCCTCCGTCCCTCAGGGCTGGAATGAGTTCTGTGAGCTTCATGCCATCTCAACTGCGAAAGAATTGGCAAAGCAATATTGGTTGTTTGCTAACCAAAATCCACACCATGACATCCTGGCCGCAGAGAACTTCTCCTTGCAGTTCACGGATCTTTTCCAACAGTATTTCAGGAACGAGGTGAGGGAAAGTTGGGGCATGGACCAATACAGATTCTTTCCTTTCAGTAGAGTAAAAGATTATAGAGAGACAGGTGGCAAGACATCAGAGGAACCTCCTAGTACGGTTGCAGCAAAAGTGGAGGTAGACTTGACAGCTCGCCATGAACACACTGAGCAGACAGCTAATGACTCAACTGTCCAACAAGTGCCTAAAGCATGGAGCTCCGAGGAACTCCAAAGCAACATCACTCCTCCACCTCCAAGACAATTCATTCGATTCTCTTTCAGTGATATCAGGAGGAGTATTCGAAATATATTCCGGAGAAAGTCAACAGATTCCTCTGAAGCCAGGGACATTGACACAGATTTGGCACCGTCACCTACCTGGCATAAAAGGATCTTGCAATGGACTTTAAAAAGGGAGACCGTGGTTGAAATCCGAAAGGAAGGATATTTGAACTACAGCATGGTGGATGAAACAAGTATGGACAGTGGGACTCTTTGGCAGAGATGTCGGTTTATTTTACGGAAAGCAAGCCCTTTGGAAAATGAGGAATACTTATTAGAATTGTTTGATCCACCCAAGGTAAGTGCAACAAGTATTTGTTTTTGGAATAAGTGACTTCATGCATAATGTGGCAGCATAGCTATATGTTTTACAGGAGAGAAATCTTTGAAGGGATGGTGGAAATCTTGTTGGTTACAGCTTACTGTCAAGTCAGTAGACATGTGGCCTTTTATTTAGTGACCTATTTGGAAATGCTACTACAGAATTTTTACATTCTATAAACTATAGATAGTAGAGCAAAAATAGTGATGATTTCGGGTATGTTTCTTTTAAATAGCATATAAACAGTGAATTCAAAGAAATCTCGAAAGCTTCAATCTAGTTTAAGCTGGATCCCAAAGTCGGAAAGTGAGCAGTTATTCATGCTTTTTAAGTAAAGTAGTCCTGAAAGTCTCGTGAAGGCTCCGAAATTATATTGTTTTTGCTTGCATTAAAGGACTTAAAATGAAGCGTGAGTTAACGTGTAGGCAGGTAAAGTGATGTGGGGATTTATTTAACCGTTCTATATTTTTGATGCAAACGCTTGCTAAATTGTGTTCTACAAATTTTGTTTTATATTTTATGTATCTTCAGTGGCTTTATGGAAAGTTTTTCTTAGATATTTTATCTTCATCCACGTCTACCTCCATTATTTAATTTTACAGGTATCCATAGACTTCAGATTGCTGTCACTTGATCCATTAATTTCCATAGGACCCAGTTAAAGCTCATGTGACTTTTAGACAGTCTAGCAGCTAGCTGATCCCAGATATAGCATTCACTAGCACAGTATTTTTGCTATGACCATTGTCTTTTTGATAAGTTGCTATGCTACCCCCAGTTAGTTTCAGGTTCATTACGCCCACACTCTGGACAATTGTTTTGCAAATGCCTTTCGGTGGGTCGCTTGTACAACCATATCAGTAAACTTACTATATTCAAAAAAATCTATAGCAGCACAACCAACAGACCAAATATCTTGGGGACGCTTGTAGAGTGCCCGCTCACTATGTGGGTCCTGACTTCATTAGGGTCCAACAAGAGTAGTAGCATATAGGTATTCGTACATCCTTGGATGCATGTTTATTATGTCATTAAAAGAAATGTTTTTGCCACCATCTGGCCTTTTCAAGCCCTTTTTAATGGTTTTCTCAGCATAGAATAACAGAATTTAGCTTATTTCATGAATATGCTACCAAAACCAAGCTAACTACATAGACACAGTACCAGACCCAAGAAGCTCATCCACAAACTGCAGGAAAAATCTGCAGCATAACTTGACCTGCAGTGCAGATTTAAAAGTGTTCTGATTGATATGTCAAAAACTGCGCTCATACAGAACCCTGGATGCCTCCAAGACTCATTTCTGAAACAGAAACCAAAGAGGCAAGCCCTGGTCTCCATTTCAACAGGTTTCCATTCATTTCCAGCATTTAACCAGACATAATGGCATACAGTAGTCAACCACACTATTCTGTCCAAGCAAAATACTGGAAACTAATGGAAAACTACTGAAATGGAGAACAGAGCTTGCAGCCTAGATGCGCGCTCTAACAAGATGTCTATGCATCCTGAGGGTATGTGCACATGTGGTGCAATTGGGGCAGATTTTACAGTGGAAAATCTAAGCCAAAACAGTGTTAAAATCTGTGCCAAAAAAGCCATCAAAGTCCACTGGATTCATGTGGATCTGCAGCAGATTCCACCTCTTCCAACTGACTGGGTAAAATCTGCATAGAAAACCGTTTCAAAATCAGCACTAAACAGACGAATTTTAAAGTTTCCTCCTCCGAAGTTTCACCATTGTTCCAGATTTTCTCCATTTGTGGATAATGGTTCTCTGGAGTGCCAGATGTAGTAATATTTTTGTAACTCTTTCCAGACTGGTAGATTTTCACTTTGTGTCAAGTCTGTTTTGTAATATCTATAGAACGTGGTATTATGTGCTACTTTTTGAGATCTTCTAGCCTGCTTCTTACTATCAGACTGGTTCTATTTAAGCTGTTACATCTATGGCGGATGTTGGGTGTTGTTGACAGCTAACACCCGGCCACAACTCCTGGGATCAGAGACCATTTCAGTCGCAATACTTAACCCTTCAGATGCTGTCAATTCTAACAGACATTTAAAAGGCTCGATAGAGGGAGAGTGCTTCCTTTTTCACCCAAGCAAGATCGCATGGCAGCATCAGGCCTTACATGGCAACCAGGGCTGCTATGTATTTCTGTCTATTAAGCCATGCATGTGACTGGGCCTAATAGAATTCATGCAGCTATGCAATATGCTTCAATACTGAAGTATTGCAGTATATTGTATAAGTGATCAAAAGTTCAAGTCCTCTAGGAGGACGGAAAATAAAAAGTAAAAATAGATTTTTTATTTTTTTTTAATTAGTAAATTTAAAAACTATTTTGAGTTAAAGGGGTTGTCCCGCGCCGAAACGGGTTATTTTTTTTTTTAACCCCCCCCCCCCCCCCCCCCGTTCGGCGCGAGACAACCCCGATGCAGGGGTTAAAAAAACAAACCGGGTAGTACTTACCCGAATCCCGGCAGTCCGGCGTCTTCATACTCACCTGCTGAAGATGGCCGCCGGGATCCTCTCTCTCTGTGGACCGCAGGGCTTCTGTGCGGTCCATTGCCGATTCCAGCCTCCTGATTGGCTGGAATCGGCACGTGACGGGGCGGAGCTACACGGAGCCGGCATTCTGCACGAGCGGCCCCATTGAAGACAGCAGAAGACCCGGACTGCGCAAGCGCGGCTAATTTGGCCATTAGAGGCCGAAAATTAGTCGGCACCATGGAGACGAGGACGCCAGCAACAGAGCAGGTAAGTATAAAACTTTTGATAACTTCTGTATGGCTCATAATTAATGCACAATGTACATTACAAAGTGCATTAATATGGCCATACAGAAGTGTATAGACCCACTTGCTGCCGCGGGACAACCCCTTTAAACAAACCTTTTCCCAGTTGTCACATAATAAAAAAAAAATTGGTATCACCGCATACGTAAAATTCCAATTTATTTAAAATATCACATAATTTATTCCACATGTTGAACGTCAGCAGCAAAAAAAAAAAAGTTCTCAATGCATCCAAAAAAAAAACGGAATGAAAAGTGATCAAAAGCTAGTGACAGGAGGCATTCTTTTTAAAAAGCATTATATTTTTTTCAGTAGTACAATGCTAAAAAAAAAAGACAGATTTGGTATTGTAGTAATTGCACTGACCCACTTTTACCCCACCATGAACACTGCATAAACAAACTGTCACAAATTATGGTGAAATTGTGTTGGCTTTTTTTCCATTTCGCCCCACTTATAAATTTTGTAAAAGTTTTTTCCAGTACATCATATAGTACATTTAATGGTACCATTGAAAATTATAACTCCTCCTGCAAAAAACAAGCCCCGATGTAGCTATGTTGCTGGAAAAAATAACAAATGTATGATTTTTGGAAATGGGGATTAAAAAATGAAAACTGAGAAATCAAAAGGACTGCAATGGGAAGGTGTTAAGTGATGATTAGATTCAGCAGGTCTAGCAATAATCTAGCCTGGGTGTGGCTAGTGAAATTGAACCCAATTATCAATTGAATTTGGTTAACTGGTTGATTTGAGGCTGTGTTTTCACAGCAAAAAACGCTTACGGCTGAAACCAGACCAAGCCGCGGCAGCCAATGGCCACACGATCTTGCCAATAATGTCACAAAGGGCGTGTAGCTGTTGGCAGCCGAGGCTGGGCTGAATTTCAGCTTCAAACGTTTCTTATTGTGTGGGAATGCAGCCTCAGTAGCTAAGGGGGCAATTAGTATTTTTGCATAGGGCCAGGTAGGGCTGAATAGCATTTTTTCTTCAATAAATGGAATTGGTATTTAAAAAACAGTATTTTGCGTTTTCTTTTTCTAATTTTAAAAGTAGTTTGTTTGTAAAAGTGGAAGAAATGGAGAAGGTGTGAACTGCTTTTTCACAGCATGGTGGATTGGTGGATTTGATGAATTGGTAATTTAGAAACCCTTTAACAAAATTGCATGAATATCTGCAACCGTACATTATAATGTGACCACATATTCTTGAGGTGGACTCCGCATTCATTTGTTTGTGTTTTGGCAAATAGTAGTCAGACATATAGAGAGATATGGTCTTTTATTTAGAAGTATGTCACCAATTTGTTTGTTTCTATTCTATGTTTTTCTGCTTTACTGGTTTATTATGTGACTAAGAATGCTTGAATTTTTTTTTCTAAATTCTCATATAAAAACATGACTAGAATCTGTGTGCCTTCGGTTTCCAGTTCTAGCTAGGCCTCGGGCTGGATTCACATGAACGTATATCAGCTCGGTTTTCACACCAAGCCGATATACATCGTCCTCATCTGCAGGGGGGGGGGGGGGAGGATGGAAGAGCCAGGAGCAGAAACTGAGCTCCCGCCTCCTCTCTGCCCCTCTGCACTATTTGCAATGGGGAGAGGCGGGATGCTGGGGGCGGGGCTAATTCTTGAAACTTAGCCTCCCCCCTGTCCTGTCTCCTTTCAGTGAACTGGATTATAATTTTCTCCAGCAGGCTTTTGGGGTATTTTGTCGCTTCCAAATTGAGTATTGTGTAGAAGCAGTATGCGCACACTGACCAAGTCAAACACGAGGTATCAGTCTCATGCTCAAAATGGCTCTCTGCCCAGAAACAGCCAGACAGGGCCTTTTATTGTACAGACACACAATGGGCGTGCAACAGGTTACATCAGTAACATATAGGATTCTCATTTGTCGGATCATATATAATCCCCCCTCCTTCCTGCCCACCTTCTCTCAAGTCCAATGTATAAGCAAGTCTTTGTCTTTAACATGTGTCCAAATCTGAAAGTGAAAGTAGATATCCCTTTGTTCAAGAAGATTCTGTGTGTGGAGGATGGGAGGACTGGGAAAACACTCAAGCAATAACATAACACTGTGATTTAACTCTTAGAAGCTGGTTGTGCAACTTGTGTAACTTCTATGTACTTAACTAACATTAGATCAGACATCCATTGTCTAGCAAATACTATGATTAGATTGTGTGTGTGTCCTTTAAACTCTTGAGCTAAAAGTCATTACAACAACAAAATACATTTGGGTTATATTAATCGATAGACATTTTATAAATAATCATCATGTCTATCACATCAGTGCAAATAATGCAGAGGGGCAGAGGGGGCGGGAGCTCAGTTCCTGCTCCTGGCTCTTCCATTCCCCCCCCCCCCCCCCCCCCGCAGATGAAGACGACGTATATCGGCTCGGCGTGAAAACAGGTTGATTGATGACTGAGAGGATATGTCCATTTTCATTATGAAACATAGAAAGCATTTTTACTGAAACTGTAAAGTATGTGTTAACTGCGTCAGATGTGCACGGGGTTAGTGTTAAGTGGGCTCAATCCATATGTGGTGGGTGCTGGCTGTAAAATACAGCTGACACCCAGCCATGGTTTTAACTCTATATCTGGCAATCCCATTGAAGTGAATGGATGTGCCCAAACGCAACCACTGCTGCCCCTATTTGGGGACGTGCTGGGGTCCCATTCTCGGGATTGTGGGGTCCCAGCGATTGGGTCCCTGTGGATTTGCAAGTTAAGGCCCATTTAGATGGGACAAATGTCAGGCAAATGATGCCCGACACTCGTCCCCACACATATTTGCTCTCGTACTGCTGCACAGCAGGGCGGCTGGAGGAGATTTCACTCCTTGCACTCCCCCGCCACTCTCTATTGACTTAACTTAGACGATCAGCTGAACGATGATCGTTTAGTATAAATAGCAGCTGCTCAGTACTGAACGGACGCTATGTTAATTCAATGGAGTGGGGCGGGGAAGAATGAGGAGTGAAATCTCCTGCAGCCTCCTCGCCTTCCTGCTGGCCACTCTGTGAGTGAGCCAGCAATACTAGCTCCCAGCACGGGAGCTAGTATGTGCAAGGGATGAGTATCGGGCATCGTTTGCGCAACATTCATCCAATCTAAATGGGCCTTTACCCTCTCTCCTGCGGATAAAGGATTAGTTGCAATCATGGCACATTCCCTATAAGGATAAATACACTCATTCTAGAAAAAAAAAGATCCCTCCCCTAGATGGAGTTGTTGGAATTGAATGAAACTTTCTATGTGTTATTGTAACATTGATATGTTATTACAATATCAGAGCTGAAGGATAATTTTATTGCAGAAAACTGAACACTTGAAGGTAGGCTCCAGTACCCTGTTGGGCCCTTCTAGCTTGAATACAAGATGTGATACAGCTGGGCATGGAGGCTCCAGTACCCTGTTGGGCCCTTCTAGCTTGGATACAAGATGTGATACAGCTGGGCATGGAGGCTCTAGTACCCTGTTGGGCCGCCTTTAGCTGGGATATAAGATGTGATATGGGCGGGCATGGAGGCTCTAGTACCCTGTTGGGCTCTTCTAGCTTGAATACAAGATGTGATACAGCTGGGCATGGAGGCTCCAGTACCCTGTTGGGCCCTTCTAGCTTGAATACAAGATGTGATACAGCTGGGCATGGAGGCTCTAGTACCCTGTTGGGCCCTTCTAGCTTGAATACAAGATGTGTTACAGCTGGGCATGGAGGCTCCAGTACCCTGTTGGGCCCTTCTAGCTTGGATACAAGACGTGATACAGCTGGGCATGGAGGCTCCAGTACCCTGTTGTACCGCCTCTAGCTTGGATGCAAGATGAGATACGGGTGGGCATGGAGGCATACAGGTTCTGTATGGTATCCTGTAGCATATCAGTCCACTTTTGCTGTAACTGAGCCTCTAGATCGTGCAAACTCGTAGGCTGTAGAAGTTGGCATCCCAGACGGTCCAATACATGTTCTATTGGCGATAAATCTGGTGACCGGGCAGCGGATTTACGTAGGTTTTGTGTGAATTGCATCACACAAAACTCGAACGAGAATATTGCTCTTGTAAATAAGCACTGACAGTCTGGTCAAGAACGGCGCAGATGGTGGCCAGTTTGCCTATACAACCATCCAGCTTCTTGCATTCCAGTAATGAGCCCTCTCTGAAACTCTGTTAACTGGGCGAAATCTCTTGCGCCGTTGAGGTATCTAGTGATCAACAAGCACTAACAAGCGGAAAAAGAGGTCCACTACACACAAGGAGCCCCTGGGAGCCTCTTTATAGGCCAAGGGTAGAACCATTTTTAGGGCCTCAGGTGGCAAGACCGTTCATCTAATCACCCCACAACTCATCATTTGCATATGTGTCTGAGATGTAACTGCATGCTGGGTTTTACAACGAAACGACAACTTCTTTTTGGGGCTTGGCTTTTTTTATATAATGCAGCTGTCCATGCTTTTTTAATTTCTAGGCAAATCCAGTTTTAGTTTTTTTAATACATAGGTCCATCTTTGTTTTAACCTAAGATTTTACCTTCTCCCATTTACATTACAAGATACAATTATAGATAGTATTGTTTGTATGTTTTCAACTTACTGTGTAACAGATTTAGCAAAAACTGTCAAAACAGTTAAGAAACAGTTTTTATGGAAATGTTGTGCCTAAATAATATTTATGATGGTTTGTACTTGTTTTGCATACACTCGCCTTTGCATGTATTTAGTTTGGCAAGCAGCAGGGCAGTTGGGCGATGTTCCGCATGACAGACAATTAATATATTGCATGGAGCTTCTCAATGTGGGCATGAAACAAAAGGACAGTAGGATAAATACTTGTATTTGGAGAGGGCTGAACATCATTATATAGTATATATAATTTATATATTTTAATTAATTGATCACAGCAACTGATATTTCTGAACAAATCTCTGGGAACGTGAGCCGTATGAGCACAATTATTAGTTCTATCTGCCAAAACCTTGCCCTATAAAACTATATATACAATCTGCTCCGCTCCTCCTGCTCTATAACATCATGCCTACCGTTTGGACAGCTTGTTCCAGCTGACAGATTCCCTTTAAAAGCTTATGTCAAAACATCACCACACTTGTCTACAGGTTGTGTTTAGTATTGCAGCTCAGCTTGATTGAAGTGAATGGGGCTCAGCTACAAGAACACGTAGGCCATTGACAGGAGTGTTGTTTTTTGGAAGAAAGCAGCCGTGGTTTTACGCCCTGGAAACTCATTTTAAGGCCGAATGCACAAATTCCGCATTGGAAATCCCGCACGGAATCCGCTCTGTGCCCGCAGCTAGCAACCCTGCGTACCTGCCCGTGTCGTATTTCTTCTGTACTGTGGATGTGTCTGCAGTTTTTGACACTGAGGGCTTCTGCACACTTGCGTTTTCCTTGTATGTTTTATTCGCGCAATTTAGCTTTGTTTTTTTAACGCGAAAGTCAATAGGACTTTCTAATGTTAAGAACACATTGCAATTTTTGTGCGATGCAATGCACTTTTAACATTACAGAAGAACTATGGACTTTCGCGTTAAAGCGCAGCAAAAGTGTGTGAGAAAAACGCAAGCATGCAGGAGCCCTGACATATGTAGCTGTCCAGAGACACTAATCTGTGAAGAAATGGTCAAAACAGAGTTGTTCTCAGATGAATCCATCGGTTTCCTCATTCTAACGTCATTAGCTTACAAGACAGCCATACAAACAACACTTGGGGCTATTTACAGATTAGACTTAAAATTCCATATTCGACAAACAATGGCACTACTTGTGGGCTGCACATTCACAGACGGTCATCTGCATTGCTGAAGTTCATGTCATGTTATCATAGGACAGACATGTGATCCATGTGGTTCTTGTTTGTGCTGACCCAAAAATGTTCTTTAGCACATAACTTTTATTTTTTATATTGACGGTCAACTCTACCTCGAATCTTACATAGTCAATGAAAGCTATGGGGGGAGATAAACTGCTTTTTCTAACTTTTTATAAATATTTAGGCACATATGCTAAGGCCGCCTGCTGACAAACAAATTTGCATTGCAGAATCTGCAGTTGGTGTCCGTAACAGAATCTGCTGACATGCTATGGAAAAGCGCTTCTTCCTACACACTTGCGTGAAACCAACTGCAATTTCCGCGAGTGGAGGAAAAAACACAGCATTTTCTATTTTAGTGTGGATTTCGCACGGACAGCTTCCATTGAAGTCAGTGGAAGCTGTCCAACCTGTGGCCCATCCACAGTGTCCATTGCGGATAGGTCGCGGGTAACCGCGTCAACGCCTTGTGACGGCGCAGGAAAAACAAACATTTTTAAAAAAAGCTGTACTGTGCATGTCTAACCGCGAGACGTCCAGACAATCTGCAATACAGAAGAAAACGAAAGAAGGGCCAGATTCCGACCCGGTCGTGTGCAGGCGGGCCAAGGATAAAATAGCAGGATATTGCCCAGCATCCTGCCATATACATTTACTTTATCTCAGTAAAAGCGTGACAGAGCCTTAAAAGTGTATTCCGGAGACTTAATGATTTTTCAAATTTTCACCCATCTACTGGATAGATGAAAACTGATAGATCTTGGACCACTGGGACCTCTACCAATCCGGAGAACAGGGGTCCGATTGGTTTAATATGGGAATGAAGCAGAGGTCACACAGGCACACCACTGCTTCATCAATGCGAGTGCCAGAGATTAACAGGTTCAAAGTACCATTCTCCGGATTGGTAGGGGTCTCAGTGGTTAGACTTCCCTACCAATATATCAGCTTTCACCTATCCAGCGGATAAGTGAAAACTTGAAACAGCATTAAATCCACAGAATAACCCTTTAAGATCCCCATGCACATTACAGTTTAGTTGTCCGAATCTGACGATAATGGCAGAGCAGGACAACACTCTAATGTCTATAATGATGTCAGCGGAAAGAAGGATCGGCGACACTGACTTTCAATGCCTGGTCATTTGTTTCCCCAGGAGATTAGCTGCTTGACTCCAAACACATGGCTAAGGAGAATGCATATGTGTATGGGGGAGCTGGTGGAAACATGTCGGATGAATGATTGTCTGACAATTTGTGTCACCACAAAAATACAAGTTCACTTGCAAAGCCATTGACAATAATAGGACATAAGGGGTTAAAGGGAAGCTGTCAAATTCTATAAGCACCATGTTATGCTGTTTATACAATAGGTTGCGCCAGGGGCGTAGCTAAAGGCTCATGGGCCTGGGTGCAAAAGTTGGCACCCCAACTTCTCTTAACCTCTTAATGCAGAGGTATAACTTGAAGCGCCTGGGCCCCAATGCAAAACCTGTAATGGAGCTCCCAACTATAATGCTTTGTTCATAGTACTGGGCTCCCTATATGGAGAAAAGTGGCCTTATGGGCCCCATAAGGCTCCTGGGCCCAGGTGAAACCGCATCCCCTATAGTTACGCCAGTGGGTTGCGCTGAGTCTGGTGGTGTAATTTGTAGACTTATTGGGCTCCTTGTTCCCGCGTTGAAACCCTAGGAAATCGGCAGTCAGTCAGTATGACTCTTTACATTCAGTTCTGTTCTCTATGGGAGTGCATGCATGGACTGAATGACGGACTGCACGGTGACTTCCCGAGGGTGACAGCATAGTAATTGGAAGCATGGTAACTATAAAACTTACACCCCAGGACTCAGCGGGACCCATCCTATAAGCACCATGTAATAACTTGCTTTCTAGTTCTTATAGAAGGCGGCAGGTTCCCTTTAGTATGAACCCCTTTCTTTATGCAGGTCAGTATACTATTATAGAAGAACAGTCCTAGTTTGCACTTTCCATTATTACTGTGTTTAGCGGTACAAAGCTTACAAAGTTGCAGAGGAAGTCACAACATCCTCTCCCACTTTCTATAAAAGTTTGTACATTTCAAAATATCATCAACTAAAATTCCCTAACCAGTTGCATTTCTTCATATTTATGTTTTACTTCCCTTGGTTATTGTCTTTTTCAATTTCTGCAGAAGTTACAGCATGAGATGAAGTATGAATTGAGTTGGCTTGAGAAACCTCATAAATGTCTTTTTGATACAAGAAAGAGCGTGCGAAAAAGCATGCCTGATATTTCCCAACACGGCAACAGTTTTTCAGATCATCTTGTCTACCAAGACTACACATTGATCTCCAATAGAATGAGTGTCTTGCTTTTGCCACAAGGATGCCTTGGTTGAATTGAAATGCCAAACCTAAAAATATAATCTCCCTGATCTCTGTTCACTAATGCACATCTGATTGTCCATTTCTTGGATGTATGTGCCTGTGATAAAACTTCCTAACCATTGAACTTGTGTCTTCTTCAAGCCCATCTCCCGATGCCTGGAGTTGACAGACCTTTTTCCTGATCATGTTTATAACAGTTGTAGCCGCTGAGCCAACACTGCTTTTTCCAAGTGCAGAAAAGATTGCTGCTTGGTGAACCCTGTTGGTGAGCCACCCAGCTTGTGCCCCAGTGTCACCTTGTGTGTTCCAGTGTGCCCCAGTGGCCCATTGTGTCTTCCAATGTGCCCAAGTGTTTCTAAATTGAGAAAGAGCAGCAGTGCTTTGACATCTGAGACGCTGATCATGTGCTGCTGTCTCCAAGTACAAGTGTTCCTGCCTGGTGAACTTGGCTAGTGGGCCACCCAGCCGATGCCTCTGTGTGCCCAGTGTTCCTCAGTATGCATCAGTGTCTTCAAGTATGAGCTAGAGATGCAATGCCATGAAAACTGAGGACTAATTCAGTACTGCTGTCTCCAAGTGCAGGAAAGGTTGCTGGGAGGGGATGGCGGTGTCACCAAATTGCCACTATACTGTGGCCTCTCATGTCAGACACTACTGTGCATTATGCAGGTGTACAGAAATTCACTGTAAGTGTTCATTGAGAAAAAAGGTGCTAGAAAGAGACTGGTTGCCTGGACTGTCAGCTGGTGCAGATGGACCTCCTCTGTCCCTAAATATAAGCTAGAGGAGAGCAGCAGCACTGACAACTGAGCCACTCATACAGTCCTGCTTTCTCCAAATGCAAGAAATGTTCCTGCCTGGTGAACCCTGCTAGTGAGCCAACCAGCTTGTGCCACAGTGTCCCTGTGTGGCCCAATGCCCCCAGCTATGAGCTGGAGAAGGAGAGCAGCATCCCTATGACAGCTGCGCTGCTGATACACTGCTCGTATTCCTAAGTGCAGGCAGGATGCCTGCCTAGTTTATTTACTACTGAGCCACCCATCCCATGCCCCAATATTCCCCCAATTCCCTAGCTGTGAACTGGAGAAGGAGAGCCGCAGTGCTGTGACAGCTGAGCTGCTGATGCAGCGCCGCGGTCTCTAGGTTCCTACTTGGCAAACCTCACTAGTAAGCCACCGGCTTATACCCTACTGTCCCCATGTGTTCCTCGGTGTAGGGGAGTAGAACACCCATAGCCTTTCACTAGGGTACTGTTCTGACCCTTGCCCCCACAGCTGTACTCTACTCTGACCCTTATTGTTTCTATTCGTTCTCTTGGCTTTGGTTCTCTTCATCTGCCATTTAGTGTTTTAAATCAGATACTGCACTGTAGATTGAATATTAACCTTCTACGTACGATGGCATGGCCTGGCATGGACTGTTGAGTTAGGCAACGTAACGCGCCGGGAGACAAGTTAACACAAGCCCCATCTATAGTCTGTAGGCAGTCCTGAAGTGGTGAAGACAATAGAAACCTGATGAATTTATTCTAAAACGGTGGAAGGACGACACACATCCTTCATTCAGATCATGGATTTGTCATGGATCCTATAAAACAAATGCCAAGATGCCAGTATGAACAAATCCTACAGCTGGCCATATATTGGGGATTTCAGACAAACAGTTAGTTCTTCATGATTTGTCTGTGATGGCTTGTAAAATAAAGCTTTAATACATTTTTGAACAAATTGCTTGTCCATTTCGGCAGTGATCTGTAGCCTGGTGTTGGCTTCCATTGATGGGATGCAGATCTGTCTTTCTGCATGAATGACTTTACTATTACAGAACTGTACAACAGTCCGTATTTTGTCATTTATGTGTGTTAGAGTTAAAATTAAACACAGTACTTGTGGCTTTTGTACTCCTAGACCATTTTACTTGCCAGCCCAATCAGATAATGTAAATATTAAGTCTTGTATATGATTTTCACACAGGATGTGCTGGGTGTGAGCCTAACACATGATTACTTCAATGTTATTCCATCTATTTTATTTGGGCCCAAAGTTAAGATTGAGTTCAGCATAGTTCCAGGAATGACACCAAGGCCACTTTCACATGGCAGTATTTAGCAACAGTATTTGGAAGCAAGTAGAACAGACGCACAGTAATGAAGAGATTTGCTCCATGTTCTGGACCTACTACTGGCTTTGGCTTTGGCTCACAAGCACTGTTACAAAATACTCAACCTCCAAAATACCAAAGACTGCTGTGTAACCCACTGTTAGTGACGCCAACTTTTGTGGCGACCTGTGAGAGACGCCAAGAATTGTAACGGACCATTAACACACACTTACTGTGCGTAAGGCTGGAGGGGTAGTTCTTGTCATGGTGTAACCGAGTGGGTAACACAGGGGGAATGCTTATGAAAGTATATATAATCACGTTGTGACCCCACCGTTATTCTGTGCTGCGGAGTAATAAACACTGGACAAGTGTATCGTACCTCGGGTCCTCAGGAACGGTTGAAGCTCGGTAAAAATGTACTTAAATATAACTGTGCATACAGGTAATTACAAGTACATTCATGGCAGTAGTTACAGGCAGAAGCTCAGAGGTTGGGAGGAAAAACACATAGGAACAATACAGCCCTGTAGTCCATGTTATTTATATGTCACCAGTCCTGGACATGAAATATACTCCGAAGGGGGTAAAAAGACAAGATCCTTTCCACATACTCTCTGGCAAGACAAAATTACTTAGAAGAAGACTTAGCTTAAATGCACCCCGCATATTCTCCGCGTGGGTGTCAAAATCACATACCTCTGTGTGGGGATCCTATTGGCGGACGGCCACACTTGAAAAATAAATGCCTGTATTGTGAATGGGTACTTGGCTTATGTGAGGGAGGATGATGGGAGTTATGTGCTCTCTCTCTCTTGCATGGCCTCACTCCTGTTACATCCACTCTACATGCGCTACAGGTAGTCGTTCCTTTTCCCCCATCTTCGCCAACATGGAAGCTGATGGTGCTCCCATACGGCTCGGTGTTAAGGCCCATTTAGACAACGATTATCGCTCAAAATTCACTTAAAAGCAGTCTTTTGAGCGATAATCGTTGTGTGTAACTGCACTGACATTGTGCAGTTTTCGTTATGCCGTCGCTCATCGTTGTCTTTCAGCATGCTGAAAGACAATTATGAGCCTCATCAGGGATTCACAGCAGGATACAGCTAATACTATCCCGCTCCCTGATCACAGGCTGGGTATGAAGAACAGAGCGGTCCAGCTCTGTTCTCCATACCCCGCATGGAGTGATCAGCAGAAGACAGAAAACAGCTGGATGCAGAAGACTATCGGGGACACCCTGCTTGTCTTCTGCATCCTCCGCTCCGAGCGCTCGGAAAAGACAAGCGGGGACAAGGGACAAGTGATGGCGATTCAGAGAATGGAAGTGGAGCCACGGGAGATCTCTTCCGACTGCCTTCCTTCATTCACTGAAAACAGGCAGTCATTCATAGATGAACGACTGCCTGTTTACACAGGCCAATAGTCGCTTGGATTTTAGGTGAACTAAAAACCAAGCAACTATGACAAGTGAGCGATTTCTCACTCGGTGCCCTGTCAGTGGCCACATGTACACAGGGCGCTGTCACATGAATTTGCTGTTTCCATATATACCTGGGGAATAATTACCACATGTAATTTTACCTTTAGAGTTCGCCATTTATACATGTGACTATCTACATTGTAGTTTATGGTGGTTGTGAAATAATATTAGTCTGTTACCATAACATCCATAATCTACAATGGACAGCCGCATGCATGATTAGTCTTTTTTTTAATTTTTTTATTGTTAATTTGGGGACCAGGGATCCCCATTGTCCCAATAGGTGCTGGTTTCAATTCCAGGACTCTTACACCTATCAGACATTTGTGGCCTATACTTATGATATGCCATAAATGGCTCAGATGGGAATACCCCTTTAATTTTTATTGTGGCCCTTTGGAGTGGTTTAGGATGTAAATATGGCCCTTGGACCAGAAAAGATTGCATACACCTTTCAGATGATAGGTTTAAGGCAGAGGTCCCCAATATTTTGTACTTTGTGAGCCACATCCTACTTTGAGTGATGGTCGGTAGGCACATTAAAGAGGTTTTCCATGCAAAATAGTATTAGTGACCTGTCCGCAGGATAGATCATCAATACTTGATCAACTGGGGTCCATTGCTTGGGACCCTGGCCAATCAGGTGATTGTGCGTGCTTTATAAGCGATGAGATATACAGGGGTTGGAGCAGAAGCCACTGCTCTGACCCCTGTGTAGTGGTTGGTGCTTGTAAATGCAAGTTAGGGTCTCATTAAAATCAATGGGAACTGTGCCTGTAGTTACAAACTTGGGCCATTACACAGAGGTTGGAGCAGCTGCTTCCCCTGTGTAACATGGCACTGATAGTGGGCTCTCGATCAGCTGCGGTGGACCCCAGCCAATCAACTAGTGATGCACTATACTGAGGATAGGTCAGCAATAGTATTTTGCGTGGAAAGTCCCTTTAAATAAAAAAATTTGAGTAGAGGCATATTGAATTTGAAGAAACAAAAAATTGTGAATTTGCAAACATTTGTCACTCAAAGTTTGTTACTTGTAGGCTTTTTTACCCCTCCTTCCCCAAGCAAGATTTGGTTTTTCTTGGTGGGATCAATCAGCATTTAAGCCTGAAGCAGAACCCTGCGTTGGTTCGAAAGCTCGCTATAACATCATTCATTTTTGTTGGCCATTAAAAGGTATCATATCTACAAGATTACTTGGTTTCTCTTGCTGAGAACAATCACATTTGGGGTACAGTACGTGTCAGATCTGTCAATTTCGGATTTTACATTCTTCGTTTCCTAGGATAGAGCTGAACAATAAAAGAAAGTTGTGTTGGTATGACCGTGCCCAAGCTAACTAATTGGACCTACAGTCTAGTAATCCTAAAATGTAACTTTTATTAGAATCTATTTAAAACCTATGAATAAACAAACAAACATATATTTCTAAAGAAGTAGCAAATGGTTGAAACTTCAAGGGAAAAGGTTACGTATGCTATCTGGACGTATGTCCAGATTGGTAGCTCTAGCAACTCTTATATATTTTTGCGTGCCTGTGTACAGAGTTGCTACCCACAAGACAGACACATCCGTAACTGTCTGTCACGTGTAACAGTGGGTTTAAGTCAAACAGAATTACGTATATCTATAGTAATACGTCACATAGGTGATGATGGTATATATTAATACATGCCCTTATCAATTCCCAACGCGTTTCGCCCAACAAGTGGGCTCCTCAGGGGCTAAGATTCACTCCAGGTATATTGTGCTGGAGGGTGGCTAACGATCATACCGCCGTGGTGGAAATAGCTTGTCAAAGCCAAGCTCAGAAATTCTAAGTAAGGCCCTGCTTGTTACAAAGATAGAGGTTCAGATATATAAAGCAGAGCAAAAACAAAACAAGAAAACGGCGGCATGTCAGCCCTAATGGTGGACTGGCACCATCAGGGCTGACATGCCGCCATTTTTTTGTTTTGTTTTGTTTTTGCCCTGCTAACAAGCAGGGCCTTACTTAGAATTTCTGACCTTGGCTTTGACAGAATAACACTTTTAATCTATTTAATTTTTAGTGGCTTATTTAAGTTGATTACAAAACAGCTCTACAATATGGCACTGACAGAATACTGGGGCCTTACATAGGAGTGTAGAGCATTGGCCTAATTGAGCTATCTACACAAATGCTCACGTAAATCTGAGGATTATTTTTAATTACTCCTTTGTTAAGCTATCATCAAATGACATGAGTGTATGACATCGCCCCCATACTTACAGTGATCTGGTCTATATCAGACATAGACCCTGGGTTACTGGGGTATTTTCATCAACCAGTTTTTTCCGTTTGGATGTTGTTACACAGCCTAAACGGACTATATATTAAATTATCTATAAGCGTATTTTATACAGCTTGTGACAGCATATTTTTCTAGATCTCCGCTATTTCCACCACGGCGGTATGATCGTTAGCCACCCTCCAGCACAATATACCTGGAGTGAATCTTAGCCTCTGAGGAGCCCACTTGTTGGGCGAAAGGCGTTGGGAATTGATAAGGGCATGTATTAATATATACCATCATCACCTATGTGACGTATTACTATAGATATACGTAATTCTGGTTGACTTAAACCCACTGTTACACGTGACAGACAGTTACGGATGTGTCTGTCTTGTGGGTAGCAACTCTGTACACAGGCACGCAAAAATATATGAGTTGCTAGAGCTACCAATCTGGACATACGTCCAGATAGCATACATAACCTTTTCCCTTGAAGTTTGAACCATTTGCTACTTCTTTAGAAATATATGTTTGTTTGCTTATTCATAGGTTTTAAATGGATTCTAATAAAAGTTAAATTTTAGGATTACTAGACTGTAGGTCCAATTAGTTAGCTTGGTTAATTGTTTTTGGACTTGTTCTGCCTCTGTAAAGTTGGTATGACCGTGCCCCCCTTCATATATACCGGTACTAGTTATTGTGCCACAGTTGCATGCAAATCTTGTAAAAGTAGCACTTATGTATGGCTCACTGTATTGCAATGGGCTGCCACTATTGTGTTGAAAGTTGAGCTGTTGCACCACAAAAGATTTGTGCATAGACCTGGCCTAATTCTACTGCAACCACAGCATTAGGTGGTGGCTGGTGCTCATCGTGTACATGTCGCTAGGGGACACAGAGGAAAACCATAGCAAAGCATATAGAGCTGAAGGTTTGTTCATGTAATACTGCTTACTGCAGAAATGTGTAGCTGTAAAGTCCACTTGTCATGAAGGAAGAAATATACTTCTGCAAATGGTAAAAAAAACAACAATGCTCTAAAATACTTTTCAAATCCTAAATAAATGACTGGACCCTTTAATATTTCTCCCAGATGAGACATGTTTGTCAACTGCATCCCCCTTTCCTACTCTATACAAAGAAAGCAAATACGGATGTTAACGGGGAGTGGTGGTCATATAATGTGTATGGCCACCATCAGAGTTAAAGGGTTACTATCAAAATGCTATCTAATCTAGTAGCATCATGTTATAGTGCAGGAATACCTGAGCAGGTTGATGTATAGTTTTATGGGTAAAGTTTCCGCAACTTGTGATTTTGTGATTCTGTACTAATGAGTCCTGTGAGCGGTTGTATCAGTGATTGACAGCCTTTGCTGTACAAGAGTGCATAGAGATAACTGTCAATCACTGATAGGACCACCCAAGGGACGTCTTTGCATAGAATGAGCAGGGATTTCATTCAATAAGTTACAAGCTTAAGGTATATTTACCCCCACAGATGATCGCTCAAAAACTGACAGTTTTCACTGATCATTTTGCCTAGGTACTAATGGGCTAGTCAGCCCTTTAGTACTTAATTGCAAGTATTTAGAGAACAGCTAGTGGTCTGTTCTCTAAATACGTCACTATTGTTCTCCAGTGGGACGTCAGCTGTTAACAGATGTTAAAGAATGTTGTCAGCGCTGCCCGCGGAGAACTCTGCATGCGGTCTATATCATCCTGAGGGATGAGTATTTTATGCGGACCTTAAAGGGGTTGTCCTGCGGCAGCAAGTGGGGTTATACACTTCTGTATGGCCATATTAATGCACTTTGTAATGTACATCGTGCATTAAATATGAGCCATACAGAAGTTATTCACTTACCCACTCCGTTGCTGGCGTCCCCGTCTCCATGGCGCCGTCTAATTTCTGTGTCTTCTGGCTGCTTTAGACGCGCTTGCGCTGTGCGGTCTTCTACCTGGTGAATGGGGCGCGCCGGAGAGCTGGTCTGCACGTCGTCATCGTAGCTCCGCCTCCGTCACGTGGTGCCGATCAGCTAATGAGGTGGCTGTATCGGCAGTGGAACGCAAGAGAGGAGAAGAAAATCCACGGTGCACCATGGGAGAAGACCCGTGGTGCACCGTGGGAGAAGACCAGCGGCACCATCTTTAAAAGAAGAAAAGAAGAAGCTGCAGAACGGGGATGCAGGTAAGCGAAATGTTTTTAAAAATTAACAAATGCATTCTTTTTAACAGGGCATAATGCAGGGGTCTATTGAAAAAAAAAAATTTCGATTTCGCCCCGGGACAACCCCTTTAAGTCAGCGATGGACGAAAAGTGCACGATGGGTGGACATTTACACACAACGATTAATGCTCAAAAGATGACTTTTGAGCGATAATCGTTGTATGTAAAAGGGCCTTTATACTATAACTTTTCCCACTATAATATGTACCAATCTGCTCAGCTTCTCCTCTTGTAAACATGATGTTAACAAATTAGAATGTATTCAACAGAACAAGTTCCCTTTAAATTCTTTCTCCGAGTTTGGTAAAAGGTCCGTTTTTTGTTTCGATTTGCAACGATCTGTTGTCGGTATATATTTTATGAAATAATTGCTAACAACTTATGAAGATAAAAACAAGAAAGATCTTTTATTTTGTGACATGTGGCATTTAGATTGTGTCTGCTCTAATCAGAAATCCCAGTAGCTGATCTGTTCAAAGCAACAAATGCAGAGAAAGTAGATTCTTCTAAGAACTCTAGATGCTGTTACAGGAAACCAGCACTATACCAGCAGCACAGGAATGAACTCGGTCATTGCAGCTGGCGACATGTGGGACTCCCCTGATTCTGTATAGTTTGATTTCTTCTGCAGTCCACCCATTACAAGTATATACAATATGAGGGTCTTCACCAAATACAGGGCAGGATTGCTAGCTCTTCCTTTACAGTATAGGAGGATAGCAGCATCGCTTTCATTACTTTTTTAGGTCCAGGAAATGGGTACAAAAGCATGCTGGCGCTTTCTCACCCGATGATAACCACATCTCTAGAGCTTACAGGTTTGGTTGGGGTATTTTTTTTTAACTGAAATGACTCAACTTAAACACAGTATTTTAGATTTAGTTTCCCTGTTGTAGAACACTATAAGACGTGGTATAGGGAACTTAACATAGATGTGGTTATAGAGTGCTTACCTGTGCACTTATACAAACTCTCTGCTTACCTAGCTTTGGGGCTTTCTAGTTTCCGTAGGAGTACAACACTTCTACACCCACGTTTCTGTGGCTTGGTAATTTCCTGGGAATCATACATGCAGTCTGTGTTGCACAATATTATGTATAGGTGATCCTTTGGAGGAGCACACTGTAAGGCCCTTTTACACGGGCCGAGAATTCGTTCAGATTCCAGCAATCAGCGACAACCTGAATCTTCATTGACTGATTTCATTCAGTCTAAATACATGCATGACTGTACAACAAGCTATAAATTCGTTCGGCGTTCTGTATGTATAAAAACTGAACAACTAATTTGATCGTGTAAACAGACCATGTTCCAGCAGTGGCAGAAGCCATATCTGTAAGATGTCTAGGTACAAAATCCCTGGGATTGTTTCCTCATGGAAGAAGGGGTTGTTCACTTTCTTAAAAGTTTTATAGCGCAAAACACATTCTCCTTGGGGCAGTCGCGCATACGCTCCATGTAGACATGGGGGTTTTCCTTCCTCCAGATTCTGACATTACGTTTAGTAACTGTGGCCAAAAGATTGAAGGCAGCTTCATCACTAAACACTAAAGACTCCATGAAACCATTGGTTTCCATTAGAGTTTGCATACTCTTGCAGAAAATGTTTGTCGTCTGGTTTCTAGTTCTCTGCTTTGGACGGAGGTTTTTGTTTTTTGAGGATTTCATGTGAAACTTGCACGGACACGCTCTGCTGTTTCCAGGCTTATGGGTGGGGGGGCCGAATAATTTTTGCTTAGAGATGCAACCTTTGTGGGCCCACTTGGTGGATCTTCACCAGACTTTGTTCAAAAATGATATTCCACTCTCATAACCAATTGGTAGACGTGGAAATCAATTGCACAAAACGTTCTCCTGTTCTTGTTGACAGCCATTTCATCTCGTATCCCCCTAGCGACGACTACGGCAGAAAAAAAACTTTTAGGGCCTCCTAAAATCTGTCTAACAGTAAGATGTCATTGTTGTCCACAGCAACCAATCACAGCGCAGATTTTATTTTACCTCAGCAAATTGAGAAATGAGTGATTGGTTGCTATGGGCAACAAGGACATCTTACTGTTAGAGATTTTCTAAATGTAAAACTTTTGAGTTTGTTTACATTGATATCTGATTGATGTATCGGAGTGTCATTATTATGAGGCTTTCAAATCAGGAATATCCATTTGTAATAACCCTGTGTGTTAAGCGGCGGTTGTAATAGATGCTTAATAGCAGTAGTAGCCTTTAATATATACGTCATGTGCTTTTCAATGTTTTTCATGACTTATCCTTTAAACAGGTGCCATTATAGCCTATAGGTGATGGATGCCACTGTTAGGAATCCATTTAACGCATTTCATCTGTTTAACAGATATTATGGCAAACAAATGTATACTTTTAATGTGCATGTTTATTTATTGGACTCAACAGGAGGAAATACTGTAGTTTACTGTGTTGTTTCATACTTTTTTTTTTTTTTTGTTTGCAGTATAATGACGCATACTATCCAAATGGATGTCAAAAGGATACTCTTGCCCTTCACATTTAGTGTGAACACTAGGAGTTATCCCAACATATACATTAACGTAAATAGAAAAACATGATGTGAAAGCAACCGTATGGATTACCTTGAGTTAAAAAAAAAATAATTGAACTGTTTTAGGCTGTAATTTTCATTAATGTTTAGACACTTGATATGTGGTTTTCAGACTTTAATCATGTGGACATGACCCTCCGAGTAATACATGCTGCATGGGAGGTCTGTTCATCCAGGATGCTGCTGCCTTCACTAGTTCTCATGTATCAGCACAGCTTTCTACTTGCAGTGATCAACCCTTTTACAGCCCCTGAGGGATCTTATCTCTCCTATGTTGATAGAGACAGATACTGAGGAGTGTGTGCTTCAGCCTCTCCCCCTGCAGAGTTTGCCTTCCCTCTACACTTGCTACATCCTATGCGATCCACGCACTGCCTCTTACAAACTGTCTTGTATGCGCTTTCCTCCCTATCTACAGCTTGTGTGATTTGCCCTCCCTAAAAACATAAGAAGGTCGTACACGTTAGTTGAAGTTCTCATACACGTGCACAATTGGATTGGTGCCCATAGTCTTTAGGATACAGTTAGCAGGCTTTTATATAATGCTTTTTAAATGTTATAATGCTTACATAATGTTACGATGCTTTGACATCTTTTTTTCTTTTTACCATCATTGATTTATTCTTCAAATGTTTGCATGTGTGTTTGATGTATACAGTCATGTTTCTGCCACCTGCTAGGTCTTCTTGTTTAGTCTAACTCAACCTGATTGTTCCAAAACATGCAGATTGTAGTGTTACCTATTGTCTAATTGGGTGAATTACCATAATAACAATTGAGGAGCACCGAGAATGTCTACTACTTCAGAAGTACATTATTTTCAGATTTATTTTTTTTTGCCTTTGATTTAAAAAGCAGCCCTGGCACACAAATCTCACCAACCCACATGCAATATTACCCTCAACTAGCAAAAAATAGCACTGCGCAATGTGTGCTTCAGCGAGTTTTGCTTTGCTTGGTTATGCTACTCTTATCCCCCTTGATGGCTATGAAAATTTTTCTGCATGAAAAATCAACACACACACAGTCCATGCAGAAAAAAATGATGCATTTTATCTTTTATTGCATTGAGTTTTCCCTCCCATGCATTTAGAAAGCCTCAAACTAGGTTTGCAGGCTGTCCTACATTCAAATTTCTGGGTGGGAGGTGTTCTCAGCACTTTTGCTGATCTTCCATGAACCTGTACAAGCTCCCCTCCCCCTCCCCTCTTCTCTTTCAGTGGCTGTGTACCATAACCACACCCACTCAATACTACACAGCCCTTAGGCCGAATGCAGTTGGCCCTGTCGGATTCCTACTGCGAGATCCTCATAGTGGGATGCAACCCTGTGCCCCTGCTGTGACCCCCCCAAGCTTACCTGTTCGGCATCTTGACTCTGTGCTGCAGATGTGCCTGCTGGCGCACAGCCACACATGCGCAGTGCAGAGCGTATCCTATTTTAGCGCGAGGTTTGCACTGAAATGGGACATGCTATGATTTCCACACCGTGAGTGGAATATCGCAGTTGATTTCCACTTGTGAGCATGGAAATGCATTTTTCAATGCATGTCATATGGGCTGTATTTGCTGCGGGATTCGGAACTCCGGATCGCGCAGTGCAAATACGGCCGTGTGCATTAGGCCTAATAGTAGCTTTCTCTGCTCTGCTCTCCTACACCATTCCTCTGCACTGTCATTCAGCCCCCTGTAATAGCTTGGTGGGAAGGCAGTGAATTCAGATTTACATCAAGGGAGCAGGCTAGGGGACGAGCTGTCCGTTTAGGCTGCCTGCAGACGGGCGGAAATTCCGCGGCAGGATTTCTCGCGGAATTTCCGCCCTTGGAAGCTGCCATAGACCGCTGCGGTTTGGCCGCCCGAAATCTCGCGCGGCAAACAAACCGCAGCATGTTCTATTTCTGTGCGGGGCTCACCGGCCGCAGGCCCCGGTCTGCGCATGCGCCGACTGCCCAGCAACCGGCACATGAAAGATCCGGAGCTGCGGGGCGCGGGTGAGTACGCACTGCTCTCTGCAGGCACTCGGGTCGGGTCCCGTGGCGAGAATTCTTGCTGCCGGATCTGACCCGGCCGTCTGCAGGCGGCCTTACTGTGGCTAAAATTTCAAAGGTGTACAATGTATTTAAATATGTGAACAACACATATTGCGTTTCTTAACGCAATCCTATGCAGGCTTCCAGCGCACGGAAATCCCGCAGGAATTTCCGCTCGTGTGCAGGAGCCCTAAGGAAATGTCATCAGGATATTCCTACTGGAAGAGCTGTATAGAAATAGAAAATAAGGATAAAGTGGAGCAAACCTGGTGTAAAGTGAGGAACCTGGAACACGGTCACAGGGATAGAACGGAGACGACTTGTTTCCTTTTCTTAGGGTAAACGTATGCAATCTCAGACCAAATTTTAAAAAAACTTATGGAGGGGTGACAATGGCGCAATCTTCAGACAAAGATGACGGTCATACATATTTTTGCCCGCAAAAAATGTTAGTTTATTAATTTGAACCAGCCTCTAAACGCGGTTTGGGGTATGTGAACCTCATTCTTAGTACTTGCTGGGGATACACTACATAATTACATTGTAAAAACGTAATGGGATAGGAATTATTAGATTGAAAGTGGGCCATGATTTAGGTATGAAACAGAAAATGGTACAATTTAAGGAAAAAAGTGAAAAATAGTAAAATAATGCATAAATGATGCAGAAAAAGTGTGTGTGTATATTATATTTCAATAATATTCAGAATAATTTAAATAGCTGATAAAAATGTGTTATAACATGTAGACCTAATTGTGATTAAATTACTAGTGAGCACTTTAAAAGGTAGTAGATTGAGTAAAACTGAAATTAAAATTCTAATCTTACTGTCCCTGGCGGTGTATATTAGAAAAGATTCTTTCAGTGCTGATGACTAGGATAACTGTAGCTGTGAGTTAAATTACCGTTTTGGCAGAAATGGAGGTGCAGTAAAAGTATCAAAGAAACACTGTTTTGAACTGATTGGTCAACAGAGAAAAAGGGAGGAGTGGTTTATTTAAGGAAGGAGCGCTACTGCGAGAGTCAAATATTTCTGAGAGCGGGAAATATTAGGGAAAAGACAACTGCAGGCACGTGCTGAGATGAAGGAGGCAGGCGCGGTGTGTATGAAAACAGCTGATGCCGCGGGCACACATGCTACACAGGTGCTCCCAAAGTTGAGGAGTATTGATGTATTTAAAAAAAAAAAATGGAGAATACTTATTGAATTAATTGAGAAGGGAGAGGAGTTGACAAGCAGCCCAAATTTATTAAAACCAGGAGAGTCGGTGTAATTGTCGTGTAGTTGTGGGAGACCTGCGCTCTATGTTTAGATGCATTAGAATTTAAGATTTACCTAATAATTAGATAAATGGGGAATTTAAAAGATTGATAAATAAGAGATTTAAAGGTAAAAGGCAGATAATGTTGTTGTTTTGATTTAGGATGTATTATATTAAAATGAATATAAAAATGAGTACTAGGAAAAAAATAGATAAATATAAAAATTTGTAAAATTAGGCAAAAAATGTAGGAATATAAATATTGACATATAGTATAAATATGTATGTGGGGGGAAAAAATATATAAAAATGGGAAAAGTGGGTGAGCACACGAATAACCGGGGTTAAAAGGATGTAATTACTAGGAATCAATAAATGGTTAAATAAAAAATTTTGTGAAGAAATAAATTGGAGAAAATGTATTATTTGTTATAAAGCTAGTTAAATGAGTACTCCCACAAATACACGTCATAAATTTTTCAGTGCCTCATTGAAGCCCATGTGGGAAAGTGATCCAGGACACTTCACGTGTTTTTAGAGTTCTGAACCTATCTACGTTGTTTGGCACGTATTTGTTCTAACATAACTGTAACTTTGATGTTTTTTTTTCATGTCGCTGATGTATCATGACGTATATACCCATCATGGAGTGGGAAGTAACCCCTGCTCATGATGAATATATATGTAATGGACTGTAAAGGGGTTAAATATTGACAAACTGACAGCCATTTAGTAGGGTCTATCATGCAATTTATTATGCTGCTGATTCCAGACCCTATTTCAGGCTTTCTCCTCTGTGCTACCAGGCCTCCCCTTCCTTCTTAGGCCACCTGCAGACGGCCGGGTCGGACCCAGCAGCGAGAATTCTCGCCGCAGGACCCGACCTGAGCGCCTACAGAGAGCAGCGCGTACTCACCCGCGCCCCGCGGCCCTGGCTCTTTCATGTGCCGGCTGCCAGGCAGCCGGCGCATGCGCAGACCGGAGTCAGCGGCGGGTGAGTGACGTTTCTGTGCGAGCCTCGCACAGAAATAGAACATACCGCGGTTTGTTTGCCGCGTGAGATTTTGCGCGGCCAAACCGCGGCCGTCTGCATAGGATTGCGTTTGTTAACGCAATCCTGTGCGGGCTTCCAGCGGCGGAATTTCCGCCTGTCTGCAGGCGGCCTTACTGTTTGTTTCTTGCCATCGTCTTCTCTCTGGTCCAACCACTCCTGTCTCAGCTACACGTTTCCGCTTGCTTCCACCCTGCGTCTTCCTCCTTGCTATGCCCCTTCCTTCTGGTCTTGCTATTGTCTTCTTTCCCCTTCCTGCTCCTGGAGGGTCAATGATGATGCAGGGATTACTCTGACTGCCATTATGGAGTCGGAAAGGAATTTTTCCCCACAAAATAGGGTAAATTGGCTTCTGCTTCATTGTTTGTTTTTTTTTCTTTGCCTTCCTCTGGATTAACGGGGGGAGAGTGGAAACCGGCTGAACTTGATGGACATTTGCCTTTTTTCAGCCCTGCATTCTATATTACTATGATACATCAGCTGCTCTCCGACGGCCCACTGATGCTGCCATGGGGCCGGAACATCTGATTTCAGCCCATAGGAGCTGCTTCCCTTGATTGAGACATAGGTAAACTTCCTTGAAAGATCAGCGATCAGTGACGGCTTAACGAAAACTGCACGATGCCAGTGCAGTTAGAAACAACGATTATTGATCAAAAGATGACTTTGAGCGATTGTTGAGTGAAAATCGTTGTCTAAAAGGGCTTTAACTTTCACTTGCACTATATGCCAATTACTTCATTCTTTATGTTTGTAAACTCCTTTTTATTTGCATTTCTCAGATTAGACATGAGTATACATTTCTGCTTTGTCAACATGTATGATTGCATTTGGACAATAATTTTGTAATAAATTTGCATTATCAAAGTTCTCTTTTTCTTGTCCGTATTCTTCTTTATATTATTACAGATGTTCTGGTTGTGTTCCTGACTCATGCTTAATCTTTCCATTTTCCTTTATTCTTTCCTCTTTCTTATATTGTAACCTTTATCAATTCTTTAAAACACATAAACGTTGAAACATTAAATTTATAGAACACTGTAAGCCGTTGATGGTGTCAATTAACAGTGGCTCTTTCCATAGCCTGCGTTTCTCATATTCGGCCTCACTCACAGCATTTCCAGTATTCCTAACTAGAGATGAGCGAACGTACTCGTAATGAGTACTTATGCACCCGAGTACCGCCATTTTCGAGTACTTCAGTACTCGCGCGTAAAGATTCGGGGGGCGCCGGGGGGCGGGGAGAGGCGCGGCGGTGCGGGGGGTAGCAGCGGGGAACAGGGGGGAGCCCTCTCTCTCTCCCTCTCCCCCCCACTCCCCGCCGCAACCCCCCGCGCCGCCACGGCGCCCCCCGAATTTTTTCGCCCGAGTACGGAAGTACTCGAAAATCGCGGTACTCGGGCGAAAAAGGGGCGGGGCCGAGCACGTTCGCTCATCTCTATTCCTAACCTGTTTGTATCTTTCTGACTATAGTACCATGTTGTATTGGTAAATTGTGTCATACATTCTTTGATTTCATTGGGGTCGAGGAATTTTTCAATGAATACCCTCCATTTTTTTAAAAACCTTGGGGCTTGAGTCTCTGCCTTTCGCTCTATTTCAATTTTCTCCATTTTAAGAAGGTGCTTTAATTGTTGTATGACTTCACCTGTTCCCGGGGGCTCAGCCTGTAACCAGTTGTTAAGAAGACATCTTTTACTAATTAGGAGTATTATGTGTGTTATTGTAGTCTTTTTTTATCTGGTCTGGTAGTATGTGTAGTATAAATGACTGCGGTGTTAGTTGGAGGGTTTGGCCTCCCATATCTTGTATCAATTTTTGGATCTCTACCCAGAATTTATTGATTTTGGAGCAGTGCCAAATGCCGTGCAGAAAACCTGAATTAGGTTGTACACACCTTGGGCATGCCTGTAATCTTGCAGGGCTTCATTCTTTATGTTGTAGCATACTGTGCATGGACCTGTGCCTAATGATGGAAAGAAAGAAATACCAGATAATGATTATTTATTTAAATATAACATGTGAAAGAGCCAAATCTCCAGACCTCTCCGTCACTGATTGCTGATCAGTTATCAGGAATTCACAGCGTGATACAGCTGATACTATTGTTTCAGCTGTATCCCGCTCCTTGAACACAGGCTGGGTATGAAGAACACAGCTGTCCGGGTGTGTTCTCCATACCCCACTCGGAGTGCTTGGTTGTATAACAGCCGGGCGCTTCAAGCAGGGAACAGCTGGATGCAGAAGGCAAGCGGGGACACCCCGCTTGTCTTTTGCATCCTCCACTCGGAGTGCAAGGTGATCGCTCAACGTTTGAGCAATCACCTTAAGCTAAAGAACACAACGATTATCGCTCAAAAGATTTTTCGAGCGCTAATCGTTGTCTTAACCAGCCTTAAGGTCCTAATTTGTAGACCCCAGTAGTTTTTAGCATGTGGGAATCCTTAATTTTTACATGTAGCCTTTTACAGTGACATTTTCTTTTAGGATTGCATTTTAGAAGCTGCCAAGAGACAGCTTGTGAATTATAAGGTCTATCAGTGCCAGTTTGCTACTAGCCTTTGTAACCTTTGTTGTTTTAATCCAGGACAAAAGTTGGCACAATCAAACTGTTTATCTTTGTTGGAAAAGCACAAGTCTACTTCCTTCCTGAGAAACAGTCTGCATGTCCGTACGTTATGTGCCTAACATGTTATTTTCAGTGCTTTTCTCTGCTCCAGCCTGTATTCCAGCTGCAGATAAGATCTATTTAATACACCCAATCTGCCTTTTTCACTATCTCTGATGTAAATCCACTTTCTTTCTTCTGTTTTATTTTCAAATCCCTTTAAACTACTAGCGTGTTTGGTTTTCTATTTGATATTTTAGTACATGAGTACATCAATGCTTTAAGAATAATGACAAATGTCAGTACTAATATTTACCACAGAGTTGGAGATTTAAAAGAAAACCTGTTCTAGAATGCCAACACTCCTCATGGCCAAGGCAAATACAGGAAAAAACTTTGTAATGTTATGATATAATCATATTTCTATCCACTGGTCAACACTGAAATTGTTACTGACTGAAAAGGTTCCTAATCTTTAGTATCTTGGTATGCTGAACACGAATATGACCATGAAAATCTTTGTTGGCTCTTGTTTTGACGATTTTTCATATAGTTCATTTTCTGTGTTTCACCGTGTAAATTTATCCAGTAGGACATTCTGAGCCAAACAGCAGCCGTGTGCTTACAGGACCTGTGATGTCACCATCGTGTGATCAGTCACAGCCTCTGAGCTCATTACCTCACACCTAACAACAACATAACCAGTATGCCATTGAAACTTGATTCATTCAAATTAAAGATGGCCTAAAGGTGTACATCCATTAAATACAAATAGAAACTGCGCGTCACCTCTTGTGGGCTTATTGACTCGCTCATTGCTGGTAAAAATACAACTGTCCAACAAGTAACAAGGCCTTACATGACCATATCAATAGAAAACAAAGCCTATGACTCTAAGAATGCGACGATGAAAAAAACTGCTAAATTGTTTGGTCATTAGGGCCTAAAATGGGCCAATCAATAAAGGGGTTGGCAAAATCCATGTATAAGGCTCTGTTTATATTAGTGTCATGGCTTCTATTTATAATAGTCATGCCGCAGTGATGGATTTATCGTCAGATGGATCCCAACGGTCACTGATGGGCCTAAACTGACTTCTAATGGCATCCATTGACTTCTAGCTTTTTGATAGCAAGAATATTGAGAGACAGCTCCACTTCATTTGATTTAACCCACTGAAGGAGTTTTTTTTTTTTTTAATTAATGCTCTCCAAGCTCAAACATAATAATTAATGCTCTTTCTAGCTCCAAACGTCTCTAGCGTTGCATCCTCCAGTCTCCCTTCTGACATTGTTTTTACAGGCTTCAGTGTACTGTGTGTCACAGGTTGCTACAGCCAATCATAAACCTCGGTGTTTGAGTGCTGACATATGTAATTGCCTGCAACAGTCTATGACAGTGATGGCGTACCTTTTAAACACCAAGTGCCCAAACTGCAACCCAAAACCCACTTACTTATCGCAAAGTGCCAACACGTCAGGGGGCACGGGGCTTATCAAGACCTATGATTTGACCCCCATCGTTCTAAAAAGGGACAGGGCCGCTTCAAGATAGACAGCGCACAGATTTTGACTGCTTTTTGGATGTGGAAATACTGCAGAATGTCCTCAGCGGAAACATTTGTGGAAAATTCTGCAGCATTTCCGCATCCAAAAAGCAGTCAAAATCTGCACGCTGTCTATTTTGAAACCGCCCTGCCCATTTCCACCACATGTAAACATACCCCAGTGGTAATAGTGACCCCCCCCCCCCCCACACACAGCGGCCCCCAGTGCAGTAGTGACCCTCCCCACCCCACATCAGCCCCCAGTGCAGTAGGGACACCCAACAGTGACTGCGGTCCCACGTCCCCTCTCCACCCTCCCCCTGAGACCCACATACTTACCCCCTTCTCCTCCTCTTGGAAGCTCAGCTTCTCTTCTGCTTGACGATGATCCCAGTGCATACTGTGACATCAGTGTGCTGCCGGACGCCTCCTCCCTCTGCTCTCGTGGAACCTAAGAGGAGACGTCTGGGGAGGAGGATCCAGGCTGCACACTGACGTCAGTGTGTGCCGGAATCAACGCGTCTAGCAGCGTTGTGAGTGAATACCGGCAGGGGAGCGGCGGCCCCTGCCGATATTCACTAGTGGTGAGCGTCCGATGGCAGCACCATAGGTTTGCCACCACTGGTCTATGATGTAGTGTTCACAGACTTGCCTCTGTAGCCTGTAAAAAGGCACAGAGTACAGAATTGCGGGCATGGACATTCAGGATGCCAGGCTAGGTGATTATAAGCTTTTTTTAAAATTATAAATACAACTTTGGACAACCACTTTAAGAGAAGTTAAATCGTAGGAAGTGGAGCTATCACTCAATATACTTGCTGTCAAGAAGCTAAAACTCAGTAGATCCCATTATAAGTAATTGGGAGCCCATCAGCAACTGTTTGGATCCGTCTGATGACCATTCCAGCACTATGGCATGACTTTGGTTAGAGTTGGTAGCCATGACGCTCATATAAACAGAGCCTTATAAATTTGAATTTGCCACTTAAAAAAAACTAAACAGTTAACTCCTAAAATTACAAATATTAGTTTTGAATGAAAAGTGTCATATCAAAATCACTTCCTTAAAATAACAATCTAAAGAGAAATTTGCTAAAGACTCATATTCCGCCAGTCTTTAATAGCAGCAGGGTGGAGTAAGATGTGCCTAAAGGTCCATTTACATGCAAAGACGATCACTCAAAGTTCGTCAGAAGCTGACAGTTTTGCGCGATCATTTTGCATTAGGTACTAATGGGCTAATCAGCCTATTAGTAGCTAAGAAGCTTACTTTGCATGTATTTAACGAACAGCAGGTGGTCTGTTCTCTAAATAGATTGCTTTTGTTCTGCCACAGGCTGCTGGCTCCATACATTACTATCAGCGCTGCCCGCAGAGAACACAGCATGCCAGCCCTCTTATCAGGGGCGATGGCTTTTATGCTGAGCTGAGCTGAGCGATGGAGGAAGAGTGCACGGTAAGTGCACGATGGGCACATACTCGCAAAGGCTATCGCTCAAAAGCCATCATTTGGACGAATTTTGAGCGATAATCATTGCATGTAAATCAGCCTTAAGTTGTTTAGAGGCGAACGCCTCTTAATGAATTAGGCACATCTCTGGCCTCCATGCGCCAGCAGTCAGGGCAGTCCAATCTATGTCTGCAGAGTTCTGTAGTAGATTTGCACTATAATACACACCACCTATAACAGCCTGTAAGGCTGTTCACATGAATAGTTTTTCATATGGACTGATAGTCCTTGTGAAAGAAATCCATGGATATTGGACAGAACACAGTGTGCTGTCCAATGCAGGTTGCACACACGTTTCTTAGGTGCAACTGACTTACAGCAATGCGAATCAGTCCTTGCAGTCTTACTTTAATAGCTTCTAAATAAAAACCTTGTTTTAGGTGGAGCTGACTTATTCATTTTGTGAATGGAAAATTAAATTCATGTTTATCCTAAAAACAATTAAGTAAGGGCAATACTTAAGTAATATTCCTAAAACAATAACAAAATATCCTTCATAGAGGAGTACACGCAAAACATGAATTCTTCCAAGGAACATTTTTAATGTAAGATGGGGTGATACAAGGTTCCTTTTGCATATAATTTGCAGTTACTCAGTTCTGACCATATAGGAACAGGTAGTCACATGATTCACACCCATTCAAGCTACCCTATAATCCTTATCCTATATTGGGTAGCTGCGAGAACAAAACATTTTAATGTATCTAAGATCCATTCTTTATAATGTAGAGGTTGCATATCTTTGGGTTTGGCAGAATGCTTTGGAACATTAGAGTACTGTTTTAGTAGCCCTGATTACCACTTGATCTTTAGTATCCATTATTGTTTAACGAGTAATTATGCATAAAGGCTCATGCACACGAAAATATGCGTAAAGTGCTGCTGGCGTTCCTAAGTGCTTCACCAGTCTGTGTTATGTCGGCTATGCCAGAAGAGCGCCAGGTAGAGAACATGCATGTCAGCAAGTGTACTGCAAGTAACCACGTATCTCACGCACATGATCATGCACAGTGGGTATTATTGTACCTTGTCACCACTGGAAGTTAGGGGTGGTAACAAGGTACCAGCTGTCAAACAATGTAGTAGTGTCCCAAGCTTTTGATTGGCTGGGGGGCGTTACTAAATTCAGACAGGCAAGGAGGACAGAGGCGAGGCAAGGCAGGGAGCGGCGGCGGCACAGGCAGAGCCAGAGGAGACTGGGCAGTGCCATTCCGAGACACGGAAGAAGATGCCGCGGCGAGCCTGGGAGCGGTGGCAGAGACAGAGGCGTAGGAGGAGACCGCTGAGGCAGGGAGAGGCGGCGTGTTGAATCCTCCAAGTACTATTCTGACACGGCAGGAAGACCATGGCAAGAGTAGGAGTGGCGGCTGAGACACATGGACAGCGGCCCCCAGGAGTGAGTGACCGGGGCAATTGCCGGCCGGGACGGAGCTGGCAGCCGGCAGAGCGGGTGCAGAAAAGTGCCCGCATGGACCACTGAGGGAGCGCAGGGACAGCTGCAGCATGTGTAGTGATTTTTGCCTGCCCTGGAGGGTTAGGGTTAGGAATTACTTTCCTTATTAGGCTTACATTTATAGCTGTAAAGCCTTCTGCTTTTACAGCTAATAATGTAAGCCTAAGAGGAAAATTAATCCCTAACCCTACAGCACGGGCACAAAATCAATCCACATGTTGCTAGGACCATACGGAATTCACCCAATTGGGAGCTAGGGGTGTGACAGGGCTGGTCCTCCATCCAAGCCCAGTGAAATCTCTAGCTTCCGGGCTGTGACAAGATACAATAATACCCAGCAGGTGTTCAGTTGGGGTCCGTAGTTCAGGGTGCCCGGCAATCGGGTGATCGGGTACTTGGGTACTTGCTGTCAGCGCTGCTAGACACACTGGTATGGAGTAGAAACTGCTGTTTTGAGCCAGCACCTTTATCTGCAGGTGGAGCTCCTATTGACTTTAATAATAGCAGCGCCTTCAGTTACAAGCTCTGGCCACAACAACAGGGGTTGGAAGAGCAGATCCCACTCCGTACCCCTGTGTGTAGCGACGCTGACAATGGTTTCCTAATCAGCTGATCAACCAGGGCCCTGAGCGATAGATCCCAGCCGATCAACTATTAATGGGTTCTCTGGCAAACTCTTTTAAAGGAGATGTCCCGCGCCGAAACGGGTTTGTTTTTTTTTAAACCCCCCCCCCGTTCGGCGCGAGACAACCCCGATGCAGGGGTTAAAAAAACCACCCGCACAGCGCTTACCTGAATCCCGGCGGTCCGGCGTCTTCATACTCACCTGCTGAAGATGGCCGCCGGGATCCTCTGTCTTCATGGACCGCAGGGCTTCTGTGCGGTCCATTGCCGATTCCAGCCTCCTGATTGGCTGGAATCGGCACGTGACGGGGCGGAGCTACACGGAGCTACACGGAGCCCCATAGAGAACAGGAGAAGACCCGGACTGCGCAAGCGCGGCTAATTTGGCCATCGGAGGGCGAAAATTAGTCGGCACCATGGAGACGAGGACGCCAGCAACGGAGCAGGTAAGTATAAAACTTTTTATAACTTCTGTATGGCTCATAATTAATGCACAATGTACATTACAAAGTGCATTAATATGGCCATACAGAAGTGTATAGACCCACTTGCTGCCTCGGGACATCTCCTTTAAGTAGCTGGTCCAGCTGTAGCACGAGGATTTGATAGGAGTCTTATTTCCAGCATGCAGCACGGTTTTATGTTTGCTTAATCAATTTTGATTAACCATAAGTGATACTTTGTAGTTTATCTTTTGTAAGGTTTGGATGAGGCAATGATCACTGCATTGATTGAAAATTAAAGAATCAAAACAATTATTGCTATGTGTAAATGTAACCTAGATTGTGTCAGGAACTGTAGGATGAAGGGAAAGTTCAATGTTACCTTTTGTATTTTATTTGTTTTACCTAAGTATGTCAAGAAAAAAAAGTGTGAAGCTGCGTTTCTTTAAAGTATATCGCATCATCGAGACACGAAGATGCGGAGTTTGTCAAATGTGTTCCTAAAATTTTTTTTTTTATCTTTTACTTTGTTTGCATTAACTTTTTATACAAAACGCAGCAATGCTAATTAAAAAATAAAGCACACAAATACTTGCAGTATTTGGCGAGCGAGCGTGATATCGGTCCGAGAAATTGGAACCGATGTCTCACTCTTAGGCTGGGTTCTCACATGCTGGATTCCTGGCAGAAATTTTGCGGCTTGGCCACAGCGAAAAACCGCAAGACTTCCGCCGGGAAAAGCGCTGCTTCAAAACCCGCAGCACTGAGTTTTGAAGCGGCCTGGCCGCTCGCTTACCTGCTGCGGCCGCAACGCAATAAAAAAAAATGGACATGCTGCGGCCCGCGAATCAGCGCCTGCTTGTGCCAGCTTTGCCGCGATAGAGAAATCTTGTCCACACGGCTGGCTAAGCCTGGGACTAGCGTCCGCAGGCGGATAAGCTGTGGCGAAATTTCCACAGCAAATCCGCCCTGTGTGAACCCAGCCTCAGGGCTCATGTCCACGGGTGGGTTTGAATTACGGAATCTGCGTCAGGCACCGGCGCAGATAATCCAGGGTTCAAGCCACCCATCGACAATTTTGGGCTCCCTCAGCTTAATTAAACCATGCGGGTTTGTTTTCCAAACTTTCCGGTCTGGAAAATAAATTGCAGCATGCCAGTCCCGCAGCGACTGCTTCCATTGAAGTCGATGGAAGCCGTCCAATCTGTGGCACACCTTGAACTGTCACTCTGGGTGTGCTGCAGGTCCCGTGGAAAAGCAGTAGATTCTTTTTTAAAAATCTGCACTGCGCATGTGCGGGGGGGGGGGGGGGGGGTGTATGCTGGGTGCACCCGATAACATGCATGAAGGAGACCCTTGACACCTGGGACGCATCCAGACTAGTAACTAATGTCCTCATGCCGTGGGCAGGGTGGGACCCCGCGGTAGGGCTCCTGTCCACGGAACCCAACCCGCCCATGGACTTGAGGCCTTAAATTTCCAATTCTGGGTGCAAACACGACTTTGTAATTTTCACATGTGTGAAAAAAATGCAAGTGCTTTCAATAGTTTCAATGATGCAAATTGCACTGACATGCAAATCTCATGGTATGCGAGCGCAATGTGATTTTATTAAATATCCCACAGTAAAGGGTTATTTCTTGCAAGGCATCACCTAAAAATAGGACAAGCAGCCATTTTTCAATCTTGCAAAATCACTGTGACAGAAAAATTGCTGGTGTGAAAAATCAAATTGAAATCAGTGTTATTTTCATGGGTGAGATCCTTCCATATCGCTATCGGACGGAACTCGCCCGTGTGAATACCCCCTCGTTCTGTGTTGCTGGAGGATGCTTTTAATTATAATGATTGAGCAAACTTCCTGGAATTTACAAGTACAAATTAAACTCTTGTTTTCTTAATTCTTGGAAGACCAGGAACGTGACATCATCGATGACACATCCTTCTAAGAAGAATTATTTCTAATCCATGCTCTTATTTATTGTGAAACAAGAAGAACGGGATCTTTTATGTATCTACACATTTCTTCTATCCATGATAATACCAGTGTGTCTACCAACTCCACCAATCAGCATGCTTTTCCATCACCGGACTCACAGGTTTAGCTTTAGTAGGAATACATAATGATATCATAATATGGCATAAAACTAAGAAAAATTGGGATATCTGTTTTCAATATCTATTATGACTATATTGTGATATTTACTGCTTGACGTCTATAGTTGAAGTTTCAGTTTGTTAACAGATGTAAAGAGATCTATATCAAGCTTTTACCACCATATTATTGCTTCTATAGGCGTTGTCATCCCACTGTCTCTACTTCAGTGCCTGTGCGCTTCCATTACAAGAAGCTGAGATGTACAAAGTACTTAGGCAGATTTGCTGTTCAGGAGTGGAAGTTGTTACAGCAGCCATATTGGCCGTCACCCAGAATTTCCTAAGAATTTAATCTAACAAGTTTCCAAAAGAGGACAACTCGAGGATTTAAATTTAGTTGTGACTTTTTCAGGGGAATGCTCTTTAAAAGTGAAATGCTCTTTAGAAGGGAAATTTACCAATTAAGGCCTGTTGGACTTGGCAACTGAAGTGCTAACAGGGTTGTCCATCAATAGTAGATTGTTGGGATCGAACAGCTGGACCCTATCCCTCTAATTAGCTGTTTGCTGGGACAGTACACTTGTGCACTGAGCTGATTTCAGCAAGAAGCAGACGGCTCTGTTTCCACTGCAGTGGCCAAGCATGGTATTGCAGCCAATGTTCTCATTGAAATGAATGGGAACCTGAGCTGCAATACCAAGCCTGACCACTGCAGTAGGAACGGAACTGTCTGCTTTCTGTAGAAATCACCTCAGTGCATGAACGCACCAACCCAAACAAATGCTTGTCAGCAGACCCCCTCTACTATTGATGGCCTATTCTATTGATAGGCCATTACTAGTTTGCAACTGAACAACCCCTTTAAGTATGTATAATAGGCACCAGAAAATGCAAATGTTTTTGTTTCTTCTCTCTTTTGAGCAATATTAATATTCATTTTTCAATTAATTGTATATTCCTGTAAGGGATCTTCTTTACGGTTTCCCTCAGCTAAATACTAATGAGTTAACTCCTAGATTTGGGGTCCTTTTAATATTAGTTTGTGTTTGTTATCTTCCTTCCTGCGAAGGTAAGGTGCATATGGTGTGGGAGAAACCACTCTTCCTTTTAACTAATGATTTGAATCATCATTCTTCAAAGGTGGAAGATAGACTACTACTTTCTAATGCTCACGACATTGTTTTATGGCTTCTTAAAAGATTTGTTTCCCATGAATATGTATGTGCGCAGTCATTTATGTTAAACCACATTGTTTTTCTTTCTGGGTATGACACGGAAGAAACTCTTGCATTGCAACAGAACATGGTCAGCTTACTAATCGCGTGACTGTAGCTCATGTCTTGTATTGGCAACGCAATCCATGCAGTAGTTTAGTGTATGCCCTCTCTTATATAGTGCTGTATAAATTAATAAGGGCTCACTCACATGATCATAGTTTGACTTCATATTACACATGTAATACGCAATGCTAAAAGCCCATTGATTACATTGGACCAATCAGACCTACATTTATCACGTCTGTTGTGAAAAAATGCACAGCATGTCCCATTAAAGGTGCAATACACCCATTATGGGTGCTTAAATTACTCAGTAAATACGCTTGCTACATGTGTATATGCTATGTACTGCATATTATGTATGTAAAAAATATATCCACGTAATACACAGAGAGCAGGAACCCGTGTAAGGCTGAGCTCACACAACTGTGTTGGCATAGTAGGTTTTGCGCTCAGAATACGCTCTACCAATTTTCCATAGGCGACTATTCTGCCGCTGACACGAATTGTGCAAAATATGTCTGCAAGAAAAATCTCAGCATGTTCTATCTTGACACGTATTACACACAAATACATGCCAATCAGAGGCGTAACTTGAAGCATCTGGGCCCCAATGCAATATCGGTAACAGGGACCCCAACTCTAATGCTTTGTTTATACTACTAGGCCCCCTATATGGAGAAGAGAGGCCTTATGGGCCGCTAAGGGTCCTGGGCCTGGGAGCAATCGTGTTCCCTATAGATAGTATATAGCAATGGGCGGCATGCAAGAAGTACGCAATATCGTTGCTTACTTGCTGCATGCCTCTCATGGGTGGCACGCTGCGAATTATAGCTGCGTGAGCCCAGCCTGAGGCCTAACTTTAACTACTGAACAGCAACAATCAGCAACAAAATAAAAACACTTATTTTTTCATCTACCTTTATTGCCAGTCAGGCAACTGAGGCGGGTAATAAGTTTCCCCTTTTAGGAAGTTTCATCAAAGATGTTAAATAAATGAGTACACCAAAAGACATTACTACTAAGCTGAGAAATGTTGGGATGCTTTAATATGATATGACCAATCTGTTCTCTAAAGACCCACTCAACCTCATAAATCCACCATTTTTTCTCTTTATATGTTCGTTTCTTTCCTCTTTTTAATAAATTGCCTCTTTTATCTTTTCCTGTATTAGAACATAGGGTATGAATGGAGGGTAATTTTTGCTACATTGTTGGTTCTTCAATTCTAACTTCAACTTCATTTTAGCTTGTGCAGAGACAATCTGTTCCAGACACTAGACTACATTCCAAAGACTAATATATATATATAAGAGCACACTCGCACACAACATACACATTTAAAGGGCTAGCATGCACCCAGAATTCCCATCCCCCCCCCCCCCCCCCCCAACCCAGTTTAGCATCTTCACTGTTTAAGGCACCTTCCCCCACTGCTGGGTCCCTGAGCAATACGTTCTGTATAGTTCTGTGAAGGTGCTTCTGAATTCTGACTGATTCCTGGTTTGAACCAACTTTCCTGCCTTCTTGTGTCCTGACTTTGACCACATTATACCTGTCTGCTACCTGCCTGTTGATGCTCAACCGGTGTTGCCGTAACAAAAGAAATCCGCCTGTTCTGACCTCAGCTTTGTATATCAGCCACTCCAGGACTGCACTATGGCTGTCCTGACCTGTCTGCATCAGCTGCCACAGAAACAAGACTACTTTGGGGTAATGTCCTGGGGGCTCTGCAGCAAAGACAAGATCTCAATTGGAGGGGTTGAAGAGTGAAAACCAGGGTACCCCAGGTAGGGCTGGGCGATTAAGTCAATTAATTTGCTATTTTCTGAGGCACGATTCTGACTCATCGGAATCATTAAATTTATATTCACCTCACCTACAGGGTGCAAGACTAATGTCAGGCCAAGGGAAAGTGGGGGAAACAACTGGTGTGCAGGATGCCAGGCAGTGGACCAGTGTACTGGACGCTGATGAGCTGGGAGGAATCAAGCATAGTACTGATTTGGCCAAACCTCAGCCAATCGGTGCTAGGCTTGTGCAGTAGATAAACTTTCAGACATAATTGACAGTTTCATATCACCCACTGCCAGGGAGCTGTAGGGATCGCCCACTTGACAGATTCACCATACCAAGAGCTGAACCAAAGAAAAGCCTGTGAAGGCAAATGGAGGGTAGTATGAAAAAAGAGAAGCGGTAATAGTTAGCAGGGCCACGGCTGCAGAGCTATGCAGCCAGCCCCAATGATTTTACAACATGACAGGCCCCAAAAACATTAGGGCCTGAATGACACAAGACTTTTCTGGAATTCTTCAAATTCTTGTGTCATACAGCGTTGGGTCAGGCTCTACAGTAGGTATCTCACAGTGTTATTGCCCAGAGTGCTCTTTTAGGGCTCCTTCCCACGGACGGATTTCCGCCGCGTACTACGTGGCGAAAATCCGCCGTGTTGCCCGCAGCTATTAGGTTCTATTGAACCTAATAGCTCAATGCTCACGGTGCGAAATTCCATTGCGGAATTCCGCACCGTGAAATCTCCCGTCCTCACCCGCAGCATGCTCTATTTGCCGCGGGTGTACGCGCGGCCGGCTTCCATTGCAGTCAATGGAAGCTGTCCGTCATGCTATCTTCCGCTGTAGCACAGCGGAAGATAGCGTGAAACCGCTTCCAAGCCCTCCGCCAGCAGCGTCATATGACGTGGCCGGCGCGTCATGTGACGCTGTGGGCATGTCATATGACGCGGCCGGCGCGTCACACGCTGTATTGTGCATGCGCACCAAAGCGTCATGCGGGACGGAAGACGCCGGATCCGGAGGTAAGTATTGGGGTCTCTGGTGGGGCGCCGTGACGGGCTCCGCTGCGGAATTCCGGGGCGGAGCCTGTCACGGCCGTGGGAAGCCGGCCTTAATGACAGTCTAATACAGTGTTCCCCAACTCCAGTCCTCAAGGACTGCCAACAGGTCATGTTTTCTGGATTTCCCCAGTATTGCACAGGTGGTGTAATTATTGTCGGTGCCTCAGACATTACCACAGGTGTTCTTACTATAGGATATCCTGAAAACATGACCTGTTGGGGGTCCCCGAGGGCTGAAGTTGGGGACCCCTGGTCGAATAGATTTCTATTTCCTTTTTCAAGCTCTTTCTGTTGAAAACAAAAGTATTATATCATTGAAAATTATCCCACCATTTTGAGGAACTTGATACAGACACAGTACAAATGTTGCAGATTTTTTAGATAGATATTTCTACATAAGGAGAGTGCACAGAATTGACCCCAAAAAAAGGATGTGAAAATAATTGAAACACACCCAAAATGTGCTAGTGGCAGATGACAATGGGAAACAAAAAAAAAAAAAAAAACCTTTGAGCTGATGTGTCAAAACTCTGTTTTGTGCAGATTCCTAAAGGTCTCCATACCCATTCTCTGCACCCACTGATTTCGGCAGGACTGGACAACTGTTAGATGTGTATGAGGACCTCCAGGCTTTACCCTGACATCAGTTGTCAGGAAAAAAGAAGAATCTGCTCTTGAATTTCAACACTTGATCCTTGTCCCTCCTGGAGATAAGCCGTTGCCAGAGCTGTATAGCTATGGCTTTATCCACTATCCACAAAGAAAACACATGAACATTTGGCCGAACCAAGCATTTATATCTATTGGGGGCATTAGAAATGGCTATCAGCCAAGTGGGAGTTCAGCTGACAAATATTGAAGGTGTATGGGCACCTTAACATGAACCTAGGTTCACGATGTTTAGGCTGAGCATTTTTATGTTACATGTATTACTCTCCTGTAATCAGAAACTCTGTGCTAAAGTACTACCTTTTACATTACTTATTTTCAGGGAAACACAGTATTTTGCACCTCTACTACCTCCTGTATATAGCATTTTGACTTTCTGCATGCTGCTGAGAACTGGTGTGTTGCTGCCCTTGTATCTTTGTATCAGTAAGCTTGGCTGCTTTCAGGGATTCTTATAGTAAGAATTAGTTTACAAATTAGAACATATCACTGACAAAAGCATCATTTATATTGTATTAGCTAAAGCCAAATATGTAAGGAAAACTGTCATGTCGCATCAGTGCCGATGAAGAAACAAAATCGGGGTGACATCATGGAGTCATCATGTCCTCCTGCTTCCAGTGTATGCGCCCTGTGATTCTGCGCTGGGTGCCAATGAGTGCCTAATTCTTGTCACTGCAGAAGGTTCTTGAGGTGTCATCTGTTGGAAATACGTCAGAAGACTTGGTGTATAATGTGCGCTTCTTCTCAACCCTACTGCAACATCTACTATAGTGTATGCACTGCTTAGCCTACACACGGTATCTCGCCTTGCTGGCCAATTGGTCATAATGGAAGTCTATTTGTTGCGGGCTTGCCTCTACGTGGGTGCCGGTCATTGTCTTATGAGTTGTTTGGTGAGGCAGCGGAATCCTGTCAGCTAAGTACCTGTGACTTTTAATACTATGTTCTATACATTGCTCTTTTCTTCTGCATTTTACTTCTTCCCTCTTCTCCATCTATGAACAGGCAAGGTTTGTGATGTGAGGCCGCTCCTATCAGGACAATTGCCTTGTTTCTAGGCAGGGTCTGCCACATCAAAGTTGGTTGTTGATAGCATTCCTATCCCCAAATTTCTGTTTCCACTATTTGCCCCATCTTGTATTCCCCATATTTTGGTGGTAGCATACAGTATATGTCTATATTGGTCATTTGTGGACATTAACTTCGTCTTGGCCTTTCATGTTGGTGACATTTGTGAGGGCACAAACAAAACAAAAACTAACTCTTGTTGACAGAGGTGGGATATTATGTTTCAGGTGACAGAATATGCTATTATGTGTGTATACATGACTACCGGTAATAGCACTATTTCTGGCCATTTTTTGGCTTGTATCCTTCCTTTTTTCTTCCCGTTTTCACCTCTTCATCTTGAATTCTCAGTTTTTCCTGAGCTAATAGGTGGAGAAAAGTTACTATGCCGGCTCTCACCCACTGTAGCACACACATAAAAACAGCAGCACAAAGTACATTAAAAAAGTAGATGTTCTAAGAAGCGCAGATGCGATTCTTGTAGTCGTGACATAAACACTCAGTATTAGCTGCAGCAGTGACGTTTCTGCGAGTCTTAATCCCTCTTCATGCCCATTCCTTAGACGTCAATGGACTGCATGAGACAACACCCTCGACATCTTCCTGTTCATTCACAGCATTTGGGCCGGTGGGAACATAACCATAGATGCCTTTATATATTTCAGAATGCAGTAACAGCCCCATCTGACAGCTTACTATAATAATGAGGTTTTATTATCAGTATTGCCGAAATTATCTTGGTTGAAATGAGATGAGGAAAAAGAGCAAGAACAAGCTCAGACTTTGGTTTACTAATGGGAATCAAAAGCTTTCTTGGAATGTATTCCTCAGGAGACAGATAAAAAGAAATGCCTTGATGCTAATGTTATGTTTAATAAAAGTTTGGTATGTTGGCTGGGACCTACATACATGGTTTTCTAGCCACATCTAGTGCACTCTATATCGTTTCTACAAATAGTTTAACATTACATTCATATTATTGAAGAATCTATTCTGCAAGCAAACCGATTTGGCAATGTACAAAATAAGGAGATTATACACACACATATAGCAGTTAAGATAAATGTACACAGACTGTATTCCTAGTCGTGTCACAGATTCCATTACTTCAGGACCCATGACGGGGATTTGATACTTGCTATGATCTGTAGTGATTGGTTTAGCCGATCCATTTTTTTGTGTACCTCCATTCACTTGGGAATAATCATCACGTTTCCATTTTTCATGCAGTAGATAAAAGGTCTCTCCTGCAATCAGACCTCAGCTGTGTGTGAAGGACATGATTAGGACATGTCCTAAGGTTACCATTCACTGACAACAAGTAGCAGTATTCACCTTTTATGTATTGAAGCCAAAGCAATACAGCAAGCGTAATTGAAAGTTTCAATATGCGTTGTCATACCCTAAATATGCTTTATTTACAGCAGTCCTGAAAACCCCTTTAAATTGTACCCCGTAGATCTACTTTTAACAAGTGAGCTGCCAGCTACATTTAAGTGCGTTTCAAAATGGGGTAAATTAGGGGGTCAGAGCTTCTTTTCCACCAAACTGTTAGAGTATGTTACATAGTGACATAAGTGTGTAAGGCTGAAAAAAGATATGTCTCTCCAGTTCAACATATTACCCCCCATTGTTGATCCTGAGGAAGGTAAACAAAAATCCAATGAGGTAGAAGCCAATTTTCCTGATAAGGGAAAAAAGCGCCTTCCTCACTCGAATCTGGCAATCGGAATAAACCCGGATCAACAACCCTTCTGAAGTAATTGGTGACTATAATATGTAATGTTGTATTGCTTAAGAAAGTCATTCAGGCCCCTCTTTAACTCTTTTAGTGAGTTCGCCATCACCACGTCCTCAGGCAGAGAGTTCCATAATCTCACTACTCTTACAGTAAGGCCGGCTTCACACTGATCTGGATTATGATTTCTCCAGCAGGCTTTGGGGTATTTTGCCGCTTCCGAATTATGTCGTGTGCACACATCGTCGACCAGAATCAGACACAAATGCTGGTCTAAAACCGGGAGAGTCTCTACAATGTGTAGAGGCTCAAGCCTTTTATTATAACACATGACAACCGCCCTTCAATGGGCGTGCAACAGATTACATCAGTAACATATAAGATTCTCATTTGTCGGATCATATAGAATCCCCCACCTCTCTGCCCACCTCTCTGCCCACCCTCTCTCACGTCCGCCATAGTATGGACTTTGTCTTCTTTAGCATGCAGACAACCTTAAGCAGTTTCTGTGTATGTGGCAACCCATTGTTTAACTAGCTTGTGTTTGAGGAGTGGAAGGGGGCTAGGTAAACACTCAGTATTAAACACAGGATATACACGACACTATGGCCCTTTAACTCTTAGAGGCTTCTTGTGTAATTCTATGTACTTAGAGCAAATACTATGATTAGATTGTGTGTGTGTCCTTTAAACTCCTCAGAGCTGAAAGTCATTACAACAGCAAAATACATTTGGGCTATACAAATCGATAGACATTTTATAAATAATCATCATGTCTATCACAATCCCCCCTTAAAATGTCTATCCTCTAATTCTCTATCTAATTTTCACAGTTTTCTGCGCATGAGCCTATAACTGGAGCGCGTTGAAGGTTCGTTTTAGAGTCTTCAAGGGGGTGTAGGACTTGTCCACTCCTTCTGGGGATGCATTCAGCAAACTCATGGTGGGGGCGGCTTTTCCAGCATCAGTTTCACAGGTCTCTCTGACACAGGGGATAACACAGCAGACTAGAACAGAAAAGGTAACCATCAGTTCACATACAACAGCGACGCCCATCTGTGCCAGGATCCTTTACCACCCGCTCATCCATGGCGAGTGCTGGTCCCAAAAGTTAGCTCTTTTTAGTTAGTGCGGTCAGCTTCTTAATGGCAACTGCGTCTTTACCCGCGGGTCACGTGTCGTCTAGGATGTAGGTACAACAAGTCTCCCCTATCATCTTACAGACAAGACACTCCCCTTTTTAGCTAAAGTCATATCTAAGGTCATTCTATTTTGAAAAAGTCATAGTCGAGGTAGGTCCTATTGGTCGACTAGTCCCTATAAGGCGTCTCTAGTATAATTTATAAACCGCTGCTAATTATAATAAACATAATTAATCCAATCAACGTTTATTTACCATAATGACCAGGAAAATGGACTCGAATCTAGTTTTAACTTGGTCTCTAATTTTTAAAACTTGTCAGGTACCCCCCTTGGCTATCCTATGACGTCAATGTACACGTGTAGATCAAAACTACCACCAGGGGTCTCTCTTCTCGCTCTAGCATAATGTTACAATACTAGTAGCGTGCACAGGTACGCACGGCGTGGGACTCCCTAATCTTCACCCACACCAATGTCCCTGCTGGAGATAGTCCTAATGGTGAACACGTCCAAGTCGCCTCACCCTTGCGTCAGGGTTTTCCCACTGCCCGTAAGTCCCTACTCCTAGGAGGGGGGGATCCCTACCTCACCTCAGAGGGAGGCCATGGATTCCCTGGGCTCATTTCCGGGCATCCATACCCTCTATCTGTACAAGTTAACACCCCACAGGGTGTGCCCTCGCCGGAACCTAAGGTCTTCTGCACTATCCCTAGGCAAATGGGAATTCCACTGACAATCCATCTTAGGAGATCGGGGCAGGCACAGTACTAGTACATTTCTCCTTTTCTTTGGTAGCGTATGTGGTTGGCATTATCGGAACTGGCTCTTCATCTTTTTTAAACAAGGGAAATATTGCTGAGTTCCCCAAAAATCTCCCTCCACCCTGCCTAATTGCCTGGCAGGTGTAGTTTCCAGGGTAGTCAGTAATACTCTCTCCGGTGCAAAACACTTAAGTAGTTATAGAGTATTCCTTCTTCCATTTCTCACGGACAGTGTAATTAGCGGAAATGTTCGTGAAGAGACTAATAAACCACTCTTCAGCATCTACAGGGAGATTTAGGGGGACCATCCCCGAGTGTAGTCGGGCACTACCGCACACGCAACAGTTAGACTTGGTGCTCCTGTTAGCATTGTACCTCATCAACTCCAACCAGAGATTCTGGTCAGAGTAGCCAGTCGCTACTGTCAAGGTGTCCACAAAAGGTAGGGTCGGCTATGATCATCATGTTCGTCAAGGTCTTTATCTTACGGCGGAGGGGGTTAATTATGGGCCCGGGACTAAGTGAAGGCTTCCATTCGGCTGCATCTACCATACCCCTTATTTTAAACTTCCCTAAGGGATCTGTCCTCCCGTACCGTTATGTCCCCAGACTATAAGTCTCCCCGTCCCCCGGGCTTGGATCTCCCATGGTTAATGTAAAAACCGCATTAAAACCAAGCAACATACTAAGTTCAGCCTTCCAATACCTGCTGTCCTTATTATTCTCAAGGAGGGTTATACGACTAATTAGGGATTTCCCGCTCTTATCTTTCTTATTTAAGGCACTTCGCGGTTTATAGGACCAGTCTATTCCTGTGTTACATCCCACTAATCCCCAATAACGGCAGTCTTCTCCCCAGACGTTATCAGTGGCGCAAACATATTGTATTCCCCAGGTATATAAGTCATATAACCAGCTGGACTGAGCTAAATCTGGCCTGCGGTGGGATCTTGTGCCTAGACACGGGACCACAGTACAATAGTCGAAGGAATATGCGGCTACTTGATCATTGGACGAGTTATACCAGAAGGTAACCATACCCCCATATTCTTCTGACTAAGGATTCCAGTTGCCACCCTCCTCTCTCACTAGCCCTAACCAGAGTAATGTCTTTGGCACAACTAAGACTGGTCTCCCGGATCTGAAGCTTTCTTACAGTATGAAGCATGGATCCATGTAAGTCTTTCGGCTAGTTTCACAGCTGTGGCAGTAGTCAGAAGCACCTGGTAGGGGCCATCAAATCGGGGCTCAGGAGGGTGCTTCCTGAGGAACTTCTTGATGCACACCCAATCCCCAGGCTGCAAGATATGTGTCCCAGTGTCTGCCTCTGAGTCTGGAAGAGAACACCTGTGCATAGGCTTTGGTTAGTTCTTTAACAACGGAAATCACATACTCAGTCAACACATCAGATTGTAATTGTAACTACTGAGGATAGTAACGACCTAGCCTTGGGGCTAGCCCAAACAATCTCGTAGGGAGATAATGTATAATCCCCCCTGGGTTCATATCTAACACTGTATAAGGCTATTGGATGACAGTCTTTCCAAAGTGGCGTCATTTTTAAGTATCTTACTTTTTAGCGTGCCACTACGTCTCTCCACCTTTCCACTACTCTAAAGATGGTAGAGTATGTAAAAGGCCTGGGATACACCCAGAGCAGACATGACATGTTACATTCACCTGCGAAGTTTATACCTCTGTCTGACTCTGAGTCACTTCTGGTACCCCATATTCACAGTTTACCTCATTCATGAGCTTCTTTGCGGTTACCTACTTGTTTGCCTTGGTAACAGGGTCGGCCTCCAACCTGCAAAGACATCAACAACAACAAGCACGTATTCATACTTCCCAACAAGTGGGAGCTGAACGTAGTCAATTTGCAATCCCTGAAATGGGTAGAGTGGTCCAGGCAAGTGTGATGTGGCAAATTTACTTCTGCCCTGTCTTACCTATGGCATAGATCATGCTAAACTGGACAAATGATGCAGCAGCTACAGAGAACCCAGAAGTCGCCCAACCTCTTTCAAGCGTCGTCGTCAGTGCTGCTTTACTAGGTGGGTCTTTGCGTCCATCAGCTGGGCCATCATGGGATACAGGAACTGTGGTGGGCAAGTGCTGTTGACCGTTCACCACACGCTGTCCTGTTTCTGCTGCTCCCATATTAGTCCATTTATTCTTTTCTTCCTTGCTGGCTTGTAACTGTAAAAGTCTTTTAGCATATCAAAGTCCAAATTTTTGTCAATGTCCAAAGTTTTTTACCACTGACTCATGCTGTCAGTATCTTTCTTCTTTCTTCCACGGCTTGAGGGCCGCTGCCTTTGCTATGCTGTCAGCGAGGGTGTCGTCTCTCGCCTCTCCAGTGTAGGAATCGGTGCGAACTCTCAACTTTGTCAGGTAGAAGCAGGGCCTCCATGCGACTCTGTACCGCTGCACCATTGTCAATTGGTTGTCCTGCTAAGGTAAAAACTGTCTGGCCTTCCATATTGGGCCGTAATCATGAGCTGTGCCAAATGCATACCAGGAGTCAGTGTAAAGGGTTGCCGGTCTTACCTCTCGCCACTCTACTCGCCTCAGTGAGGGCCTTCAATTCCGCTTCTTGTACTGAGACATGCGGAGGCAGAACTCCTGCTTCTAGGACATCTTGTTGTGTGACCACTGCATATCCGATGTGGAGTCATCAGTCCTCACCCTGGTACCATCTGCAAAAAGCTCAACATATGCATTATCAACAGAGGTTCTGGTAACTGTTTGCATACCTGCAGTTTCTTACTGTATTAGTACTAAATAATCGTGCTGATGTTCTATTTCACATGGCTCGGAATCTTATCTTATTTCATTTATTTATTTTTATTTTTTTCAAACCCAATCGCTGATCTACAACACCTAGATCATCTATGGCCCAGATCACCTATGCCTCCCCCCTTTTGAACCGGAATACTCAATGGAAAAAGAGTCATTGCGTTCAAACTAGTAAACCAAGAGGCACAAAAACAAGCACTTTGTAGGTCAAGGTGACATTGTATGCAGCGAAGTCTGAGCGAAAATCTCCTTGCAAAAAAAAAAAATGTTTTGGTTTTTTTTCCCTTTCAGGTCGCAGTTAGTATTTTTTAACACAAGGGGGCGCCACACAATTCAAATTTTACGTCACCCAGTGTAATAGTATTTCAGGGTATGGCCAGCGTTTAGCTTTTACTCTCCTGTCGGAATATAATTATAGCTTCAGTGTAGACTGACACTAGAATATACAAAAGACTTAAAGAAAAACTAAAGAATACGGATGACTTAACATCCTACTCTGGGCAATTCAGTCCCTCTTTCTTCACATAAAAAGTAAAATTACTTCACCAAATTGCATGAAAAAGTTTGCTGGGTGACTATAGGGAAATTATTCCATCTGTAGGAGCCTTCCATAACATCATCTGTCTGAGTATCCATTGGAGAAGCGGGCAGTGGGAAAACAGAGCCCCTGGGAACATGAGAGAGCGTCCCCTGTCATGTATTCCTGGTCTCTGCCCCCCATGCATCAACTCCAATCTTCCATGCACTATAAACCAGCTTAGTCATCTACTATGTCCCAAGCTGCATCTCCACAAAGGTTTGTTTCCCTGAACTTATCACACATCCAAAGTGGCCACATCTTGGAGCGTAACAAAGTCTGGTCAAACAAAACCTTACTTCAGACAATCATGATGTTAGCACTGGATACAGTGGCATTGGGGAATATAGGCCTCCCAAATGCAGCAAAATGGCCGCCAGAGGCAGAAAGGGGCGGGGCTACAGATCTCCCAGGTGAGGCAAAATGGCTGCCGGAAGAAGGGGCGGGGCCAGGGGCAGCAGCACTTCCAGGTGAGGCAAAATGGCCGCTGGAGTAGGAAGGGGCGGGGCCAGGTCCTGTCCCGGATGGGGAGGGACCGGAAGTAACATCACACACCCTGAAAGTGAGCACATGGGGGGGGAAGTAACTTCAGGGTGGGGGCAGGCCTCACTACATTTACTGCAGAGTCACACTATGTTGGATTGTAAACATTGCAAGCAGGGCCGCCATTACAGGGAGGGGCTGTAGTCAACACAAAGGCATTACATTGTTCATTAGCAATACACATACCCCCCTACATGCTTTCCCCTCTTGAATCTCTTAACTACTTTATACCTCCTCCTAGCAATCTAAAAACACCTTTCTTTCTGCTAGGCTTCCTGCTCATCTTCTGAAAACTTTCTACAGTCTATCTTACCTGTCCATGACCTGACATTTCTTTCTGCAACTTTTCCTGATCCTTTCCCATCAGCAACCAAATCACAAGCTCTATGACCTTTGTCCTTGCTCACTTTACTCAACTCTATTCTATTCGAAGTTCCTATTCATTCTATTCGAAGACACAGTAGTGTTTCTCTTGTAAAATCTGCTTTCTTAAAATCCTTCCCATATAACCTCTCTTTCCCACTCAGAATTATAATGCACATTAATTCTACAAAACACAGGGAACGACAAAGTAAACAGAAAGGGTTAATTGGAAAAAGCTTTCAGTTCACTCTTATCAGCAGCCCTCCCCCCAACAATAAACACTGCACATTCTTTCTATAGTACCAAACAGACGGGATTACTGGAGAATACCCACAACGGCTCAAGGTATATATATATATATATCTCATCTACCTTTTTTAACAACCCACCGTCTAGTAATCCCCAAGAGCACTTCTTGTACACGATCTAGACAGGACATTTAGCTATACACAGAGACTGACGATTATTTTCAATGACCAAAACCTCAACAATATTCTGGAGAAATCTGCCGTCACAAAGCACGGCTATACCTTTCCACATATGAGAACATAACACGCTCAATCATAAAGGTAAGTATACGTATCATAAATCTTCCTAACCTCACACTAGTTTTACCTAGGAGCACGTGTCACTGGCGTGTTCCCTCAGACTTAAACAGCCGAGTCCGCCCTCCTGACACATTAACCCTCACAGAATTTGTCTCTTGGTCTTGCATACACAATTTTTAACCGTCTCAGACATAGCAGACACAGCGTACAAAATACCCCTAGACAGGTAACATGGTGATTTTTCCGAGTGGACAGAACTAGAGTTATTACCTGTCTTTCAGTGAAGGTCCAGTCTGGATCAGGAACAGGCAGAAAAGCAGTCAGAACCCAGCTCACATCGGTAGATTTACATAAAGCAATCTTACCGTGTTCTGTAGATTTTCGGGCCCCTGAGTTCTGCGTGCCATCTGCCGATCTCTGTACGTTCCAGGCTGTGACTCACACGGCCGCCCGTCACGGCCCCCCCCCCCCCAGAGACCCAAATACTTACCTCCGGATCCGGCGTCCTACGTCCCGCAAGACGCTTCGACGTGACGCGCCGCAGCGTCATGTGACGCACCGGCCTCATCACATGACATGCCCACAGCGTCACATGACGCGGCGGTGGTAGGCGGGGAAGCGGTTTCACGCTATCTTCCGCTGTGCTACAGTGGAAGATAGTGTGACGGACGGTTTCCATTGACTGCAATGGAAGCCGTCTGCGCGTACACCCGCGGCAAATAGAACATGCCACGTTTAAGGTCGGGTGATTTCCGCACCGTGAGCATTGAGCTATTAGGTTCAATAGAACCTAATAGCTGCGGGCAACGCAGCAGATTTCCGCCGCGTATTACGCGGTGGAAATACGTCCGTGGGAAGGAGACCCAAAGAATCCCCTTTTTGTCAGTGTAGAAACCTTCTTTCCGCTAGACGTAGAGGATGACAGTTACTCGGGGTGTAATATAAATCTGCATCATGCTACTAGAGATGTTTCACACCCATTTCTATATCCTTAACCCTTTCCAATCCAATTTGTATCCTGGTTTTCCTAGGGGGCTTACTGTTTTTCTGCCGTTATACAACGGCGCTATATGCTGGCTAAAGCCAGTACTGCATGAGGTGACACATTGGATAGGCTCCAACATCAGAAAGGCTGGCAATATACAGTAAGAGAACCCCGACAGATGTCTTCCAACATCGGAGCTGTACAGCCTTAAATCATTATGTCTTCAGAGGTCAGACAGTGGATTGGAAAGGGTTTATTATGGCAGCCTACAGGTGCCAAAGGTGGTCTGGTTTGTAGGCATCCTGTACTTATTTCAATATTTGCTGCAGTCATGCTTCATGATGATTTCTTGGCATATTCGGTCATATGACTTGAAAACCTTATTGCTAACAAGCAATCACCCTCAAATGCTTTCATGGAACACTACAGAGTCTGCAGGGAAAATGAGCACCCGACTATACATTCTCCTGGCAAAATCAGCTGAGGTTCTCCTATAAAGGCCAGTTTTTACACAAGTGTATTACAGCCACTTTTCTGTGTTCCTAATACGGATGTGTTTCCCAACTGCTACGTTTTACTGACCCAAACTGTCAGCAGCATAGATTCCCATGATGGTCAGGCCAGAACACACATCCATGTTACTGACTTGGAAATGTGGTTGTCATTTTCTCCTGTGCATCTGGCCTAAAGGGGATTTCTATGATGATACAACTTTTTAAATTCATGATTTACATGTAGGGGCATTTCCGTCTTAAGTTGTTAATATTGTCTCCTATTTTAACTTTTTTGCCATTAATAAAATTCTATTTTTTTTTCTTAATTGCATGAGTGGGCCAATCCCAGAAATGTGTGTTGAAACATGTTCTACTTCTGCCAAGCGTGCACATTAGTCACTGATTATGACAGAAACACAGGACATGTCATGTAGCTGCTCATTTGTACTCAGCAGAATGTATAATTTACTTGCCAAATGTTATCCCTTGTATTCAAAACTCAGATTGGGAGCTTTTTTATCTAGTTTGTTAAATCTATATTTTACAACTATTGTTATCACATTAAAGGGGTTGTCCCGCGGCAGCAAGTGGGTCTATACACTTCTGTATGGCCATAATAATGCACTTTGTAATATACATTGTGCATTAATTATGAGCCATACAGAAGTTATAAAAAGTTTTATACTTACCTGCTCCGTTGCTGGCGTCCTCGTCTCCATGGTGCCGACTAATTTTCGCCCTCCGATGGCCAAATTAGCCGCGCTTGCGCAGTCCGGGTCTTCTGCAGTCTTCTATGGAGCCGCTCGTGCAGAATGCAGGCTCCGTGTAGCTCCGCCCCATCACGTGCCGATTCCAGCCAATCAGGAGGCTGGAATCGGCAATGGACCGCACAGAAGAGCTGCGGTCCACGGAGACAGAGGATCCCGGCGGCCATCTTCAGCGGTAAGTATTGAAGTCACCGGAGCGCGGGGATTAAGGTAAGCGCTCCGGTAAGCTTTCTTTACCTCCCTGCATCGGGGTTGTCTCGCGCCGACCGGGGGGGGGGTTGAAAAAAAAAAAAAACCCGTTTCGGCGCGGGACAACCCCTTTAAGTTTGGTTCAATACTTTAATAATCATATCATTTTATAACCAGTTACTATTTCTTTGGGAATTTTTGAAATTCTGTTCCATAAGGAATAAATGTTCCTTGCACACAGCCTTATTAGAACACTGCACATGTTCCCATTTGTATGGAGCCATAATATATGACCTGTAAACATCTGTGGGGACAAAGATTACCTACGGTATGTATGTTAGATTCACATAGAATCTGACAGAAAATGTCCATTGGATGCTATATTATAGAGAGATATTCGTCCCTGGAAACCAGTTACTTTATAAAACCTTTTATCATAAATGACCCCTATTTACAAAGAGCTAGTTCAAAGGCTCCTTTAATTATCTACAACAGAGCTCAAACTTTACTAGCATCCATTAACGTAAATTCCAGTCAAAATCTGCACCAATGGTACTCCAGTGCTCCAGCTAGGAAAAAAAACCATGGAGCGTTCCCCATCTATTTTGAAACGACCCTGTCCTTTTTATAACGACTGAGGTAAAATCATACGTCATAAGCCCTGCCCCCTGACGTTTGGCATTTTGCGATAAAGTGGGTTTTGGGTTGCAGTTTGGGTACTTGATCTCTAAAAGGTTCGCCATCACTGTCCTATAGCAGTGTTCCCCAACTCCAGTCCTCAGGGACCGCCAACAGGCCATGTTTTCAGGATTTCCTCAGTATTGCACAGGTGATGTAATTATTGTCAGTGCCTCAGACATTGCCACATGTGTTCTTACTATAGGAGATCCCCAAGACATGACCTGTTGGGGGTCCCTGAGGACTGGAGTTGGGGACCCCTGTCCTACAGTATGTGGGGCAATCAACAAACATAGGTAGACTGTCACCAATGGCCATACAAAACATAGTGTCTACAAACCTGCAATGTGATTTTAAAAAGTTTTACCAATAGAACAAATACTGTCCACTGTCTCAGACTGAACTAGTAGTTACTCCAGAAAAGAGATGTTCTTGGTATTTAAGTTCAGTTGTCTGGCTAAATGAATAATTAGAAAGTAATTTTTAGAATTTTTAATTTCCGTGTCCTCAGTCTTTGATTACTCTTATACATGCCTAGTGTATTATAATTTTTCTCCAATTTTGCATCAGTTATATATGAGGGTCATACTAAAAGTAAAGCAAAAGTGGTCATAACTTCTTTATTAACTGATGCACATCGTTCAAATTACACATGTACTTGGAGTGACTCTTCCTCTTTATAAATTTGCTACTCTATATAGTCTCCATTAACAGTGATACATTTGCGCCATCGTTGAACCCAACTCTTGAATCCTCTTTGAAAAAAGTCAGGTATGCACTATCATGTCCACTTCTTCACAACCATTTGTACCTCATCTGTATCCTCAAATCATTGTCCCCGAAGACTGTCCTTCATTGGACCGAACAGGTAGAAGTCAGAGGGCGCCAGATCCGGGCTGTATGGTGGATTGTGGACTACGGACCTGCCTAATGTGCCGATCACCTGATTTGTTGCCAAAGAGGTGTGCGGTCGCACATTGTCGTAGTGAATGTGGATCACTTTCAGATTCTTGTGCGGTCTCCTCCTCTTAATGGCTTCTCTAAGCTTCTGGAGTGTCTCACTGTACCGCTCGCTGTTGATGGTATGACTCAGTTCCAGAAAATAGAGAATGACGCCCTTGTCATCCCAAAAAACAGTCACCATGACTTTCTGTGCTGATCGTTGGCTCTTGAACTTAGGCTTTGGAGAAGAGGTGTGCCACCATTACATGGACTGATTCTTTGTTTCCAGGTCATAAAGATACGCCCATGTTTTATCCCATGTCACCAGATCGCAAAAAAGTGCCTTTATTGGCTTCAAATGCTTCAAGCAGATCAGACCAGACTTCCACCCTTCTCTCCTTCAAATCGGGTGTCAACTGCTGAGGTACCCACTTCGCACACACTTTCTGATACCCCAAGCTTTCCACTATCTTTGGAATGGCGTTGTGAGCACAGTTCAGTTGTTTAACAAGCTCATGGATTGTGACACGTCTGCCCGTGTGAATCAACTCGTCCATTCGCTGATGGTTCGTGTCAGTGGTTGCCGTTGGTGGTCTGCCACTGCGTGGTTTGTCTTTAATGCTGGTTTCCCCTTCTGTAAACTTCTTCATCCACCTGTGAACATTGCTCTTGTCAATGGAGTAATCTCTGTACACATTCTGTAGCCTTTTGTGGATGTTGGACAGCCCTCACCCCTCCTTCGTCAAGAACTCAATGACGGCACATTGCTTCTGCTTGAAATTTTGAATAATTCCATTATTCACCTGCAAGGAAGAAAAAGATTCTGAAACCCCTGCATAGAAGAAGAGTCATTCCAACTACATGTGGAATTTGAACAATTTACATTTAATTTTTGTATACATCCCATGTCTTTTTCATATGCAAATTTAATAATTATGCCAATGTGATTTTCATGTGTATATATAATTTTTTTATTTTTTATGCAGCAAACCCTTTATTTTATAGCACATTTACCTTTTTTATGGTGGACAGGATAATTTTATTTTAATAAGCTACTGTTTTACTGACTGATTTACAAGGGGGGGGGGGTAAATTTAATACATTGTATGCCTTCCGCTTAGTAATAATTTGAGAGTCTCACTCAATGTACAGACGCACTGCTCGGCCCTCTTTTTGGCATCTACAGACACCTACCGATTTGCTTGGCGTGTGTGCGCTTTCATCATCCAGGCTTTCGATGCTTAGTGCCGCACCCCACTCAGGTGCACATATATGGCTTTCGGGTATGTATACTCGTGCGCACCCACTGCCTAGTAACCCATTCAGGAGAATTCACTTACTGTACCGACATCAGCGCTGCAGGGCAGTGGGCAAATTTGAGAATTGTTCACTAAGTACTGTGCAGTGTATGCATCACTATATTGGAAAATACGATCACTGAGAGAGAATGCAGGCGAAAATACCACTTTTCTTTAATCAGTTCAAATATCTCAAACACCTGGAAAATATATATTTCCATGCATAGAATAATACAAGATAGTGGGTGTTGATGGGTGCACCAACTGCCACTGTGAGAGATCAGGACCTGGAATGTGGAAGCAGCATGGGGAAAAAAAAGTCTAGCAGAGGTTTTTCATTCAGGATGTGGATTATATTGGGGCACAGTAGCAATATTCGTGGTAATACTGGCCCAAATGTGCCCTTTGACCCTAATAGTGGTCCCCTTTGGGCCCTAATTTCCTATTTGTGATCTTTTCTGTCCCTTCACACCCTAATAGTGGTCCAGTCACTATTGGGTTGTGAGGACACAGAGGGGGCAACTATTAGAATGTGGGGACACAGAAGGGGCCACTTTTAGAATATGGGGGCATTCTATTAAGGGCGTTTTAAGTGCAACTGTCAAAATTGACACCGACATTTAACCCTGTCATCTTAAAACATTATGATTTAAGGCTGTGCAGCTCCGATGTTGGAAGATGTCCGTCGGGGTTCTCTTACTGTATATTGCCAGCCTCTCTGCTGTCGGAGCCTATCTTAATGTGTCACCTCATGCAGTAATGGCTTCAGCCAGCAGATAGTGCCGTTGTATTACTGCAAAAAAAGAGTAAGCCCCCTAGGAAAACCAGGATATAAATTGGATTGGAAAGGGTTAAAGGTTTACCAGCCATGATCAGTGTGAGTGATGTAGCAGGTGTCCGCTGTCAGACATCTGACATCTGCTGTGTATGGAGAGGGATTGGCCTCCGATCCTGCTCTACACAAACCCTACACCCAGAGAGTGTACTTGTATGCACTTTAGACTTAGGATTAACCTTTAAAAACTCTTATTAATGTCCCTTGCAGCCAGTGCTGTATCAGGGGGCCGCTTAATGCCTTCCTACCACAAGACATGGACTTACGTCCTGGCTGGGAAGCAGTTCTCTCACCAGAATGTACGCTTGCATCTTATGGATGGCATGGACTCAGAAGCTATGCCAGCGCCATTCGTAACAGGAGCTGGCTGTGATTGACAGACGGTCTCCTGCTGCAACAGCCAAGACCAATGAGAACATCAATCCCTGCTGTTAACCCCTTACATGCCACAATCAATGTTGATTGCGGCATGTAAAGGGTTCTCCCTCTGTGATGTTATTGGCCCTCAGCTTTGTAATAGCGGAGGTCTTGTGGTTTGCCATGGCAACCAGATGCCAGACAATGGTGTCCAGGTCTGCTATGGCCTATGGTCGCTATTATTAGCAATAATACATTGCAGTACAGAACTATTACAACGTATTATCATAGCGATCATGGCATCACAAGCTCAAATCCTGTACAGAGACATAAAAATTGTAAAAAATAAATAAATAAAAAAAACTTTACAAATTGTAATTAAAAAATGACCTTTTTTGCACACTTTTTCCTTTGTTTAAATAAAATTTAAAAAACATGTTTGGTATTGTTGCATTCATAATGACCTGTACAATAAATGAACACAGTAATTACTTCAGAAGGGTTGGTGAAAATTTTCTTTCCCCTTAAATAAGAAAATTTGGCTTCTACCTCATTTTTTTTTTTTTTGCCTTCCTCTGGATCAATAATGAGGGCTGGGGGGTAAGAGGCTGACCTAGATGGACATACAGCGGTGCCCTGGCTTACAAGCGTAATTTGTTCCATAACAGAGCTCTTAACTCAAAACACTTGTAAGTCAAATCACTTTTCCCCATTGAGATGAGTTGAAATGCCATTAATGCGTTCTAGACCTGCCCAAAGCCCTAACTACACTGCATGTAAAAAAAAACAAACATCAATACTCGCCTACCGCCGGTGTTCTAGTCCTCGCATGGGTCTCCGTAGCTGCTGCAGCCTACAGTGTCGTCCTTCACGCCAACAGAGGATATCTTCCTGGAAGCGGGGCTTGAATTCCCCGCCTCCAGCAAGCTAATGCTCTGATTGGTTAATCCAGCGCCGTGTCAGCCAATGAAAGCCAGCACTGGGTTGACCAATCACAGCCATTCAAGGCCATCACGAGGAGCGGAACACCAGCGGTAGGTGAGTATTAGACCCCCCCTAGCATAAGCTTGCGAGCTTCTCGACTTGGGAGCAGGCTCATGACCCGAGTTTTGCTCTTAAATCACAGCAAAAATTCAGGAGAGAGCCTGCTCGCAAGTCAAGAAGCTCGCAAACTGAGGCATTCACAACCCAAGGTATCACTATATATCTTTTTTCAGCCAAACATACTATGTTACTATAAAAGATTGAGGAAAAACCACAAAGGGGCTAATTTACTATTCAAAATTACGTCCACAAACTGTCTTGCTTTCGCCACATTTATTATGTGTTCTTAGACACTCTCGGACAGTTTTTTCAATTTTTGAAAAAATAGGGTGTGACCTAAAATGCACCAAAAATCGCGCCAAAATTTTTAGTGTAAACTAAGCCAACTATTCTGTGGTTTAAACTTAGACTAGATAGTCTTAAAATTTGACATATATCATTCCGTGATAAACCTGGCACATTTTCAGACTGTCTAGTCTGTTTGCACTAACTTTTAGTCAGTATTAGTAAATAATCCCCAAATATTAATAAGATCTTATAGCATCTATATTGGTTACCCAAATTTAAATACAGATAAATATAATAAATAAATTCAATAAAAAATAAGTTTTTTTTCAGATGGAAAATCTCTTTTTTTAATGGGATCTCTGAAGATAAAACATTGATCGATCGACGATAAGCCATCAATGTTTAGTCAGTGGAGGTCAATCTCCTAGACCTCTGCCAACCATGACAACAAAGTACAGTTCGTATTGTGTGCATGGAGCTGTACTTGGTACTGCAGTTCAGCTCTATTTACTGGAGCTAGTTGGATGTTTGGTGCAGGGTGATCGCGGTTTAACGATATCCTGGCAACAACTTTGAGCCCATAAGCTTAGTTTATAGGGCCCAAAGAAGCTGACAGAATATCGTTAAACCGCGATCACCCTGCACCAAACATAAAACCAGCTGCAGTCCCCTTATTGTGCTCAACCTGCCACTGAATGCATTGAGTGGACTGCAAGGTGCTCGCTAAGGAATCCTCCCGTTCTGCACATAGAATGGGAGGACAACTTGTCGTGTTCCTCAGTGCATTGCATCAGTAGGGTTGAGAGCAGACAATGGTGGAATTGCATGGACTCAGCGGATCAACTGCTTTAAGCCCATAAACTTAGCTTATAGCACTCAAAGTAGCTGACAGATTCTTTTTAATTCCTACCAAACATTGTTGACCTACCTTTTAGTCTCAGAAACCCTCATAGTGTCCGCATCATACAAGCATATAAACTTTATTAAGTAAAGTCTTTATGGGTTATTATTTTTCACTTATATCTACCTATTGGTATAAAAATTGTTCTGTGATTTACTGTATCTTACATTTTTAGTAGTGTTTGCACGTCTCTACAAAGGTTTATTGAAGGGCATTTCCGCGTTGGCGGAAGGGATGTAGATTTATCTTTTTATCTGTACCCTGTCATTCATCTGCAGAGATCATAAGACATCGTATGTTCAAAGTAAGACCATAGGAAAACCGTAGATTAGTTTGACCATTGAACCAGAAACACGCTTGTCGTACAGGACCTATTATCTATTTCACTTTGTACTTCAAATGTTATATAAAAGTACACTTAAAAGCATGCTTTACAATACTTTTATGGTAGTTGCTCATCAGCAACATTTCCACAGAAAATAACTTCTACAAGTTACTTCAGCAAAAACCTGACATTTCCTCTTTTTGCTTCTTGAAATTGACCAAACTAATTAGCCATCTCGAAACATCTCTTTAATATCTGCTTATTCACTAAAAATAGTGTATTTCCGATTTTAGATTTGTAAAAAATAGCAACTTTTAAAAAGTTACTCTGCTGACTTTTAAGGAAAGGGATGTGGCTTATGAGGGGATCTGGTTGCCGTGGCCTGACAAATTTCTTTATACTTTGTTAGCAACTTACATATATGGTGTAGATTTCTTGTTAGGTGCACCGACGGTCTGAGATTCACCTCTTCATACATTAGGCACACCTTATGCCTGTGAGAATCCTATTAAAATTGGCATTAGAAACACCATGCTTAAAAAATTCCACCCATAGTGCCCAATATTGGGGCAAATTTACAAAAGCTATGTTATTTACTGGATGTAAACTTAGCCCATGCAGTCTGAAGATGCAGCATATTTATCACAGTGGCTCATGGATTATAAACTTGGTGTATCTTTAGACACTTTTTTTTCTTAATATTATACCACTCATTGGTTGCCTTACCTTTGCATTAAAATTTTGCCTCGGTTTTGGCAGGTTGTCATATCTCAAGCAGCACCTCTTCCCACTATGTCACTTGAGGTGCAAAAAGTGTCTAATAATTGTGGTGCAAGGTATGTGCGCCAATTATTTGGTGCATATTGAGCTACACATTTGAGACCTTGAACTTGGTAAATCTCCATCATTATGTTTTCCAGACCTGTCGCATATAACGGGAATATCTTACAACCTAGAAATGACTTAAGTTATATCCTTGCCAAATATGTTTCTTGAGTCAAACTGAGAGTGAAGTTTCCTGAGTGGGTGGTGGTTGCTCTTCCTCATTCCCATGTCCAAGCTCTTACTAATTCACTGGCAGGAAGGGAAAAATCTGGAGTCCGCTCTAAAGTTCCAGATAAGAAATGACAGTGTTTAATCATAGATTCCCCAAGCAAATGGTGTGTGCAGTAATACAGCCATTACTCATAGTGTGCTTTCATGGTACAATACTGCGCTTTCACTTTCAATCTGTCCAGATCTCTTTTAAAGGCTTATTGCTTTAATGACACATTTTTTGTCAACATATTCTTTATAGTATTATGATACAATGTTTCAGCTATTTTTTTTGAAGACTATGACTCAGTAACTACAGTATTCTGTTTCACAACTTGATAGAAATGAGAACAGTCATTCAGTGCATGTTCATATTAGTGGAATCTGCATAGGATTTGTTTGCATGGATCTTAGCTTAGTGTGAGTTCTGGTACTAATAAGGTGTAAGTTTCTCAGAAAATTCTTCACAAATACATAGGGCAAAGATAGAGCAGAAAGCAAAGTACCTGTCAGAATCAGCATATCTAACGTGGATTTTGATGCAAAATTGAAAATGGCTTCTGCCTTCAATTCCAAATCAAAATACGCATTTGGACCTGTGAATTTGTGTGCTGAATTCAGTGACTGCAAATTCCACTGCATGTTTCAGAACCATTTGTGTCTATGTGAAAGGTCCCTAAGCTGACTGTACACAATGGGGAGGGGACTTAAAATCAAAAACGTTTACATTTTTTTTTCTTCATTTTTTTAAAAGTTGCAAATTGTGGTGCACGCTAGAGATGAGCGAACGTACTCGTCCGAGCTTGATACTCGTTCGAGTATTAGCGTGTTCGAGATGCTCGTTACTCGTAACGAGTACCACGCGATGTTCGGGTTACTTTCACTTTCATCTCTGAGACGTTAGCGCGCTTTACTGGCCAATAGAAAGACAGGGAAGGCATTACAACTTCCCCCTGCGACGTTCAAGCCCTATACCACCCCCCTGCAGTGAGTGGCTGGCGAGATCAGGTGTCACCCGAGTATATAAATCGGCCCCTCCCGCGGCTCGCCTCAGATGCATTCTGACAGAGATCAGGGACAGTGCTGCTGGTGCCGGAGCTGCTATAGGGAGAGCGTTAGGAGTTAGTTATTTTAGGCTTCAAGAACCCCAACGGTCCTTCTTAGGGCCACATCTAACCGTATGCAGTAGTGTGGAAGCTGCTTTTTGCAGTGTTGCTCTTTTTTTCTTTTTTTGTATATCGGCCTTGCAGAGCATTGCGTCCTGCAGTAATTTTACATTGTCCAGAGCCAGTAGTGGTGAGGCAGGGACAGAAGACATATTTAGTGTATATGGGCAGTGGGCCTTTCCAAAAACATTTGGGAAAAAAAATCTATTTGGGCTACCTGTGACCGTCCTCAGTGTACTGGGTCTCTGCTGGGGGTAGTTGTCCTAATTCATACGCAGCCAGCTAAGTGTTACAGCAGGCTTGCGCAAAATTCTTTCCTGCCTCTGTGTTGCCTCTTACATCACCGCTGTATTCCTGTCCACAAGTGTACTGGGTCTCTGCTGGGGGTAGTTGTCCTAATTCATACGCAGCCAGCTAAGTGTTACAGCAGGCTTGCGCAAAATTCTTTCCTGCCTCTGTGTTGCCTCTTACATCACCGCTGTATTCCTGTCCACAAGTGTACTGGGTCTCTGCTGGGGGTAGTTGTCCTAATTCATACGCAGTCAGCTAAGTGTTACAGCAGGCTTGCGCAAAATTCTTTCCTGCCTCTGCTGTGCGTTCCGTAAGCGAAGTCAGCCTCCAACCACAGGCCAATAAGCGGCACATTTAATTACAGCGTTCTGTTTCTGCACTACTGGTAATACACCATGCTGAGGGGTAGGGGTAGGCCTAGAGGACGTGGACGCGGCCGAGGACGCGGAGGCTCAAGTCAGGGTGTGGGCACAGGTCGAGCTCCTGATCCAGGTATATCGCAGCCGACTGCTGCGGGATTAGGAGAGAGGCACGTTTCTGGCATCCCCACATTCATCTCACAATTAATGGGTCCACGCAGTAGACCTTTATTAGAAAATGAGCAGTGTGAGCAGGTCCTGTCGTGGATGGCAGAAAGTGCATCCAGCAATCTATCGACCACCCAGAGTTCTGCGCCGTCCACTGCTGCAACTCTGAATCCTCTGGCTGCTGCTCCTCCTTCCTCCCAGCCTCCTCACTCCATTACAATGACACATTCTGAGGAGCAGGCAGACTCCCAGGAACTGTTCCCAGGCCCCTGCCCAGAATGGCCAGCAATGGTTCCTCTCCCACCGGAGGAGTTTGACGTGACCGATGCCCAACCTTTGCAAAGTTCCCGGGATCCGGGGGATGAGGCTGGGGACTTCCGGCAACTGTCTCAAGAGCTTTCAGTGGGTGAGGAGAACGATGACGATGAGACAGTTGTCTATCACTCAGGTAGTAGTAATTGGAGTAAGTCCGAGGGAGGAGCGCACAGAGGATTCGGAGGAAGAGCAGCAGGACGATGAGGTGACTGACCCCACCTGGTTTGCTACGCCTACTGAGGACAGGTCTTCAGAGGGGGAGGCAAGTGCAGCAGCAGGGCAGGTTGGAAGAGGCAGTGCGGTGGCCAGGGGTAGAGGCAGGGCCAGACCGAATAATCCACCAACTGTTTCCCAAAGCGCCCCCTTGCGCCATGCCACCCTGCAGAGGCCGAGGTGCTCAAAGGTCTGGCAGTTTTTCACTGAGAGTGCACACGACCGACGAACAGTGGTGTGCAACCTTTGTCGTGCCAAGATCAGCTGGGGAGCCACCACCACCAGCATGCGCAGACATATGATGGCCAAGCACCCCACAAGGTGGGACGAGGGCCGTTCACCGCCTCCGGTTTGCACCGCTGCCTCTCCCCATGTGCCCCAACCTGCCACTGAGATCCAACCCCCCTCTCAGGACACAGGCACTACCGTCTCCTGGCTTGCACCCACACCCTCACCTCCGCTGTGCTCGGCCCCATCCACCAATGTCTCTCAGCGCACCGTCCAGCCGTCGCTAGCGCAAGTGTTGGAGCGCAAGCGCAAGTACGCCGCCATGCACCCGCACGCTCAAGCATTAAACGTGCACATAGCCAAATTTATCAGCCTGGAGATGCTGCCGTATAGGGTTGTGGAAACGGAGGCTTTCAAAGGTATGATGGCGGCGGCGGCCCCGCGCTACTCAGTTCCCAGTCGCCACTACTTTTCCCGATGTGCCGTCCCAGCCCTGCACGACCACGTCTCCCGCAACATTGTACGCGCCCTCACCAACGTGGTTACTGCCAGGGTCCACTTAACAACGGACACGTGGACAAGCACAGGCGGGCAGGGCCACTATATCTCCCTGACGGCACATTGGGTGAATTTAGTGGAGGCTGGGACAGAGTCAGAGCCTGGGACCGCTCACGTCCTACCCACCCCCAGAATTGCGGGCCCCAGCTCGGTGGTGGTATCTGCGGCGGTGTATGCTTCCTCCACTAAACCACCCTCCTCCTCCTACGCAACCTCTGTCTCGCAATCAAGATGTGTCAGCAGCAGCACGTCGCCAGCAGTCAGTGTCGCGCGGCGTGGCAGCACAGCGGTGGGCAAGCGTCAGCAGGCTGTGCTGAAACTACTTAGCTTAGGAGAGAAGAGGCACACAGCCCACGAACTGCTGCAGGGTCTGACAGAGCAGACCGACCGCTGGCTTGCGCCGCTGAGCCTCCAACCGGGCATGGTCGTGTGTGACAACGGCCGTAACCTGGTGGCGGCTCTGCAGCTCGGCAGCCTCATGCACGTTCCATGCCTGGCCCACGTCTTTAATTTGGTGGTTCAGCGCTTTCTGAAAAGCTACCCATGCTTGTCAGACCTGCTCGGAAAGGTGCGCCGGCTCTGCGCACATTTCCGCAAGTCCCACACGGACGCTGCCACCCTGCGCACCCTGCAACATCGGTTTCATCTGCCAGTGCACCGACTGCTGTGCGACGTGCCCACACGGTGGAACTCTACGCTCCACATGTTGGCCAGGCTCTATGAGGAGCGTAGAGCTATAGTGGAATACCAACTCCAACATGGGCGGCGCAGTGGGAGTCAGCCTCCTCAATTCTTTACAGAAGAGTGGGCCTGGTTGGCAGACATCTGCCAGGTCCTTGGAAACTTTGAGGAGTCTACCCAGATGGTGAGCGGTGATGCTGCAATCATTAGCGTCACCATTCCTCTGCTATGCCTCTTGAGAAGTTTCCTGCAAAGCATAAAGGCAGACGCTTTGTGCTCAGAAACAGAGGCGGGGGAAGACAGTATGTCGCTGGATAGTCAGAGCACCCTCCTGTCTATATCTCAGCGCGTTGAGGAGGAGGAGGAGGAGCATGAGGAGGATGAGGAGGAGGGGGAAGAGACAGCTTGGCCCACTGCTGAGGGTACCCATGCTGCTTGCCTGTCATCCTTTCAGCATGTATGGCCTGAGGAGGAGGAGGAGGATCCTGAAAGTGATCTTTCTAGTGAGGACAGCCATGTGTTGCATACAGGTACCCTGGCACACATGGCTGACTTCATGTTAGGATGCCTTTCTCGTGACCCTCGCGTTACACGCATTCTGGCCAGTACGGATTACTGGGTGTACACACTGCTCGACCCACGGTATAAGGAGAACCTTTCCACTCTCGTACCCGAAGAGGAAAGGGGTTCGAGAGTGATGCTATACCACAGGACCCTGGCGGACAAACTGATGGTAAAATTCCCATCCGACAGCGCTAGTGGCCGAAGGCGCAGTTCCGAGGGCCAGGTAGCAGGGGAGGCACAGAGACAAGGCCTTTGACAGCTTTCTGGCTCCCCAGCAAGACTGTGTCACCGCTCCCCAGTCAAGGCTGAGTCAGCGGGAGCACTGTAAAAGGATGGTGAGGGAGTACGTAGCCGATCGCACGACCGTCCTCCGTGACGCCTCTGCCCCCTACAACTACTGAGTGTCGAAGGTGGACACGTGGCCTGAACTCGCGCTGTATGCCCTGGAGGTGCTTGCTTGTCCTGCGGCTAGTGTCTTGTCAGAGAGGGTGTTTAGTGCGGCTGGGGGAATCATCACAGATAAGCGTACCCGCCTGTCAACCGACAGTGCCGACAGGCTTACACTCATCAAGATGAACAAAGCCTGGATTTCCCTAGACTTCTATTCTCCACCAGCGGACAGCAGCGATACCTAAGCAATACGTAGGCTGCACCCGCGGATGGAAGCATTGTTCTCTATCACCATCAAAAACGTGGACCTTTAGCTTCATCAATCTGTGTATAATATTCATCCTCCTCCTCCTGCTCCTCCTCCTGAAACCTGACGTAATCACGCCGAACGGGCAATTTTTCTTAGGCCCACAAGGCTCAGTCATATAATTTTTGTAAACAATTTTTATACGTTTCAATGCTCATTAAAGCGTTGAAACTTTCACCTGAACCAATTTTTATTTTAACTGGGCTGCCTCCAGGCCTAGTTACAAATTAAGCCACATTAACCAAAGCGATTAATGGGTTTCACCTGCCCTCTTGGTTGGGCATGGGCAATTTTTCTGACGTACATTAGTACTGTTGGTACACCAATTTTTTGGGGCCCTCGCCTACAGTGTAATCCAATTAATTTTTTGCCCACCTGCATTAAAGCTGACGTTACATCAGCTGTGTTGGGCACTGCAATGGGATATATTTATGTACCGCCGGTGGGTTCCAGGGAGCCACCCATGCTGTGGGTCCACAGGGAGTTGTAACTGCATGTGTCTACTTCTAAGAACCCCAGTCTGACTGGGGCATGCAGTGTGGGCCGAAGCCCACCTGCATTAAACATGACATTACCTCAGCTGTGCTGGGCAATGCAATGGGATATATTTATGTACCGCCGGTGGCTTCCTGGCACCCACCCATGCTGTCGGTCCACACGGAGTTGTAACTGCATGTGTCTACTTCTAAAGAACCCCAGTCTGACTGGGGCATGCAGTGTGGGCCGAAGCCCACCTGCATTTAATCGGACGTTACCTCAGCTGTGATGGGCACTGCAATGGGATACATTTATGTACAGCCGGTGGGTTCCAGGGAGCCACCCATGCTGTGGGTGCACATGGAATTCCCATTGCGGAGTTGTACCTGCCTGTGACTATTTATAAAAAACCGCGGTCTGACTGGGGCATGCAGACACCTTGACAGAATGAATAGTGTGTGGCACATAGGTTCCCCATTGCTATGCCCACGTGTGCAGCTCCTGATGGAGGTGGCACAGGATTGGATTTCTCATTGCTTCTGTACAGCATTGTGGGCTATCGCCCCGCCCCTTTTAAAGAGGGTCGCTGCCTAGCCATGCCAACCCTCTGCAGTGTGTGCCTGCGGTTCCTCCTCATGGCAGACGCACTTATAAATAGACATGAGGGTGGTGTGGCATGAGTGCAGCTGAAGGCTGCGCAGGGACACTTTGGTGTGCGCTGTGGACACTGCGTCGTGCGGGGGGGGGGGGGGTTTGGGCAGCATGTAACCCAGGAGAAGTGGCAGCGGAGTGTCATGCAGGCAGTGATTGTGCTTTGTTGGAGGTAGTGTGGTGCTTAGCTAAGGTATGCATTGCTAATGAGGGCTTTGCAGAAGTAAAAGTTGTTGGGAGGAGGGGGGGCAACTCTTGCCACTATTGTGGCTTAATAGTGGGACCTGGGAACTTGAGATGCAGCCCAACATGTAGCCCCTCGCCTGCCCTATCCGTTGCTGTGTCGTTCCCATCACTTTCTTGAATTGCCCAGATTTTCACAAATGAAAACCTTAGCGAGCATCGGCGAAATACAAAAATGCTCGGGTCGCCCATTGACTTTAATGGGGTTCGTTATTCGAAACGAACCCTCCAGCATCGCGATAATTTCGTCCCGAGTAACGAGCACCCAAACATTTTGGTGCTCGCTCATCTCTAGTTAACATCTATTATTGTTGACTAGCATGATACAAAGAGTCTGGACCCTGTAGATCAATTATAGATTTCCTTCCCAAAATAATCCTAATATCCTTGTAATATAGCCCTTTAGTCCCAGTCCCTTGATCTTGCATAACCTTCTACCCCTCCTTCATTCTCTCCTTCTTTCCCCTTCTTCTCTTCTTTTGGTGCTCGCTCATCTCTAGTGCACGCCTATTTATGCAATAATTTGTAACTTTTTTGCTATTTTCCACTTACCTTTTTTTGAAAGTGTCAATAAAAGTGGACTGGGTTTGGCAGAACAGGCAGGACCTCTAGTTATACTGAAAACTGGCAGTTTCAATTTCTGGGGCATTAATATTGCTTCTAGTGTCGGGGAAATTCCCTCACACTAGGGGCTATACTAGGGAGTGTAGCGTCATACTAACAGTCCTATGGACGCTGTAGAGCAAGTCTCAGAAGTGCTTGTCTGTGTGTGGTTGTCTACGGTACTTGTGTGATCGCCTCCTCTCCGGAATGCTAATTGGAGAAGAAAAGGACTCCCATTTTCCTTAGACGTTAGAGTCTTGAAAGTGAAACTTGCACCTATTCGATATTTATGGTACATACTTTTTGATATGTTATAAATCTTTCAGATAGTAATACCAGTTTAACTTTTATCGCAGTCCTTGCAAGTGGTTCATTATGACAATGTGGAACTTGGACCAGAAAAGGTTGTGCACCTCTATTATAGAATCTCTACCCCTGTCAGCATAAGTCATAAGTATTGTATTACATTAGCAGCAGTTTCAGAGAAATATATATATTTTTTTTACACTATAGACTGGATTTGCATATAGTGAATCTGTTTTTTTCTGCCCCTCCCTAGGCACATGTATAATTTACTTCTGAAGTCTGGTTAACGGGTTTGCATAGACCTTTTTAGATGAGCCATCAATACATTCAAATGTTACATACAAACTCCAGTATCTCTTTACATTTTAGTTTCAAAAGTTTTTATTTGATTTTTATATAACTTTACATAAAGAGCTGAAAAACACCCCTCACAGGGGTGACTTTAGTAAAACAAACAACTAAACACATAAACATGAAACATAACACATATAGCCTTCCACTCATTATTGTAACTGTAAGAATAATCTCACTATATCAGATGTTATTGGTATACTTGCGTGGTATGTCTCAGGAGATTTACTCCTATGAGGACAGTAATCGGGACATATTTGGGATATTTAGCTAGTCAGACCATGGCTACCAAGTCTTAAGGAAGCCCTCCAAAAATCAGCCCTCATAGCAGACAGCTTTTCACAGATCAACATTTTAGAGATTTTAGCTATGATGGGGTTCAGAATAAGGAAGGGATGGTTTCAAACACTGGAATGCTATGTAGATCCTTGCCGCCATACATATAAACTGGGAGAGGTTTTTGTTGCTGATTATTATACCCGGTCGGTTTGTCCGCCAGCAGGCAAACTGAGGGGTTGAGGGGGAATGTCTTGCCCAAAACTCTCGAAACTAGATTGGTTACCTGCCTCCACAGGGATCTCACTACTGGGCATGTCAACCAGATATGCAAAATCGAACCCAGTGCCCTGCAACCTCTAAAGTAATTAGGAGAGGTAGTAGGGAAGAACTTGTGTATCATTGTGGGGAAGTAGTGTATGACCTGTGTAGTATCTCGTAGAAGGATTTGGCCAGGGTCACCTGATGGATGCCCTTGGCAATAAATGTACAGTAGTGGTGCCATCTTGCCATTGAGAGTGATATGTTCAGATCCTCCTCCCAGCGTCTCATGAATGGAAGTTCGTCTTCATGTGAGGGCGGATTCATATTATTATACAGGAGAGAGATAGTCTGAGGCTGAAGGGGTGACCAGACGCACAGCCTCTCAAATGGTGTATTGCAGACCTGGGCAAAGCACGGCCCGCGGGCCACATCCGGCCCCCTGAATAGCTCGGACCGGCCCGCAAAGAGAGAAATACAAGAACTTGACGGAGGCAGAGCGAGCACGGGTATCTGAAGATTTGCTAGCAAAACTGCAAAGTCAGCAAGGATTTTTTAAAAAGCTTCACTCATCCAGGGATGCAGCCGTAAAGACCTGCTTTGTAGTATCCTACAAAATTGCAAGAAACAGTAAGCCATTCTCTGATGGGGAGTTTGTCAAAGAATGTTTGGTGGACTCTGCAGCGCTAATTTGTCCTGAGAAAAAAGAAGCATTCGCAAATGTGCCCCTCTCCAGGTGAACTATAACGAGACGGGTCGAAGACATAGCGGGGAATTTGGAGCTTCAGCTGCAAAAGAAAGCGGATGATTTTACCTTTTTTTCCTTGGCTCTGGACGAGAGCTGTGATATCCGAGATACAGCCCAGTTACTTATTTTTGTACGTGGGATAACAAAAAACTTTGAGATGATGGAAGAGCTGGCAGCTATGCGATCAATGAAAGATACTACAACGGGGAGTGATTTGTTTACAGAGGTAAATGCATCCATGGACAAGCTAGGACTAAAATGGAACAAATTGGTAGGTGTTACAACCGATGGCTGTCCAAATCGGGCGGCTGGAATACGGCCCCATTAAGGCAATGTGCATGGAGCCTTCGTATGTTGGTCTGGCCCTCTAAAACCATTCCAATTTCTCATGTGGCCCCATGGGAAAATTAATTGCCCACCCCTGGTGTATTGGGTATTCAGGAGTGGAGTTGAGGAAACATCATCTGCAAGCAGCTATATATCTAGCATGTTTCCAGCCACAAGTGGCCCGGAACTGAGTATTTTTCTAAGACTTGTTGAAAAGTCATGAGTCTATTTAGTATGATAAAATGTTGTAGTGAGATCAGTCCTCCACTTCGCCACCAAGCAAAACTATCTGTGTTAGCAGGCTGGGAGGAAAAGCATCGTTTGGAACAATGGGGAGTAGTGGTGGATGATCTGAGATTAAGGAGTGTCTGAGTCTATTTAATTTCCAAACTGTAAGGAGGAGGGTGGTGAGAGGAGTTGTATTTAGATGTGTTGAATTTTTTGTCCCAAGAGATAGCTCTCAGGTCCACAGGGGGCACTAGGGAGGCCTCCAGCTGCGCCTGGAGGGGAGCCTCCTGGGCCTGCAAACATGGGGGAGATCTGGGCCATCTGTGCTATATAGTAATATTTTTGTAGATTAGAAATTGATAGCCCCCCTATTCTGTGAAAGTACATTATTTTCTGTTTTAATCCAGGGTCTCTTGTTCCAAATAAATTGTGAGATGGCCTGTTGCATAGCTTTCATGTCTGGTGGGGGATGTTAACTGGGAGGCACCTAAATAGATAGAGGAGTTGTGGAAGGACATTCATTTTAACTGAGTTTATGCGCCCTACCCAGGAGAGGGTGCGCTGGTTCTATTTTTTCATTTCTAGTTTGAGGATGCTAAACAGGGGTGTGTTGTTCCATTTGTAAAGGGATTTCAGGGTGGGGGTGATTTTAATACCTAGACAGGTGATATACTGTGGGGAGCAGTAATAACCATAATTGAGTTTGATTTAATTTTTGCATATTCGGGGGGGGGGGTATTAATAAACAGAGCTTCCGTTTTGTCTATATTTACTGAGAGATCAGACACTGCCTAAAAATTATCCACTGCAGCCTTTAAGTTTGGGAGAGTATTGAGAGGTCTCGTTAGAGTAAGGAAAATATTGTCGGCAAAAAGACCTATTTTATACTCTTTCCACCCTTTTGTAATTCCAGCTATGTTTGGATTATTCCTAATTATGCAGGCTAGGGGCTCCATGGCTAAGGCGAACAATGCTGGGGAGAGAGGACACCCCAGCCACATGCCTCTCTGAATATGGATTGGCCTCGGGTCTGAGCAAGGTAGTTTCAATGTTGCGAATCGGAAAGAGTATAAGGAGTGGAGAGCTGTGACATAGGATCCATGTATTCCCATCTTTTCCAGGACCGCAAAAAAGATAGCTCCATGAAAGGCTGTCAAAGAACTTTTTTATATCAAGTGCAAGAGCTGTCGTAGGTGTTTTGCTTTTGATGTGCGGTATAGAAAAGGTTAAGAACCTTCCTAACATTGTCTGGTGCCTGCCTTTGATGGTATGAAACCTACCTGATCCTTATGTATAAGACGTGGGAGGAACAGATTTAATCGTTTGGCGAGTATGCTTGGCAGGATTTTGTAGTCTAGATTTAATAGTGATATTGAGCGATAATTTTTTAGGTGAAGTAGGGTCTTTATTCAGTTTCGGTATCACCGTAATAAGGGCGTCTAGGAATTTGCTGGGTATGTGTTTCCCATCTAGGATCCAATTTTATAAAAGCATAAGCGGGGTGGCGAGAAGAGTGACAAATTATTTGTAGTAAAAGTCTGTGAAGCCATCACGGCCAGAGGCTTTACCCAATTTTGGGTTCTTTATCGATTCTTTTATCTCCTCCTCTGTGACTGGATCATCTAATTGTTGGTTGTAGGGAGAGTTTTGGGAGGGACAGGTGTTTTAAGAATTCTCTAGGTGTAGAGGGTTGGGATTGTGGTTTGTGTTTATATAAGGTGCTGTAAAATTTCATGGAAAACCTGAGCTATTCTATTCGGGTCTGAGGTACAGGCCTCGGTTTATCGCTTTGCATTTTAAGGTCACTTTATGTCCACAAAAAGTGTGTTACAATGTATTTGAGAGTATTCGACCACTTTTCTTCCGTTATTCTTAGAATGGAAATATTAAAAAAGCCATGCAGAGACCTCAATATAAACATTTGTAGACAAGACATTTCACACCTAGCGCTATCTAAATCATCGGCCTGCTTGTAAACAACTCATGAGGTATTGGCTGAAGGGATGTAGTACATTATGATTTATCTTTTTAGCTGCACCCTGTCCTTCATCTGCAGAGATCATAGTAACATTAACTCCTTAAAGGGGTTGTCCCGCGCCGAAACGGGTTTTGTTTTTTTTTCAACTGCCCCCCCCCCCCCCCCCCCCCCCCGTTCGGCGCGAGACAACCCCGATGCAGGGGTTAAAAAAGAACACCGGACAGCGCTTACCTGAATCCCCGCTCTCCGGTGACTTCTTACTTACCTGCTGAAGATGGCCGCCGGGATCTTCACCCTCGGTGGACCGCAGGGCTTCTGTGCGGTCCATTGCCGATTCCAGCCTCCTGATTGGCTGGAATCGGCACGTGACGGGGCGGAGCTACAAGGAGCCGGCATCCAGCACGAGCGGCCCCATTGAGGAAAGAAGAAGACCCGGACTGCGCAAGCGCGTCTAATTTGGCCATTAGACGCCGAAAATTAGACGGCCTCCATGGAAACGAGGACGCTAGCAACGGAGCAGGTAAGTGAAAAACTTCTTATAACTTCTGTATGGCTCATAATTAATGCACAATGTACATTACAAAGTGCATTAATATGGCCATACAGAAGTGTATAGACCCACTTGCTGCCGCGGGACAACCCCTTTAAGGAGTTGGCCCTTTTTTTCCATTTTCGTTTTTTTTCTCCCCCCCCCCCCCCCCTCTTTTAAAACATCCTGACTCCTTAATTTATCCATCAACGTCGCTGTTGTATTTTTCAATGGTGCTATTTAATGTACTATATAATTTACTGAAAAACTTTTAAAAAATTCTAAGTGGAGTAAAATGGGAAAAAAAAACTGAAACTGCAAATTAGAATGCAAGTAATTCAACTGTAAATATTAAACCCAAGCAATGAACAGAGGGATGTCTGTGAGGCGTACATGGCCATATACTATAGAGGGAGCCTCTCCCAAGGTGGCCTGACCGCTAGAGTTCAGGTTGTGGGTCTTGCTTTCCGCTTGGTTGCTGACTTCCAAAGGGGCGAGAGTGGTCGTGGAACTTCTGTAGGGCCGACTTATTTGTGAGGAGGCCAAGCTGGAGGAGAAGAGATTCTCCTTTAGCATAGGAGTGAAATCCATACTGCTTGTTGTGAAAAGCGAAGCAAAGACAAAAAGGAAAGGACCACCGATGACTTATGTCACTATTCACTAGACAAAGCAGGAGGGGCTTCAGTTCTCTGCGCTTCTGTATTGTCCCTGGTGAGACCTGCTATGGAGATGGATAGTTTCGCTCTGGAAGCTTTGATCACCTTCTGACGTTTAACAATAATAGCTATAGGCGGACCTTCTTTACATTGTGCTGCCAGGGCCCGATGGGCTCTATCCAGTTCCATATGAGAAGGCTCGATATCAGGGATAAGTGATAGAAGGTCAGAGACTGCTTTAGGGATGTCCGTGATAGTTTCTGGTAATCTCCTGACCCTAGAATTTTTTATTCTAGATCTATTTTCTAGATCTTCTATCTTCATATTGGTGGCTTCTAGGCATTCTTGTAGGTCTGACACCATCTTAAAGTTTTGATTAACTTTGGACACGTGGAGTCTACTTTGGAATCCAGTCTTTTCCCAATATCCGCGAGATCTTGGCTTAGGGTCTCCGTTATAGTTGCTGTAGTTTTGGAAAGCTCGCTGGTTAGCGGGTCTTTAAATCTTGATAGAAGAATGGTGTCTGGAGTGTAATTTGGCTGACATGACGGAGCTGATACTTATCTTGCAGAAGGGGTATCAGGGCCTTCTTGTCTTTTGGTTGTGTAGTCAGTCCGTTCCTGGCAGTAGAGATCCTGGGACATAGAATCTGAATCAGGACTATGTAGTGGTAGCAAGAATTGATCAGGGGTCATTTTGCTCAAGGCTTAGGAGGACCTCCGCATCTAAGTTGTGTGTGGTTTTGTTGGTAGTTGCTGTTTGTCAGGCATATTAGAATGGGTCGTAGCCATTTCTAAAAAGTCTTTGGCTGATTTGTACTTTAGTATTAAGTGGTATTTTAGTCTTCCTGCAACCTCTGGCCATCCACACGAGGTAAATTAGTATGTAGTTAGGGTAAGGTTACATGAATGTTTTTGTGGTGATGCTGATTGTCACTGTGTGTGACTGTGCTGAGCTATGCAACTCTGCGACTACATGGCTGCAGTAGGTAGCTGCGTGGATGCACCCATGTTATGTGGCATGGCGTAAAGATGATGCTGCAGGTTGGAGGGCTTTTTGTTGGTGCTGCAGTTGATTAATCCTTGTACTAGGGGTAAAGTCCTGATGTGACCAGGCTATCAGGCCTCTCCCAGGGGCTATCACTGCTACTATATGTGAAGAGGAGTAATGTTGGGATCTCCAGTCCCCGAAGGCTAGTTGTGGTGTGGGCCCTTCTAGTGGCGTTCAGGCTGCGTTTTTTGTTTTTTTTTGGACTCTAAGCCCAAAAGGAGGTTTGCTCACCTTCTCCCCCTTGGTCAGGGGGCCTGTGTCCAGGCTCTTCAGGAAGGACTGCAGACCTTAGTTTTCATACTAAGTTATTGTGATTAGGGATCTTTGTATAGGCAGTATATCTGCTATTGATTTAAAAGTGTAGGTCACAGGAGGTTAAATAGTTAATTCTTGAATCCATTGTGTACAAGTGAGCATTTATTTAGCACCTTATGACCACCTGCAGACGGCCGGGTTGGATCCCTCTGCGAGAATTCTCACAGCGGGACCCGACGCGCCCCTGCAGACCAGTGTGGGTCTCACCTGCTCCCGCGGCTTCGGCTCTGTGATGTGTCAGCTGCCGGCCAGCTGGCGCGTGTGCAGAGCGGAGCCGGCGGCCCGGGAGTGACATTTCTGTGCCGGCCTCTGCGAGACCCGCACAGAAATAGAGCATGCCGCGTTTTGTTTTCCATGTGTGATTTTATGCGGACAAATCGCGGTAGTCTGCCTAGGATTGCGTTTTCTAATGCAATCCTATGGCAGCTTCGAAGGGCGGAAATTCTGCAGGAAATCCCGCCGCGGAATTTCCTCCCCTGTGCAGGGGACCTATCTGTGAGCTTTATACTTTGCAGAGGTTTTCTCATCCTAAAGCCTGTGTTAGACACAGCGATTATCACTCAAAAAATCTTTTGAGCAATTCTTCAGCGATAATCGTTGTGTGCTTTTTTACAGCACAAGGTTGCGCTCCGAGTGGGAGAACCATAAAACAATCGGGGCCGCTTGTGTTCTGCATCTAGCTGTTCTGAGCTCAGAGCGCCCGGCTGTTATATAGCCGAGCGCTCAGAGCGGTGGATAAAGAACACAGCTGGGCAGCTGTGTTCCTCATACCCCGCCTGTCTTCAGGGAGCGGGATACAGCTGAAACAATAGTATCAGCAGTATCCTGCTGTGAATTCCTGATAAGGCTGATCATTGACTTTCAGCATGCTGAAAGTCAATGATGAGCGACAGCATAACGAAAACTGCACGATGTCAGTGCAGTTAGACACAAGAATTATCACTCAAAAGACGGCTTTGAGCGATTTTTGAGTGAAAATCATTGTCTAAATCAGCTTTTAGATTTATACTGACAGTTGTCTGTTCACTGTCTTGTATACGACTTTTTGATTGCTTTTCATTGAATTTTTTCTTGGAGATAGGCTCACTAAAAAAAGCGCATTTCTGGTGTTCTTTTTTTTAAAATTTTTCTGATTGTTCATTGTGTGGGGTAAATAATGTGTTACTTTGCTAGATCGGACTTTTATGGACGCAACAATACCAAATATCTATTTTTATTTTATTTAGATTTTAATATAAATATGGCAAAAAGTTTATTTTTATTTTTTTAAATAATTAGTAAAACTTTATTGATCTTATTTTTACTTTTTTTCTTAGTCCCCAGAGGGGACAACAACCTTTGCTGCTTTGATCGCTCCTGCAGTATGATGTAATGCCACAGCATGAAAATTGTTAAGAATAGTCTGTAGTTTAGTAAAAACGGAATTTGGGATAGACATCGTTACGGTTGTAAAAATGTAGATAATGCATGGCAAAACCATGATTTTAACCGCTCTATCCTTCTTGTCCAGAAAATAAAAGGTTTACGAAAGTTTATTTTAAAGTTGTGGAATGCTCTGAGCTTCCGGACGCTGTGGATGCTTTCTACCCCCCTATTTTACCTAATCCCCATTTCCCTATTAGTCTGTTTTATGTTGTAAAGCATCTATTAATCTTGAAGTCTGTACATCACTGATGGCTTCCCCATCCATGGAGATTTGCTGTAGTGATAACCTGTCCTATGTATGGGTTACTCGGTGGCCACGGAGTATGAAAGGATGGGGGATGCCGGTGGCGTTTTCTCCTGTTAGGGCTGGCTTTATGACTATAAATGAAAAACACTTTTTGAAATGATGCTGTAATATGTGTGTTTATTGAAAACTCAATAAAAATAATTTTAACAATAAAAGTTGTGGAATGTAATAAGTATGGGAATTTTTGGTGAAGGCATAGGAGCTACAGCTTGTTAAATGGATTCCTAGATAAGGTATGGAATGGTCATTCCATACATACGGTAAGGGATTCATTATATGTTGTCTAGTTTTATCCTTAATCCTAACACCCAGCAATTGACATTTTGTATTGTTTACCCTATAGTATGACATTTTTCCAAATTCAGAGATTAAAGATTGGGTTTATTTTAAAGAGGAGGTAGAGTCTGTTAAAGCTAAAATGACATCTGCATATAGTCCTATATTATGTTCCTAATATCCTAATTCAATTTGTCTCCTTTTTTTATTTACTGTAATTTGTTCAACTAATGGTTCAAGAAGAAAAGCAAAAATAAGGGGTGAGAGAGGGCATTCTGTCAATTTACTGTTAAAAATAGCTTCTTTAACAGGTTGCAGTAAAGTTACTATAGGGGCCTCTAGCATTTCTGATTCAAAGGACTCCTATAGTTTGCCCCATTGAGCACCGTCACCAGATCAGGGGCCAGAAGGGAAGAGTATTTTTTTTATATAATAACCATTGGAAAAGCCATCCGGGTCTGGAGATTTGAGAAGTTTTAACGTTTTGATGAATTCTAGAACTCCACACACAGAGATCTGGGTAGAAAGAGAGGCTAATTGGTCAGGTGACAGGCACTAGAGATTTATGTTCTGAAGATAACTTGAAATATCCTTCCGTTGTTTTCCTCAGAAACAAATCAATTCTTGAATAGGAGGAATGAGGCAGAGATAAAAAGTATAGTCTCTCTGAGCCATGAAGACAGCGCCAAACATTATACAATTTCTTTCTCTGCAAAAGCGGGACTATAGAGGAAGATAATTTAGATCCTGAAGGGGAATCCAGATACAAATTTATAACTGAAGCCCCCCCCCCCCCCCCCCCCCCGCAATTCAGAGTGCTTTTTAGTATCTTAGCAGTTTCTTTCAAGATGTGTGAAAAATCTAGCTTGCCACTTATATGGGAAATATACAATCACTACAGTGAGAGAGGCATGATTAATCTCAGACAAGAATTATGAAATGGCCTAAAGGATGTACGTATAAGTCCTGCTGAGAAAATGATACTGAGGTTACTGATTGCAATTAATATTTCTTTTTTTTTCCTATTAGGGTTTCAGACAGAAAAATGTGGTTATTTAGGATGAGAGAATTTAGGGTATCTATCCTTTTATAAAATGCGTTTCTTGAGCGAAGAATACTTCAACGTGTAGCTTGAGGGCCTCGTGCCTTAATGAATTGCGTTTTAAATGGACTGCTCAAGCCCTTTACATTTAATGAGGAAATGGCAATAGGTATGATGTATGAATAAACAAAAATAGAGGCTGTGTTGTCTTCATGGTTGACAGACAGCGGTTACTGATTGCAATTAATATTTCTTTTTTTTTCCTATTAGGGTTTCAGACAGAAAAATGTGGTTATTTAGGATGAGAGAATTTAGGGTATCTATCCTTTTATAAAATGCGTTTCTTGAGCGAAGAATACTTCAACGTGTAGCTTGAGGGCCTCGTGCCTTAATGAATTGCGTTTTAAATGGACTGCTCAAGCCCTTTACATTTAATGAGGAAATGGCAATAGGTATGATGTATGAATAAACAAAAATAGAGGCTGTGTTGTCTTCATGGTTGACAGACAGCGGTGGACATGAAGTATAACAAAAGACCTCTAATTAATATAACCAAAACAAAAATATTAGAATAACACACACAAATACTGAAAAGCAATAGAACAGTGTTCACCTAGTGCCCATTGTACTAAAGGTGAATAATAATTTGGAGGTATTAGCATATCCAAATATCATGAATCAGGGCTTCTTTAGACAAGCCAATTGATCGTTTGAACAAGCATGTGATGTCATCGTTGGCTCGTTTGTTCATGCACTCTGTTTATACAGGCAGATACATTGTTGGCTCGTTCAAATGAGGAATCCTTTAGTCTTTCACAGTCGCTGTTTAAATGAGTGAGAAGGACTGAATGAACACTGTTTAAACCGAATGATAGGTGAACAAACTGGGCTATGATTCAACTTGTGTGCTTGTTCTCCTGTGGGCCTGGCATAGATTTGCTGGCTGTTCTCGTCTGGTGTCCTCCCCTGGCCCTGTAATACCACTGGTTGGTAACCCACAGTTTCTATTCATGGTGTCTAATGCATCTTTATCTATCTTACCAGAGGTCCCATTTCCTTGTACATGCAATGTTTTCGACCCTTTGGGCTTAAGGCCTCTCTCCTACTTGGGCAGGAGACACCTGCCTTTTCTTTGACTTTGGAACTCTGTCCTTTTGAAAAGTTATGCTTCTCATTTTTGGCTCCATCACATGTGGTCTCCTTAATGTATGGGTTCTTGCTAGATGGGAAGGTTAGCTATTCTGTCCCTAGGTGGAAGGGAGCTTGGGAGGAAGAGTTAGGTTGGACATTCCCTGGGAAAACTCTGGAATAAGGCCTTTATCCTTACCCATAAAATGCTGATCTCTTGTGGGTGTGTGGCGACCACGGGGTGCCGGAAGGGATCCTCCTTCCCACGCTGACTGTTTAGATGCGCCGTCAATTTTGACCATGGTATCAAGAGGTAACTGCCGTGATCAGAGCTAACTCTTATTGCTGCAGTTACCGTTAGCTGTCAGAAAGAGCTGATGGCTGCTGGGTATGGAGCGAACTCCGCTCCCAAGCATGCTCCATGCAATCTTCAAGATCACCTAACATAAATTTACATTAGGCGGTCGTGACATGATTAATAAACACTTCCCAAAGCATCCAAGTTTTTGATTTCTTCCTAATTTTACATTTTAAATGTTGGGTGTTTCCAACTTCTTGGAGAGTACTTTATATGTATATGCATAGCAATAGATATGTTACAAAGAAAGTGCTAAATTGGCTAGCTTATATCTGTGATAAGAGTGCCTTCGTCAAGGTGGTTCCAAACAGTACAGTTATTTAGCCCAAGGTATAAGAAACATGTTTGTGGGGATCTGAGCACAGTTAAGTTAAAGAGTTTTTTTCTTTATAGGAGGACATGGAAGTGTTCACGATTTCCAGGAACTGGTCATTCCAGTTTTATAAACCTTGCAAAGGCTGTCACTTGTATATTTCAGACTGTGAGTTCAGGCTGTTTAATATAAGCAGCGGACCACGTATAACACGCATGTGCTTCTTTACTGCTGGTGGTAAAGGAGCAAACGCATTGTATAGCTGTGCAGCAAAGTGTGATTGTTCTCCGTAAGAGAAACCAAGTCATCTTGTAGATATGATACCTTTTAATGGCTAACAAAAATACATGATGTTATAGCGAGCCTTCGGGTCTTCTATGGACCCTTCCTCAGGCTTAAAGGGGTTGTCCCGCGAAACAAAGTGGGGTTATACACTTCTGTATGGCCATATTAATGCACTTTGTAATGTACATTGTGCATTAATTATGAGCCATACAGAAGTTATTCACTTACCTGTTCCGTTGCTAGCGTCCCCGTCTCCATGGTGCCGTCTAATTTTCAGCGTCTAATCGCCCGATTAGACGCGCTTGCGCAGTCTGGTCTTCTCCGTGTTGAATGGGGCTGCTCGTGCTGGAGAGCCGCTCCTCGTAGCTCCGCCCCGTCACGTGTGCCGATTCCAGCCAATCAGGAGGCTGGAATCGGCAATGGACCGCACAGAAGACCTGCGGTCCACCGAGGGTGAAGATCCCGGCGGCCATCTTCGCAAGGTAAGTAAGAAGTCACCGGAGCGCGGGGATTTGGGTAAGTACTATCCGGTTTTTTTTTCAACACCTGCATCGGGTTTGTCTCGCGCCGAACGGGGGGGCTATTGAAAAAAAAATAAACGTTTCGGCGCGGGACAACCCCTTTAATGTTTCACGGTACCAAACCTTTTTTTTTAGCTGTGCAGCAGTGACAGAGTTAATCTTGCATGGGAATGCACCGTTAAGAATCTGTGATTGTAAGCAGAGCACTTCCTTGAGCAGAGGGTATTGTGACAGTCATGTGAATTCCTTAAACGAATGCTGTTAATTGTGTTATACGCTGGTTTGACATTCGCCCAATCAATAGAGCAGTTCAGCTTCCAGTGGAAAGTAACAGTTACTTGTGTGATAGAAATCTGACTTCTTCTGTCCCCTCTCATCTGAATTCTCTCATCATGCTTCTCAACACAAGTTCCCTGATAAACTTATCTTTGGGTTGCATCCATTAACAAGAACTCTTATCACAACAGCTCATTTTTAGAACTGGGGCAAAGGCCTAATGTTCTTATATTTGTGCTATAACTGTCCTATTTAACACTATTTCATCCATTTCGTCAACTGGTTGGAGTATGTCAACTTTAGGGCTATTTCAGACGACCATATATCGGCCGGGTATTCACGCTGGCCAATATACGGCGTCTCTCTCTGCAGGGGGAGGGGGCTGAAGAGCTGGGAGCAGTGCTCTGAGTTCCCGCCCCCTGTCTGCCTCCTCTCCACCCCCTCTCCACTACTTGCAATGAGAGGAGGCGGGGCTAAGTTTCATGAAACAGCTCTGCCCCCGTCCCACCTCCCCTCATTGCAAATAGTGCAGAGGGGTGGAGAGGAGGCAGAGAGGGGGCGGGAGCTCAGAGCACTGTTCCCGGCTCTTCCAGCCTCCTCCCCCTGCAGAGAGAGACGCCGTATATCGGCCGGCGTGAATACGTGGCCGATATACGGTCATCTGCAATAGCCCTCAAGCGTATGTTTACACATAGCGGAAATGCTACAGATTTTCCGCAACGGAAAATTCCGTGGCAAAATCCACGCAAAACACAGAGTCAAAATCTGCACCATCACTCCAGATTCTGCAATTCTGCCCAGATGAAGCTGGCCTTAAAGGGGTTGTCCCGCGGCAGCAAGTGGGTCTATACACTTCTGTATGGCCATATTAATGCACTTTGTAATGTACATTGTGCATTAATTATGAGCCATACAGAAGTTATAAAAAGTTTTTTACTTACCTGCTCCGTTGCTAGCGTCCTCGTTCCCATGGAGCCGACTAATTTTCGGCCTCCGATGGCCAAATTAGCCGCGCTTGCGCAGTCCGGGTCTTCTCCTGTTCTCTATGGAGCCGCTCGTGCAGAATGCAGGCTCCGTGTAGCTCCGCCCCGTCACGTGCCGATTCCAGCCAATCAGGAGGCTGGAATCGGCAATGGACCGCACAGAAGAGCTGCGGTCCACGGAGACAGAGGATCCCGGCGGCCATCTTCAGCGGTAAGTATTGAAGTCACCGGAGCGCGGGGATTAAGGTAAGCGCTCCGGTAAGCTTTTTTTACCTCTCTGCATCGGGGTTGTCTCGCGCCGACCGGGGGGGGGGGGGTTGAAAAAAAAAAAATAACCCGTTTCGGCGCGGGACAACCCCTTTAAGCTTGCTTCACTTGGACGTATGCGTATTTTTGTGTGCATTTGTGCTGCGTATTTGCGCGATGGGCATTGCATTTTTGCGTACATCTGTGCATATTTTACTGTGTTTTTTCTGCATACATGCCTTGCAAACACACAAAAAACATGCAAGCATGGTCTGTTTGATTCAATGGCCAATTAAGTTTCATGTGGGCGAGTTGATGCATAATACGCACCAAAATATGTAATGCTGCCTTTTTTTTATTGCATAATCACAAATTTTGCACGCGTAATACACGGTGCAAATGCGACATGTGACTAAGCCCGAAGTCATATTTCTAACATTCAATAAAAGCCCTAGCCAATCCCAGTATTTAATGTGTTTGATCTGAAGCACTCCTGATGCAACTAATGAAACCCTTGATTAGTTGTTTCAGGCGTTCTTAAATCAACACTTGATTTGTACATGTGTGCACTTATGAGGAAAACTATTCAGGGAGTGGAATAATATTGAGAATACAGTAATCATTAAAAATGACATTTTGTGTTGAATTTGGATAAGGCTGCCTGTCCACGGGCGTTTTTGCATTGCGTTCCTTGCGGCGATAATCCGGTCGCAGGGAACGCAATGCACGCTTTCCATAGCGTCGCTATAGAAAGCGCAGCCCCCCTGTCCACGAGCAGAGAACCATAGCTATTCTCCGCTCGCGATCGGCAAATTGCAGCATGCTGCGAATTGCCGCAATTTTCCGCGGTGAGCCTATCTGTCAGATAGGCTCACAGCGGAGATCCGTCCTGTGGCTCCTGTTCACCGGTGGCGGATCTCCGCCGCGAGATACCGCAACGCCCGTGGACAGGCAGCCTAAAATAACACTTTTTATTTTTGTTGTGTTGAGGTATTTAAAGAGACTCTGTCACCTACTTTTTAAGTCTGGTCACCCACGGAGAGGGCTCTGGGTGCCCCCTCTGGCACGTGTGCCATAGGTTTGCCAAAACTGCCCTATCCTGTAGATAGGAGATAACTTTATATTTTGGTGCAACCACTTTACATAAGCTAGATATTCTGGGATAGTAATTCACCTGTGGGCCTGGTGGTTGTTCATTCTCAATACTAGATACAAGTATGAGTAAGTAATAGTTCTAGAACAGCATCAGTGACCGCAGGGATTGTTCATTCTGACTACATACACGATGAGTAAAGCTGGCTTTATGCACTGTGATGATGCATGCAATTCAGAAATATGACTGCTTATCTGCTGTAGCTTGTGATTGTGAAGAAAGGGTCTGTGCATGGGGTTATCAGTATTGTACTGAAGCTTTCATTGTAGTCCCATGGTAAGAGGTGTGGAGAAAAGTCAAGCTGCTAGACCGTTTGGATTTGCAAATGTCGTTTGATGTTTTCAAAGTAAAATTGAGAGCTTGCACTTACACAGCAATTTGCTGAGGTACATTTGAAGTTTTTAGCACTCTTGAAAATTTTCAATGTCAGCTATATGAATTACTGTAAATTTTTTGGAAGTCTTTTCATTGTTAAGACAATTGTTAGCTGACCATTGTATGATGCCAGTCTTTTTTTTCGTTATTGGGGTTTTGATTGTAATGTTTTCAGGCATCGCACACCTCACATTACACACAACTAGATTGAGCCCAATGTTTGCTTCGCAAACCTAAAATGTTTGCGAAGATGGTTGTGGTGAACTTCTAAATCTGCTTGGTTAGGTGATTATGCAGTGTTAGGCCGCCTGCAGACGGGCGGGTCGGATCCGGCGGCGAGGATGCTCGCCGCGGGACCCGACCCGAGCGCCTGCAGGAACCAGCGCGTACTCGCCCGCGGCTCCGGCTGTTTGATGTGCCGGCTTGCCGAGCAGCCAGCGCATGTGCAGACCGGAGCCGGCGGCGGGTGAGTGACGTTTATGTGCGGGGCTCTGCGAACCCTGCAGAGAAATAGAACCTGCTGCGGTTTGTTTGCCGTGCGAGATTTCACGTGGCCAAACCGCGGCCATTTGCATAGGATTGCGTTTGTTAACGCAATCCTATGCAGGCTTCCAGCGGCGGAAATCCCGTCGCGGAATTTCCGCTCATGTGCAGGCGCCCTTACTTTGTATGTGGAGCAGATATCTAATATAAAAAAAGCCCAGGTCTCTCTCTGTCTATGGCCGCCTGCAGACGAGCGGGTCGGATCCGGCAGCGCATACTCTCCCGCGCCTGGCGGCCCCAGCTCTGTCATGTGCCGGCTGCGGCGCAGCCGGCGCATGCGCAGACCGGAGCCGGCGGCCGGTGAGTGCGTGCCCCGCACAAAAATAGGACATGCCGCGGTTTGTTTGCTGCGCGAGATTTCGCGCGGCCAAACCGCGGCCATCTGCATAGTAGTGCATATTGTAATGCACTCCTATGCAAACTTTCAGTGGCGGAAATCCCGCGGGAAATCCCACCGCGGGATTTCCGCCCGTGTGCAGGCGGCCTATCTGTCTGCTCTGTTGCTCTATTGCCCTCTCTCTATCATTTTCTCTCTGGCTTTCTCTATCGGTCTGTCTCTCTATCACCTTCTCTCTCTGCCCCTCTATCGCCTTCTCTCTCTGCCCCTCTATCGCGCGCGCTCTCACATGACTTCTGTGAAATTGCGATCATCAGGCGTGTATTTCACGTGCATCAGAGGATCACAAGTGTTTCACATTGATTTCAACATCACATCACATTGCATTTGCATGCATATCGCACAGCATGCAAGTGCTTATGCAGTGCCTTTTAAGGTCCTATGGAAAATATTGGGCAAGGCGTTCCATGGGAATGTTTGTCCTGGTGACCACTTCCACTCTTGACAAGCCACACACCCTTTTCAAAACTGTTCTGGGGCTGGTGCAGAAAGGAGAAACGTTGCAAAATTTTGTGCAAATACATGTTTGCGCAAAAATATGCGGCTTCTTTATGCCACACACTGGTGTAAAAAGCTTTATAATTGTGCCCCTCTGTCTTGAGTTGTTGTTAACGTTTGTACTCTGGCTTCAAGATCTGATGTTGGTCTTGAAAATCACTTCTCGATACTTGCTTTGAATAGTAAAGTTATTTGTGCAAATACGTGCCAGTGATCTGTAGCACATGAAAGGATTATTGAAATCTTGGGGGAAATTCGTGAATTACAATAGTAAATGTAATGCCTGTTTAGTAAATTACTTTCTTTTTCAGGAAAGATGGATTTCTCATTTTCTTGGGTTCTGCCATATTTCCTCATATTCTGTTTTAATCATTGCGAGATCCAATGCCGAAGCCTCTCTCTTCTATAAATAAATCTGAGCCATAACCAGATGGGATTTGATGCTTATGCACTTTTACTTAAAAAACTACTGCAATGAAAACACATTTTCCATCACTCACTCCTCACCTGATGGCCTTTCACATTTCGAATGTCTCCTATTTACATTGCAGTCACCTCCATGCAGTGCAGCCTACCGTCTGATACGTATCAGACACCATTTTGATTTTTAGATTTCCTTCTAATTTATCTTCCTCTGTGCTGACAATCCCAGGACGCATCGCTCAGCATCACATCACCAGCTAGAGCCCATAGCAACCCTGCCTGCTGGAAAGACAGAGTGATTATCATTACCCTCTGCATTCTCCTAAATAAGCTAAAGACCATAAATATACAGTTTGGTACCCACTGTGAAGAACCTGTGTGGTACAGTCCATGCAGTTTCTTCATATAGGACATTCTGGTGACTAAAAAAGTGACTCATAACATAAAGCCAAGTAATTCCCATGTGATCACAACGGGATCACATGACCACTTCAACAGAAGGATTCCAGGAATAAGGTAGGGAACCTGACCCTGCCCGCGGCCGAGGACCCTGCGTACCTGCCCGGGTGTTCTTTTTTTTTTTTTTCTCTACTGCGGATGAGTGAGGAAGGAACAGCCGGAGCACATGCGCAGTAGAATGCTTTTCTTTTTCAAACTCCTGCTTTGCCGTGGAATCCGCAGCCCGTCCCCAATTCAAACCGGCCTAAAAGAAAAATGGATGTCAACATATACTGGGCAGACATATGCCAAAAGAACACTTTTTAGCGTATGTTAGGTCCCATATCTTGAATATTGATTGACTGCATCTACACTGCGGTTACAGCCCTAGAGGTTGACAAGAAAGACAAAGATATTCAGTTAAGCTAATATTCCAATACGGCAGCGCTAGCTGGTTGGAACAGGGTGCAGCTGATATCAGGTGCTGCTTACCCAAACACCAAATATACGAGTAACCAAATGAAGCGCTCACCTAGATATACAAACTGTGTATATAACCACAAGTAGTTTACAGTAAATTCTTGCTATATACCCAGAAGCTGAGTTACAGAACAAACTCGTATATCATGGACTGTCACCATTAGATACCTGAATTGGAATTAGACGATTAAACTGCTCAGTCTTTACAGAAAAATGCAATATCATGAGGATATAACCTCTGCTCTACCAAGGACTAATGTATACAGCCACCTGCATATCATCGATGAGAGTCGACAATATATGGGTTTGTCCTTTTACTGCTGTTTCTTAGTATAGCATAAGCACTTACTGTAACTTCTTGTGCGTGTATACACAGTTTGTTTGTATATCTCGGGGAGCGCAGATATCTTAGGGCTTGTTCATAGAGTATATTTGACATGAAGCTTTAAAATCTTACATTATTGAATATGAGCTAATATGCTTTAAATAGATTACTTATTAAAGGGCCACTCTGGTGATTGTTTTAAAATTCATTCATTCTGTAGCTATCCCCCCAGTTTATATCAGTAAGCTAGTGTTACCTTGGTTAGTTATTCCTTTCTGTCTGAAGCTCCTGGTCTCTCTTCCCTCACATGGTCATGGGACCTCAGTTCAGACAGCTCAGATCTGCTTGGGGTTATGTATTCATTTTTTAGTCAATTTCTCAGTCTCCATGATGCTGCTGCATGAATCTTCCACAAACACTGCTTTGGTACTGGTGTATCTTGACGCCACCGGAAGCTATGGGTGTGACAGCTGTCCCCAGGAGTGAACACCCCTGTGACACCCCTAGCTTCGCACTGGCTCACAAGATACAGCAGTACGTTGTGAGCGGTGGGGCTGCAGGGAGGCAGCCGCGAGAGCACAAAGGAGTCCGGCAGCGGAGCGGGATGGGGGGGGGACTCTGCGCTGGTCCTTCCGCGGAGAAATGAGAAGGGCTCCCGCCTCCCAACCGGGACTGTAAGCGGGGCCGCCGGTGCCGGAGATAGTACGCTTGCAGGCCACTAATGTAACTTGCAGCTGACAAGAACGGAGATTGGCAATTGCGAGACGGCGCAGGACACCAGCCTCCCATCTGAGAGCAGGGCCACCGGTACCGGAGATACTACAGCGCGAGGGCACTAGTGACTGTGGCAGTGGGGACAGGGCGCTGTGAGTGTGATGTGCAACCGGACACGCTATGTTTCCAATGTTTATTCAAAAAAATGAACTTGGCAGTCCTAACACAGTATAAAAATAAAAAACAACAAAAAACATCGGCCAATAGAGATGTGCAATGCGTTTTGGGGGATAGCCTCACCCCCTTTCTCAAGCACATGGCAGCATAACTAGTCAGTGATGTGTATATATAAGGGTCACGTATCAGTCGGCGTACGGTTATGCTTGCCCGCTATTACAGTTGTTTTGGCATGTTTCTGTACGATTTGGGTCATGTTGGAGAATTTTGGGCTCAACTCGCTATTGACCTTGTAAATACAGCCTTATAATTGAGGAGATCACAGCTTATCCTCCTGACTGTATGCTTATGGTCTGAAGCTTATTTAGGTGACTATAGAAGGCAAAAATGGTATACCATTAACTACTGCTACGCTGGAATTGATTAAAAGTGAAAGTAAAAATATCTCACCATTAATATGGTGTCTGATAACTATCAGACAAGGGGTTGCACTGCATATAAGTAACTGGAATAGAAAAGGGAGACCTCCAGGGTGTGACAGGCAATCAGGTAAGGGAGCAGACATGGATAAATGTGTTTTTGCCAAATTTTCCTTTTAAATATAATAATAATTGGTAGAGGGGATACTAATAAATAAGGGGGTTACTCGTGTATTGGCAGCAGCGTGTGTCAGAATCTGTTTTGGGTTTTGCAACACCTTCCAAAGATGGTGGAGGAGAACATTCATAAAAGGTTATTGGCACACGGGTGATGCTGGGGTGGAGCGAGATCCAGGATCGATTGACAAAAAAAAAATCCTTTGTAGTAGATGTCATTGTGCCTTCTAGCTAAAGAGTATACCACAGCGGTACATACATTCAGCTTAGAAGCTTCTCACGCCTATAAAATCTAGTTGATTGAGCATACTGGAAATACATGACCTTCATACATTGCTTCAGCAATAACAGGTTAAAGCAGAGACACAATTTTGTAGCCGTGTTTTCCTGTAAGGAGTCAGGCAATTCCCACAGTGGGAGTATTAGCGGAACATATCCGTTTCATTCTGCTAATTGGAAACATTAGCTTAGGGCTTGTTAGAGACATTTTAAATGTGAGGAGGCCCATCTACATAAACCACGGAGTGTCAGCAATACGTTACAGAACCTTCCAGCTAGAAAAGCGTTAAAACAACCCATAGGGACTGATTTGGTTTAAGAATCCAGTATTCAGCACACATTTTGGAATGAAGTACTGGTTTATGTGAAAAACACACTTAGGCTGCGTAGGCCAGAACTTTCTGGAGACAGCAGAAGTTTCCTGTGGAAAGGATGAGGCAGGTTTAATATGTGCATCTGTGCCGGACGCTAGTCATAATGACTTTTAGGGCGCTCGCACAGAGAGCAGACCAAGTCCAAAGAATGATGCATGAAAGCAAATGGGTTTTTTCAATTCCTAGTATAGTAAAGAAAACTACAATGATGAGCATGTTTAACCCCTTCACTCCGCTTACTGTAGGGATTGCTCTGTTTTAAAGACTCTATTGTCAAGTCAATCACAGGTGATTTCCTACCCCAATCTGAAACTGGATTTTTTTTCATTAATTTTCTGCTATCTCCATTAGGCCGGCTGCACACGACAGAACCAGATTCTGCATGCGGGTTCCCACAGCGGAATCTAGCTCTGATCTCAGCCCGGCAACCCTGTGTACCTGCTTTTTCTGTACGGCAGATGACCGCGGACACATAACCGTCGGTTATGCGCAGTTCAGATTTTTTTTTTAATAATTTGTTTTTCCCGTGCCGTCGCTAAACAATGATGCGGGTAGCCGCAATGTCAATTGGTCGGACAGCCTGCATTGACTTAAATGGTGATCGTCTGCAGCAAAATAGAGCATGCTGCAATTTTTCCTCCGCTCGCAGTTTGTTTCGACGAGTGTGAAGAAAAAAGTAATTTTACATACCTGCTGCAGATCCTTCGTGCGGACGCCGACCACCGATTCTGCAGTAAAAATCCGGTGGTGTGAAGCCAGCCTTAACTATAGTCAGTAGGGTCTGTTGAATGCTGTTGATATCCATCATACTATATGATATATGGAAGTGTGAACATAGCCTGGCTCTGCATTCAATAAATGAGCAGTATACAAAAACCCCATGTAGCTTTCATGGCCCATCATGCGTTTGAAGCACGGCTGCGAGTATTTACTGCTGGCATAGTTCTCATTATACGCTAGTGTTTTGTATAGACTGTTAGGGTCACCCATACCGCTCTCATGGATTTGATGTGTAACGGCATTATTAATCCCTGTCCATCACCGTTCTCTCCGTAGATGAACTCCAGTTGTTTGGACTACAACTTTTTTTTTCTGAGACTGAGCATAATTGAGTGTGCGGTGAAGTGGCCTAGAAAATGTGTGTTTAATCCATTCCTCCTGCACATTGTTTTTCAAAAAGCTCTTTTTTTTACCATGAAAATATATTTAGCGTAAAAGTCACTATACTGCCTGCTTAATAAAGACAATATTCAAGTCTGTATTGAGTTTCTCTAATCCAACTCTTGTCATATTAATCAAAAGGGCTTATACTTCCTAATAAGGACAAAAATGTGCTTCGTAAGAGAAGCTTCTGACTATTCTTCCCCTGCAGCGCAAAACCAAAGCATACAGACACATAAGTTGTCCTCCAACACATAACTGGGAACGCACACGGTTAACCCCATCAATACATTCCACCTGTATACATGCCCATTAATGCATATGGGGTCCTGTCCACAGGAGATAGTGCATTGTGTTACTGGCGGCGATAATCCGGCCGCGAGTAACACAGTGCACGCTTTCCATAACGTTGCTACGGAAAGCGTAGCCCCATGTCCACAAGTGGAGAATCATAGCGATTCTCCGCTTGCGGGACTCAAATCGCAGCATGCTGCGACTTGCTGCGATTCTCCGCGGTGAGCCTATCTGTCAGATAGGCTCAACGCAGAGAACTGTCAGTTCTCTCCCTTGCTCCCTGGCGGCGCCCGTGGACAGGGTGCCTTAGGGTGCTGCTAGATATAGTGGTTTGGTATTGTATTTAAAAACGCATCACAAAAGGAAGTGTAAAAAAGCAACAATGCATTTCTAAATGCAGCGGTTTAGAACGGCATTTGTAAATATGTCCAACTGCGTTTTTAACGCTCCCCATCATTGCAATGGGTGATGCGGTGCATTAAATAGTGCTGCAACACACTAATATAGAGCAGACAGTGTTCCTTTAGTGTGGCGTTATAAACGCCAAAACTCTTCTCTGAGAAGCCCCATTGAAATCATTGGAGGCTCAGTACAGCAGTTTTAGTGGCCGTTTCAAATGTCCACTAAAACGCTGTAAAAAACACCCGTGTAAGAGTGGCTTGAGGTCGGGCTTACATGACCATAATATCATTGCGTATGAAAGTACATTGATTTTCATCCATCCACACTTGTGTATATTCATGTTTTATTTTATCGTGTATTACGTGCAATAAAGCCCATTGTTTTCTATTTGCGCATAACAAAAGTTGCACAAATAAGGAAGCTGGAACAACACCTCTGCAGCGCCACCTATTGGATGGCAGCATTCTTTCAAATCAATGTACAACTCTTTAAACAAGTCTTTAAAACAATTGTAGAATTAGACTGGTAGAGTTGGAAAGGACCTCCAGGGTCATCGGGTCCAACCCCCTGCTCAGTGCAGGATTCACTAAATCATCCCAGACAGATGTCTGTCCAGCCTTTGTTTGAACATATCCATTGAAGGAGAACTCGCCACCTTCCATGGTAACCTGTTCCACTCATTGATCACCCTCACTGTTAGAAAGTTTTCTAATATCTAATGTGTGTCTCCGCCCTTTCAGTTTTATCCCATTGCTTCTAGTGTTTCCTTGTGCAAATGAGAATAGGGCTGATCCCTCTGCACTGTGACAGCCCATCCGATATTTGTAGACAGCTATTAAGTCTTCTCTCAGCCTTCTTTTTTGCAAGCTAAACATTCCCGAATCCTTTAACCGGTCGTCATAGAGCAGGATTTGCAGACCGCTCACCATCTTGGTAGCTCGTCTCTGAACTTGCTCCAGTTTATCTATGTCTTTTTTAAAGTGAGGTGCCCAGAACTGGACGCATTACTGCAGATGAGGTCTGACTAAGGAAGAGTAGAGGGGGATAATGACCTCACATGATCTAGACTCTATGCTTCTCTTAATAAATCTCAGAATTGTGTTTGCCTTTTTGGCTGCTGCATCACATTGTTGACTCATGTTCAGTCTATGATCTATTAGTATACCCAAGTCTTTTTCACATGTGCTGCTGCTTTGCCCAATTCCTCCCATTCTGTATGTGCGTTTTTCATTTTTCTTGCCCAGATGTAGGACTTTGCATTCCTCCTTGTTAAATACCATTCTGTTGGTCGCTGCCCACTGTTCAAGCTTTTCCAGATCTTTTTGAATACTCTCTCTCTCTTCCCTAGTGTTGGCTATCCCTCCTAGCTTTGTGTCATCAGCAAATTGATCAGTTTCCCATCAATTCTCTTCTCCAGATCATTTTATAAAAATGTTGAACAACACTGGGCCTAGGACAGAGCATTGTGGTACCCCACTTGATACATTCTTCCACTTGGATGTGCATCCATTTATGACCACTCTTTGAGTACAATCACTCAGCAAGTTGTGAATCCACCTAACAGTTGCCTTGTCAATGAGAGATGAGCGAGCATACTCGGAAAAGCACTACTCGCTCGAGTAATTTGCTTTATCCAAGTATCGCTGTGCTCGGGTCTGAAGATTCGGGTGCCGGCACGGAGCGGGGAGCTGCAGGGGAGAGCGGGGAGGAACGGAGGGGAGATCTTTCTCTCCCTCTCTCCCGCCCGCTCTCCCCTGCTCCCCGCTGCGACTCACCTGTCAGCCGCAGCGGCAGCCGAATCTTCAAGGACGAGCACAGCGATACTCGGATAAAGCAAATTACTCGAGCGAGTAGTGCTTTTCCGAGTACGCTCGCTCATCTCTATTGTCAATCCCATATTTGGTCATTTTTTCAATTAGGATGCTATGAGATACTTTGTCAAATGCTTTACTAAAATCAAGCTATACTATATCTACCGCGTTTCCATGACTAACCCAGTCAGTGATTCTGTCATAGAAGGAAATTAGATTCGTCTGGACCTTGAGACTTGAATTCATTTTAAATTAGCTAAGTGTTCCCTGACCACCTCTCTGCTTATAGATGGCCTGCATTCTTTTATTCCCCCAATAGTACAGGGAAGATCAGTTGATGTTACATCTACTTTCTGAGTGAAAACAGATACAAAATAGCAATTTAAAAGTTCCATCATCCTTAACCAATTCACCATTTTCATCTTTTAAGCATCCAATAGCTTTTCTTTTGCTTTTGGCATACCCCTAAATCCTTTTTTTTAATTTCTTTTGGCTTCTGTTGCAAGCCTCAATTCATTATTCAATGATTGGGAATACGAAACCAAGCCATAATACCATACACAGACAGCTGTTTCGGGGTGTTTGCCCCTCATCAGTGTAGAGTAGATTGCTGGCTTAGCTAGTAAGAGGTTTGTGACTTGGGATGGCAGGGGTGTCATCTCTCCTTAAGGACAGCACCTAGAAGGTGTGTGCAGATACCTAGGAGGTGAATGGGTCGTAAGAAGGGGCATCAGCTCTCCCCAAGGAGAGCACCCAGAAAGGGTGTGGAGGCACCTAGGAAGTGAGTGACTTGAAAGTCTCCTCACTCACTTCCTAGATGTCTCCACTTCTGGGTGCTTCTAAGGAGAAACTACCCCTTCAGACAAACATTGTACATGCGCAATTACAAAAAAAACAAGACTGCACATGACAGCGCATGCACAGTCAAAAATCACTGCTATACACGGCATTATGCCGGCTCACACAGCAGTAAAACGCTGCGGCCTTAAGGTACCTATACACGGACCGATAGTCTCCCGAAAAATTACTAAAACAAGCTATTATGGGAAACTGTTGGCCCGTCAACACATGGCCCTTGACAGGGCACTGAGGAAGAAGTGAGCTGAACCAGAACATCATCTGAGCGACTGCCTGTTTGCAGTGAGTAGAGGCTGGTGGCCAGAAGAGATCTCCTCCTCGTTCCACCTCCATTCTCTGAACAAGTATCTCTCCTGTGTAAAAGCACAGGAGCAATAGTCTCTGGGACAGCTGTCCTAAACTCAGTCTTCCCATGTAAAGGTACCTTGTACATTGGTACAAATTACCATCATTTCCGTACACTTTTACACAAATCCGCTTTTGTCCACACACTGTACTCTCTTGGGGCTCCTAATGTATTTAATTTCTGTTTTATTGTATATTGTATTCCTTCTACCTTCTTTCTCACAGATCACTGGCGGGGAGGCAGCTTGCTGTATCAGGAATCCTCCTCCACTGCTCCACATTAGGAGAACTTCCTGTAGAACATTAAAGCAGTTCTGCAGTGTAAAAAAGACACTTTTTATTTATCTTATCAGAGAATTTTGAGTTAAAGGGGTTGTCTCGCGGCAGCAAGTGGGGTTATACACTTCTGTATGGCCATATTAATGCACTTTGTAATATACATCGTGCATTAAATATGAGCCATACAGAAGTTATCCACTTACCTGCTCTGTTGCTGGCGTCCCCGTCGCCATGGTGCCGTC